>NC_057919.1:55204782-55807986 GCF_018873765.1 Telopea speciosissima | reverse complement strand
TATAGTAGCGTATGGCGGTGTGGAGAGTCCCGGTGTCTGGTGGCATCGAGGATCCTTGGTGGATAGATACCCGCGTGTGGTGATAACGTCCTTGGTGGCTTGAATCCGTCTGGGTGACGTGACCTCTAAGCGGCGGTCTAGAGTCCTGGTGGTGACATGAGTCTTAACGATACGATCGGGTTGTAGAGGGGTAGCCCCCACCTCACGTGCCCACGATGCTGTGCCTGGGTGCAGGCCGCGCGCCTGGGTGAGGCCGTGCCACGATGTGTGGGCTGCGCCTAGGTGAGGCCGCGCCCGAGTGGTGGCCGCTCCGGGTGAGGCCGCGCTGGGTGTTGGCCGCGCCGGTCTTCGGGACCCCTTCGTTCCCCTTGGCTATGGAGCGGTAAATCGCCTGTGACACATGGCGGTCGTTGATTGGCCCGGTGAGTATTGGATGTATCAATGCCTCAACGAGACTATGGTGGCTCACTCATTCATCTTCTATGGTGGCCCTTAAGCTCCCAAAATGGGGTAGCTGAGTTCCCAATGGAAGATGTAGATTAATACGGGAAAGCTCCATTGGAGTAATGCTGGAAGAGTATAAAAGTTGCTCCGGAGAAATTTTCCAAGGAGGTTTTTTTTTTTTTTTTTTTGGATGAATAAAAAATTCATTACCAAAAGGAAAGAAAAGAGAGGGTAGGGAGGACAAACAAACAATCATGATCCAATTACTAGGCCCTGCCAAGAAAAGGGAGAATGCTAGGGCCTGCAAAAGAGAAGGGGAAAGGCCCCAACCAACCACAACATCAATGAGCGAAGGGGGGAGGGGAATCGCCAACCGGAGCGAAGCACAACAAAGCATACTATCTAGGGTCCAAAATCCCGCGACAAAGGACATGATATCTGATATCACTACTCAAAGGCAAAATCTTCCCACAGCTAGGCAAGGAGTAGGCAATGTAGGGCCGAATTTTGGGATGCGGAGGGATGCTGGAGTCGCGCCAGTAGAAAACAAGAAGGGAGGGGGCCGGGGAGGAGGCTGGGAGGGATCAGAGAGAGGGGCGTTGGGCAAGGGCGCAGGGGGAGATGACCCAAGGGGAGGGTTAAGGCCCAAATTTTGATGGGCCGAGGAGGTAGGGCGAGAGGTAGCTGGCCCAATAAGGCCACCAGGGTCATGCGTCGGGTTCGACCCAAGGGGAGGGATAAGACCCAAAAGGTTGTGGGCCAAGAAAGAGGGCTGAGAGGATCAGGCCCAATAAGGCTTATATCGGGGGAGGGGAAGACAGTTAAAGGGGAAGGGACAAGCATGGGGCCCAACGAAGCTGAAGGGGGCAAAAGGAAGGGAGAGAGGATCGAGGAATGAAAGGGGGTTTGAATCCTGAGCTTGAAGAGTCGAGACCAGACACAGAGAGAGGGAAAGAGGAGGAAGTAGTCGAAGTCTGCAAGGGATCGTGACTAGAGGAACGCCTCGGGAGAAGGGATTGGAGCGCAATCGAAGATGAGAGAGGCATCAAAGCCGGGTAAGGACTGGTTGCAACCAGAGGCTCGAGAAATACCAAGAACTGGAGGATCGATGGGAGTGATGATGGCAGGATCGACAGAGAACGCAGGGTCAGAACTGTCATCAACAGAATCCAAGAGAAGAAAACAGTTGTGACTGATGGTCCCAGGAGGACTGACCAACGGACCAGAGAGAGTAGCTGGCCCATGCCCTCGAGGAGAAAATGAAGCAGAGGCCCGCCGGTGGTTTTTCTCGCTCAGCCAGCTATGGCAGCAACCACAAAGGGGGGATGTGTGAAAGGGAGAGAAGCGGTGGTGCAAGTAGGAGGAAGGGGTAGAGGGAAGTGATGGCGGCTTGAAAGCCAGGCACAGGATTACCAGCACAAGGGATGTGTTACAGAGGAGGGGAGGAGGGAAAGGAATCAGAAGTCTGGGCCGGAGGAAGGGTGGGGAAAGAAGAGATAACAGGACATTTTCCAGAGGGGTGGCTGAAAACTTTACAGGTGGTGCAGTGGGGCAGAAGCCAGTCGAACCAGAGAGCCTGACTGAAAGAGAATCATTTGTCGGCCTCAACCAGAATAGAGGAACGAAGAGGGGAATCGGCGGATGCTTCAACACAAATCGTGGCGAAGGCCAGTCGATCTTGTAACTTTGTCCTCCCATCAGAGAAGAGATGTTTGCCCAGAACTGATCCCACAATGCTCAGTCCATCCTCACACCAAAAATGCAGCGGAAGACTAGGCAAAGAGACCCAAAGTGGGATGGAGCAAATATCAAGGCGATTGAGTTGGAGAAAACGGTTTCATTGTCGCAGAAGAATTGGTTTCCGCCCAACAATCCAAGGGCTGCATTCAAGTGCACAAAGTTTATCTCCAACATTTGAAAACTTGAAGATGAAGATATCGTTGTCCAAAAGGTAAACTTCTAAACCTCCGTGCGGTTTCCATTGTTTATAAAGAGAGGATTGGACAAAGGGGAAAGGAGGGCGGCTTCTTAAGAAGTGCCCAACAAGGCAGTTTTCCCACTTCTTTTCTTCATTCACAAGGAGATCAGAATCATACCGTTCTACTTTAGAGGAGCCGGAGGTGGAAGGAGGCACGAAGTGCAGGGGGAAACCCTCTTCCAGGGAAGATTTGGGTTGGCTAAAGAGGAAGACCAGGCAAAGCTTCCCAGAAGAGAAGGGCCCAAAGAAGGTTCAGCGAGAGAGTTAGCAGAGCAGTTGGGAGGGGGAGAAGGGTCATCGGGTGGTGACGGCACCACCCCAGGACGATCGGACATCGTGAGGGAGGTAGCGGAGCATCAGGAGCTTGAAAATTACTCTCAGATATAAATAAACACCCAAGGAGGTATTTTACATTTGCCTTCTGAGGAAATAAGATAAGTTGATTAATTTTTGTAAAGGTAAGGCTCAGCAGTCAGCACTAAGCACTGACAATGGTTAAGCCAATGGGGTTCCAAAATTGTTGCAAGGGCTGTCAGCTCTCTAGAATTTTCTAGGTCTGCAGGTTTCAGTTTTGAGGTCCTTACTTTGGAACATAGTTGTCATGGCATCTAGGTGAACCAAAGCGTTGGAGGGGGCCTGGACACAAGGCGACATCAACAAGGCACCCAAAGCGCCCACCTAGGTGACGAAGGTGACACTAGTTGTCAAGGTGCCTGGATGCCAAGGCGGTCACCAAAACGACGCCTTGACAACTATGCTTTGGAAAGATATTTCAGAAAGTTGTGTGTAGTTTGGAGATATACCCTCTATTATAGGCTATAGCACAGCCATTGATTGTTTTTTCAGTGTGTCTGGGCTTTTAGCAGGATACATGATGCTTGGGTGATTAAATTTGCTTCTGTTTTATATATTCAGGGAGAAACTAAATTTAACTTAATGGGTCAGTTTCAGGTCAGGAATCTCCACCACCAGTTAGCAAACAAAACAAATTAAGAACAGCAGAAATACAGCATGCCAGCATCGTACTGATTCATTTTTTGGGAACGGTACTAAAGAAACACCTTTAAAATAGAGAACCATTCACCAAACTACAAGCAAAATATTCCATTCTCCTGTTTACTGTCATAAATTAAAAACATGGTGTATACATAAAGCACAAACTGATACCCAGCAGTTCCGTTCAAAGATATTAGTCTAATAGTCCAATTACCAATGTACTAGAAGTCTAAAACCCAATTATCTTATACAAAAGCTACTGAAATATGGTACTCAAACTCATTTCAACTCTCCCCCCACCCCCCACCCAAAAACCAAAAAACAAAAGACAAATATAACTACAAATTTAACTAAAATCATCCATCAATCCAAAGTAGTACTGCAATTGACTAGTCAAATCAAACACACAGGAACACAAAATATTAAACCCACAAGCTCGCCAGCTGCCTCAAAATTTAGAAAAAAAAAATTTCTTTGAAGTTTGGCTCAACCACTGACCTAGAAAGGAGGGGAGTTGCTATTCAACCCAGCTAATCCAATCAATCCCATACAACTGTTTTTACCCATTTCAATGCTACATGAGTCATGAAGAATGTAGACCACGCATGAAGAATGAATTGAAAAAACAGTACATGGATCAAACTTCAAAGAAAATAAATTGGAAATTGTTTAGAGGACCCCAAGGTCCAGCGGGTTGAATAGTGGCACTTGGATTTTGATTTTGCTTCTTTCTTGTAACGCATCTGGAAGAGCAGTAAGCCAATATCCAAATATTGTGGTAGTACAATAAGGGTTATGATTGGAGTCTTTTAGAATTTGGGTAGCTGAACTGGTGGTCCTCCTAGCACTGCTTTAATACTGTAGTCTTTTAGGAAAGACAACCATCTCCCCCGATTCAACTCAGCCTCTTATCCCAACTAGATGGGCTACACTGATCCCAAATCCTGCTTTGCCATTGAACTCTATTTCATGCCATATTTGTTGCTAATCCAGAGCCAAAGAAGGGAAAAGAAATAAAAGCAGAATACACAAGTTAAAAAGCTGAACAAGTATCTCTTTGAAGCTTTACACAGCTTCCTTCAGAAGATGTGTTATTAAACTCGCAACAGATGCAAACATGGAAGATATGTTATTATTTATTAAACTTGCCAATTGCAATTTTATACGGAACACCTACCAGAAGGCCTGAGCATCCGGTGAAATCATACATTATAGTCTAGAATGCAACACAAGAAGGAAAGTAGAGTGAAATCATTTGTAGAAATAAGGAAGCATTATGGCTACTACCATTGAGGGGCTATATGGAATTCCAAGAAGCTATCTAGTCTCTAACAAGACATCAGATTAATACAATTGAGTTAGTCTCTCACCTCTAAGCAGTCAATCACAGCAAGCTGGTGTTCCTCAGCGATCTCTGGGTTTATCTTTATAAGTCTACTAAGGGCATCAATGCCCATATACTTTAGATTATGACTATCACTCTGCTAAAGGTAGAAAAATAAAATGTAATAATCTTGGGTTATTAACTTGAAAGACAACTAACATAAACATACAAAATAATGATCTTTGATGCTTCAGAAAACCAAGTGCAAATGGTAGGAAGCGAACCTTCAGAAATCGAGAAGTTACTTCTGCAGCAGATTCTAGCAATTTGGGGCTACAGTGTATGGAGGAAACACAACATATGCACTCATATAGAACAGCATTCCCGATGTTGCTTGATGAATCACACTTCCTAAATATGTCCCCCAGAACAGTATACATGTGTTCACTTGCTTGTTTGTCACCATTACCGAGCAATGCCAAAATTTTCAACAATCTGATCTGGAAAATACAGAGTAGCCAATGAATGAAAAACTATGTACAGTTACTTCATTAATGCTTGAAGCATTTTATCAGTGCAGCACCTTGTCATGTCCCATAGAGGAAAGGAATCAATGTAACAGAGAGCTGCAGCAATAGACATTTTAGGATCTGGGTGGTTCAGTAGGGAAAGAATCTGCATCCCAAACTCTGAAACAGGTGACTTTCTTGAATGGTAGTGTAGAATGGAAGAACTAGTAGGAATAAAGCTTCCACTCAGTGATTGATTCAGATTATATCCATTTCCTATGTTAGGATTTATAGTTAACATGTAAGGGTATTGGGAATACTTATGTTATGTGTATGGAATAAGAATTAGAGTTTTATATGGGGGTAGTCTGGTAATTTCAGATTTGTAAGGTAAGTATTTATAAGGGAGAAAGGCAGTGAACTGACCAATCTTCCCTCTCTTTCACAATCTTCTTCTTAATCCTTTTCTTCTTCTTCTTCTTCTTCTCTTCTATAATATGTACACTGTTGCAACTCTCCATCTTGAGTTTTGTTCTATTCTATAGAAAAGAACTAAAATTGGTATCAGAGCATTCTATCCAATTCAGACAGTGTTGAGAGTCCGTTAGCTTCCAAAATCCTACACTTCCGGTACGGATCTCAGTCAAGGAGGTAGGAATCCAGCTGCTCAGAGCATGTGGGGAACAAAACTCTACCAAAAAAAGGGAAGGGTAGAATGACGGTCTATGGGACCCCATTTGAACCAGAGCTGCTCCTAGGTATGAATGTATGATGCAGTTAGGCATAGGTTTAATTAAATATTATAAAGTAAGTTTCTGTTCTTTTATCTTTATCTTGTTAGAGAGTAATTAGCAAGTTAGAGTTCCAAAATTGTTTCAGTTTAGATTAGATAGAGTCAGAGTCAAATTATGTTTTCTTTTTGCTTAATTCTATAAAAGAGCATGTACCCCACGATTGGGATGTAAATTTTTTAATAAAGAATTTATTTTGGGATGAAAGCAATGGTTGCCGTGAGCTGTGCATACCTCTCTCTTGTCTTCGCTTCTTTTTCTCTCCTTCGGTTGAATCAATCCGGTTCTTCTACCAAGTTTGATTTTTATTCTATTTCTTATATTTCTTCCACTTCTTTAGTTTCAGTTTTCTTTAAAATACGTTGTTCTCTGTTTCTGGGCAGTACTTGTAGTCCCAACTGTCGAGTTCGATCTTCACCGTAACTAAACAGTTTGGCATGAGATTTTGGTCGAGGGTAGGGTTTCATACGCGATTCAAACCTCAGGATATCATACCGGACAGACCCTTCTGTTGTAAGTTACAGAGTTGAAAACTATTGTTGACAAAACAGAAATAATGGAATTGCTTGAATGATCGATTAGATCAGCCAAGCTATGTATTTATAATATAAAGAGTTACAGGTAAAAGACAATAATGGCACTAGCATAGCCGACATAGCTAGAAGCATCAAAGAACATAAAAATAAAGTAGTAAAAGACCAGAATACCATGTGGGTAGTCTGGTGTGCATTATTCAACACTCCCCCTCAAGTTGGAGCAAAAATATCACACATGTCCAACTTGATTAAATTAGGATGAAACATCCTTCCTGGCAGTCCCTTGGTGACTATATCAGCAAGTTGATCAATAGACTTCACATAAGGAACACAAACAAGTCATTCTTCTAACTTTTCCTTAATGAAATGCCTATCGACCTCAACATGCTTGGTGCGATCATGCTGTATCGGATTATGTGCAATGCTAATGGCAGCCTTGTTGTCACAGTACAACGTCATAGGAAGACTAATAGAAACTCCAAGATCCTGTACCAAGCCTTTTAACCAGAGCAACTCACAAATGTCTTGTGCCATAGCACGAATTTCTGCCTCAGCACTTGAACGAGTCACCACATTTTACTTCTTGCTACGCCAAGTGACAAGGTTGCCACCCACAAAAGAACAGTACCCAGAAATAGACTTACGGTCTGGGGAACCAGCCCAATCAGCATCAGTATATGCCTCGATCGGTAGGTAACCATGAGGAGACAGGAGAATGCATTTTTCAGGGGCTGACTTCAAGTAGTGAAGAATTCGAAGAACAACCTCCATATGAGAAGTGTAAGGATCATGCATAAACTGACTGATAATACTTACAGCAACAACAATGTCAGGATGAGTATGAGAGAGATAAATCAACTTTCCCACTAGTCTTTAATATCTCCCTTTATCAACGGGTTCACCCTCCTTTTCCTTGAGACGAACATTAGCATCCATAGGAGTATCTAAAGGATGATACCCTAACAAGCCAGTTTCAACTAGGAGGTCTAGGATATATTTCCTTAGGGAAAGAAAGATGCCCTTGGAAGATCTAGCAACCTCAATCACAAGAAAATATCGTAGTTTCCCTAGATCCTTAATCTCGAATTCCTGTCCAAGAAAGGTCTTCAACCTGTTGATCTCAACACAGTCATTGTCAGTAACCACAATATCATCAACGTAGACTATCAAAATAGTAAATTTGTCACCGACCCTCTTTATAAAGAGAGTGTGATCTACATTACTCTGCTTGTAGCCCACTGAAATCATAGCCTTGTGAAACCGGCCAAACCATACTCGAGGGGACTGTTTCAATCCATAAAGTACACGATTCAATCTACACACTTTACCTCGATTGGTGTCACAAGAGAACCCTAGTGGAATGTCCATATACACTTCCTCATCAAGTTCTCCATTGAAGCATTTTTCACATCAAGCTGTTGCAAGTCCCATCCAAGATTGACTGCACAAGATAACAGTACTCGGATTGTATTCAGCTTTGCAACAGGGGTAAAGGTCTCCTGGTAATCGATCCCATATGTCTGAGTAGCTTTATACCTATCCACGGTGCCATCCATCTTCTGTTTCACCACAAACACCCACTTTCATCCAACAATCCGTTTCCCTGGTGGAAGATTCATAAGCTCCCATGTGTTATTTTTTTTTCAAGGCGTCCATTTCTTCCATCATTGCTGCCTTCCACTTTCCATCTGCAAAAGCCTCCTGCCAGTTTTGATGAATACGAACAGAAGAAAGAGAAGAAACAAAAGCACGAAAAGATGGAGAAAGGGAATCATAAGAAATAACATGAGATATAGGGTGTTGAATGCAAGCCCTAACACCTTTGCAAACAGCAATAGGTAGGTTAAGAGAAGAAGTATTACCAAGTGGAGAAGTAGGTTCTGGTTTCGGAGGTGGCAACTGGATGGGAACTTGTGTCATGGTAGATTGAAGTTGCTTGGGTCTGGGTGTGCTCCTTGCATAAACCTTCAAATTTGACGCATCAATCCTCTATTGAAATTCACCGATGGTTTTCGGGACTGGAGTGATCTCCCCCTAAACAGAAATTTCGATAATCTCCCCCTATGTAGGAATATCTCCCCTTGAAGTAGACGGAAGAGCAGGAGTAGGAACAGCTAGAACAGTAGGAACAACAGGTGTAGGAACAGCTGGAACAGACTCATCATATACATTCCTAAGAGGGGGTTCTATGGGCAACACATCTTCACTAAGACTCTCACCCTGAAGAGGTGGGGACGAACAATAGGAGAGAGACTCATAAAAGATAACATCCATACTAACCATGGTACGGCGGGCAGGAGGATAATAACTGTTTGAGTTAAAATAAAATCGCATGCGTATGGGTCAATCGTAGCTACGGGTCGAACACGAGGAGATATACGACACTCTATTTAACTAACTTAAAAGTAATGCAAAGTGAACCAAATTAAAGTGTTAAATTAAACTAATGAAACTAATGAAAATTAATGCATCCTAACTCATAAGCATCTAACAAAATTAAGGGATTAAATCGGCGTCCTAACACATGAGCATCTAACCTATCAAACTAAAGCGAATTGAAAGGAATAAAAATATAGCCACACATACTAACCATATAAAAAAAAATAAGGGAATAAAAATGCATCCATAAACCACAACCATATAAAATTAAAATAAAAGAAATAGAGGGGGAAGAAGAAGAAAATAGAGAGAGATAGAGGAGATGGAGAATGAGATTGAGAGTTTAGATAGTAAAATCTGGATGTGCTTGCATGAATGTAATTGAAAAGCTTGAATACTTGCATAAACTTACCATGGCCTCCTCTTCTAAATCTTTAAGTCTTGTCATCAACTTAAGAACTTAGACTAGAAGGCTTAAAACCTAAACTAGAATTAAGAAATTACAACCCAATTGAAGACTTAAATTGAAATTAAAGCATAAACTAAACCTATTATAACCATTAACTAAAAATCATAAAAACAAACTAGAACTTAGAAAAGCCAAAAATCACAAATTAGAAGGAGAAGAAGAGAAGAAATTTCACTAAGTGAATGAGCAATTTTTACAAGAGATGTAGGGGGTATTTATAGGTGGAAGAGAGGAGAAGAGAGAAGATGGAAGTGTAGGAGAAATATTCCCTAAGAAAAAGAATATTCTCTTCTCTTTCCTGTTTTACAATGCCTTGAATCCTAAAAAAAAAGAAAAAAAAAAAGAAAGAAGAAGAAGAGAAGATTGTTTACATAGACCTTCTATTTCTAGAAAAATAAACTTCCAATTCTAACAAGTGCTTCCTTTTCTTTGTATACATCTTCTCCAAGCAATAAAATCAAAGCATCTTTGATTTTTCAATCTTCCATAGATGAGAAAATATAAATCTATCCCAAGTAGAATTTTAGAAGTGCCCTTGAGAAGTTGGAGGAGAGAGAGAGTAAGGGTGATGACTAGAATTCTTTCAAGAATAAATAAAATACATATTCTGTAACGTGGAGCATGGGGTGCTTATATAGGCCTCACCATTGTGTTCCTTGCGAAAAATCACCCAAAATAGACCCAAATTTCGTCCAATTCGGAGTTGGGGAGCCCAAGATATCTCAAGTTGAAGTTGGACTGTCCAGAGCCTTCCAAATGGAATCTTTCGGGTACAGTAAAGTAACTTCTGATAATTATGTTAAGGCCCCTAGAACCCGAACTTCCGCTTCACTTTGTCTCCTTCCGATTGTCAATAATTATAAATAAACCCTTATACACCATTTTCGCGTGTCGTTACGGAAACGGTCATAACTTCTTTGTTTCAACTCGGAATCAAGTGTCGTTTGAACCGTTGCGAAGCTGACTCGATGGGCTATGCATCCATACTATTAACACCTCAAAAAGGCTTAAAAACATCTCCTTAGCATAGCATTATCTCCTCCATTTTTACAATAATTCACCTAAACCCTGAAAAGCACAAGAAAGCACCGAGTAACTCTGTCAAATGTGGTAAAATGTATGCTTTATGCCCTAAGATTTCACACATAAATGTGCTCATCAGATTCCCCCACACTTGAACGTTACTTGTCCTCAAGTAAAGCAAAAGATAAACTAACCTAGAATGCAAAAAAAAATCCTAACTCACTTTCGTAGGAATCACGGTTGCACTTAGCATGTGCAACAAGCCTTTCAACCCCTAGGTTACCCCTAGTGGACGAGTTGTGTCTCGTGGGTGTTTGCAGTGAATATACACCCAAAATTCAATAAATAAAAAAGAATGATGTAAATTTTTCTCATGACATAAGTAAGATAGGGCACACAATCTCAAAGAAATACTCAACTAAAGATTAAGGAGCCAAAGGTTCCCCCACACTTGAATTTTATCACCCCACATCAATTCAAGTAACAAGCATGCATCAAGGTCAAAGGATCTCCTCATATTTTCTAAACACTACTCACCTTCAAGTAAACCACTCATAGCACTGATGGAACCAAAGACTTAGGCATTGAGTATTTTTTACCATACTTTCTTTTCCAGGCATTAAGGCAAAAGCTTTTTTTTTTTTCCTTTCTCAACAACAAACTCTTTTTCTACTCTACTCTGTTCTCGAATGACATGGTGGAGCATACACCAGACACCCAAATACTTGGTAGCTTTGCTTTTTGCATGTATCCATAAGACATTGAGACATTGATGCAAGAGTTTTTTTTTTTTTTTTTTTTTGAGTTTCCTTCCAAAGAATTTCGATCAAGTCACCCTGCTTCATGAGGCACAGTGCCCTGTCTAGTCCCAAAAAATTCCACTTTTCTTTCTGTTTCTTTTCCTTTTTTCTTTTTTTTCATTCACTTTCACTTTCATGCCTTGCCACAAACAAATTGGTCTCAACTACTAGCCAAAAGATCAAAGGAGTCCATAAACACACAGAGAAATCTAACCATCACATGAAGTAGCACTCATATTTTCAAACTCAATCCCCATCACCGGATACAAACCAACTACAATCCTTGAAAAGGGATTTTTTTATTATTTCGCATGCTAGGAGGGCACCTAATTCCCTCTCACTCTCGCTTTGCAAATCGAAGAGACTTATGCACATAACCAAAAACTATCGCCACAATCAAAATTCACAATTAAAGTCCAACACACCCCCCCCCACACTTAATTCATGCAGTGTCCTCAATGCATGCAGAAAAGAAAGAATAAGGACAAGGGAGGGGATACATACCAGGATATCAGGGGTCAAGGTAAAGAGGCTCATGGAGATCCATGACCTCTTCTTCAACTGGAGTAGGCATCTCTATGTACGGCTTCAATCTTTGGCCATTGACCTTGAAAGTAACTCCTGTACTTAGATTGAGGACTTCAACAGCCCCATGAGGATAAACTTTTTGAACAATATAGGGGCCATCCCATCTAGAACGCAGCTTACCTGGAAAGATATGCAAATGAGAATTGTACAACAAAACATTCTGGCCTGTCTCAAAAGATTTTCTCAAAATGTGCCTATCATGGAAAGCCTTGGTTTTTTCCTTGTAAATCCGTGCATTCTCATATGCCTCATTCCTAAGCTCTTCCAACTCAGATAGTTGGAGTTTTCTATGGGCACCTGCAGTGTGTAGGTCAAAGTTAAGCTTCTTGATAGCCCAACAGGTAAGTGGCATGCCTTTCCATACACCAGACGGTACGGAGATTGACCAAGATCGGTCTTGAAGGCTGTCCTATGAGTCCACAACGCATCTACCAATCGGTTAGACCAATCCTTGTGGTTCGGGTTGATGGTTTTCTCAAGAATTTGCTTGATCTGCCTATTTGAAACCTCAACCTGGCCACTGGTCTGGGGATGGTAGGGTGTGGCCAACTTATGGACGACACCATACTTTTTCATGAGGGCCTCAAAAGGCCGATTACAAAAATACTTGCCCCGATCACTAATGATAGCCTGGGGAGTACCAAAATGGGAGAAGATGTTCTCCTTCAGAAATTTCACAACCACCTTGTGGTCATTGGTCTTACAAGCAACTGCCTCAATCCATTTGGACACATAGTCCACAGCAAGTAATATGTACAGGTTACTAAAAGAGTTAGGGAAAGACCCCATGAAATCAATACCCCATACATCAAACACCTCAACCACCAGAATTGGGTTGAGGGGCATCATATTTCTCTTAGTAAGACGCCCTAAGGATTGGCATGAAGAACATGCCCTGCAATAAGTAAAAGCATCTTTAAACAAACTACGCCAATAAAATCCACACTGTAAAACTTTAGCCGCAGTTTTATTAGGCCCAAAATGGCCTCCACAAGCCTGATCATGGCAAAAAGATAAGACAGATTGTTGCTCATGATCAGGGACACATCTCTGGATTACTTGATTTGGGCAGGTCTTAAAAAGATAAGGATCATCCCAAAAGAAATACTTAACTTGTGAAAAGAAACGATTCTTATCTTGGGTGGACCAATGTGTAGGTGTCACACCTGTAACCAGATAATTAACAATGTCAGCAAACCAAGGTTCACTAGACACTGCCATTAGATACTCATCAGGAAAATTCTCGTTGACTGGAGAATCAACAGTCAAGGAATTAGGCAGCCGGGATAGATGGTCTGCAACCAAATTTTCACACCATTTCTTATCCCTAATTTCAAGATCAAATTCTTGTAACAAAAGAACCCACCTAATGAGGCGAGCCTTGGCATCTTTCTTCTGCACAAGATATTTGATAGCTGCATGGTCAGTATAAACAATCACATGTGATCCAGCCAAGTAGGGCCTAAACTTCTCTAAAGCAAACACAATAGCTAAAAATTCTTTCTCAGTAGTGGTATAATTAAGCTGTGCATCATTAAGAATCCTACTTGCATAATAAATCACATGGGGCAATTTGTTGATTCTTTGCCCAAGAATAGCCCCTATAGGAAAATTAGAGGCATCACACATAAGCTCAAATGAAACTGTCCAAGTTGAAGCTTGAATAATGGGGGCTGAGGTTAAAGCTCTTTTTAATTGCTCAAAACTATCATGACACTCAGAAGAGAAATCAAATGGGCAGTCCTTTGCCAAAAGAGAAGTGAGAGGTCTAGCTATCTGGCTAAAGTCCTTGATGAATCTCCTGTAAAAATCTGCATGGCCAATAAAAGATCTAATGTCCTTCACACTCTTGGGTGGTTGTAAATTGGCAATAAGGTTCACTTTAGATCTATCAACCTTGATCCCTTCTTTGGACACAATGTGACCAAGAACTATACCTTGCTTTACCATGAAGTGGCACTTCTCCCAATTGGGGACCAAGTTCTTTTCTATGCATCTTTTAAGAACCAAAGAGAGATGATGCAAGCAATTAGAAAAAGTAGAGCCGTGAATAGAAAAATCATCCATAAACACCTCTAGGAAGTGATCTACCATATCAGAAAAGATATTCATCATGCACCTTTGGAATGTAGCAGGGACATTGCAAAGCCCAAAAGGCATACGCCGGTAAGCAAAGGTTCCATAAGGGCATGTGAAAGTGGTCTTGTGTTGGTCCTCTAGAGCAATAGGAATTTGGTTATAGCCTGCATAACCATCAAGAAAATAATAATATTCATGGCCAGCTAGTCTCTCTAACATCTTATCAATAAAAGGCAAGGGGAAGTGGTCCTTCCAAGTTGCCGCATTCAATTTCCTATAGTCAATGCACACTCTCCATCCCGTTTGGATACGGGTTGGAATCAACTAATTATTTGCATTCTCAACTACAGTGACTCCTCCTTTCTTAGGCACAACCTGCACAGAACTCACCCATTGGCTATCAGAAATAGGATAAATGATGTCATGATCCAAGCATTTTAGGATCTCTTTCTTGATTGCCTCTTTCATCACAGGATTAGCCCTCCTTTGGGGTTCCCTAGAAGGTTTGAAACTCTCCATCAGATGTATATGATGTTGAACAATGGAGGGGCTAATACCATTGATGTCAGATATGGTCCAACCTATGGCTTCCTTATGATCCTTTAGAAGCTTAATCAATTCTTCTTCCTTAATAGAAGTCAAATCAGAAGCAATAATAATAAGAAGAGTATGATTATGTCCTAAGAAGGCATACTTGAGGTTGGAGGGCAATGCCTTCAACTTTAATGTGGGGGGCTCAATAATAGAGGATTTGGGAATGGAAGTGGATAGGGGTCCAAGGGGCTCCAAAGGTGGTTGGATGCTCCAGACCTCAGATAAGGGAGAATCATCAACACTCTCCAATTCCTGCATACATTCTTGAAATCCCGAATCAAAATCAATCTTAAAGAACGTATCAATATCATCGGGAAATCCTTGAAGCATATGCACCTCTTCATCCATGTCAAGCTGCTTGCCCAACCTAAACACATTTAAACCAACAGAAGTATTGCCAAAAGATAATTTCATGAGACCATTCCTGCAATTGATTAAAGCATTACTGGTAGCTAGGAATGGTCTACCCAATATGATTGGGATTTGGTCCTTGAAGTTGGCAGTGGGTTGAGTATCTAAAATAATAAAATCCACAGGAAAAATAAATTCCCCAACCTTCAACAGGACATCCTAAATCATTCCCTTAGGAACTTTAACCGACCGATCTGCAAGTTGAAGAGTAATTTTGGTCGATTTCAGTTCTCCCAATCCCAGTTGTTGGTAGACATGAAAGGGTAAGAGGTTCACACTTGCACCAAGGTCCAATAAGGCATGATCAATAGTAGTATGGCCTATAGTGCAAGAGATGGTGAGGCTTCCAGGATCCTTATGCTTGGCTGCTACTGGCTGTGAGATTAGAGAACTAATGTTAGCAACCAAGAATGCATTTTTGGGCACATTGGTGGTTCACTTTTGGGTGCATAAGTCTTTGAGGACTTTAGCATAAGCGGGGATCTGGGCAATAGCATCCAACAAGGGGATATTCACCTGAACCTGTTTGAACACATCCAATATCTTCTCCACAGAAGGAGACTTCTTGCTAACCAACCTATTTGGGAAAGGGGCAGGTGGGGTATAAATTCTTTCAGGGTTGGTCTTTTTTACTTCCTTACCAGAATCCTCTTTTGTTTCCTCAACCAAATCATCTGGTATATCTTTAGGTTCATCAGACGAATCTGGAACAGTAGGCACTTCAATGGCCTCTTCAGAAGGGGGAGAGTCAATAGGAGTATGAGATGGTAAAGACTGAGGTGCACTGGCCTGTTGATACTCACGGCCACTCCTTAAAGCATAAACAACATTTACCTATCTATAGGGCCCTTGGTGTTGTTGGCCTTGTGCAACATTGGTTGGAGGAGCTTGGGTACCTTGTTGAATATGAACCTGATGCCTAGGATTTGGCTCAGGTTGGCTAGGTAACTTCCCTGTTTCCCTCTCATGCAGGATTGTGACAAGGTGGGTGAGTTGTTTTTCCATGTTATTGTGGCTTGTCATGAGAACAGTTATCTTGTTGTCCATCTCATTCAGTCTTGTTGCCTCTCCTGTATTGGTAAACCCTAGGGGTTGCTGATAAGGTGCAAGGAGAGGAGGCCTAGCAAAATTAATAGAAGGTCCTGGATGAGGACGAGGGGGAAAGGGGTTAGGAGACATTCCTTGACTTTGTGGTGCATTGTTAGGCCTTTGGGCACCAAGCTGGCCTTGATGGTTAAAGTTGGATGGGCCTGCTTGGTTCCCTTGATTCCAGGAGAAATTGGGGTGATTTTTCCATCCTGGATTGTAAATATTACTATATGGGTTATTTTGGTAGAGAGCACTTACATTCTCAGTGCTAGAATTGCCCACCAAGGTGTTAGGGCATTCCTCAGAAAGGTGTCCAGGGGTTTGGCACCAACTGCATACCAACACATGGTTGACCTGATTGACCAGATTAACTAGTATAGACTCTTTAAGAACTATGGACTCCAACCGTTTTATGAGGCAGTCAAGTTTGGCCTCCTTGGCTGGCATACCCTCAATGAGATATCCCTTAGTGGTCCTTTCAGTCTCTTGGAAAGATTCCCATTCCCTAGTCTTATCAGCCAAGTTGGTTACGAATGTCCATGCATCATTCTCCTCAGAAAAAGAAGTAAAGCTTGCTGGACACATAGACTCTACAAGTTGCTTGGCCTGATAATCAATACCCTCATAAATAATTTGGCATAGCTGCCACAAGTCAAAACAATGGTGAGGGCATTCTAAGAAGAGGTCCTTGAATCTTTCCATGAATTTAGAAAAGGACTCATGTGGTTTCTGCCTGAACTGGAGGATGTCACTTTTAAGCTTATTGGTCTTGTGAAGAGGGAAGAATTTTCTCAAAAAGACAATGGTGAACTCATCCCATGTATTAATGGAGTTTGTTGGCAGTCCATAGAGCCACTTCTTGGCCTGGTCTTTCAGGGCAAAGGGTATAAACCTAAGCCTAACTGCATCATCAGTCAAATTCTGGACCTTAATTAGAACACAGACCTCCTCAAATTCCCTAAGGAAGAGATATGCATCCTCATTAACTATCCCATGGAAATGGGGTAGCATGCTGATGAAGTTGGTCTTGAGTTCATAGTTATTCCCTGTAACAACAGGCAGACTAATGCATGAGGGCTGTGTAGCCCTGGTGGGGTAAAACCTATCCTTAAGAGTCTTGGGTTGTTGGTCACCTATGGTCAAAGGTGGTAGAGAAGGTGGTCTTCTAATAAGACGATTACTTGAATCACGAGTCTACACCTTAGCCACCTAAACAGATATGAGGTCTCTTTTAGAAAAATTAAAAAATAAAACACTTAAAAAAAAAACTAGAAACAAGAGGGAGCCCAAGGTAGATAGTGCATCTCTATCCCTCAAAAAGAGAAACAATGGTTCAAAAGCTGTAAGGATGCCATATAGGTTGACAGCAAGGGAACCCGTATAGTCTTCTATAGCCACCTACGTGCGACTCCAATATGGATTCTAATTGTAGAATGGAGGTCTACTATACGTTTATGTTTCCAACACTCTCACTATATCGCTTTCCTGTTATCAAGAGTGGTCACCTCCAAAGATAAGTCACATGTCAATCCACCCAACCAAATCAAGATGTAGCGTCATAGGCAACTTAATCTTATGAGAGACACCAAAAGATGGAGGGTTGAAGCATATGAAGGACTTTAGATTGGGCGCACACTATTTGAAACAGAAGAGAAACAAGAAGAGGTTTTCAAAAACTGACTTTTTTTTTTTTCAAAAAAAAAAAGAAGAAAAAATAATAAACTAAAACACTTCGAACTACTTAAAAAATCAGATAAATAAAATGGACAATAATCTCCCCGGCAACGGCGCCAAAAACTTGTTTGAGTTAAAATAAAACCGCAAGCGTACGGGTCAATCGTAGCTACGGGTCGAACACGAGGAGATATATGCCACTCTATTTAACTAACTTAAAAGTAATGCAAAGTGAACCAAATTAAAGTGTTAAATTAAACTAATGAAACTAATGAAAATTAATGCATCCTAACTCATAAGCATCTAACAAAATTAAGGGATTAAATCGGGGTCCTAACACATGAGCATCTAACCTATCAAACTAAAGCAAATTGAAAGGAATAAAAATACAGCCACACATACTAACCATATAAAAAGAAATAAGGGAATAAAAATGCATCCATAAACCACAACCATATAAAATTAAAATAAAAGAAATAGAGGGAGAAGAAGAAGAAGATAGAGAGAGATAGAGGAGATGGAGAAGAGATTGAGAGTTTAGATAGTAAAACCTGTATGTGCTTGCATGAATGTAATTGAAAAGCTTGAATACTTGCATAAACTTACCATGGCCTCCTCTTCTAAATCTTCAAGTCTTGTCATCAACTTAAGAACTTAGACTAGAAGGCTTAAAACCTAAACTAGAATTAAGAAATTACAACCCAATTGAAGACTTAAATTGAACTTAAAGCATAAACTAAACCTATTATAACCATAAACTAAAAATCATAAAAGCAAACTAGAACTTAGAAAAGCCAAAAATCACAAATTAGAAGGAGAAGAAGAGAAGAAATTTCACTAAGTGAATGAGCAATTTTTACAAGAGAGGTAGGGGGTATTTATAGGTGGAAGAGAGGAGAAGAGAGAAGATGGAAGTGTAGGAGAAATATTCCTTAAGAAAAAGAATATTCTCTTCTCTTTCCTGTTTTACAATGCCTTGAATCCTAAGAAAAAAAAAAGAAGAAGAGAAGATTGTTTACATAGACCTTCTATTTCTAGAAAAATAAACTTCCAATTCTAACAAGTGCTTCCTTTTCTTTGTAGACATCTTCTCCAAGCAATAAAATCAAAGCATCATTGATTTTTCAATCTTCCATAGATGAGAAAATATAAATCTATCCCAAGTAGAATTCCAGAAGTGCCCTTGAGAAGTTGGAGGAGAGAGAGAGTAAGGGTGATGACTAGGATTCTTTCAAGAATAAATAAAATACCCATTCTGTAATGTGGAGCATGGGGTGCTTATATAGGCCTCACCATTGTGTTCCTTGTGAAAAATCACCCAAAATAGACCCAAATTTCGTCCAATTCGGAGTTGGGGAGCCCAAGATATCTCAAGTTGAAGTTGGACTGTCCAGAGCCTTCCAAATGGAATCTTTCGGGTACAGTAAAGTAACTTCTGATAATTATGTTAAGGCCCCTGGAATCCGAACTTCCGCTTCACTTTGTCTCCGTCCGACTGTCAATAATTATAAATAAACCCTTGTACACCATTTTCACGCGTCATTACGGAAACGGCCATAACTTCTTCGTTTCAACTTGGAATCAAGTGTCGTTTGAACCGTTGCGAAGCTGACTCGATGGGCTATGCATCCATACTATTAACACCTCGAAAAAGCTTAAAAACATCTCCTTAGCATCATCTCCTCCATTTTCACAATAATTCACCTAAACCCTGAAAAGCACAAGAAAGCACCGAGTAACTCTGTCCAATGTGGTAAAATATATGATTTATGCCCTAAGATTTCACACATAAATGTGCTCATCAATAACATTTGTACCCCTTTTTGGTAGCATAATAACCCAAGAAAATGCAGTGGAAACTACGGGGCTTAAGTTTGCCAAGAGATCTAGTATCCCTAGCATAGCACATGTACCCAAAAACTTTGGGAGGAACAACAAAAAAAGAAGAGTCATGTAAAAGCTCAACAGGGGACTTGGAATCAAGAACCCGAGTGGACAGCCTATTAATCAAATAGGCCGCAGTAAGAACAGCATCCCCCCAATAAAAGGAGGGAACATTCCAAGCAAACAAAAGTGTTCTAGCCACTTCTAAGATATGGCGATTTTTTCTCTCAGCCACACCATTGTGTATGACAAACTTTGAATCCAGAAATATTTCCACAAAGCAAAGAAAACTATATAGATTGCTTGTATGACAAACTTTTTAACAAACATAATTCTACACAAGTAGTTCACTCTTAGGGCAACTTATAGTAGAAAATTTAACTAGAAAAAGGAAATGCATTTACCAGATTTTGTTGGTAATATGCAATGGTCTTGACACTTATTGTAGCTTTCATATTTTCTTCACAGTTTGAAATCTCTTCAGGTTAAGTGCAGCCTACATTCTTAGTTCCTCTGAAACCAGTTTATCAACTCATAAGCCCTTCACAAATCAAAGGAATTTAGCCTGCAACAAGAACCTATAAAACCATCACAGTGAATAAACCTAATGGAAACAAAAGCAGATTAAATAAAAAATAATTAAACCAAATACACCAAACAATTTGAGAACTTAAATCATAGTTCTTCACTTTATAAAAATACATGCATCTCAGGTACCTCTCTAAAAATGGGTTGTTGAGATGTGTTACCCGATACTATAAGGGTATTTTTGGTATTTTATTTATGCTTTATTTATGTACTTTTGAACAAGGGTAGAATTGTAATTTGGGTTGTGACACTGTTCACGTGAACAGTATCGTGAATAGTGTTTCCCTTTGTAATCTCTTTTATTATTATTATTATTATAAATAGAGAGCTTGACTGATCTCATTGATCATTCAAGCCATTCACGAAAATTCCTATTTTGTTAACATGGGTTTTACAGTCTATGAGCTATAGAACATCGCATTATTGAGCGACACTAGAATGCAGTTTGATTCTGCAACCCGTGGCAAACAAGGTTCCACCTCACAAATTTGACGATATGTTTAAGACAACAAGGCTGCCTGATGCAGGGGGATACCTAGAAACTAGGACTCCTACATGGGTTGCTACTTAGGACAACTAATGAGTTAAAACTCATAGGACAGCAGGTAACATAAATGGGTAGCAGCAACATGTACAAACTCATATGCATGAATTAAACATTGAAAAGCCTATGCAATAATTTGATTTTGGCAAACCAGAAGCGGACTTCCTCGGACATTTCATAGAAGTCAAAATACCTATTCTTTTGCCTAATCCAGTCCAATAAGATTTTGGCATCAATTTGTCCATCATAGGAAGGAGCTTCAACCTTGACCATTCTCCTAACATCAAATCTTTGTTCTTGGGGCTCATAGTATTCGTCATCTCTATTTGGATGGTGATTCCTTTAAAAATGATGTCCCTGAGGTCCTTGACCTCTTCCTCTACCCTGATTTTAAATGTTGCAATATTGCCGAGTAATTTTCATTCTCAATAGTAAGATATATATACAATGAGATAGATGAAGATAAAAGAGGAAAGAGATCAAGGTTATCACATGTGATATAGAGTTTTTATATGAATAGGATTCTATATCACATGTGATAAATAAGAAGGAATACAAGTATGGAAGTCATAGGATTCTCCTTCCATTGAGAGACCAATAATACTCCCCCTCAAGTTAGAGTGTGTAGATCACGAACGCCCAACTTGAAAAGTAAAAAATGGAATGTATCATGACCCAACGCCTTAGTGAAGATCTCAGCAGCTACATGCGAGAGGGAACGTGGGTTGTAGTCAAACAACCAGACTGGATACGCTCGCGGACAATATGACAGTCGATCTCGATGTGCTTGGTACGCTTATGATAAACCGGATTGGCAGCTATATGGAGCGCAACCTGGCTATCATAAAACAATCGCAGGGGAGCAAAGAGTGTGACCCCGAAGTCCTGGAGAAGGGCACGTAGCCATAATAATTCACAAGTGGCGTTGGCCATAGAACGATACTCCGCCTCAGCAGAGGAGCGAGAGACAGTGGTTTGTTTCTTGGAATTCCAAGAGAGAGGGCTGTCCCCTAAAAATGTAATGTAACCAGTGACAGAGTGACCCGTCATGGGGCAAGCCGCCCAGTCGGAGTCAGAAAATGCAGTGAGCTGAAGAGAATTGTGTGTCGAGAAAAAAATACCAGTGCCTGGTGAACCCTTGAGATAACACAAAACCCATAATGCAGCATCTAAGTGGGGTTGACGTAGGGTATGCATGAATTGACTCAAAGAATATACGACAAACATAATGTCCGGGCGGGTGACAATGAGATAAATAAGACGCCCAATCAGGCGGCAGTAAATGGAAGGATCAGGAAGGACAGCACCGTCATCTGTAGTTAAGCGCAAGTTCTATTCCATAGGGAAGGTAGTAGACTAGGCAGCGAGTAAACCTGATTTAGAAAGAATATCAAGAACAAATTTTCTCTAGTTGATGAAAATACCAGACGGACTGTGAGCAACCTCAAGGCCAAGAAAATATTTCAATGCCCCCAAATCCTTCAGATGGAACCGATTGTGCAAGAAAGTAACCAAGTCTTGTATGGCAGCCTGGTTGTCACCAGCAAGAACCAGATCGTCAACATAGACCAAAACCGCTAGATAAGAGGTACCAGTTTGCTTAATAAAGAGTGAATAATCAGCCAAGGACTGGGTGAACCCTGCATCAAGAAGGGAACTGGTAAGGGTAGCGAACCAATTGCGTGAAGCCTGTTTTAATCCATACAAAGACTTGTGAAGTTTGTAAAAGCGAGTCTCCCCCTATTTGGAAAAACCCGATGGAAGGCGTATGTAGACATCCTCTTGGAGATCACCATGAAGAAAAACATTGTTGACATCCAATTGATGAAGATGCCAACCTCGAACAGCAGCAACAACCAAAAGAGTGCGCACAGTAGAGAGTTTAGCAACAGGGGCAAATGTCTCATTATAATCTAACCCTTCCTATTTGGTGTACCCTTTGGCAACGAGACGGGCCTTGTACCTCTCAATGGAACCATCAGCCCGATGTTTGACCTTGAATACCCACTTGCAACCAATTGGCATTTTACCTACAGGAAGAGGCTGCAAAGACCAAGTGTCATTTTGTTCCAAGTCATTAATTTCTGCCTCCATGGCAGCACGCTAGCGGGGGTGTTTCACAGCTTCAGTGAAAGTGATGGACTCATGATCAGAAGATAAGGCAGTAGCAAAATAAGATTTGGAAAAATTAGCATAGGAAATATAATTGCTAATAGGGAAAGAAACAGTACCTGACATTGAAGACGGCAGGGGGGAACAATTGGAAGCGACGGAGTTGCAGACATAATCATCAAGACGAACAGTACGCGTGTGGGATCGGGTAGAGTGATGAAGGGTAGGGTTGGGGACGGTGGGAGGAGAGGAGGGAGAGGAGACGTGTGAGGGTGGAGAAGAGGCAACGGGTGAGGATGGAGAAAGAGGGGAAGGAGGTGGGGAGGGTGAGGTAGCGGGAAGGGGTGGTAAAGGTGGGCCAGGGGACGACGGGGATTGGGAGGAGGAAGATGGGAAGGGGGTATGAAAAATCTGGAACGGGTAAAGGGAGAACAGTGGAAGCGGGTTCTAGGGAGGGTGTGGAATGAAAATGGAAATGCAATTCATGGAATGCGACATCCCGAGAAACAAAAATAGAGTGGGTGGTAAGATCATAGAGTCGATAGCCCTTTTGACCAAATGGATAGCCAAGAAAAATGCAGTGGGAGGCACGGGGATCAAACTTGCAACAAACAAGGGAAATGATTATGGGCGTAACACAGTGAGCCAAAAACCCTAAGATGGGAATACAAAGGTGGTTGTTTAAATTATAATTCATGAGGGGTTTTTCCATTGAGGGTGGGGGTGGGTAAGCGGTTAATGAGATATGCGGCAATAAGGATACAATCACCCCAAAACCGAATGGGAAGATTGGCTTGAAAGCGCAAAGCACGGGCAACCTCAAGGAGGTGCCTAGGCTTGCGTTCGGCAATGCCATTCTGTTGTAGTGTGCCAACACAAGAATGTTGATGGATAATACCATTCTCAAAGTAAAATTGAGACATGGATTGGGAAAAAAATTCCAGACCATTGTCAATTCAAAAAAGTTTAATGCGACAATTGAATTGAGTGAGAACCATGGAATAAAAGGCCTTAAAAATAGAATAAGTTTCAGAATTATGTCGCATTAAAAAAAACCCAAACACAACGTGAAAAATCATCAACCAAAGTCAAAAAATAATGTCCACCCGTAAGAGAAGGTGTGTGATAACCACCCCAAATGTCACAATGCACAAGCTCACAATAGTACTATATATATACAATGAGATAGATGAAGATAAAAGAGGAAAGAGATCAAGGTTATCACATGTGATATAGAGTTTCTATATGAATAGGATTCTGTATCATATGTGATAAATAAGAAGAAATACAAGTATGGAAGTCATAGGATTCTCCTTCCATTGAGAGACCGATAATAATATCTATCATGATCATCGGTATTACGATCATGCTCTTCAAGTTCTTGATGGGGAAACTCTTGTCTAGGCTCAATATCTTGAATAGTGTGGTCTTGTCACATGAATGTTTTCACGACATTAAGTCGGTCTGAAATTTCTTGGATAGCTCTTAAGGTTTCTTCATTCTGTTTGAAGATCCTTTCTAATTGTTTAGGTGTAATGGTAGAGCTATTGGAGCCTGTCATGTTTTGGTATGTTCTACCACTCCGGGTGGACATACAAGGGGATCTACCACTTAGATTGGGGCTGTCAGCAACTTAGAAAATGAATGGCTGCACTCAAGGTTGTCCACATAGAGGCTGGAATCTAAGGACAGCACTATGGCAACGTGTGGGACAGATTGCCCACATGGAACAACAACCTAATGTAGCTTAAACACAAGCTCTAATACCAAGTTGATGTAGGGGGATACCTAGAAACTAGGGCTCCTACATGGGTTGCTACTTAGGACAACTAATGGGTTAAAACTCATAGGACAGCAGGTAACAGAAATGGGTAGCAGCATCATATACAGACTCATATGCATGAATAAAACATTGAAAAGTCTATACAATAATGAACAATACAAATCAGAACTCATAGAATCATTTCCACAAACAGTTGATAAGCAAGATGGGGGTGGGGGAAACAACACATAGATGCCAAATCAAGTGCAAAGATCTTTCAATACTCTAAAAAGAACTCATGCTATAACCAGTCCTAGGCATGCATTCCAATAGAGAACAAGACATAGACCAGTATAAAGAAGATGCATAAAGTTTAACAACAGTATAGGTGAAAACAAATTAGAAAATAACAATGGTTCAAGGTTCCAAATTAGGAATTATGACAGGGAGGGGAGGGGGAATGATGAGCATGCATTCGGGTAGGGGATGGGGTAGGGCAGATAATGTCACAAACAGAAAAGAAAGAAGAACAAGGCAGGTTTGACTGGGGGGAAGAAAGAAGAAGTGGGGGAGAAGGGAAACAAATAACTTAACCACTTACTTGATGTGCTATTGAAACAGAGAAGGAGAGGAGAAGAAGAAGATAAGCTGCTGGAGAGAGGGATGATCGGAGAGAAGCTGCTTCACGCAAGAGAGAAGAAGAAGACCCAAGAGCAGCAAGCTAATTTTCATTTCATTCATCTTTTTTCTCCCTTGGCCGAATGGCCTGTACAGCCTAAATAGGGAAATAAAAATAATAATAAAACTAACTAGACTGTTGATGGGGCAAAAAGTCCAACAGCCTAGGGGGAATTGTCATAACAACTTGGCTGTTGTCTAGAAACGATGGAGCATAAAGCCCAACAGCCTATGACTTAAACGATCTTAAAGAGTTGGCCCCAAGTGGGCCTGGACCAAAATTACATAAGAATAAAAACTTAACCAAGAATACATATGACCCAGATTACAAATAAAAGACAACTAATTTCGGCCAGCAAAGTAGTCCTCTAGATCAGCACCACAACCCATTACGGAAAAAATCTCCATCCATCCAAAGTGAGTCTGATCCAAGCTGAAGATGTCTACGCAGTCTTCGTTGGTAAACTCTTCGAAAGTATTTAGGAATGGGGCTGATGGGGCTGATGTCCCCATCACTATCATTTGCAGCTTTATCTAAGTTATAACAAGTATTTTGGAATCTTAAGTGGCTATTGAAGATGGAAATCCACAAGCTGCAATTTGGTCCTTAAGTAACTGAAACTTCACCGACCTGAGAAGGAAGATATCTCCGCCATGCAAGGAGAATTTTACATTTGAAGAAAAGAAATTGATCAATCCATAACCAAACATTCTCTTTCCTTAATGATAGAGAAGACCACAGGTGGTAAATTAAAGAGATAAATGAAAAGGAAAAAGAATTAAAAAAAGCCGCTAGAGACTACTAATAGTAGAACTACCATTATTTGTTAACCAAATCCTTCTATACTTGAATCTCAGAAATTTCGAAGTCGGGCATGTCAAAGGAGGACACAAACTTCTTAAAGGAAGCCTTAAAGTTCTCAATTCTTGGTTGTTGATCCGGCCCTTGTTGAAGATCTTTAAGAGCTTCCCATGTTCCTAAATGTACAAGGTAATGGTGACAACCTGGTGGAGGAACTCAGCAATCTGCTCAAAGACCTTCTCAACCAAATATCTTCAAGTCATGACAGGCGTCCCCTGTATAAATAGTTGGAACTGAAATCGTGTAACAATTGGACAGCATACACCTTGACAGCTTGGGATAAGATTTCAAAAATCTCTGCTTCATGAGGGGAGACAAGATTTAACTACAGTAGCATTATCCAGTGTTCAGAATTACTGACTAGATTTTCTCCTCTAACTCTCTCTAAAGCCAGTAAGAAAAAACAATCCAGGTTCAGGAAGAACACATGGAATCAATAGTAACATGCTCTCCATCCACGGCTCACAGTGATGCTGCTCTAGACACCATTCCCTTGATCTACTGGACACACCTCTTCTAACTTTAAATGTCTTTATGGACTACAAAGACTGTGTGTGTACATATAGAGAAATACCATAAAAAATAGAACTTACCAATTCGAGCACCACCAGGAGCCAATGTACTGCTGTACCAAAGATAGCATTACTGTTCAAGGTAATGGTGCATAGATCGAAAAGCTTCTCAAATCTACTGCCTCCAAGAAAAGAGAGATGTGAACGTTCTAGGAACAGAAGATTGAGTTTATTTTATCAAATTTTAAATACAGATACTGTTAATCTTTTATACCAAGCAAGCCAAATGGTCTGAGGACCCATTGACAAGATGGTTCATAGTGCCACCAGTGGCAAGCTTGTATCCCTAGTTCATCGGATAGTTAATTTCCAACAGCAGCAGCACTGGCCTTGACCTGCTTAGCATAGTGTTTGCGGCCCAAACCACCCGGTTCTGGCCAGGCTGGGCCAGGGGAGAACCAAGGCTGAGCACTCGTCGTTGGGCCGAGATCGAGGGAAGACACCGGAACTTGGCTGCACCCTGACGGTTAGGGGCTGGCCCACGTGTCAGGGGCACAGGCAGTACCAGACGCAGGACCGCGTCTCACAAGGGACGTGAATAAGGACGATGCTAGTGGGTCCCACCACTGCCTTAGCAGTTGGAGGCAGAACAGGCTGGTGGAGTACGTGGCAGCGCCCGATTGGGAGTAAGGAATCATGGACCGAAAGGAGTGGCCCTGGTGGAAGCAGTTGCACAGACTGATAACCGCTGGTCCTTATCTTATATAAGGACGACGACAGATTTGAGGGACACACACACAAACACATCTAACAACCAGCATTTTATTTTACTTGCTTTACGTTACTTTCCTTGTTTTGTTCTGCATTCTTTATTGCTTTTCTTGTCATCATTTGAGGCTGAAGGGGATGTACGGTCACATGCTAAGGGCAACAGGGGTGTACGCACAAGGTTCACACTTGTATCTGGTATGATTGAGTCATACATTTGATATTTCAATTCATTGTTGTTTGTGTCGCAAATCTCTCTCTTTTCATAGATCAATAGCAGTTCGGGCTGTAGTCCATAGTTGTTGGCTTAACCCAAAAGACCTTAGAGCTACTCAGGCAGGAGGGAAACCTACTAGCCTGGTAAGGAGTCAGATTAGGTTGTTCTCGGCCTCGTTTGAACCTGCGTCAAAGGTTCTGGCACGCCCGCACTATTCGCACCACGTGCGCATCCCCATGTGTGAGCGTTTGGGATTTCTATCACCAACACATAGACATTGAACCCAGGAGCCCAGCAAATGCATGCTTCAAGGCAACTGCCAATGCACCACTCCGGTCCTCAAAAGTCATAAACTGCATCCTAGGGCTGGTCCTTCTTAGTAAACTTCATCCTGGCGGGGACCCTTCTTGGCTGGCTAAGGGTCCTCCTGTAGAAGATCATACCACCCTTAGGCCTCCTCAGTCTCTTGTGAGTGGTGAATTTGACAACAGCACCGTACTCAAAGGTATCTATAGCTTCCCACACAATAAAGAATGGGAAATAAGATGCAGAACTCCAAAATTCACAGGATTAAAGAAATTATGGTTCTTCATATGGATCTATGGTATGATTCAAAGAACTCGAGCCACACAGAACAAATTAACGGAGTTGCTACCGTGCAACTTGTACAAATTCACATGGTTAATACTGCTGAAATATTTAAGGCATCAATAGGCAAACACTAGATATCCGCGGATTGCTACATAGCTTCTAATACTAAACTCATATTAGGAAGCACAAAAAAGAAAACTACTCAAAACACTAGATCCATGCAAAATTCTACACAATAGTTGCAATTTCAGTGAGAAAGTGGATCACTTAGTTCATGAAACGCTTCAACTGAATGACAAGCTTGAGTCCATAAACATTCCTAGATCATAAAATCTTACAATAGGCTGGGCTCCCTAGCAAAGGTTATTAAGACATGATCAAACAATGAAGCAACTTAGGGATCAACGCAGCTTCTATTGTCTCTTCCTACATTTACTACATTGGAGTTTGAAGATCAAATCGAGAATGTTTACCAATTGAGATGCTGAAGAAGATGGAGATATTAAGATGAAGTATCTGGAAATCAATTCATTACCACCTGCATTCTCCTTGTGTGTGGTGATCTGTGATTGCATGGAACAGTTGATATAAGGCATACAGATTACAGAGTATGAAACTGATCTCCCAACAGAAAAAGGGGCTGGGGGAAGGATGAAACTGGAAAAATGCTAGGCCACAAAAAAAAATTTCAGAAGCCATGAGTGGTGTATGAAACTTAATTTCAAGGTACTAGTTCAAGCTTTAGTAGTTTAATTCATGCAAGATTCTACCCAATTCAATCATGACATTTCCCTAAAGATATGTTGGGAGGAGATACTGTACGTAGGCTTTACAAGTAGGATCTAGCTAATCAATCCTACTCATTTCGTCCTTATGATCTAATATTTTGAAACCTTGAAAAACTTGTCTCGTCCAAAATTCTAGTTGAACGAATGGACAAGCAGAGTGGGTAAATGGATTTGAAATAATTAAACATTAAAAAACATACAACAAAAACCAAATGAATCAATCCAGACACCAACTAAATTGGCCGAGTTAATGAATCAAATCCAAGTTCTAAGATCAAGTCAAATATCATTCCAGCTAAATATTTTGTTGATCCCACATGAATTGCCAAACAAAGTTCGAAGACTGTGGCTGGGACTATATTCTAGTCCAACCAATAATCAGAATTCCCCCTATTCTTTTCTCTTTTTTTTTCTTTTTTTTTTTTTGGTCAGTCTCCTATTTTTTCATTTTGAATAATAGATCAAAATTGGCACGGCAATGATATAGAAAGAAACAAGAACATTGCAAGATTCATGTGGTTTGGCAGATCAATGTGGTTTGGCAGATCGTCCATGTTGATGGATAAAATGGCAATTTTATCATCCAAAGAATTAGGTCAGCATGGAGTCCTGACTTCTCACTTCCTCTCTTCCCTATAAAACTTATCTCAATGCTCAGGGACCGTAAAGTGGTTACTCATAAGTTACAAATGACCCAGTTTTTTTTTCTGCTAATTACAGAGCTCCTTATACTAGGAATCCAGTTACTCATAAGTTACAAATGACCCAGTTTTTTTTTTCTCCCAATTACAGAGCTCCTTATACTATGAACCAAGTTGTGGAGAACTGTACAGCGCTACATCGGTATATAGTATTTCCTCCATGATCAGTCACCAAATGAAAAACCAGATACTAATGGCCTTCGGTCAACCTCAATACGTTTCGGTCCTTGATCATGTGATTTTTACAAAACTACACTTCCATCAGTCTGCATGGCAAGGCAACATTGATGTTGTAAATTTTGGGTTCTAAACGATGGTTCTATGGAGGCATTAACTGAAATTTGATCTTTGAGACCGAATAACCAAAGGGGAATCAATTATTCTGATGACAACATATGTAGCCTTAGAATGATAAACATGCATATTCAATTTTCAAGGTACAAATAATAGAAAAGATCCTATAAACCATAAAACATATGGCTTTCATAATGGGATAAATAGTACAAGAAAAAGTAACAAATCCTGTGCCACATTGACATAGTTCATGCTCCAAACCCAATCATAAGAAATGAACATCAAACAGCTTGATATGGCCCAAGGAGCTACCCTCACAAGCTTTGTCATCGAGGTAGACCACCAATGAAGAGAAGAACCTTCAGCTTATTATTGATTTTCACGAAAAGGCCTCGCTGGTCCGCCTGGAGCACAACTTCATTTTGTAGCCTTTTGCTTTAAGAAGTCAATTGGATACACTGAAGCTCCAGGATCACAATTACAACCCCCCTGCTTGAAACCTGTTGATTTCAAATCTTTTAGACACTGAACAGTGGTAACAATCTTGGCTGGACGGGAATCTCCAAGTATAATCCTCAACTTCCAATATCTTTAAGATGGTGATTGGGACCTATTGAAGAGTAGCTAAGCATGAATCTCCAGATTGTAATTTCCTCTTACTTTCATTTCTCTTTCATTTCTTTTTTCGCACTTGTCATCTCTTGTGTCTTCATTTCCTTTTTCTCCAGATTGTTATTTTCTCTTGTGTCTTCATTTAGATGGGATAAGGCTTAGTTTGTTGTTGTTGGTGGGGGTGTTGCAACAACACTTTAACATTTATCCAATTTGACATTAGCTTGAAAGAAATTTGACCACCATCACCAGAAATCACAACATGAGCACTCCCCATCTTTAAAATGGTGAAATCGGTTCGCATCACGAACAACAATCTCTCTGCCCACAATTTGACAAATCAATTTCAGAACCGTATGGCAGTCCCCACAAACACGAAGATTCTTAACCACTCGTATCACCGTGCCAGGAACTGCCTTAAGCAACCCATAAGCCACAGCCAACCTCTCACTATGCCAAAACAGCTGTTGTTCCTTCTCCTGCTCTTCCAAGTTCTGCAGAACAAAGCTCGTATCTGGAACATAACCTCTCCTCTTCATCTCCATGTCCAAATCCTTTAGCAGCCCAACAATCTCTTCTTTGACATGACATGATGTTTCCCCAGCATAGAAAACCTGGCTCTCCTTACCCAAGTCAACCCAACTATATCCAGGCTCTTTTTTAACTGCAATAACTGCCATCAACTTCCTCACCTTGGCCACATAATCCCACATACCGACACTAGCATAGGTGTTGGACAGTAAAATATAGCTTGAAGGCTCTTGTGGATTCAAGGTTAGTAGATGATTAGCAACTCTAATCCCTAATTGGGTATTCCCATAGCGCTTACAAGCACTTAGTAAAGCAGCCCATGTAGCTTCATCAGGATCAAATGGCATGGTTTTGATGAGATTGTCAGCCTCATCAAGATGCCCTGATCGACTAAGAAGATCCAACAAGCAAGTATAATGCTGTAGAGAGGGATTAATTTTGTATTCCTTAATCATGGAATTGAACAAGTGACGACCTTTGTCAACCAGACCAACATGGCTGCAAGCATAAATTAGTCCAACAAATGTGACCTCATTTGGCTTTATTCCTGCCAAGATCATCTCGTCAAAAAGAGTCAATGCTTCCTCAGCTTTCCCATGCTGAGCTGCACCAACTATAATTGTAGTCCAAGAAACCACGTCTCTTTGGTGAATTTTATCAAAGACGTCTTTTGCTGCCAAAATATCGCTGCATTTGGCATACATATCAACGAGTGCATTACTGACAAACACACTTGATTCATAACCAAAGACTACCACTAGACAATGAATCTGTCTCCCTAACTCCAATGCAGCAAAATTTGCAGAAGCACCCACAACACTAGAAAGAACAAAAGGATCAATTATTTGGATTCCTTCTCTCCGCATTCTTACAAAAAGCTTTATCGCATCAAAGCCATCTCCACTCTGCACAATCCCAGAAATCAAAGCTGTCCATGAAAACAAATCTTTCATGGGCATTCTCTGTAAGAGCTTAACAGCCTCCAAACTCCAGCCATATCGAGCATACCCAGAAATCATAGCCGTCCAACAAACAGAATTTTTCCAAGAAATCGAATCAAAAACCCAACGAGCATCTTTTAATAGTCCACACTTAGAATACATATCAACAAGTGACGACTTTACAACATCATCATCGGTGAACGGAGATAAGACAAAGCGGGCATGGACTTGCTTGCCCTGTTTGACAGCACCTAAGCTACCACAAGCTTTAACAATGGTGGCAAAGACGAAATTATCAGGTTGTAATTGATCGAATGCGAACATGTTGCGAAAGATGGACAGGGTCAGGTGGGGGAGATTGGCTTGGTTGTGAGCTGTAAGAATGGAAGCCCACGAAACAGGGTCTCGTTGAGGCAATTCATCGAACAGGCGAAGTGCGGCTTCGAGGAGAGCACACTTGCCATACATATCGATGAGATTGTTGGGTAATGGTTCCCATTGTTCCAGGCCGGTTTTGAGGATTTGGGCATGGAGCTTCTTCCCCTGTAATGGGTTTTGGGTTTTGGCGGAAGCCCGGAGTTGGTGGAGAAAGTGAGAGCACTGCATTCGTTCATTCCAATTTCAGTTTTTTTTTTTTTTGAGAAACCCTAATCACCTTCTAATCCAAATATTCTACCCAAGCTGTTTACCCACGCATGTTGTATGGCAAGCTGCAACCGTCGCCATTTTCTCTTCCTGATAAGAGATTACAGAGCACACGAATATGGCTTTTAAAAAAGAGATGTGAGAAAAAAACAAGAATTTGCTTTCGTTGAGAGTTGACCTCAAGACCTCCCGCTTACTAAACGGAGCTACGAAAGCATAGATGTTTGATAGAGCGTAGTGCTATATTATTTAAATATATTATATTGCCTAACCAGTGGCTTCTTAACGAACAAAGTCATTGAGGTATTATTAAATGGGAAATTTACATATATCACCCCTGAGGTTTGACGAAAAGATATTTTCACCTCCAGTTTTGAAAAATTCTGCGTATCCCCCTGAGATTTGCAAACGGTAATAAATAAGCCCATTCCGTCAGTTCATGACTAACACTGTTAAAAATTTGACTTGAACCGACGGAATTACCCTTCTAAGAAGAAACCAAAAAAAAAAAAAAAAAAACCTGAACTCATCTTCTCCAAACTCTGATTTGTAGAAATCAAGAAGAAAAAATGCGATTTCTAATTCTACTTCTGCTCTACCTGCTCAACAACCCATTTGTTGCCGGGAAACAATCTCATATCCCGGAATACCGAGTTCTGCTCTCCCTGAAATCCGCCATTACAGACGACCCAGGAGCTTCACTCCAGAAATGGAATGTCTCCACACAAGCACGCACCAATTGATGAACATAACAGCAGCCTCCATGATTATGAAGTCAAACCATGTTCAGACTACAGGAATTTGGTGCCTGGGCATGATCAAAAGGACAAAACCTGCAGGCCAAGCTTTAGTTCTTCTGGATCACTTTATTTTGCTTCCTTAACCAGAATTCACAAACATTACTTAAAAACAACAACAATAACAATAAGACCCACTGAGCCACAACATGTAATTTAATCATTCTTCCCTGTAATCCCAACAGTTCTCCCATTAAGCAAAGACTGAAACTATTAAGTAATTACAAGTTACAACCCATTATGGGCATCTACCTGTTCTGCTAAATTTTCAACGAAGAACACACAGAAGGAGACTAGAGACACCCAAAACCCAACCCTGATTAAAGATATATTCAAAAATCAAATTAGAAGAAAGATAAACAAAACAAAACAAAACGCAACTAAGAACAGAGGAGCAGGGAGTGAATCCGAGTGACTCTGTCAAAACTCCCGATGATCCGCCACATCCACGGTTGTGGTGCACGACAATAACTTGCGAAATATTTTGAAAAGTGCAGCACAGGACATCTCCTTCACCTTCCTCATCACCACACACTTCTTCTCACTTCCTCCTTTCCTTTTCTTCTTCTTCTTATTCTTTTGAGTCACTCTGTCTTTCACACCCCCAAAGCAATCTGAAGAGCTTGAAATCAATGGATCTCTCCAACAATATGTTCTTCGGTGAGATTCCAGAATCTTTTGCGGAGCTGAAGAATCTAACGCTGTTGAATTTGTTCAGGAACAAGTTGCACGGCGCGATTCCAGATTTCATTGGTGATTTGCCCGAGTTGGAAGTGTTGCAGCTTTGGGAGAATAATTTTACTGGAAGTATTCCTCAGGGACTTGGAAGGAATGGCAAGCTTCAGCTCCTCGATTTGTCGTCGAACAAGCTGACGGGGATTCTCCCTCCGGATCTCTGTTCTAGAAATCGGCTTGAGACGTTGATCTTATTGGGGAACTTTCTGTACGGTAACATTCCTGAATCAAGTTTAGGGTTAGGGTTTGAGGGTGGAGCAGAGAGTGATGGTGAAGATGGTGATGATTCGGTTCAGGCAAAGAGGTTGAAAAGGAGTGATTGAGTGGCAAACGTTTTAACGAATCAATGGGACGCTGGGGTGGTTGCAACTCATCTTCCCCAATCGATTTTGGAGGAAGATGAGTTGCAGGTTTTGTTTTGTTTTGTTTTTGTTTTTTTTTTTTTTTGGCTTTTTCTTAGAAGGGCAATTCTGTCAGTTCAAGTTTAATTTTTAACAGTGTTAGTCATGAACTGACGGAATGGGCTTATTTGTTACCGTTTGCAAACCTCAGGGGGGTACGCAGAATTTTCCAAAACTGGGGGGTGAAAATATCCTTTCGTCAAACCTCAGGGGTGGTATGTGTAAATTTCCCAAAAAACAAAAACAACTATTTTTATGTAGAGATAGTTAATTTAACAAGAAAAATTTACACATACCACCCCTGAGGTTTGACGCCCCCAGTTTTGGAAAATTCTACGTACCCCCCTGAGGTTTGCAAACGGTAACAAATAAGTCCATTCCGTCAGTTCATGACTAACACTGTTAAAAATTAAACTTGAACTAACGGAATTGCCCTTCTAAGAAGAAACCAAAAAAAAAAAAAAACAAAAACAAAATAAAACAAAACCTGCAACTCATCTTCTCCAAAATCGATTGGGGGAGATGAGTTGCAACCATCCCAGCGCCCCATTGATTCGTTAAAACGTTTGCCACTCAATCACTCCTCTTCAACCTCTTTGCCTGAATCGAATCATCACCATCTTCACCATCACTCTCTGCTCCACCCTCAAACCCTAACCCTAAACTTGATTCAAGAATGTTACCGTACAGAAAGTTCCTCAATAAGATCAGCGTCTCAAGCCGATTTCCAGAACAAAGATCCGGAGGGAGAATCCCCGTCAGCTTGTTCGACGACAAATCGAGGAGCTGAAGCTTGCCATTCCTTCCAAGTCCCTGAGGAATACTTCCAGTAAAATTATTCTCCCAAAGCTACAACACTTCCAACTCGGGCAAATCACCAATGAAATCTGGAATCGCGCCGTGCAACTTGTTCCTGAACAAATTCAACAGCGTTAGATTCTTCAGCTCCGCAAAAGATTCTGGAATCTCACCGAAGAACATATTGTTGGAGAGATCCATTGATTTCAAGCTCTTCAGATTGCTTTGGGGGTGTGAAAGACAGAGTGACTCAAAAGAATAAGAAGAAGAAGAAGAAAAGGAAGGGAGGAAGTGAGAAGAAGTGTGTGGTGATGAGGAAGGTGAAGGAGATGTCCTGTGCTGCACTTTTTAAAATATTTCGCAAGTTATTGTCGTGCACCACAACCGTGGATGTGGCGGATCATCGGCAATTTTGACAGAGTCACTCGGATTCACTCCCTGCTCCTCTGTTCTTAGTTGCGTTTTGTTTTGTTTTGTTTATCTTTCTTCTAATTTGATTTTTGATTATATCTTCAATCAGGGTTGGGTTTTGGGTGTCTCTAGTCTCCTTCTATGTGTTCTTCGTTGAAAATTTAGCAGAACAGGTAGATGCCCATAATGGGTTGTAACTTGTAATTACTTAATAGTTTCAGTCTTTGCTTAATGGGAGAACTGATGGGATTACAGGGAAGAATGATTAAATTAGATGTTGTGGCTCAGTGGGTCTTATTGTTATTGTTGTTGTTTTTAAGTAATGTTTGTGAATTCTGGGTAAGGAAGCAAAATAAAGTGATCCAGAAGAACTAAAGCTTGGCCTGCAGGTTTTGTCCTTTTGATCATGCCCAGGCACCAAATTCCTGTAGTCCGAACATGGTTTGACTTCATAATCATGGAGGCTGCTGTTATGTTCATCAATTGGTGCATGCTTGTGTGGAGACATTCCATTTCTGGAGTGAAGCTCCTGGGTCGTCTGTAATGGCGGATTTTCGGGAGAGCAGAACTCGGTATTCCGGGATATGAGATTGTTTCCCGGCAACAAATGGGTTGTTGAGCAGGTAGAGCAGAAGTAGAATTAGAAATCGCATTTTTTCTTCTTGATTTCTACAAATCAGAGTTTGGAGAAGATAAATTCAGGTTTTTTTTTTTTTTTGGGTTTCTTCTTAGAAGGGTAATTCCGTCAGTTCAAGTCAAATTTTTAACAGTGTTAATCATGAACTGACGGAATGGGCTTATTTGTTACCGTTTGCAAACCTCAGGGGGGTACGCAAAATTTTCCAAAACTGGGGGGTGAAAATATCCTTTCGTCAAACCTCAGGGGTGGTATGTGTAAATTTCCCTTGTTTTTTTTTATGAAAACCAGCAAATCATATATATTAGACAGTTAGAAAGGAAACAGTATTAACAATACAAGCATTTTTTGCCGAGTTTTTAGCATTAGTCGCACAAAGAGTGTTGTTGCTAAACCTCATTACAGGTTTTTGTAATCCCATAAGGAGTAGTTTTTATTCCACTGAAATGTCTGTAACATTTATTTTCCAATTTACAATCAATACATACTCTTTGTTGATCTTTAGCAAAAAAGTGTTGTTGCTAAACCTAAAATACACATTTTGGGTTAGATCAGAGATATAGAGTAAGTAATTAAACAAGGTCCACGGCCATTGGCATTTGGTTGGAGATGGAAGAGATTGAATGATCCACTTGTTATCACACCATATTTCTTTAATCTACAACCCAATGCAGGCAGCATGGTCTAAACCCTTACGGATAGCAAAAATGTAGTTGGCCAAATCCTCTGTGAATTGTAACTTTCCTGCATCAAAGAACTTAAACGTGCCATATACCAAAATGAGATAGGCCCACCCGGCCTCAGTCAGTCCAGGTGAACTGAATCCTACACAAATTAAGACAGGAAATCACAACTAGGTAAACTAAACAGAGAAAGGTGTAGTGGAATTTCTAAATCATGTACCATAATATCCTGGGAAGAAAAGGAGGGATATAAGTTTTGATCCACAATCCATTGAAACAGGGCCGGGTTAAAACCTAACTCAACCCAAGACCAACTCGGCGCTAGGTCAGGTTGAGATATCTCAGCCCAGTCCCAACCCTGTTAGGCTCAACCCTGCCCAACTTGGCCCTAATTTACCCCTAATTTACCTTGATTTTTGCTAGGGCATGGTTGGCCCTGATTGACCAGTCTCATGTGATTGGGTATTTGTTTGTTTCATACTCAATTGACTATTAGACTTTGTGGGTTAAAAAACTTAGATCAATCTTAAAATTTTAAATACTTTTGTTCAATAGATAATTAGATTTTTTTTTTGGATAAACCAAAAGATAATCAGATACTAAACAAAAATTGTAAAATGTAATCAATAAATTGTAAAGCATAACTTAAGACAGGGCCGGGCCGGGCTAGGCTTAGCCTGAGGCCACAACCCTGGCCCAGTCCGACCCTGACCCTGGGCCTGAAAATTTCAATCCTGACCTACCCTTAGTATTGGAAAATCCAGCCCAAGCCTTGTTCAGGCTTAGGGTAGGCTCGGGCCAATAGAGTCAAACTTACATCCCTACTCACACACTATAGTTTCCTGTTTCGAACCTGCCTTCAGACAATTAATATTATCTTTTTTGGAAAATTGTTTGTAAATTTATGTTCTTTATATAGTTACCACTATTACATATTAACTAACTTTAAACAAGCAAATATGAATCTAAAATGGGTCCTAGTGGCCCTAATTCGGGTTAGTTCCATATTGGACTTTCGGTTCTGAACCTGTTGGGAAACCTGTCCCTTTCATTTAATAACCGATCTCAAAATCAGTTCCCAAAATGGTCCCATCTACTAATTGGACAAGTCAGTTCCAAGTTTTACCGGTTCAATTTCAGGATGGTTCCCAACTCCGAACCCAAATTGACAACCTTAATTAGCAACGAACAAATAATCAATTGCTTTCGAACAATGTGCGAGATCCAATTTATAACTTTGGAGGTCTTATTTGACCTCCTAAATGAGGTTTTGTACTCCTTGCAGGAAGATTGAGAAAATTGATGGGAAAATGAACAAAATACCTTAGATAGGTTGACCAGGTCAAAGGTAGGTCAAATTAACTTGAAATCAGTCCAAACTTTTTGCATGTGTTTCATCATCAATATCCTTTTATTGAAAAGGTAGAATTGATAATTATTATACAAAGAGCAAATTACATGCATTCCCTGGTGTTTGAAACAATAACAGAACACCCCCCATAGTTTCATCATTTATGTATAACTCCCTGATGGCCATTGGTATTAATAAGCTGTTAGTTTGAAAGTAAAAAGACAGCTTTACCCTTATTGCATCCGTCAACTTAAAATCCCCAAATCGTTTCTTCTTCTTCTTCTTCTTCTTCTTCCTACCCCCATCCCTCTGCAATCTCGCCCCATCTTCTTCTTCTTCTTCCTACACTTTTCTTTTTCTCCAGTAACATACCATAAGATTGCTATTAATAAAGATAGAGAATTATTATGTGGAGGTTAAAGAAGAAGTTCAGATCTAACTCATTTCAAAAGAAAAGAAAAGAAAAGATAGATAAGAGAAGATAATAATCAGAAATCCATCTGATTAACTATTGGCATCGCAATCACAACCCTCGTCTTCACGTTGCTGCCATCCTCCAATCAATAGCTATACGGCCAAACCTCAGCATCACCCATCACTGCTCGGCACCGCTGCAAACCCTACCCTTTGTTCCATCACCACTGTTATAAGCTCGCCTCTGCGCACTCCCTTGCCTCTGCATCACCCAATCCCCACAACCATCGCTGTCGACATCCCTTCTCCCATGCCTCTGTACATCACCTATTCTCTTCACCATCGCCCAATTTACACTATATCAAATCATCCCCAAGGTATTGTTGTGTCTAGTGATTGTGGTTATTTGTTAATAATGCATTTCTACATAGGCCCAAGTTTTTTGTTTGCTAATTTTATTTTGGTTTGAGATTAATATTTTTAAGGAGTCTGTGGCTACTCTGTATTCGTGCTCCATCTGAGGTTCAGGTGTTCACCTGAGTTTCCAAGCTTGTGTAATATTATCAAAATCTTTTATGCCTTATAATTCTACATTTAAGTTCTAGACTCGTAGGTAATCATGTTGTGACTTTCTTTCTCCTTTTGTGATTGGGTTTTTGACAAATGCCCCCTCTAAAAATATCCATTTGTCCAAATGTCCCTTACAACTTTTGTAATTGCAAACTCCCCTTATTTTCAAAACATTGTAGCACTTTAGTCCCTATCGTTAATTTGGGACGTTAGATGTTAGTTTTAAGAAATCTAATGACCAAAATGCCCTTCTGATAATAACTCACCAAAATTAAAAAATAAAATGACCAAAATAACCTCATCTTCTTCAGGGTTGAAACTGAAATTTTTTTCCCCAAATTGGTTAGGATTTGAACCCATCTTTTCTTCTTCATGTTCTTTTTATGATCAAACTCTCGCTTGAGTACTTCAATCTGTTTCAGAGTGGTTTTTGAATAGAGGTCAACAATGGATATCGATTGGGTTCATTACCTAAAGGGCATGTTGAAACCGATTGCGGCACTCACAGTCGTTTTAATGGTTGTGGCTCTATCTTACTTCCGGAAGCTTGGGTTGGGGAAGGAGATGCTCTACTCTGTTACAAGGGCTTTTCTTCAGTTGTTTGTGATTGGTTTCGTGCTTCAATTCAATTTTAAATCGGAATAATGGTTTTTGGATTCTCGGAGCTTACTTGTTCATGTTCTGTTTCCTTAATTTCATTTCCTCCACTGCTTCAACTACTTTCAGCATTAATTCCTTATTTTCTTCATGAAACACTCATGAACAATGGTAATGAATCACTTTGGCTGTGATTGGTTCAGACAAATCTCTACTGTTGCTACTCAATTTTAATTTATGTAGAGATGGGAGACCATATGATCAAAAGACGCGGCTTTAACTAAAAAACAGCATTGCCTATATCCCCAAATGTTTGAAAAGATGGTGAAAATGGTGGCAAAATAGAGAGGTTGAGAAGTAGAAAGCATCTTGTGTGATCTTCTAGAGGATACTCTTAATACACGCTTGTTAATGGCCTCCTCACCTTCACTTCTAAATTCTGACTGGAAGAACTTCTGCAATAGAAATGTTGTTTCAATTAGACAATATCGCCTTTTGAGGATAATGTTACACTTAATTAAGTTATTTACCCCCATTTTTTACATTCTATTCATGTTCTTGCAGATCTCCATTGCTGCTTACACGGCAGGCAAACGTGCAAAACATGTACCACATGGGAAGTACATTGCAGGAACCAATCGATATCCATTGTTGACCTCTATTCAAAAACCACTCTGAAACATATTGAAGTACTCAAGCGAGAGTTTGATCATAAGAAGAACATGAAGAAGAAAAGATGGGTTCAAGCCCTAACCAATTTGGGAAAAAAAATTTCAGTTTCAACCATAATCGATTTGGGGAAGATGAGGGCATTTTGCTCATTATATTCTTTAATTTTGGTGGGTTATTATCAAAAGGGCATTTTGGTCATTAGATTCCTTAAAACTAACATCTAACGTCCCAAATTAACGACAGGGACCAAAGTACTACAATGTCTTGAAAGTAGGGGGAGTCTGCAATTAGAAAAATTGTAAGGGGCATTTGTCAAAAACCCTTTGTGACTTAAGAGAGGGTAGGTTGGGTTTGGTTTGTTGTAAGAGTGGCACAAGAACTGTTATTTTGATGGTGTTAGGTGGTGTATGGTCAATGGTGGTTTGGGAGAGTCCTTTGATGGATTGTTAGGTTTGGTGAGGAGCAACCCCTATTCCACCCCTGCAACCCATTTCCTCACCCCCTGCCTATCACCCATCTCTTCACCCCTGTAGCCCCCACCCTCTATTGTATCCCCTTCCACCATGATTCCACCCCCTCTCTCTCTTGCTCTCTTTCTCTCTCTTACCCACTTTGTGTGGTGTGGTGAGTAGTGACCTATGAGATGCCTTAAATGACAAGAAACAATGACTCATGGAAGTAGGTGCTCATCTCAAAACCCAGATCCAATCCACCAAATCCAAACAACGCAAGCGTCGCGAGACCACCATCTTTGTCGCACCCCAAACTCCCTGGAACACTCCTCCGCCAGAGATCTCCTCCATCGTTGGTTTTGGGGAGATGGGTTTGGGCTATGGTTATGCCTAATAAGGGTAAAATGGTCTATGTCAAAAATTGAAGGTAATAGCCATTTTCAAATCTTTAACTGCACCTAATGGTTTAAACTTAACGGTAAAGGCTTATTTGTAAGCCTCACAATCATCCAAGAGGGTGCACATAAATCGTAAAACTACGGGAGGTGTTTTGTTATCGTTTCAAACACCAGGGGTGCATGTAATTTGCTCTTATATAAAATATTTAGTTTTAGTCTTATGGGCCTCACTTCCATATGGGTTTTCTAACATATTTTTTGCTAAAATTGTTTCTAATTTTCATAACATTGATAGTACTCACAACGCTCTTTCCAATGACACGTGGATCATTCTATTTGGATTTAAAATATTTAAGTTAGGATTTTTTAAAGTTTTCAAGGCAAAAATAAACCAAATCAAAAAAAACAAAAAATAATGATGTTAACCAACGTCAAAGCCTGCTTGCATGGGCTAACATCAGCCAACGCCAATGTTCCTTTGAACCTTGATTTGAGCACACCTGGACCAAAAATATCCTTTTTGAGTATGCACTAGAGGGCTTCGTCACTCTATGCCTATACGTCGGCTGCCACATCAACTTGGCCAATATTATCATTAAGATGATGGAGGTTAGGGTGGCCAGCCCAACAAATGAAAGTCTCCCCTATGCCAAATTACTAACTAAACTGTTTTTCCACTTCAGTGTCGACATTGATGGGGAAGTCATAGGTACTAGGGACATGCCCTTCGACGATACATCATTTCAGAGGATGAAAATAGCTGGGGCAGAGGTCAATAAGGAGGAAATACACTAAGGTACAACTGGGGAGGCAGAGGAACAAAAACTAGAGGAGGAAGAGGAACAAGAGCAGCAAGAAGGCACAAATATTTTTGAAGATGCGGATGACCTTTCGCAAAGGAGTAGACATAGTCATGATTCAGTTCTAGCTCCTCCCACATTCGCAGCAGGGGCCTCTAGTTCTAGGGTCTTACCTGAATCGGTTGGTTGGGTTCATGTGACCCAGATTATGGAAGAGAGCATTGGTAATATGAATCAGGCTATAGTTGAGGGCTTTGCAAGCATGGACAAGCGAATGGCAAAGCTTGAGAACAAAGTGCAGAGGATTGTCGATCATTACGGACTCCCATCCTTGTATTCATCGCCGCCACCACCGCAGTAGTAGTGATAGACTTAAGGTTTAGATATTTGTTTTTTAACATTTTATTGTCTTTAAATTATGCACTTAGGTGAGTTTCTAATTCAGCAATGTACTTCCCTCTCTTCTCTAGTTACTTATGTAATTTCTTTCTTTATTAGTGTTTTGAAATATGCATGTCAAGGTAACATGTGTACTGCATGATCAATGTAATGACTTCATAACTATCTAAATGAAATTACCTATTTACCCTTTTCTTTATATTTATTGTATTCTGGAAGTTTTTATTAGTTCAATCCTAACGTAGAGTATATTATGGGTTCGTAGATTGTGAGTTTAGGCTATACCAAAACTTCCGCTCTGATACCAACTTGTCATACCCCACTTCCCCACAACTTGGGTAGTGTGACTAGGATGCTCTACATGCACCTACACACATCTAAGATCACAGAAGTAGTAAATAGCCCTCACAATCTCCAACCCAACACATCAATTATTAAGCAACGAAATAGAATATATAAGAGCAAATCAAAGTTCGGAAGCTAGTCATGATATTATATATATAATCGTTTGTGTTTTATCCAAATAAACAACCCAAAGTTCCCAAACAGACATAACTGTAAATATATCAAAGTTATTACAACCAAAGGTAAGACTAGAAAGTAAGTTGGGGCCAAGCCCACCGAATACATCTCAAGACAAGATAAAAGTAAAGGTAAAGAGTTCATGAGTAATCCATCCTCGATCACATCACTGGGCCCCGTAGGCACAGTCATCACATCCACAATCATCTTCGTGTTCATCGGACTCGGGGACCCTCTAATCATCTTCATAATCCATCATATCAATAGTACCGCTAGTATAACTTGCATCAATATCCAAAAAAAAATATGTATGTGTGGTATGAGCTTCACTAAGCCCAGTAAGAGAATTAAACCACACAAGCATATGCAACAATTCATGAATGATAGCATATGATGCATGAATTCATTTTATTTAATAATCACCTAGCAACAATACTAAGTCATGGATATAATGCCACTGCAATACCCTAGGTAGCATCCTTGGCCTGTGATCGGCGGAACCTAACGATAACAAACCCGAATTATGAGTGGGAGCCTACAGTATCAAACTCCTTAATAGATTGTCCACAAACCCCCAAGTCCAACCCCATACTAGTGTTCGATCCCGAAGATATGGTCGAAACTCGAACTCGGTCCACTTTTAAAAGAAATCATCATCGTACAATGGATGTGGTACCTCGACAAATCTCATCAAGCTTACCATGTATGGTTATTCAACACATAAACCCCTATTGGAAAGGGTTGTAGCATAGGGTCATTTCAATCTAACCATCATATAACTAATATGAGATGAGTAGCATGCATACATATATGCATAGGGGTAGAGATCATGGTACCGGAATCACTCATCGGCCATACCATCCTCCTGTCTCCCCCACCATAGACATAAATATACCAAAAGTACAACAACTATAGTACCAGAATACTCATCGGCCACACTGTAATCCCGTTTTCATCTCAATGCAAGATGTAAATCTATTATCCACTTGGCAATTACGGTCCCGGCATTACCCTCGGCTCCTGGATCCCAATCCATATGCATGATGCTTTACTAGTAATGACATAATCAAACAATATGTAAACAATCAATGAAATCCTTCCATATGTCTTGAACAAGAGTTTAAAATAAAGTACAACAATGATATGCAATGATACATGATACCTATCCAATCAAATAACCTAAGTATGAATTATGAAGAAATTTGACAAACAATATGCAAGCAAGTATTAACATAACTAAAATAGCATAAACATTCCATAAATTAAATCAATGTTTAATCCGCTTACAATCTCCTTATCTTTGGTGATTTAATCCTGCACTTTACCTCCCAATAGCACCCACTAGGCCTCACTGAAAATTGAATCGAATTCTAACTACTAATTATAGAAGAACCATTTAATTAACAACATTCCTAATCAATTAACTCAAGATCATGCCCCAAGAAGTCCCAATATTGATCAATGGTTTGGTTCCCAAGGTGTAAAGATTATTAAGGGCACAATGGGCATTACATAAGTGTAGTAGTGCACCAAAATGGGAAGACGATTGATGGTCATCTGCCTCCAAAATTGGAGCCCCATGAGCCAGCTTTGCTGTATTTTCAGCTTAGCATGGTTGCAGGCTACCCCAAGCTTCATGGAAGCTCTAATAATGATCCCTACACCTTCTATTGGGTCTAGGTACACCTGAGAATTAAACCAATTGATGTAAAAGAGTTCAGGTGAAGGATTTAAGGCTTAGAAGCACCAAATAGGTAGAGGATCTTAATTGGTTTATAGATGAGGCATACCCACAGTTAGAAGAAGTAGAGTAGAACCTAAATCTTAAGTTAGATTACTAAGAAGACCAACTATGGAAGAAATCCCAAATTATAAACCCTAAATTAAGAGCTAATCAAAGGAAGAATTGAAAGAGTAGGGTGAATCTAACAAACCTTGGAGATCTAGATTAAGAGGGGATGATCCAGCTGAGTTCCTAAGCTTCTCTTCCTGTCTCTCCTTCTTTCTCCTTCCTTAGCTCCCTCCCACGAATTTGACAAAGATGCTAAGCAAAAAGGGGTTTTAGAAGCTCATTTCCTTAAATAAACAGCTTAGACTAAGGCCCGTTTAGTTGGTCTATGGAAAATCTTTTTAAAACTACATTAATCTATCATTTTGACCAAGCATATCCCTCACCATTGTCCCACAATGTATGTAGGGTTTCCAAGGATCCCACAGTCCTTAGGGTTGCCTTAGGTTAGGTTGCAATAGGTCTAGGTGGGTCCCATAATAATATAATGTTCTGGGCATTTCTAGGCTTCAGAGGCAGATTGGCGGCTGATGGAATGATTTGTCGCCTACCAGGCAGCTGATACAGCAGTAGGGTGCTCAAGGGTAGGGGACTATGGGGATCTGCCTCCTAATTAGGCGGCTGATGATTCTGCAAGGGGCTCAGAATGATCACAAGGTCTACCAATGAACCAAACTTCAACCCAGTGAGGGTTTGGGTTCCCAAGAAGGCTGTGACACTTCCAAAAACATGAAATGGACTGCCCAAAAAGGTCAAGGATCTCTCCTAATGATTGGACCAAAGGCTTGAGTTGCTTACCAAAAGTTAAGGGTAGGTCCAAGTAGGGGGTGGGTATTACAAATAGGTTACGAATTCTGTTGATGTGTAATTAGGTTGTGAATGATATGGTAATTTGATAGTATTCTGGATGATATTTTGAATTTATGGGTTTATAATAGGTAATGTATTTTATTGATGGATAAGATAGACAATGGTGTAATGTTTTTTATTTTAGCTATTACGGATAATGAAGTTTGATTGTGATCTTAAAATACTTTATTATACATGAAGTTTATTATAATAAAAAAATTCCACCAGGTTTTATAAACTTAATCAAATTAGATCTTTTGTTACTCAATGATGTCCAATGACAATGTTCATCATGATGAGAGTAGCTCATTTAGTGAAGAAGAATAGGACCATTGGAATAAAATGGAAATGCTAGTGTTACAACACTTTAAAGAGAACACTATTTACAGAGAGCTTTGTATAGATAGTAGATTTATAGGAGTTGATTGGATAGCTAAGATAATGACCGGCCATTTTGATAGGTGTTATGATAAGCTTAGGATGGAAATGCATGTTTTTATAAACCTGTACAACCTAATGAAAACAAGTGGATGGTTACAAGATAGTCGATATATCCGAGTTGATGAATAACTTACTATCTTCCTTCAAATTATACAACCAAAAGGTTAACATAAGATGTCTGAAAGATTCCAACATTCAAGAGAAACTGTTAGCCGTTTCTTTAAAATCATTTTGCAAGTAATGTTAAAGTTCGATAAAGAAACCATCAAACCACCCTCATGCAATAGAGTGCCAATAGCGATAAGATCCAACCTATACCGCTACCCATATTTTAACATAATATATATAATCTAAAGTAAAGACTGTTCTTTTTGTAATTGAAGGATTGCCTCTTTACTTAATTCAAACTACTAGTTAATTATTTATTTGTATGTATGAAGGATTGTATTGGTGCAATTGATGGCACACATATTATTGCCTTAGTGTCTAAACGGAAACAAATCCCTTATATAGGTAGGAAGGGAGTAACAACACAAAATGTAATGTGCACATGTGCTTTTGAAATGAAATTCACATTTGTCTATGCGGGTTGGGAGGAAAGTGCTAACAATTGTCGTTTATTTGCTTAAGCACTTCGGAATGAGCAATTGCAATTCATTTACCCACCTACAGGTAGATATTTTTAAATTATTATACTTAAGTAGTATGCCCCTTTAATATCTTACTGATATATATTTTTTTCATCAAATATATTATAATGAAATACTACGTTGTTCTCTAGATATCCAACTCTACAAGGATATTTGACACCTTTTAAAGGAGAAAGATATCCCTTGCAAGATTATAGAGGAAGGGGAAGACAAGATAGAACCCCAAAGGAATTGTTTAATCATAGGCATTCAAGTTTGAAGAAGGTCATTGAAAGAGCATTTGAGGTTTTAAAAGCTCGATTTGGTATTTTGAGATCTATGTCTCCTTACCCTCTGAAGATCTAGAATTACATCATGATTGCATGTCACACCCTCCACAACTATATAAGGGATGAGCACATTGTTGATGAGGAGTTTCCTAGATTGGTTGTATATGACTTATATTATTCAGGCCACGAGGTAGAGTCAATTGTAGCAGAGGCAGCCCACATCATAGTTAGAGAATCAAGTAATCGTGCAAATGAGATGCATGACTTAAAAAAAAGGATAACGAATGAGTTGGCAATACGCCACATAATGCATCTGCTTCCTTAAGTTGGAAGAGATACTATTTAATGAGATGTTTTAATGAAAATTTTGTTTACATTGTTTTCAGTGTTGTTGATAGTTTATTAAATATTTTTACATTACATCGTTTACTATTTTTTTTTTAATTTATGTTTCAATTTTGATCAATGTTACTATTTATTTGTAGAAAAAATGTATGTAGGTGACCCTTGTGTCAATGTGGTCATGATCGCATGATCAAGAGGACTTAAAAAAAAGGGCATACCTAGTGCACGAGGCTCCTGCCACTGCGGGGTCTGGGGAGGGTAATAATGTACGCAGCCTTACTCCTGCTTCGTGGAGAGGTTGTTTCTAGAGACTCAAACCCGTGACCACTTGGTCACAATGGAGCAACCTTACCGTTGCACCAAGGTCTACCATTGCAACAAGGTCCACCCTTGATCAAGAGGACTTCCCGAACTAAATACAATATAAGCAGACCATTTTACACTTGTCTGGAAAGGAAAAAACATTCACGTTCATTTAGGCTCTTTTAGGCATCATTTTTCATTTTTATTTTGGCCTATTTAAAAAAAAATATTACTAAAAACCATTTTAATAAAAAATGAAAAACTGTTTGGTAAGTACTAAACATAATAGATTCTAGAATGAAAAATAAGTCTGGTAACTACCTATGTGTAAATAGTTTTTATTACATTTTTGAACAAATGGGTGAAGAAATTCTCTCATCATCTATCTTCTTTCCCAAATCAACTCTAAACAGTAAAAATGAAGAGAACCAGAGTTCCCAAATCGACATCACACACTGTTCTTCAACTACTACAGTATGCCTAAGTCATGTTCTTGAAGGCTTTAACCCACCTACATTGCATGTAGAGATGAAGCTTCGAGTCCCCAGGATGATGGTATTGTAACAATGCAGAGACTTAACAACCAAGCACCAAAAGATAAAAGAGAAATGGAGAAGAACCTATCCAGAGATAGATTCAGTATGAAATCTATCGCTGGCATAGTGTTTATTACAAGGCCAAAAACATAGGCCAAAGAGGAATTCATAATTACAATAGCAAACCACTAAAAAAGAAACATCAATTCACTAGACTACTAATACTCACGGTGGGGACATCCCCCTCCCCCAACTGTGAGAGTTATCTAAAACACCTAAACCATAAATAAATAAAATAAGAAATACTTTAACAGATATCACAAATTTGTTTGGACAAATTATTTCTCAACTTTGTTATAGGATGATCTTTGCTGACGAAGTTTTCTTTCATGTGAGAGCAATTTCGTAAATCTGTTCATAACAAAGAAGGTAATCAATCAGCAATACTATAAAGAGATGTGATCAATCTTAGTATAAATTCTTGAAACAAAAATGGTGATAAGAAAAACATGAAATGTGCCTTACTTTTTAAGAGCCTATGCATTAGTAACACCAGGAGATTGAGATTGAGATTGAGATTGGGTTCCGGTGGTTTGAAGGATCAGAGATGGTTAAAAGGGTTAGGGGGTAGGAGAGGGTTAGGGGGTAGGAGAGGGTCAGGGATAGGGGGGTTAAACCTACCTGAGCCACGCAAAACTGTTGGAACCCAACGACCACCACCATCAATCATAACCCTGAGTCCCTTGGGTGGAGCTGCTAGCTACCCAGGTTTCGTTGTAGGAAGAAGAAGAAGAAGAAAAAGAAGGGACTTGCCTTTCTATTTTAACGACCAAATGCCTATTTTACCCCTCAATTTGGGTCATATGAGCACATGCTCATTAAAGAGCGAAAAAATGAAGGAAAACAGATTTTGGCCATAATCCATAATAGACTCTTGAGTCTATTATCATTTTAGGGGTGTTTTCATTTATTTTAAACAAAAACAAGTTGCAAAACTGATACCAAACACATGAAAAAAATGAAAAAATTGTCAAAAAATGAAAATGAAAAATGATACCAAAGAGGCCCTTATGTGGGTCAATATTTATGAAGAAAAAATGGACTGACAGTTGATTCGCAATTCATTATGAATGAAACTATGGTCCTCGACAAGTGCAATGTGAAGTTCCTGCTGATCGTACTCTCCTCTACCATTACTATGACCTAACTATCTTCATGGGCATGTGGCTATTTCTTTTGACTTGTTTCACTATTTGTACAACATGCTTGCGATAATTGTAAAAAGGGGCGTTGTTCTCGGTGCCGCAGCGTAGGCTGTGCCCAAACACATGGGGGTGGGCGCAATGACCACCCTGCCCCCTGAGTGGCAGGCCCATGTGCCTAGGCACAACCTACGCTGCAGCACAGAGAACATTCTCCCTTTTAATATTGATTAAAGTTTGAAGCATATAACAATTGAGATCAAATTTAGGGAGCAACTGAATATTTTATGCTTATATTGGGTTATGGATATATCTATATATTTTGATAATTCTTAAGGTTTGAAACTTGGACGAATGATTTAATCCTTTGAAATGGCATTTCATTAATTAAAGCTACAAAAAAGTGGAATGATTCTATCAATTGTATACCCATTAGTGATTCTGTTTTGAATCTACTCTGAGATAATTTCCAACGAAAGTTTACCAATTGTTTATTTTGCTCCAAAAAATTATAGAATTAAAAAAAAAAAGTGATTTTGGTCAGAATCATGGAATTGAAAGCGAATATGTTACTGTTTGGCTATTTTTTCGGATCGCTCAAACAATTGGTGAATCGTAAGTTCAGTCTACTTTAACAAATAATGATAGTGAAGAGCGCGGGCATGCTATAGTCTTCAAGACTCAATGTAAAAGAAGTGCATTGCACTTCTGACTTCTATCAGGCTATGTGGATTACCCTCCTACCTCGATTGCTCCAAGGACTTTTTGAAATAAAAGACCAAATTGCAATGAACTTAGGAAAAGAGGAAATCACAGATGATTTCTGGTAAGAGTACATTCAAATGAAGTACCACTATTACAGAAGACTATAGAAGAACTTGATAGGGGAAGAAAAAAAGAATGATCACAAGGATCTGGGGGAGAAGGAGAGAGAATGATCACAAGGATTGGGGGGAGAAAGAGAGTTACACTAAGAAATGTAAATTGTAGAAAATAAAAGATAAATAAGTTGTAGGTTTGTTGATTGATTGAGAGAATCCCTCCTCTTCTACAATTAGGACTTTTATTCTTGTGAAGGAAAACCTCCATTACGTGTTTCCCCAACTACAACTTCTTTTAACGGTTGTAGAACCGTTTGGGGTCATGTTCTGCTTAGACGCTTTCCACTATGATAGTAGCTCCTAACTGTAGGCACTTCACCGTTGTAGTTGTCCCAGTCTCTTGATGTTCTTACTTCGTGCAAAGAACATCTTCATTGACCGATTGCTTAAAGGTTCTACCTTTATGATCAATCCTTATAACCTCCAGATATGAACGGTCTGCCCTTATCGGTTAGCTTGCAATTTTAGGGTGTAAATAGTTACCAATCAGTAATTTTCAATGTCTCCGACATACTCTAACAACCAGGACCAATGGATACAAACAGTGTTGGTGGGAATAAGGATCCAACAGTTTAGGCAAGGAAACTGTTTATTTAATTTACAATCTTATTATTATATAATGTATTTTAATATATTTAAAAGGGGTCAACATTTCTTGCCCAGTAGTAGAGACTACGTGGGCAGACGAGAGCCAATCAATGCCCCCTATTGGTTCAATAAATAGGGGACAGAGGTCATTTCATGGGAGAGGAGTATGAAAGTGTAAGGGGGTGCTTGCGAAGCGTATGCTCCTTGCCATGAAACATTATCCCATTTAAAGGGTAGGGACTGTTGATCTATGGCAGTCATTGAGAGGGGGTGAATCAATGGCCTAAAATTCATCAATTTTCTTTCCCACACTGATGCTTGACTCTGTTGGTACTAAACTGATAATCACACAGTCATGTATACACCCCAGCCTGGCTGTCAATGACTCTACTTGGTGTGTACACCCATCCTACAACACACACACATCCGACTCTGGTACAAGTATAGTACAAAATCCATACTCACAACACGAAATATATATGCTTCAGTAAGTTGCCTATATCCACGGAGCAATGCCATTAGGACTTCGTATTTGCTCAATACTCTACTTTTGTTGCACCTGAATCCGGGAGCACACATACCTAGATTTACTCAACATAGAATTGAGATGGCTTTAAATGCCAATACAGAGATAGCACCCATTATCAAGAAGCACCCACTCCCAGTGTTCAACACCCACTGAACAACCCTTACAATAGTGAAGGTTTGGGCTTATAAACAGTGCCCTACAATTATGCACAAGCTAGAATAGGTCTTTCAACAAATATACCACTTATCACTAACATCCATCAATACAGAGATGAAACTGAAACAACTACAATGAAGAGAATGCTTAAGATGTGTTGTAGCCCACTGAAACCATCAACTCTTTCCTTGTATGAAGAGACTTGAGATTTCAAGTATGCATTTCCACGAGTGGACCACAAAACCTTTCTTCCTCTTCTTATTTTTTTAAGACACTCAATCAATGCACCGTTAATGTCATCAATGAAGTTCAACAAACCTTGCTCAACCTGCAATGCATATTCAAGCAAGTTCACTAGAGAAACCTTTTTTTTTGTCCAATTGTCTATTGTGTACCTTCTTGTTGCTAGGATGAAGAGCATAATTTCTGAGCATTTGGAGCTTTGGATGGGCTCTTTGGACATTGGACAACTGGGATATGTTTGATCAAAGATCAACTAACCAGAAAAATTCAAATGGAATCTTTAGCCTTGTTTATGGTACAATTGCGTTGAACTGTAGCCTAGGGACTACAGGGTGCACGAGATTTGTGGCATTTGGGGCCTTTGGGTGCTAATCGATGTTGACAGAGCATTAATGGGTCATTGGATTAAATTATAGCATGTCAGACGCATTAGCAGCGAAATCGGATCACATAACCAGTAAGAATGCAACATTTGGAATCTTAAAGTTGAGATCGTATGCTTGTGTCGTACGGGAGCATCTATCTCGTGACGATTAAGAAAACACTGAAAAGGCTATTAGACGATGTATTGGCCATAGATTGGGTCATTCGGTGTGATTTACGTTGGAGCATTGGTGTGTCTGGGTTGAGCAGGAAAACGGTTGAGCCTTCGGATTTGAATCCTCGGACGGATGAGACAAGACAACGGGTGATATATGAGCTATTGGAATCTCTGCTAAACTCGGGTGCCTGTGAGCCATAGCGTATTGGGTCTAGTTTGATGAAGCGGCACATACAGATGCACCTCTGCACGGACCAATAAAACTTATCGCGCCAGAATTTAATGGAGCGCAACCTCCGCCCTTTCGACCATGAGCCTTAGATCCAAATTTTGGGAGACGTGGCTAGATCTGGGCCGTCTACCCAGAGTCATCTAGAACTTCATTTAATACCTAGGAGATCCCCATGGCATTTGCATTTACTATCAAGCCTCATTGATTTATGAGAATTACAAAACTCAATTGCCTTCGGTTGGGGTGAAATAGGGCTGGATTGGGCTGGGTTTTTTAAAACCCTAGCCCAACCCCGAGTCTTCTTAGCTCAACCCAAGCCTAACTCGGCCCTAGATCGGGCTGAGATATCTTAGCCCAAGCCCAACCCTGTCGGGCTCAGCCCAGCCCAGCTTGCCCTGATTAACCCTGGGCGGGTTGGGCTGGGCCGGGTTGGCCTTGATTGACCCTGATTTTTTCTAGGGCCTGGTTGCCCTTGACTTGCCCTGCTTTTTTGCCATTTACGTCGTCCTATGAATTAAAAAAAAGTAAGACACATGTGATTGGATATTGGTTTGTTTCATACTCAATTGATTATTAGACTTTTCTTTGGGTTATAAAACTTAGCCTAATCTTAAAATTGTAAATATTTTCATTCAATAGATAATTAGAATTTTTTGATAAACCAATAGATAATTAGATACTAAACAAAATTACAAAATATAAATAATAAATTGTAAAGCATAACCTAACACAGGATCGGGCCAGGTTGGGCTTAGCCTGAGGCCTCAACCCTGGCCCAACTTGACCCTGACCAAGGGCTTTAAAATTTCAACCCTAATCCGCCCTCAGGGTTGAAAAATTCACCCCAGGCCCTGTTCGGGCTCGGGCCTACAGGGCCAAACCTACACCCCTAGCCCTCGGTTAGTTCTAGAGAGAAATTTTGAAAACCTTTGAAATTTTGGTTAAGTGAAGGGTTTGTCCCCACTGACAAAAATTCCTTGAGAATAAATAAATCTTGCTAAGCCATGGCATGGGGTGCTCTGCCCGCATGCTGCCTAATGTCCATGGCCTGGCCGCCTAGCCACCACCTTGTGCCGCACACTATGTGACTTTCCACCACACATCCCTGGTGCCACATCTGATGCCATGTGTCACTGCCATTGTGCCACCATGCACCTATCAAACTGCTCTGCCATGTGGCAATGTGGGGCCCAGCTCATTGTCTCTTCTCTTTCTCTACTTAAACACATCAAGGAAATTTTGAATGTGACCCAGCCATAGTGATGAACATGTGGGACCCATTTTCTACATGGATCCATTACTGATGAAAATTTACCAGATTGCCCTTAAGCAATACAAATAGACCAAATGACCTTGGACACTTTCAGAATTGCTAAGCACCTCTCAAAAATGTTGGAATGTTGTGAAACACATGCACAACCATCTTTGAAGCATGTGAACACTGCCATCACATTCTTTACATATGCAAGTTGCCTTGGAACTGTGAACTGCCATATCAGACTCATAATTGACTACCTCATCATTAATTAGACCATGGTTGCTAGCAATGACAATCCATATGCAGCAGTAGGGCTGCAATAGGGTCGGGTTGGGCCCGGCTTTATAGAACCCTAGCCCAACCCTAAGTCCACTTAGCTGGGCCTTGGCCCGACCCGACCTGACCCTGACTCAGGGTCAGAAAAATCCAACCCTGATCCGCCTTTAGGATCGGGCCAGGCTAATCTTGATTGGCCCTGATCATGGGGAATGGGAAAGAAATGCATGGGCTGCAATGGACCGAGGAGAACATTATCAATTTTACATAAAATAACATTATAATAAAAAGTAGGGTTTTTTACAATTACCACCCCAAAATCTTTACTATCTACTATTATCTCCCCCAAAAACTTTCAAACAACTGTTACCCCCTTCTGATGCATACTAACCACTAACTGACCCCCACCGTTACATTTGCGTAACGGTGGGGGTTGATCGTGACAGTGTGCCGTTGTCACAAATTTTCTAGGACCAAAATGCCCTTTTGGGGTGGTAATTGTAAAAAAAAAAAAAAAACCCATCACCGTCCTTCTCCTCCTCTTCCTTCTTCTCCTTCTTCTTCTTCCTTCTCTTCCTCCTCTGCAACCCCAAAATGTGGCTGCCATCAAACCAAAATAAAAAACCTTGGACCGATAGAAAATTCAGGTTTTTTCCAGGCCCATTTGAAAAACTCAATTAAATTCTCACCCACTATAAGTGGCGTCTGGAGTACCCTGACAACGAACTCCTCATTTACCGTCAAGTCCTTCTTCTCCAGGCTTGATTCTAAAGGCTCCTCCAAAGTACTTTGAAGAACAGATACAACATTCTCGAGTTGTTCCAGATCAATCTCGAGTATTTCGGCCATGGTTTCTTCTATAAATTCTTCTGAGGCCAAACTGCTCACTCGATCATCACCATCAGCAGTTTCACACGACGAAAAGCCTTGGTCTTCACCTTGAACAACCTCTTTATCGGTAGCATTTTCATAGATTTCCGACGAAGCATCCAATTCATAAGAAATAAAACTAGCCTTCTCTGCAAAAAGGACTGAAGAAGACTCTGAATCCTGCGAAACAAAACTAGTTATTTCATTAAGAACACCATCTCTTTCTGTAGGTGAAGAAGCACCTAATGAATCATGAGCTTCGTCACTTGAATCAGGACTATTAGATGCTGAATCAAGAGAGAAAAACCTAGGGCTTTGATAAAGGGGTTTGGTTTTGGAGACCCAATTTGAGATATGTGGAGATGCAATTCGAATTACAATTGGGGCTTTCAATGGTACCACGTTTTGAAGCGAAGGAGCTAAACGGCTTGAACATCTGAAGAGAAGAGCACCAGCTCTGAATCTCCACATCTCTCACTCAACGTTACAATGCGTGGGTTTTGGAGGAGAAGAAGGGGAAGGAGGAGGAGGACAGTGATGGTTTTTTCTTTTTTTTTTACAATTACCACCCCAAAAGGGTATTTTGGTCCTAGAAAATTCGTGACAATGGCATACTGTCACGACTAACCCCCACCGTTACAGAAATTTAATAGTGGGGGTTAGTGGTTAGTATGCATCAAAGGGGGGTAACAGTTGTTTGAAAATTTTTGAGGGGGGATAATAATAGATAATAAAGATTTTGGGATGGTAATTATAAAAGTCCTAAAAAGTATTATATCACTTATTGTCTTCATATATAATATATTATAGGAAAAATTTCACGAACACCCCCTAAAAATATCCAATATAACTAAAACTTACCATATTTTGGCAAAAAGACACAGACTACCCTTATTTTATGAAGATATATACACTTAATCCATTCCGTGAGGTTTTTGGGGTTAAGTTGCTGTTAGTTTTATCATAATGGCCAAGTTACCCTTAAAAGGGATAAATGTACCATAATACCCCTTAACAGTAAAGCCATCGCTGGGCTGAAGGAAGAAGACGCTCGAACGCTGGCTGTTGGAGTTCAATGAGGGCTTTCACGGTGCTTTCTGGTTCGGAATCAGCGACCCTGGCACCAGACACTGGAATCTCACCTCAAGCCATCGAAGAAGAAATGGGATTGGTGATCCAGAAGCTGATTGCATTGATAATGAGATCCCTACAACCTTCGACTTCAGATTTGCCATTAAGAAGCAATTTTCCAACCTAGCAAGGCGATTGAAGCTCTTATCGCCGTGTTCGAAGAGCTCAGGGACAGCAAAGACCCCATCCCTGAGGACGCTCTGTGTCCCCTCACATCTTTGAAGAATGCCCCGCAATCAACTAAGGAGCTCCTCAGATTGGGTATTTAAGGGAGCAAATTCTCTATTAACTTCCCATCTTTTTTTTTTTCTTTCTTTCCCTCCTGTTTGCCTCAACGGAGGATGCTTGTCTGGTGGGGGAGAGTCGTCAATCACCGCTAGTGTTGGTGGTTGTGTCAGTGGTGGCGGATGTGGCAATAGGGGTCCATGTAGGTAATTGAGCTTGAAGAGGAGAGGGGTTTTTCTGGGTGTCCGAGAAGATGAGCCGATTTAGATCAGAGGGAGGGGATGAAGAGAGGTTGAGTCGACTCGAACAGGATAGGAAGAGATCACCACCCGAGAACTCGGAGTTGCAAGAAATTCAAGGAAAGCTTAGCAGATGCACCTTTAGAAAGAGAAGACTGAAGAGCTCTTGAAGGTCAGAGACGAGATGTTGAAGCAGAAAGAGGAAGAACTTGAAAACCGTGGAAGAGAGCAGGAGAAGCTGCAGTTGGAGTGGAAGAAGATGCAGAAATTGAAGGAGTTCAAATCCCCCGTGGTACGTCCTGTTTACTCCCATTTTTATTTTTTTGGGGTTTATTTCCACTTGAGCTTGATGTCTGATTGATCTTTACTCCTCTCTCTGTTTACCTTTCCCCTGGTTCAATCTCTAAGAGAAAAGGAGCAAGAAAAGAACGTTAAGAGAAAGAAAAAGGCGGGTCCACTGTGGTGCAGAGACCAATGGAACGAGGTCAACAGGGGGAAGAAATAGCTTCACATATTTAGTAATTTCCTGCTTGATTTCTCCAGAAATTGTTCTTCAAGGATGTTGATACTGGTAAAGAAAGAGAACCCACAGTCAGAGTTCAAAGAAATCTCAAACATATTGGGATCGACATTGGGATCGAAATGGAAGAACCTCAACCCTTGGAGTTGCTGCGCCATGTTTCACAGCCGGATGGAAGCTCTGAGCTTTTTGTCGACTCTCCGGAGCAGGTGATGGTCACCGGAACCGGAGCAGGTGATGATGAAATGACAATTTTTTTATTTAAATAATTTGGGGGTTAAAATGGACATTTCAACTTTAGGTGTTAGCTGTGCTTAACTTTAGGGGTGTCTATGCCTTTTTGCCAAAATAGGTAAGTTTCAGTTATATTGGAAACTTTTAGGGGGTGTCTGTGAAATTTTTCTTATATTATATAAAAAAATGTGGGTACATTTAAAGTTTATAATGTATATATTATTTCAATATATATTTTATAGTATAACTGAAATTAGGATCGGGTCAGGTCGGGCCGGGTCGGGCCAAGCTTAGCCTGAGGCCTCAATCCTAACCCGACCCGACCCTGACTCAGGTTAAAAAATTTCTAACCCTGACCCACCCTCAGGGCCTAATATCTCAACCCAAGCCCTGTTCGGGCTTAGGGCGGGCCAAGATGGGTTTGGGTCAACAGGACCAAACTTGCACCCCTATGCAGCAAGGAAGTGGTTCTCTGTCCATGAGTGTAGTCTGTGCCAATGTTTTTTGTATTTATTTCTCTCCTCCCCCAAACAAGGGGTATATATATCTTTTCCATTTAACCAAAAAAAATAAAAGACATATCTTTTCACATGGGAAGGAGATATATAGAATAATGGGAGCGTTGGTGTAGGTCATGCTTTGAGACAGAGTTCTCTTTCCCTAAAAAGTTATTAAAATACATAGATTTGACTCATTTGAATCACCAGTTTGTTTTTAGAGTTCTCTCTTCCATTCTCCCCTAAACAAGAACCACCCAACCCAACCCAACCCAACCCAACCCAACCCAAAATGATCCGCTTGGGAATTCCTTCCCAAGCTGGCCGCGTATAGATCACCCTTCTCATAACATTTTGTAACTCCTCCTTCATGACTCATCTTGATTAGATTGGAGTCATTTGAATCACCAGTTTGTTTTTAGAGTTCTCTCTTCCATTCTCCCCTAAACAAGAACCACCCCACCCCACCCCACCCCACCCCACCCCACCCAAAATGATCCGCTTGGGGATTCCTTCCCAAGCTGGCCGCGTATAGATCACCCTGCCCATAACATTTTGTAGCTCCTCCTTCCCGTGACATTTACCAACAACCCCACATAAATCAGATCTCTTTCTCTCTCTCTCTACTAAAAGGTTCTTGGTTCTAGCATCGAAACATAAGCAGCACAACACGTGTTTAATGTTTCTATGCTCAAACAAAGAACTGCCATGGTGAATCTCTGGTAATTCACCATTGCAGTCGACTCATCCCTTATAATCCATCTGTCGTATCTTTATTAAAGTCATCTCTCCAAATCTCCTCCGTTCATAGAACCGATTTTGTGTTGGTTTCGTACTGCAGATCGAGCTCTGCAATTCGAGCCGGCGGTGGCAATTGTAGCTTTTCATGCAGTTTTACTGCTCTGAAACTCTAAACTTGTCAAGCTGGAGCAGTTGAAGACTATCGGTAGGGAGCTCGCCATGGGCTCCCAAGGTGGTTGGGGCCAACCCAAGGAGTTCTTGGATCTCGTCAAGTCAATTGGCGAAGCTCGATCTAAGGCAGAAGAGGATCGAATCGTCATGAGCGAGATCGAGATTTTGAAGCGGCGAATCACGGAGCCGGACATACCTAAGCGGAAGATGAAGGAATACATTATCCGTCTCGTCTATGTTGAGATGTTAGGGCATGATGCATCGTTTGGTTACATCCATGCGGTTAAGATGACACATGATGATTCTCTACTGCTCAAGAGAACTGGATACTTGGCTGTAACGCTATTCCTCAATGAGGATCATGATCTCATTATTCTCATTGTCAATACTATTCAGAAGGATTTGAAATCGGATAATTATCTTGCTGTTTGTGCTGCATTGACGGCGGTGTGCAAGCTAATCAACGAAGAGACAATTCCTGCGGTTCTTCCGCAGGTGGTCGAGCTTCTTGGGCATCCCAAGGAGGCAGTGAGGAAGAAGGCAATCATGGCTCTTCATCGGTTTTATCAGCGAGCACCTTCATCTGTTACTCATCTCCTCTCCAATTTCAGGAAGGTATGCCTATACTTGCACGGAGTTCCTCCCCCATGTGAATTTGAAATAATTCAGGTTTATCTGGTAACTTGGTACATTTTGCATCAAGGCCCCGACTTGTGTAAGACCCCCGTGTCTGGCTTGACTCCGGACGGCTTCAAGTTGTTGCAGAGAGAAATTTAATGCATGAAGGCAAATTTACACTGTTAAACTATAAAAAGAAAGACACTAAATTTATCTTCTACCTGGGAGTTTGTGGGTTAAATACTAAACCTCCGATGACACAGTTTTACTGATGTGTGATAGGTTATTGAGGTACCCCTGTCATGTACGTGTAACTTGATCATCGTCTTAATTTTGAAACTGAGTTGCACAAGTTTTGGTAGGATCTCTGTTTCATACTTAGGTGATGACACTGATTCTTGTTGAGGCTGCAGAAATTTCATGTCCAAAATAGTGGAGAACATAAGTTCTTAGTTTTGTTACTGGGCCTTCAGTATTATACTTATATGGAGAATGTAATCAGCTTCAAGTAGAGATGATTGATATTCTAGTGGTTGTCAAAGATTATACCTGATGTCCCTGAGAAGTCTTTAAAAAAAAGGGAAAAAGGGGTAGGGAGGAAGAAGATGACACAGAGTGATTATGACGACCAAGAGAAGAGGAATTTCACTGAAAGAAACATTGACAATGAAGGCTAAGGGAAGATACCTTCCCAACTATCTCTATGTTCCGCCATGTGAAGAGGACACTTCACTTTCCAAAATTTTGCTGCGATAAGCACCCTCATGCCTGTGTCCAATAACAGTGATCCTTCTGTTTTCTAGCAAAGCTATATAACTGGCCACTGTGCTGGACACATTCTATCTGTGTGGGACAAGAAACCTTTTCTTTATCCTTGCTACTTCCATGTTAAGGATCAATATGAAAGTAGTTTGGCTGAGGATTTGTGCTGCAAACCTTACAAATCCACCTTTCCTTTGCCTGGGCTTGAGATTTGTAGGCCAAAGGAAGATACTTGCCCATCTATCTCCATGTAGAGATGTCCAAAGCATAGTTATCAAGGCGGCAAGGCGACCAAAGCGTTTGAGGGCCTTCCTAAGCGCCTTGGCGATAGGGCGACCGCAAGGCGGCGCCTTGGCGAACAAAGCGTTCTAGTGTTCTATTTTATTATATAACCATTTTATTTGGCACAAATAGCATATTACAAATTATATAATTCTACTTCTTTGCCAAATAAATACTAAAGAGTCAAACCAATGTAAGATATTCATCAAAAAATAAATTAACAAACTAAGTTCATCATATTATCATAGCACTAATGCAATATAGCATATGAAAATAATGAAATATAAATATCAAAGAATCAAACAACATTATAAATTATTAAATATAAAGAATAAAGGGTTGGTAAATTGGTACACTTACCTCTGTGATGCCAAATTGAGTGTCTAGGCAGCAGGCCCTAAGGTCATCCACTATATTTCTACTTATGTGACCCTGTCAATCAATACTCAATAAAAGAAAACATAACATAACCTAAAATAGTAAAATACCAAAATTAAGTAATCATTAAAGCTTAAACATTCAAATACTTAGAGTGAAGAAAAGTCTAAAAAATAAAACCATCCAAAATCCAAAACAAATTGTTCAGTAAGTACTTCACAACTTCAAATTTCAATCCCAATTAAGCATATTTAAATCTTCTTGCTCCTGTTGTTTGTCTGCATCATTACTTTCTATACCAAAATCATCCTTAACATCTTCATCATCACACATATCTTGTTCATCCAACTCCAACCCGAACTCCAGTTCTTCATTTGAAGACTCCTCAACCCTCCCCCTAGCACGCCGTGAATAAGAAGAGGGAAGGGGTGGAACTGGAGCGGTTGATGGTCCAGACCTCTTCGCTCTATTGGCGCCATAAAACGATGAAGATGCCCCAGTTACTGCTGATACAGTTCTCCAAGTGAGATCATCCCTAGGATGAACTAATTCATCATCTGAAGCCCCAGTCATCCACTCACTACTCCAATCTAGCTCATCAAGCTCCAGTGGATCATAATTTCTGCTTTGTTCCTTTCTTTCTTGGAACCTTACTTAAAGACGGCGATTATACTGGATGTAGACAAGATCATTTAAACGTTGGTGCTCTAACCTATTCCTCTTCTTGGTGTGAATCTGAAAAACAAATAAACAATATGAAAATATTACTTTTTATTCTTTAAGTCATTCTTGCATAAAACATTAAAACCACACAAAAAACAAAAAATAAAAATAATATTAACTTAGTACTGAAATACTCAAGTACTTACAAACTCAAATATGCTCCAATTGCGCTTACAGCCAGAAGATGAACAACAAAGACCAAGTAAGCGCTTTGCAAGCTTTGTAAGCTCAGGTGTAGAGCTTCCATGTTTTTCCCATCAAACGACTATAAATATATATAATATATATAAGAAAAAATATAGCTTAAATTAAAATCAACATACAATACAAAATACAAACAAATAAAACAACTAAACAATATAAATTAAAAGAAAAAATACTTACGAGGACTCAACTTGTCCCTTTGTCTAATTGACATATCCTTTGCAAAAGATCCTCTAGTTCCAGTATAAGCAGCAAATTGTTCACTGATCTTGTCTTGCAAGGTTGTATCAGGCACCATCCTTACAAGAAAATCATTAAAGGCATCATTTGCTTTATGCATCAAGGAGTTGGCTAAAGATTCATCTGATTCCATCTCAATTGCTTTGAAGTACTTGTTTCGATTAAGGAGAAATGCAGCCAAATATATTGGTCGCTCCATCTGACTTGTCCAACGCCTATCAATAGTCTTTACAATCTTCTTCCATTTCCTTTCTATGCCCTTAAAATTTGACATTATGTGCTTCTTTGCCTCTTTCATTGCAACATATACTTCAGGCAATGCAGGCCTCTCATCTCCATCTACTATCCTCAATACTTGAAGAAGAGGCAATGATGCTCTCAAGCAATCCTGCATACCATTCCAGAAAGGTGTGGAAATAACTATTTCAACAATTTGCTTCCCTGCCTCTGTATGTGACAACTTAGATTGCTCCCAATGGCCAGAAAAAAATAATCTCCTCAAAGCATCCTTATGCTTCAATAAGCTCTGAAGTGTTAAAAATGAAGATGCAAATTTGGTTACTCCAGCCCTTACCAAGTCTGCTCTTTTTGTTTGTACCCTCATAGCTTCAAGAAGGCGAGCATGCCTATAGATGAAGGTAGTAATTTTTCTTCCCTTCAGTATCACAGACTTGTATATTTTTATATTGCCTATCTCCTCCATCATAAGGTCTAGGCAATGAGCTGCACATGGAGTCCAATACAACTTCTTTCTTTTTTCCATTAGTAACCTTCCAGCAGCAACATAATTGGAAGCATTATCAGTGACCACTTGAACCACATTCTCCTCTCCAATCTCCTCAATCCTACTATCAAGGAGCTCAAATAACATTTTTGCATCTTGTATTTGACTTGATGCATCCACAGACCCCAAAAAAAAAGTCCCTTCCGTACAATTGACAAGAAAATTAATTAAGTGTCTTCCTTTCCTGTCGGTCCACCCATCAGACATGAGAGTGCACCCTTTCCTCCAAGAGATTTTATGTTTCTTTTTTATTTCATCAACTTTCTCCTTCTCAGACTTCAATAGAGGAACCCTATAATCATGAAATGAAGGGGGCTTGAAACCTGGCCCATATTGTCCAATTGCCTCAACCAACTCCTCGAAGCTCCTTAGCTTTAATGCATTGAATGGAACGCCACTTTCAAAAGCCCATCTTGCAAAGTAAGAACGGAGTTTATCTCTTTCCTCCTCTGATCTCATACGGTTTCCCATTGTAGTCTGTTGGGGACCTTTACCATGCCTCTCTGCAACAACCTCTTCAGGAGTCCGCCTCTTTACATGAGCATCCATGGGACCCCTTACTTGTTGTTTGACTGTCGTTTGAATGACAACTTTATTTTTTTTTGAAGCTGTTCCAGAGCTTGGAATAAGGCTTGAGTCCCCACCCCCCAAATCGGACTCTATATGCCTTTCTTTGGATCCTTCAACATGAAAATCTCCACCGCCAACATCCAAATCATCCAAATTTTCCATCCTCCTCTTTTTGTTTTTCAAGATCGCTTCTCTCATCTCTTTAGTCATTTCGGCAGTTGTCTTTGAGCACTTGGCTACATCTCCATAGCCACCAATCAAGTGTTGCTTTAATCTTTTTATTCCTCCCTTGGTATCCACCCCACAGAGGATACACTTGACACAATTTTTGTCTTCTAAATTAGGCCAGTATCCATACTTCCACCCCGGATCATTAGACTTGGCCTTTCTTTTCGGATCCTTGCTTGGATCAATCCCTGACCCCGCTGTACTTATATTTTCAGCCCCACTACTACCATCAACATTGGCCATTGTACTCCACTACTCCCTTTGTATGATGTCTAGTTGTCTACAATGACAAAAAATAGAAAAAAATAAAAAATATAGAGAATTGAAGTGTATAAAAACTTAAAAAGTAAAGAAAAAAACAACTATGTTATAGAAAGTGTAATCACTAATCAAACTATCATAGATTCACAATAGAATAAAATATTGAAGTGTTTGCTAGTCCAACCAAAGGCATATAGGAAGCAGGAATTTAGTAACACAGTAATACAATGCTGAAATTTGAAACTCTAAGCAAGTAAGCAGTGAAGCATAAAAAATGAAAAGAAAATCAGGAAAAAATGAAATTTGGAACTTGGAAGGAAAAATACTGATTACAGATTTATAATTAGACTAATGAGGAAGAGAATAAGTGAAGCACTGAGACTGGAAAAAAAAAAAGAAGACATTTACTGGCTGAAAATGCTGCTGGAAAGGAAGACAATAGTGCCGGACGATGTACGAGGCTGCTGCTGCCAAAAGGAAGAAACACAGTCACAGAGAAGGTTAGAACTTAGAAGAACAGAGTTTAGAGTCTTTAGACTATAGATTTAAGAAGAAGAAAAGAAAAAAAAAAAATGGCACCTCTTACCGTGGAGGCGTGGAATTGGAGATGTCGACTCGCCGGTGGGGGTGGAGATTGAAGATGTCGCCGTTGGGGGCTGCCGGACTGGGGATGGAAGCTGGAGAAGAGGGACATGGAAGTGAACCAAGTGATGGAACAGCAGCAGCAATGCAGCATAAGAAAAAAAAAAAAAAAAAAAAAAAAAAATAGAAGAGAAGAAGAAGAAAAGCTGAATGACTCATGGACTTACCTTTAATGGAGTTGTTGCCGGACGCCGGTGGAAGATGGATATGTCACCGGTGGAGGTTGAGGCTGGAGAAGACAAGAAGAAGAAGAACAGTAGGGCCGCAGGGGTTAGAACTTAGAAAGGGTTTAGGTTTTAGAAGGAAAAAAGAAAAAAAGAAAAAAAAAAGAACAATACTTACCGCTGGAGATCCTCGCCGAGTCGCCGGACGCCGGTGGACGATGGGCAGTTGGGCACTGAGGAGTGAGGTTTGAGTGTTCGACGGAGTTGAAGTCGAAGAGATGAAGACTCGAAGTCGCCGTTGCTTCTCTATTTTTCTTTTGCAGTCCTAAACTCTTCTTCTTTTTCGTGTTTTTCAACTTTTGGGGTCAATTGGTCAAATGGGTTTGGGGTTAAGTTGATTAGTGTTGAAATGTTGAATCGATTTAGGTGTTTTTGTTTTTTTTTTTTCTTTTTGTAACATACGATTCCATGCTTCTCAGAGCATGGAACCAAAAACATCACACCAATCAGATTATATCAATTAGAATATCTTAAACTACATTAAAAAATTAAAAAACAAAAATCTTTTTAAAAAAAAATACATATGGTGACCGCCCAGAAGCATAGGCGTCCTAAAGCGACCAAGGCGACGCCTTGCAGGCCATGGCGCTCCATTTTTCGACATACAAAATGGCGTCCTATCGCCATGGGCTTGGAAAACCGCCTGGACGCCAAGGCGACGCCTTGATAACTATGGTCCAAAGTTGGGAAGGTCGTTAGGTTCATGTGAAGTGTGATAAAAAGAAGCCTCTCTACCTTTGCATATTCTTGATTGCTACGCCTATGTTGTGGAAACATTGCTTTGGTCCATATAATGATGTTCTGCCAAGTCAAAGTGAGTCTACCTTTATGGTCACAAGCTTTTTTGGATAGGAGAAAAATATATTCCATCTATTCCACAAACAATTTTTGCTAGTCTGGAAGACGGAGTAATTTGTGATACCAACGTTGTTGACAATTTTCTTTTGTTCTTGGGGTCCCAAGTTTCATGAAGAGGGTGATGCACTTGCCCTTTCTCTTCCTACTGGTCATTGTTCTCTCAACCTCCAGACTCCCTAAGAAATTCTTAATTTCGGTACACAAATCAAAGCCCTTCTGTACACTAATTAGAGCTTTCTATTCAAATGAAGGGAGTGGGGTTGATTAGTGTAACTGGACCTTGTGCCATTTGGTATCTGTCACCACTTACCATTTAATAGATTTGGATGGATGTAGATGGGTCCATGAGGTAACCTCACACCTAACTCACTAGTCAAGTTTCATCACAAAACAAGTAGGATAAGTGCTCTAAAGTGAGTTCAGGGTTTCAAAAAAGTATAGAAATGCCACTGGATTCTACTGCAGTTGAAATCATAGTTCAAGATCTCATCTCGTCTCGCTATTTCGGGCAGGTCGAGATTTCCAAAATATCCAAAATTTACTGAAATTTCGCCGAAATATTGTATTTTTTCTGCCATACTTCGGCAGTCCATCTCGGTGGGTTTTTGGCCATATTAAGGCCTGATACTTCATGTACATCCTTATTTAAGCTAAATAAACACATTTAAACCTTCATAATACAAAAAATGAATTCAAAGTGGTGTTTTGGGTTTGCACCCTTGATTGACAGTATACGGTCGAACCCTAATGTATAAATAGTTAAATACACATTATTTAAGTAATATACCGAAATTTCACGAAATATACTGAAATTTCACGAGATATACCAAAATTTCACGAAATATACCGAAATTTGGACTTTTTTCATTTTGTATGGCCATCTCGTCTCGGCAGTGTCGAGATATCCGAAGTATACCGAAATATCAGCGATATATCGCGAGATTTTGAACCATGGTTGAAATGCTTTTTGTAATCTTTTTGAAACTTTAGGCTCACTTTCCAGCTGCTTCCTTGTTTTATTCTTGTTATAATTTTATCATCACGATCACTATCACCATTGGATTGAAGGAAGAATGATATGATGCAAATAGACTGATACTATCTTTTACCATTATATTGTTGATTTTCATTGACTATGTTATTTTAGCTAATTGCTGCCTGTATTTTTTAGAAGGTACTTGTATATATATAATATTATGCTTAACTTTGATTTCGTGGATATGCATGGACCTGACACTGCGCATTGATGAAATTGACAGTGGTATGCATGAGTTAGTAGAGTACTACCTGTCCCTATTACCATTATATCCAGTTGATTTTGACATGATAATTATACTTGAATTTTCTGTGGTGGCAAATCTTTATGCTACTAAAATGATTTTTGTTGCTGTTTCATCAATGTGTGGAAGCTTCATATTTCACAGTCACTTTTATTTCATTATTTCAGAAAGAATAATAGGACTGTTTTATACCCTCAAGTGCTCTCTGAACTCAATTAAGCAGCTAATCTCCTTTTTTTTTGTTTTTTTAATTTTGTTTTATGTTATTGCTTTTGTTTCAGAGGCTCTGTGATAATGATCCTGGGGTCATGGGTTCAACACTTTGCCCGCTTTTTGATCTTATTGCAGCTGATGCAAATTCTTACAAGGATTTAGTTATCAGCTTTGTAAGTATTCTCAAGCAAGTAGCCGAACGCAGATTGCCGAAGAGTTATGATTACCATCAGATGCCAGCCCCATTCATTCAGGTAATTACTACACATCGATTATGTTTCAGTCAGTGAAGTTTACTGTGGTTTGTTGGTTGAATTTACAAGCAATTTCTAGCTAATTTCTGTACAAGGCAAATTTTTTTATTGCAAGTACGTTACATGATTTACGTCTTTTGTCGAAACAATCAATCTACAGTTGCTGACTGCAAAGGAAAGATTATTGAATGCATTTTTTCCCCACATCTCACAAGCCACAGCCCCATTTATCTTGCATCAAGATGTTTGCTGCAGGTTGGTGGTAGTGGAAACTGAGAGAAAACGGAAAAATTCTAGGTTTATATAGGAATGTCGTTTAGTACCGAGTATGGAGAGCTTTAATAAATTATTGTACATTTTTTTTTTAAAATAGTGCACCTTGCATACCTCAGGCACATGCTTTACCTTGCACCTTATACACCATTGATATGGTACAAGGTTCAAGGCAGTGAGGCTCAAGGGCTGCTCCTCACCTGAGGAACAAGGTGTGTGCCTCAAACATTGCAAATATAGAAGTCTGCAAAGGCATCATAGTTTAGTTATAAGGTGAAGACCTATTTTAATTTCTAACCTTGAACTTGGTAGAACTATGCGCCATCGAACCTAATGGGTTCTAAACTGATAGCAGAAGTAATAGGTTAAACTTCTGTACCAGAAAGAATGGAATCTCCAATTATAGCCCCTCTGGGATGTAAAATATATCTCTTCTCACCATCCCCATAGTGTATCAGATCGCAGGTTATAGGAAAAGAACCAGAAAAAGAGAAAGTTCAATAACTTCAGCAAGGCAAATCAGATAGGCCTGAAACTAGAGTCGAAGGGTGATGGGGTTTCTACCACCTAAGAGTATAGGATTACGAAAATCTCAGGTAAACTAGAATCGCAGGAAATTAGGAACCAAACCAGATTTAACAGATTTCAGAAAACAAACTAATTGAAGGTCTGATCTGGTCAGAAATCTGGTCGAAGGTTTATTATGGACCATAGGCGGAAGGGCGACCCAAGGCGGTGGAGGGGTGCCTAAGCACTTAGGCGACAAGGTGCTCAAGTGTTATTTTTTATTTCCCCTCTTTTGTAACATTATTTAGTATGCTACAATATATACCTTATATCATCAAAATCAACATTAAGCCCCATGAAGTCATATAAATCAACATTAAGCCACACCAAGTCATAAAATATCAACATTAAGTCAAATCAAGTCATAAAAAATCAATATTAAGCCACATCTGTTTTTTTGGTAGAATATTAAGCCATATCAAGTCATCAAAAATCAACATAAAACTAGAATACAACAGAACTAAAAAGCAAGCTATTGAAAGTTTGAAACAATCAAAACATACATTTGGTGTATATTGTTCTTGGAATTGGTCATTGTCCTGGCATACCTATTCTCACATTGTTTTATACTGTTTTTAGAAAACATGATCTTATCTATAAGTGATTAAACTGCTCTCAATTTTCAAAATGTTCTTTTTCTCTAAGAAGTTTGACTGGTCAAATTGTTTTATTTTTATATGAGACTATTTGTATTAGGTAGAGCACAAGACCAGCTTTCCAACAAATCCAAGATTGCTTAAATCTGATTTATATTGAAGGAGTTATGTTCCGGTCAAACCTTATTTGGTGTGCGGGACTGCTGTCAAAATCGCTCTGAATGGAAATTATTTTTTTAGATATCAAAACAAATGAATATTTTACCATTCTTTTGGTTTTTAGCAATGTTTTACCATATTAAGATTTATGGAATTTTTAGAGTTGAGAAAAACCCTAGCATTAGAAAGTTGAAAATTTTACCTACCGTTGAAAATCCAGTGTTTGTTCTTAAACTAGGGGTTTGACTTTTTATCTTTTTGGAATTTTATTTTTTAACTATTTTTATTGGATTCAAATAGTTGGGTATTTGCTTATTTATGAATAGTATCTTAAGTAAATGAAATAACAAATATATAAATAAGGGCCCAACCAAGTTTGATACCACTAAGGCGATAGTCGCCTAGACCCCAGAAAATCCGCCTGGACGCCTAGGCGATGCTTTGACAACTATTATGGACTGATGAACAAAATATTAAAATTTCATATTAATCCGATGGTCAGATCTGAAGTTATGGCTCAAGCTTACTCGGAAGTAGGATTCTAGAAATCAGGGTCCAGAACTAGAAATCAATAACCAGATTGGAATATTAGTAACAGGTGCATAAACAGTAGCTGAAATCAAATTTCGGAAAGGTAACTCAGAATTCCAAAAATTGAAGAAACAAACTAGAATTAGGACTCTTCTAGTTCAATGGAAAGATGAGATTTTCAAACCAGGAAACAAACCTGCAGTATAGTGATTACCTAAACTGAAAGAGAAACCTGAAGCCAGAATGCGCAGAAACTAGAAAGTTTGGAACTAACCTGATTCTTCAAGAATAATAAGAAAAGAAGAAAAGAGAATAAGTTATCATCAGGAACTCCACCTGATTCTCAGTGCTGACATCCCACCAAACCCTAGCTTGGAAGCCCACCAAGTGTTCCTTGGAATCCCACTAAGGCTTCTATTGCATCTCGTAGCAGACCAAAGCTCTGAACCTCACAGAACCAAAAGGCAGCAAGCTAATTTTCATTCATAAATTCGTGTGCCTCAATAGCTGGTTACATAAGTTAATGTGAAAAATTACACTGCCACCCCCTGAGGTTTGTACTAAATACAGTGTGATCCCTTGTGTTTTCAAAATGTACACCCGACCCCCTGATTTAGGGTAATTGTTACACTCAGCCCCACTCCGTCAGAGCATTCCCGTTATTTGCTGACCTGTTGGCCATTGATGCATTAAAATGACAAATATACCGTTAACGGGGTGTGAGCTTACCATTTTGCCCATAGGGCAGCCTAAACTTCACACCCCCTTCCCCTGTTACTCGAATCCGACACGGGTTAGGAATCTGGCGATCTGCTTCAGGCCATCTTCAAGCCCATCATCACCGATGACCTGCCTCAAGTTCTTGCTGTGGCGATCTGCTGAGGCCATCATCGACAACGGGGTGCACAGCTGGGCAGCGATTGCAGCCGTCCATTATTGCGAAGGTTGGGGATCGCAAAGTGCTCTGGTGGCTGTAGAGGTGGTGGAGACGGATGGGAGTCTTGGTTGAGAACAAGAAGAAGAAGAAGAGGAAGAAGAAAGAAGAAGAAAGAATGGAGAAACCGAAAACCTGCTATTCCTATCTCATCAGTTTTATAATTTTTTTTTTTTTTGGTGAAAAGAAAAGTTCGTTCTTTCTGATAAGGCCTCTTTCACAACTACAACACTTCTGTGTGATGTTTGATCGACCTGCGTCGCTGGAACTTAAGTTTCTAGTTTGTCTTCTTTCATTGAGCTCTGGTAGAACATATCCACCATTCTAGTCTTATGCTTCGTCATCTTCTGTAGGTATTTTAATTATGGGATTCTGTTTGTTTTTTCATTCCAAGCTTTCATCTGAAGCACCCTTTCTGTTAAACGGGATTTCAGTAATGTTCACCAGATGGATGCCCTGTAGTTTCAATGAAGGAAATCAATTAAAAAAAACGTTTTAGGAATAGAATTAATTATGCAGTATTTTGAAAACCAGGTCAAAATGAAGTAATTCAACGCTTTCCTTGTGAGGATAAAAACCCTAATTGAATACAGAGATAGAACACATAAGGAACCCTATTTAAAGTCTGATTTTTCTGGGTTATCGTTACCAACCACAAAACCTCTCTGTCATCCAACGAGCCAATTTAAGGAGTTTCTTCCAACAACACGGGAAACGTTTCTTGACACCATTAATCTTGAATTGACCCAAATCATTTTCTTTAATTCTGTTAATCTCTTCAAGCCTAAAGCCCTTTGATTTAGCCCTCTTCATGACTAAAACCATCTACAATGTCCAACGCCTTCATACACATAACTAGAAAACCTGTTACCTATATCAGGAGGCTCTGAGATCAAACCAAAAAGAAACAAAAAGTGCAATTTCCAAGGAAATGGAACCCAACTCAAAACTACAACAGATTGAAAGATTAGCATGAATCAGAAGAAGAGAACATGAAGAATTTGGAATAACAATGTGAATAAATTTTGTTGCAGAGTTTTAAATTTTTTTATTCAAACCTACCCTAGATCGTAAGGAGTGGGAGGAAGGTTGCAGCGGTGGTTGAAGAAGAAGAAGAAAGAAGAAGAGGAAGAAATAGTGGTGGGTCCCACTTTTTTATGTTAGAAAAATAAAAAATTAGAATAGGGTTATTTAATTGAAGGGAAAAATTGCCATTTAAATTTTATACTTAACACTGTCCACACCATTTAAATTATATACTTAACAACGTCCACTTAAAGGTGCTGGGTGTATATTTTGAAAACACAGGGGGTCGCACTATATTTAGTACAAACCTCAGGGGGTGGCAGTGTGATTTTCCCTTTTATTTATTATACTGCTGGGATTTAGTTGTCATTGTCTTTATGTTCTATGGGCGTATAGGTTATTATTATAAGTTGAAGTTGTTGGGGTTTATTGTAATTACACTCAAATTGTTTTTATATAATATATGGGTTTAGGTTCAACTCCTATTTGATATCTCTTTTTTATTTCCTCAGTTTCTCTCTTCTTTCTTCTCTTTTCTTCTTAGATCTTTCTTCCTCTTCTTCTGGTTATTGATCACTGTTGATTTTATATTGTAACATGGTATCAGAGCAATATTGATCAATAACCCAAGGTTGTTTTAGGAGTCTTCCAAAATTTCATGGTTATATATATAGCAGCAGCTGCTGCTCCTATGTTTGATGGTTCCCTTGGTTAATTTTATTTGTCAAACAAGGGAATTCCTTATCTGACGAAGATTACTTTGTTGCCATGCTGATATGACTCATTGTTCTTGGAATGCCATTACCTGCGGTGCCCTTTTTTTCAAGTTCTTGATGTGAAAAGCGTTTCTACAAGATTTGATCATTCCACCTCTTCTTTGCATGTCCCTTCTCCTCTTCAGTTTGGAAAGGGCTCCTCAGTAATTGTTGGCCAAGGAGATGAAAGATTCTATCCTTCGAGAGGTAATGGTTCTGGGTGGATATGCCCTTTGCCGGTAGGTCAATCTGTGATGTGGTAGGCAAGCTTGCCTTTGGTGCCGCCATTAACCATATTTGGATGGAGTGTAATCTCAGAAAATAGACCTCCCGCTCCAGATCTTTCCGATAGATTTGGGACTCCATCACTTTTGACGTCAAAAACAAGTTATCTATGATCTTCTCTCAGTGTGTTGATTCCCCACGGAACAAGCTTATTGTTGTCTCTTGGGGCCTGCTCCTCTCCTTGTTGCAACCCTCTGTCTCTTCTCCCTGAGGGATGGGTTTTGCTTTCCTTTGTATTGTTAGTTCTGTAATATTTTTTATTCTTCCCCTTTTCTAGGGGCTTCCTCTTTTCTCTTTCCTTTTGGTAATGAATTTTTATTCAAAAAAAAAAAAAGAAATCAGAAAAAGGGGACTGATCTACTAGATTGATTGGAGGTTCTGGATTTCCCTATTTTGTTGGATCTTGATTTGCTATTTTCGGTTTTAGCCCATATCTCTGAATCTGGCCGTTGGAAGTTTATCAAACGTGGAGGTGTTGATCTTCTACATGCATAGTAAAGTCAACCAGCCTTTCATGGTGATCTGAGGTGCTGATTTAGAGATATGAATTTTCTCCATCTCCATCATATTATATGCCCTATGATATTTCAGGATGCGTCTTATAACAACTAACATATATACTTAGTTTTGGCATCCTCAGCCCTCTATTCTCTCTAGCGGTCTGGAGAAAATTATTCTTCTTCACCCTGTGGGTGGTCACTGGTGATTTCTTCTTGATTCTACTGATTGTTCTACTTCTGTGACTGAGTGTGTTGCTGATATCATATCTTCTCTGATTTAATGGGTGACTCTAAACCTCATGTGGACAATGTTAATGTCCAAATTACTTCTATTAAATTGAGTGGGGCTACCAATTACCTTTTGAGGGCACTACAGTAATGGTTTACATCAATGCAAAGGGTAAATTGGATTATCTGTTTTCATCCCCACCATCTCCTGACAGTATAGGATATAAAGAATGGATGTGTGAGAATGATACTTGTGTGGTTATGAAAAAGTATGGAAACTATGTTCCACAGCACTGTAAGGGTGTTTGAAGTGATTTGAAAGAGAGTTCTCTCAGTCCCGAGTTTATGATTTTTATGAAAAGATCTTTTTCTTTAAACATTGTGGTAAAATGGTAAACTAGTTTGTGAATATTATAGTGCACTTAAGGGCATGTGGGAAGAACTGAACGTCTACCAACCCATTTCTATTAATATGGAAGTGTTGAAATCTCAACCTGCCAAATTTCAAGTAAGCAAATTTCTCTTTGGATTGGACTTTGATTTGCAGCATGTTAAAAGCCAACTCCTTGCTGGTGAAAAGGTTCCTTCTATGAATGAGGCATTCTGTTGCATCAACGCATTGTCTCTACCTCTCTTGCTAAATCTGAATCATTCTCTTGCCCAAGGATAGTTTTGCATTTGTTACTAGTAAGGGTGGTCGTGAAGGACAACAGTCTGATCAACCTCTATGGAGTGTATGCACTGTGGCAAATCCAATCATATTGTTGATAAATGCTAGGTGAAGTATGGTAAACCAGAGTGGATTAACAAATGGAAGATTCAACAGTGACTGATGGGAATTCTAATTTGGTGTCATCTGTTGAATTATGTACACCAAAATACCGTGGGGGTATTTTGGTCATTTTACAGTTGTTTTTTATATGCTTTGTACTTCCTAGTTAAGCCAGCTATGCTAGGGGTATTTTGATCATTAGGATGTAATCATCTCTATTATAGATACAAGGCTTGTTTGATCATATTGATCACTCGAGCAATTACTCTCTAATTCAGATCTGTTAACATGGTATCAAAGCAGGTTTCGGATTAGGGGAGCGTCTTTTTTTCTCCTCTCCTCCCTTTCATTCTCGAGCTCTTTTTCCCCTCTTTCCCTTTTTGTTCTTCATTCTCCCACTAGGGCAGCACTGATGAGGTGATCTACAGATTCAGTTGCTGCCCTCCATCACCTCATTCAATGTTCTAAAAATTTCAGATCGATAGCAGCTTGTTCTTTGACTGCGGCTTTTGAAGACTTCAAGGTTTTTGGACTGATTCAATCTACTCTTACAAGGGATCTCTCCATATTGTTGAAGCTCAAGAACTGCAGCAGATTTTTATTGGACAAGGTTCTATCTCCAGCCATACTGCGGTTTCTCTTTGATCGATTTTGCTCTCATATTGGTTTTTTTCAAAACCCTGCAAATATCGATCTTGGGGTTTTACTTCTCTGTTGATGCTGGTTTTTGGAAGGGTGGTTCAGCACTACTACAAGTACACTCGATCCAAGTTTCAGCACATTAGACTGGTTTTTTGATTGCGTTCTACCCTACATCGATCTCACCTGAATCAGGGTTTTTTTCAAAACCCTGAAAAAGTCAATCTAGGGGATTGCCTAATCTATTGCTGCTGGTTTTTGGGGACAACTCTTCCTACATTTAAAGAGGTTTCTCCTCCAATTTTCAGCTCATATCTTGGAGTATTCATTGAGTTTCTCATCACCACAGTCCCTCTCTACGATTTGGGTGTCTTTGCTGCATAATGGGTGACTCTGTAATCTCTACTGGCATAACAGTTCCAAAGAGGGCCAGCTTCAGTTGGCATAACAGTAGTACCATCAATATGGCCAGTAAGCCCACGGCCAGCAATGGCAAAGTAAGCAAAGCGAGACAAAATCAGGTAATTCCTCCCATCTAGTTTGATAGGATTAGGGAGATGGTCATGGGTATCCTCATGTCTTATTTGATTGGCTCCATGCAATCAGACCTTGCGAGTGGATTTCTTCTTCTTAATATAGTTGCACAGATATGGTCTGCCTGCAAGGAAACATATGGACTGCTTGGCAATGATGCTCAGGTTTATGAACTTCAGAAGAAAGTCCTTCATACCACTCAGGGGGAATTGTTTGTCTCCAAGTACTATGCTACTCTTCGCAGCCTTTGGCAACAGTTGGAGCATTTTTCTGATTACCATCCTTCCACTCCTGGTGCTATAGCTGCTTGTAAGAAGCATGTTGACAAGGTACGAGTCTATGACTTCTTGGCTGGATTAAATATGGATTATGATAAGATTTGGGTTCAAGTGTTGGGTCACTCTCCTTTTCCTACACTTGAACAATCATATGCCTTGGTCTCCTTTGAAGAAAACCGTAGGGCTGCTATGCTCCATCCTCTACCTACTGAGAGATTGGCTCTCCAGACTGCTTCCACAGCTATTCCTATCTCTGCTGGTAACTCCTCTTCTGGTGATTCTACCAAGGGCATTGTCACTTGTGAGCACTGTAACAAGCCCTACCATACCAAACATGCTGCCAAGAAGAAACCAAACAAGAAGGCCCATCACTCTGAGTATGTTGCTACAGCCCCTACTATTGTTACCATAGTACTATATCTCGCGATATATCGGTATCTCGGGCCTACCGAGATATCCGAAATATCCGAGATATCGCGAAATATGACCGAAATATTGCATTTTTTCTACAATATTTCGGGGGTCCATCTCGGGGGGTATTTGGCCATATCTAGGCCTGAACTTCATGGACAGCCTTATTTAAGCTTAATAAACACATTTAAACCATAAAATTGTAAAAATGTGAATTCAAATTGGTGTTTTGGGCTTGCACCCTTGATTGACATACGGTCGCCGACCCTAATGTATAAATAGTTAAATACACATAGATTAGGCAGTTAATATTTAATAATAGTATTTAACTTCATCACATATCAAGTTAAAGCCAATACACATTGATGAGTACCATGATTCTCATAAACTCCATAATATTCAATAACTCGCTTAAAGCCTTAAAGGCAATACACTAAGTGTCAAAGTTAGTAAGTCACAAGACTAGTAACTCATGAAGTCACTACTCACAAGTTCATAGATCAATGAAATCACAACTTAAGTTACAAATTATAAGTGCTAAGCGCTAATAGTAGTTCTTTGTGCCTCCTGGATCAATCCCACTCATGCCTCGTTGAGTCGACGTCCATTGCTCTCTGTTTAAGGACATATGTGGACCACGGTATAGAATCGGAGAAGAAACGAGTGTAGTCATCCACAAGTGTCACGTAAATGGAATCATCAACATCGTAGGTAACCTATCCTAGGATATAAACTAGGGTTACCAATCGATCCATCGTGAAGAAGATGATCCTTGTGATATGATGTTGGCGCCGGCAGAGGGATGGCATTGGCTGCATGTATGGCTGGTGAGGTTGGTAGCTAGGTCCGCTAGGGTATGCAAAGATGTTATCTACAAAAGATGATCCAGTATGTCCCACGGGATGGGATGTAGTCATAGTCCCCTACCCCACTAAACGCCCATATGATGATGATCTATATCCATATCCACCGTAAGGTTGTGATGCACCATAATCCGATGCCAATGGAGTGGTATGTGCGTCAAAAGATGGGGCACGCCAATGTCCAGTCGGTCCTCCCTCCCTATCACCCATACTCAAACCACCAACAGAGCTAGATAGGTTATCAATGTCCATGTGATCAGGTTGCAACTGTGTTTGTCGACCCCTACGCTTCCTGTTGTATGTATGTAGGGGGCCTCTCGAGGGTGCGGGGGCACGTGCTCCGTGGTCCGTATCTTGTGTGGCATGATCAAACTGTCTCTCCAGTGAATCGGAGTGGCTCTACAGGTGCCGTATCCTGGGCCTCCTGGCCTACCACATAACGCTCTCGCATGCCGTCAAATTCTTCACCAAAGATCACCACCACCAACATCACCACCACCAAGATTACCACCACCAAGATCACCATCACCACCACCATCACCATCATCACCATCATCATCATTTGAGGACTTAGACAGTCTTCATCATCAACAACATTGCCACCAATGTGCTTGAACAATGGCTAGAGTGTTGGATGAGAGCTTGGAAGAGTGGAAGAATAGGCAAAAGACTGAAATTTCTTAGCAAATGCAGCTCTCGGTCGAAATATGGACCGAAATCTACGAAATATTGTATTAAAGTCCCCCTTTACGTGACACTTTAAGCCAAAATACCATATTTCGTCGATATCTCGTGAGATATCGAGATATCGTCGATATCTCACAAGATATCGACGAAATATGGTATTTTTTCATTTCGACCTGATTTCGCATCTCGGTAAGCTCGAGATATACGAAATTAAGCGATATTTCGGCGAAATATCGCGAGATTTTGAACCATGATTGATACTGGTTCCCAGGAGGATCTACAGGCATTCCTACGTGTGCTAAAGACTTTTGCTGCTGTTGCTTCTACTACATCCGCTACTGCCAATTCCCCTAGTCCTTCAGGTTCAAACTTTGCTCGGTCATGTATTTCATTTGGTGGTCATTGTACTTCAGTAGCTTCCCATCCTTGGATCATTGATTCTGGAGCTACAGATCACATGATCGGGTCATCTAGCATTTTGCATCGTTATTCTCCCATTTATGGGAAAGACAAAGTCAAGGTAGCTGATGGTTTCCTTTCTTCTATCTCTGGAAAAGGAATCATCAACTGTACTTCTTCTCTGCCTTTGTCTTCTGTTTTGCACATTCCTAATTTTCCTACTAACCTTCTTTCCATTAGTAGTATTCTCGTGATCTTAACTGCAAAGTAATATCTTTTCTGTCTCATTGTGTTTTTCAGGATTTGGTCTCTGGGAAGACGATTGGATTGGGTAAAGTGCACGGTGGTTTGTACCTGCTTGATGATGGGCGTCTCACTCCACCACCATTCCCTTCTCCACACCAAAACTCTTTAGTCTCTTATGAAATTTACCAACGACAATCTAGATTAGGTTACCCTCCATTAGGAATTTTAGCAACTTTATTTCCTACTTTGGTCCAAAAATGTGATAAGAATGATTTTTTTGTGAGGCTTGTGTTCTGGCCAAACGGACATGTTCAACTTATTCTATTTTCAATAAATGGAGTTCTTCACTTTTTCATTTGGTGCATTCTAATGTTTGCGGCCCTAGTCGTAAGACTTCTCTTTCTGGTAATCGTTGGTTTGTTTCCTTTATTGACTGTCACTCTAGACACACATGGGTTTATCTTATGCACACAAAAAATCAGGTGTTTTCATGTTTTCAACATTTTCATAAAACGGTTCAAACTCAGTTCCAAGTTACTCTCAAAATTTTGAGAAGTGATAATGGAACCGAGTATACAGAAAATCAATTTCAAAAATATTTTGCTGATAATGAGATTATTCACCAGACTAGTTGTGTCGATAGCCCAACCCAAAATGGTGTGGATGAGCGGAAGAACCGCCACTTATTAGAAGTGGCCAGAGCGTTGATGTTTGCTCGACATGTTCCATCCCAATATTCGGGGGATGTTTTTCTCATTGCAACCTATCTCATTAATCAGTTGCCTTCTCGTGTTCTTGACTCCCGTAGTCCGACTGAGATTTTACATGGGAGTTCCTCCTTTGTGGTTTCTCCCAAAGTGTTTAGCCGTGTGTGTTATGCTAGAGATACAAGATCTCCAGGAAAACTCGAACCTCGTGGGTTGCGGTGCAATTTTTTTGGGTTATTCTCCAACCCAGAAGGGTTATAAGCAAGGTTCGAAAACTCGGGTCTCGGAGCCATCTCGGCCTAGCCAAAAACCGAGTCGAGTCGAGATCTCGCCGAGATCTTGGCGAGTTTTTGTATTTTTTTTTTTTTCGGACTCGGAACCCCATCTCGGTGGGTTTTAGACCTATTTCGGTTCTAAAAGTTGGTATTCAACCTATTTTAGGCCATTTAAACACAATGACATTATCAGATTTTGCAAAAACAAAGTCCAAATAGGACTTTTACATTAGACCCTAAGTTGGTAGGCGACGACGTACTAAATTACCATACTCTATACATTAATGACATAATTTAGTAATAGAAAGCTAGCAAAACATTCAATTAATAGTAAAACAACTTAATAAGCATTACAAATGTTAAAGTGATACATCAAATTGCTTAAGTTTAACAATGTTACAAGTTACAACTATCATCACATAAAATGAGATTGAATCACATATTCATTCCCCACTTGTCCCACATAGTCTTCCCATGACATATTGTTACTCCACTGTTGCATATAGTTCTCCACAGCATTCATATAAGAGTTGTCATCCACATATAGCAAGGCCCCTATCCTAGGGTATAGCTGTTGCCATGTGGCGTGAGACGGTTGCCATGAAGTGTGAGATCCACTGCTTCTGCTACTGTCATATTGAGGCATGTATGGGACTGGGAATGTGGGCCTAATACCAGACCCAGTGCTTTGATTGTCATACTCATGTGTTGACTGGCCAAACTGACCATAGGCACTATATTCAGAACCGGTGCTCTCCTGGCCATAATCATAGTGATGATGAGGCTGAGATGAATGCCACGACTTATGCTCAATACCAGTATCCATACTCATGCTTCCAAAACTTGCTAGCATGGTGTTCATACTCGTGTCATCATGCTGAGGCTGGTTGTGTTTGTGACCCGTCCTTCTCTTGTACGTTTTACTGTGGCCACCATGGTCTTGATCTTGTGTGGCATGTGTAAACTGAGACTCACCTGTGTAATGCACAGGGTCCACCTGCGTTCCCACTTCATGTTGGTATTGCTCACGTATCCCCTCATGACGATCATCATAATAACCACCACCACCACCACCACCACCAGCAGGGTCATCACCACCAGTAGGGTCATCACCATCACCATCACCATCACCATCATCACCATCATCATCATCATCATCATCATCATCTGGAGCAGTTCCTGTTGCAGCCTCAAAAGGTCTCGATGACTCTGAATGTGCACGCCCCTCTAGCGACATATAGTCCTCAACATCTGTACAGGTTACGGACACAATGGTGGAGTCGGGCCTACCTCCAGGCTCATCCATATCTGGTGCACCATGATCCCTCACCAACTGGAATAGGGGATCCTCATCATCATCAGAGTCCTCCTTGAATATGTTGGCTAGTTCGATGGGATCTTCGTCATTGGTCTCAAATTCTTCATGTATGTGCCTCATCCTTAGTCTCATATTATAATGCACATACACCAGCTGCTCCAGTCGTTGACTACCCAATCTGTTCCGCCTCTTTGAGTGTATCAATGCGAAAGTACTCTAGTTCCGCTCGTACCCAGAGGATGAATAAGTTTGTGAGATCACTTTGACTGCTAACTTCCTCAGGTTGGGTGAACTTGTACCATAAAGCACCCACCAGTCAGCTGCATTATAAACATAGAATATTAAGAATATGTGCATTCTAAAGGGATAAAATTATAATTCATAAATGTAATGTCATGCCACCTACCAGGGTCTGACTTTTGTCTACCCTCCACTGTAGCTTTTCGATTGAAACTTGCTGAGGCCTCTCTGAAGAATTTGATCTATTTTCATTTTAAATTTCAAACATTGTTAGAGGCATTAGTATTTGCTATTTAGTAATTACATTCCTTTACTTACTACCAAAGTACCAAACTCCCATACTCTCACCTCGTCATTGCAGTCAGCTTGTGTCTTGGCATTGGGCTCCAACTTCTCAATAACAGTTTGAACTGCCACTAACAAATCTGTGTCTAGCCCAAGAGCATGCGAGTACTGGTACTTTGGATTCAAATAGTATGCTAGTAAAGGGGAAACCACAAATATAACTTGTTAGTGACTTAATACTTTTGAGTTTTGAATATATAAATGTAAAAACTTATATAAAGTGTAAAGTATGTTGAAGTGTTGAACTCACCAGCTTTTTGTAATGGATGACTCAAGTACTTCTCCCACCGCTCATCAATGATGTTAATGTATGACCGAGCACTTCGGGGTATTGCAGCTTGGACCATTTCCTTCATCTTCTCCAGGGCAGCATATATGTGGGGCAAGGTAGGCTTCTTCTCTGTGTCAACCATCCTTAGTACTGCCACCATTGGCTCTAATATGGCAACAACTTTATGCAAGTCCTTCCAAAATTGATCACTTGCAATGGTCTGTTGTGCTGCCTTCCCTTCTTCTGACCTAGAACCTTGCCAACCAAACCACTGTTCACTTGCAAACATAGACCTCAGACTTATCACCTTCGTCTGAAAGCTCTTCAATGCAATTTAATTGGTGGTGAATCGAGTGACACCAGGCCTCACTAAATCCCCCTTGCATTTTTCCCTCATCATGGCTAAAGCATAACCATGGTTATACACAAAGTTGGTCACTTGCCTTGCCCTATTGACCACACCAGCCACCAAAGCTTTTTTCCCCATATCCTTTAGCATTAAATCAATGGAATGTGCTGCACATGGAGTCCAAAAGAGGCGGATCCTCTTACTCTTCTTGTTCATCAACTTCTCTCCAGCCTTCTTAAAATTAGAACCGTTATCCGTCACAATTTGGATAATGTTCTTTGCTCCTATATCTTCCTCTACCACTTGCTTCAGTAGCTTATACAAGTATGATGCATCCTTTACATGCTTTGATGCATCGACAGACTTCAAGAATACAGTCTTCCCATTACAACTCACCATGAAGTTTATAATGGACTGTCTAGTAGGTCCAGTTCAACCATCAGCCATAAGAGTAACCCCATATGTGCCCCACCTTGGCTTCAGACCCTCTATGTACTCTTTCAGCTCCTCTACCTCTTGAGGCAAATATACATTATATAACTCATATGGTGAAGGCCCCTTCCATCCTGGGCCAGCCCTCCCTACAGCGTCAAGGAATGCATTATAGTATGTTCCTTGTGCTACATTAGCTGGAATGCCATTGTATAACATGAACTTGGTGAAGGCTTTTCGTGCTTCCTCTTGTTTACCACCAAACACTTGCGGGATGGTTGGCTGGTAGGCATCTTGTTGCCTAAAGGTAGATGGATCCTGCTAAAAAATGGGATCTGGGGAACGTGCTCGTGGTCGGGCTTGGGGCCGTCTCTTGTGCCAGTGCTTCTCCTCCTTTCATCTTCTTGGATTGGTACAGCTGAGCCAGATCCACCAGCTCTTCTTGCTTGTTTACTCATATGCTCTCATATTCTCAAAATGAAAACTTTGTCTACTCTCTGCCAAAGTCTGCTGGTAAATCCTCCCTTCAGCCTCTGATTCGAACTCACCAGGTGTAGGCCTATATTTAGTATCATCTCCTACTCCTCCATGGATCTCTACACCAGGCCTCTCTAGAACTGTTTCATCATAAGCTATTTGTTGTCTTTCCCTCTTGGCTTTCTTTGTTCGTACTTCGCTCAAGTTTTGTGCCATAGCCAGTTTCACTTGGCTCGGAATTTTTTGGCATGAGACAACATCCTTGCCTGTACCGGACAAATGTTGCTTTAACCTAGTTGCTCCTCCAGAATTTAGAATCTTTCTACAGTAGTTACACTTTGACTTCTTTTTGTCCTCGGACATTGGGACTCCATGTAGCCATGTTATATCCCCCATTGTGTAAGAAATATCTTATTTTTTACACTGTTACATAAAAAACATGTATTAGTAACTATTACAGACTTAAAGTAAAGTATTAAATACTTAAAGTATTGTATTCATAACTATTAAACATAATGTGAAGCTACTAGAACAATCAAATACTTATCTCTTATTTATTCCCTAACCCTAGTATTTATTTCTTAATTAAAAATAATATTTATAATTTTTATTAAAAATAATTATACCTTAAAGTATAAAATATTGTAACATAATGATGTATTTGACACCATTTGAAGTTGGACATTATGTACATATGTTGTGCATAATTTTCCAACAAAAACAGGTACTTTTCCTTAATTTTATATATTTTTTAAACATTTTAATAATATTATTATTAAATCTGAAAAATAAAATAAATTTTTTAATGGGTGAAAAAAAAATGATTCCATGAGGCTGTAGAGCATCCAACCTTGTCTAACATATATGAAAATCACATCTAAACAATAAGTATTTATCCTATTTTTTTCAATTTCTTTTTTGAAAAAATTCATTTTTTTTTCAGAAATTATAATAAAAAAATTAATAATCGAAAAAAAATTCGGACTCCATTAAGTGATAGATCGGCCAAAGTTGTGTAACATAACTTAAAATCACATGAATCTACCAAGGTTTCATCAATTTTTTTTGAAAAAAATAGATCAAGGGAAAATGACTTACCTTTCAAAAATCTTTCAAAAACTTGATGAATCTTGCAAAAGTGAACTTCAATCTTCAGTTTGGCAGCAAAATCACCTTCCAAAAGCTTTCAATCCATGAAAAAAATGAAGAGTAGAAGAGAGGATTTGAGAGAAGAAGAGTAGAAGAGAGATAACAGAGGCCTCTTGATAGAATTCGCCGAGATTAGCGAGTTCTGTCGAGATGGCCCCTTATATCTTAAGTTAAATGGGTAAAACCCATGGTCCGAGACCCGAGATATGCTCATGACTCGAGATTTCGGCGAGATATTGCCCTTTTGTGTATCGATGCCCATCTCGACTTGGGATTTCGAAAAACCGAGAATCTCGGCGAGATTTCGCGAGTTCTCGGACCATGTAACAAACAAGAGCTCAAAGAATCAAAGGGACCTCTGGTTTCATTCCACAATAACCATGACATACACAACCCTTTAATTCGCATGCACTAAGAGACATCCAAGGCAGCCAGCTAGCAAGAAATAGCCACCGAAGGGCAAAACACAGAGCAGGCAATACCTATTCAACAGCCATAAAAGGAGTACCACTCTCCAGCCTTCACTCTTCTTGAACCGAGTCCTTGGGGCTTCATAAAGGCACCTCTAGGCAACTCAAAGGAGCCTAGCTTCAAGGCCAAATAATCTGCCAAGGGGCAGAATAAAAAACAAGACAAGGAGTGGCTGGCGGAAATTTCTGAGAGCACTTCTAGGGGTAAAAACACCTTCAACAGCTTCTAGTCTCCCTCCTTCACAAATAGATGTGAGGAATAAACCTCCAAAGAATGTTGGGGATGTATGATTTACATAACACAGCCTCTAGTGGAACCCTTTATCCTCTTAGGGTTCCAAGAGAGTTGAAAGAAGAGCCAACTAGGCTGAGTCGACTCTCAAACTAGAGGGCTGTGCTCTGATACCAAGTTAGAACATAGGTAATAGAGAGGTGACTTGCAGCAAGAAGAAGAAGAAGAAGAAGAAGAAGAAGAAGAGAGGAAGAAGAAGAGAGATTGAGAGAATCGTGAGTTAGAGAGAAAACCCTCTCCTAACTCCTATATTCACTTCACTAATAACTCTTAGGAAATTACATAGAACTCCCTAAGGAGGTAAAAGATAAAAAGAGAATAAAAAGGAAAATTACAACTCTATGGCTTATAATAAAGACAGAGACAAATATACCCCTAATACATAAACTCTTACACTTTTTGGAAGACAAGACAGAATTAGATCTAAGCTGGGATAAGATTATTAGACAGAGGGTAATTTTGGAAGATAACTTAAAACAGGGATATAATAAAAGCAACTTTAGAAAGTAGGAGCGGTTCTGTAATGTGAATGAACAGCGCCTTCTTCTAGCTCTCGACAAACAGCAAGGGCATAGAACCTGCAGTTATTTCGACACAGCCAACTCCCTCATATGAACACCAATGATTCAAAATTTTAGGAGTAAGGGACCACCTCACAGATCTTAGAAAACCACCAGATCAAACAGCAACCAGAAATAAATTAAAAAATCACTGAAATCAGAACTGGTGGTAAAATAGAACCAACAATAGTTGAATAATGTACACCAGAATACCGTGTGGGTATTCTGGTCTTTTACTACTTTATTTTTATGTTCTTTGATGTTTCTAGCTATGTCGGCTATGCTAGGGCCATCATTGTCTTTTACCTGTAACTCTTTATATTATAAATACATAGCTTGGCTGATCTAATCAATCATTCAAGCAATTCTATTATTTCTGTTTTGTCAACATGGCATCAGAGCCAAATTCTCTGATCTAGGTTACAAAACATTCCCCCCCCCCCTCCCCTCCCATTGTTTTTTCTCCTCTTCTCCTTCTTTTTTCTGGTTTTTCTTTTTGCTTAAAGGGCAGCACTAATGAGGTGATCAGATGATCTAGCTGCTGCCCTCTACATACCTCAATTAATGATATACAAATTTGGTTCTCATCTGCGATAGCTCCCGCCCTGTTCTCTTCTGCGATTTTTTGGAAGCCCTCCCCTTTGAAGATCAAATCTAATTATTCCTGGAGATTGATTGTTCACCTTTGGAGGTTCCTCTCTCGCAACATTGGACAGCACCTACTGCAGCCCTACATCCACGATTGAAGCCATCTTCCCTCAATTGATCTCTCTTTCAGGGTTTTTCAAGACCTTGACTCCTATCGATTTTCGGGTTTCAGATTTCAGATCTTGCTGATTTTTGGAGGGTGTGTTTCTCTAACCACAAAGAGCACTCGACAGTATTCTCAGCCCTTTTCAGAACTTTTTGAAGACCTCTAACCCTAATCGATCACCTCTTTTAGGGTTTTTTCAAAACCTTGAACCTTATCGATTTTGGGGGTTAGGGTTGTTTGTGTTGCTGCTGCCGACAGGGTTATCAATCCCAATATTCAGCTTCTTCTTCTGGTACTTCTGCCCTACATTTATCATCATTATGCCGGACTGAACTTCTTCCATATGCTGCTGCCATTAAACTTGATGGCACTAATTATCTCATGTGGGCCAGATCACTCTCTTTAATCGTGGCGGCGAGAGGCCTTACGCCACCACCTTGCGGCACCACTAAACAGCCTCTGAAGAGGGTACAGCTAGGAACCGATGGAATGCCAATGATGCTATGGTGAAGTCCTTTGTTCTCAATTCTATGCAACTTGAAATTTCTAGTCAGTACCTTCTCCTTGACACTGCTACACAGATATGGACTACTGTCAAGGGAACCTATGGCAGATTGGGTAATGGTGCACAGGTTTATGAAATCCGAAAAACACTCTAAAATACTACTCAACCGGAGTTGTCTGTCACTAAATATTATGCTACCCTTAAAAGTTTATGGCAGCAACTAGATCACTATGCTAGATTTCAGCCCTCTACTGCTGCGGACATCACTGCATATCAGACTTATGTGGACCAATTTCGGGTATATGATTTCTTGGCTGGCCTTAATGATGCTTATGATCCCATACGTGTGCAAGTTCTTGGTAGGGTCCTTTGCCCCACTTTGGAGGAGACTTTCTCTTATGTTCATAGTGAGGAAACACGTCAGGCTGCCATGATGTTGAACCCCAAGGTTGAGAGATCAGCTTTAGAGGCTGCTACTGCTTCCCCTTCTATTACTCCCTTTGAAAATATTGCTTCAGCTTCAGCTGCTTCAGCAAAGGAACCTGTAAAGAGTGACCATTGCAACAAACTTTATCACACTAAGGCTCAATGTTGGAAACTACATGGGAAGCCCACTGATTTTGAGGCCAAACATGGTCGTGCTAAACCTAAAAACAAAGCCAATCACACTGAAAGTGTAGCTAAAACCCCCACTACTGAAAATAGTTTCTCCCAGGAGGAGTTCCAAGCTCTACGACGTATGTTACAGTCTTCCACTGCATCTACTACATCTATGCTTGCCAGTTACTCTACTCCATCAGGTTCCCACTTTGCCCGTTCAGGTATTTCCTTTGCTGGTCACTGTGCATCGGCTGTCTCCACTCCCTGGATTATAGACTCCGGTGCCACTGATCACATGACAGGTTCTTCTAACCTCTTTCATACATATTCCCCTACTTCTGGCAAGGACAAAGTTAGAGTGGCTGATGGTTCTCTCTCATTTGTTTCTGGTAAAGGGTCCATCAGTTGCTCCCCTTCCCTTTCCTTGTCCTATGTTTTACACATTCCTAACTTCACTACTAATCTTCTCTCTATTAGTAGTATTACCAAACACTTGAATTGCAAGGTGACATTTTTTCCCACTCATTGTGTTTTTCAGGAACTGGACTAGGGGAAGATGATTGTATCGGGTAGAGTGCATGGTGGATTGTATCTTCTTGATGATGGACAGCAACAAGCATTGCCTTCCCAATTATGTCAGCCATCTTCTTTTTCCTCTGAACTGCACTAGTGGCATTCTAGATTAAGACATCCCCCCTTAGGCACCTTATCCCATTTATTTCCAGCTTTGTTTAAAGATTGTAATAAAGAAGAATTTTTTTGTGAGGCTTGTGTCTTGGCCAAACAGACACGTTTCAATTATCCTATTTCTAATAAAAGTTCTTCCCTATTTCAATTGATTCATACTGATGTGTGGGGTCCTAGTCGTATACCTTCTCTTACTAGACATCGATGGTTTGTCACTTTCATTGATTGTCATTCTCATTTTACTTGGGTCTACATCATGCATACTAAAGGTGAAGTTTTTTCATGTTTTCAGCATTTTCATAGCATGGTTCAGAACCAATTTCATGCCACTCTCAAAATCTTGAGAAGTGACAATGGGAAAGAGTATATGGAAGGTCAATTTCAAAAATCCCTTGCTGCCCATGGCATATTACACCAAACTACTGATACTCCAGCCCAAATGGTGTGGCTGAGAGAAAAAATTGCCATCTCTTAGAAGTGGCTAGAGCACTTTTGTTTGCTCGGAATGTTCCCTCCTTTTATTGGGGGGATGCTGTCCTTACTGCGGCCTATTTGATTAATAGGCTGCCCACTCGGGTTCTTGATTCCAAGTCCCCTGTTGAGCTTTTACATGGCTGTTCTTTTTTTCGTTGTTCCTCCCAAAATTTTTGGGTGCGTGTGTTATGCTAGGGATACTAGATCTCCTGGCAAACTTGAGCCCTGTAGCCTCCGCTGCATTTTCTTGGGTTATTCTACTACCAAAAAGGGGTACAAATGTTATTATCCTCCTACCCGCCGTACCATGGTTAGTATGGATGTTATCTTTCATGAGTCTCTCTCCTATTATTCGTCCCCACCTCTTCAGGGGGAGAGTCTTAGTGAAGATGTGTTGCCCATAGAACCCGCTCTTAGGAATGTATATGATGAGTCTATTCCTGCTGTTCCAGCTGTTCCTACACCTGTTGTTCCTGCTGTTCTAGCTGTTCCTACTCCTGCTCTTCCCTCTCCTTCAAGGGGAGATATTCCTACACAGGGGGAGATTACCGAAATTTCTGTTCAGGGGGAGATCACTCCAGTCCAGAAAATCATTGGTGAATTTCAACGGAGGATTGATGCGTCAAATTTGAAGGTTTATGCAAGAAGCACACCTAGACCCAAACAACTTCAATCTACCATGACACAAGTTTCCATCTAGTTGCCACCTCCGGATCTGGAACCTACTTCTCCACCTGGTAATACTTCTTCTCTTGACCTACCTATTACTGTTCGCAAAGGTGTTAGGGCTTGCACTCAACACCCTATATCTCATGTTGTTTCTTATGATTCCCTTTCTCCATCTTTTCGTGCTTTTGTTTCTTCTCTTTCTTCTGTTCGTATTCTTCAAAACTGGCAGGAGGCTTTTGCAGATGGAAAGTGGAAGGTAGCAATGATGGAAGAAATGGACGCCTTGAAAAAAAATAACACATGGGAGCTTATGACTCTTCCACCAGGGAAACGGACTGTTGGATGTAAGTGGGTGTTTGTGGTGAAACAGAAGGTAGATGGCACCGTGGATTGGTATAAAGCACGCCTCGTGGCAAAAGGGTTTACTCAGACAGATGGGATCGATTACCAGGAGACCTTTGCCCCTGTTGCAAAGCTGAGTACAGTCCGAGTATTGTTATCTTGTGCAGTCAATCTTGGATGGGACTTGCAACAGCTGGATGTGAAAAATGCTTCAATGGAGAACTTGATGAGGAAGTGTATAAGGACATTCCACCAGAGTTCTCTTGTGACACCAATCGAGGTAAAGTATGTAGACTGAAGCGTGCACTTTATGGGTTGAAACAGTTCCCTCAAGCATGGTTTGACCGGTTTCGCAAAGCTATGATTTCAGTGGGCTACAAGTAGAGTAATGCAGATTACACTCTTTATAAAGAGGGTCGGTGACAAACTTACTATTTTGATAGTCTACGTTGATGATATTGTGGTTACTGGCAATGACTTTGTTGAGATCAGCAGGTTGAAAACTTTTCTAGGACAGGAATTCGAGATTAAAGATCTAGGGAAACTACGATATTTTCTTGGCATTGAGGTTGCCAGATCTTCCAAGGGCATCTTTCTTTCCCAAAGGAAATATATCCTAGACCTTCTAGTTGAAACTGGCTTGTTAGGGTGTCATTCTTCAGATACTCCTATGGATGCTAATGTTCGTTTCAAGGAGAAGGAGGGTAAACCCGTTAATAAAGGGAGATATCAAAGATTAGTGGGAAAGTTGATTTATTTCTCTCATACTCGTCCTGACATTGTTGTTGCTGTAAGTATTGTCAGCCAGTTTATGCATGATCTTTACACTTCTTATATGGAGGCTGTTCTTCGAATTCTTCACTACTTGAAGTCAGCCCCTGAAAAGGCATTCTCTTGTCTCCTCATGGTCACCTATGGATCGAGGCATATACTGATGCTGATTGGGCTGGTTCCTCAGACCGTAAGTCTATTTCTGGGTACTGTTCTTTTGTGGGTGGCAACCTTGTCACTTGGCGTAGCAAGAAGCAGAATATGATGGCTCGTTCAAGTGCTGAGGCAGAATTTCGTGCTATGGTACAAGGCATTTGTGAGTTGCTCTGGTTAAAAGGCTTGCTACAGGATCTTGGAGTTCCTATTCGTCTACCTATGATGTTGTACTGTGACAACAAGGCTACCATTAGCATTGCACATAATCCGGTACAGCATGATCGCACCAAGCATGTTGAGGTCGATAGGCATTTCATCAAGGAAAAGTTAGAAGAAGGACTTGTTTGTGTTTCTTATGTGAAGTCTACTGATCAGCTTGCTGATATATTCACCCAGGGACTGCCAGGAAGGATGTTTCATCCTAATTTAGTCAAGTTGGGCATGTGTGATATTTTTGCTCCAACTTGAGGGGGGTGTTGAATAATGTACACCAGAATACCGTGTGGGTATTCTGGTCTTTTACTACTTTATTTTTATGTTCTTTGACGTTTCTAGCTATGTCGGCTATGCTAGGGCCATTATTGTCTTTTACCTGTAACTCTTTATATTATAAATACATAGCTTGGCTGATCTAATCGATCATTGAAGCAATTCCATTATTTCTGTTTTGTCAACAATAGTTTTCAACTCTTAACTCACAACAGAAGGGTCTGTCCGGTATGATATCCAGAGGGTTGAATCGCATATGAAACCCTACCCTCGACCAAAATCTCATGCCAAACTGTTCAGTTACGGCGAAGATCGAACTCGACAGTTGGGACTACAAGTACTGCCCAGAAACAGAGAACAACGTATTTTAAAGAAAACTGAAACTAAAGAAGTGGAAGAAATAGAATAAAAATCAAACCTGGTAGAAGAAGCGGATTGATTCAAGCGAAGGAGAGAAAAAGAATCGAAGGCGAGAGAGGTATGCACAGCTCACAGCAACCATTGCTTTCATCCCAAAATAAATTCTTTATTCAAAAACTTACATCCCAATCGTGGGGTACATGGCTTTTGTAGAATTAAGCAAAAAGAAAACATAATTTGACTCTGACTCTATCTAATCTAAACTGAAACAATTTTTGGACTCTAACTTGCTAATTACTCTCTAAGAAGATAAAGATAAAAGAACAGAATATTACATTATTATCTCTAATTAAACCTATGCCTAACTGCATCATACATTCATACCTAGGAGCAGCTTTGGTTCTCTCTGTGAGCTCCAAATGGGGTCCCATAGACCTTCATTCTACCCTTCCCTTTTTTTGGAAGAGTTTTGTTCCCGACATGCTCTGAGCAGCTGGATTCCTATTTCCTTGATGGAGATCCATACCGGAAGTGTAGGAGTTTGGAAGCTAACGGACTCTCAAAACTCTCTGAATAGGATAGAATGCTGATACCAATTTTAGTTCTGTTCTGTAGAATAGAACAAAACTCAAGATGGAGAGTACTGTGTACATATTATAGAAGAGAAGAAGAAGAAGAAGAAGAAAAGGATTAAGAAGAAGATTGTGAAAGAGAGGGAAGATTGGTCAGTTCACTGCCTTTCTCCCTTATAAATACTTGCCATACAAGTCTGAAATTACCAGATTACCCCCGTATATAACTCTAATTCTTATTCCATACGCATTACATAAGTATTCCCAATACCCTTACATGTTAACTATAAATCCTAACATAGGAAATGGATATAATCTGAATCAATCACTGAGTGGAAGCTTTATTCCTACTTGTTCTTCCATGCTACACTACCATTCAAGAAAGTCAGCTGTTTTAGAGTTTGGGATGCAGATTCCTTTGTATAACCCTACTGAACCACCCAGATCCTAAAATGTCTGTTGCTGCAGCTCTCTGTTACATTTATTCCTTTCCTCTATGGGACATGACAAGGTGCTGCACTGATAAAATGCTTCAAGCATTAATGAAGTTACTGTACATAGTTTTTCATTCATTGGCTACTCTGTATTTTGCAGATCAGATTGTTGAAAATTTTGGCATTGCTCGGTAATGGTGACAAGCAAGCAAGTGAACACATATATACTGTTCTGGGGGACATATTTAGGAAGTGTGATTCATCAAGCAACATCGGGAATGCTGTTCTATATGAGTGCATATGTTGTGTTTCCTCCATACACTGTAGCCCCAAATTGCTAGAATCTGCTGCAGAAGTAACTTCTCGATTTCTGAAGGTTCGCATCTTACGATTTGCACTTGGTTTGCTGAAGCATCAAAGATCATTATTTTGTATGTTTATGTTAGTTGTCTTTCAAGTTAATAACCCAAGATTATTACATTTTATTTTTCTACCTTTAGCAGAGTGATAGTCATAATCTAAAGTATATGGGCATTGATGCCCTTAGTAGACTTATAAAGATAAACCCAGAGATCGCTGAGGAACACCAGCTTGCTGTGATTGACTGCTTAGAGGTGAGAGACTAACTCAATTGTATTAATCTGATGTCTTGTTAGAGACTAGATAGCTTCTTGGAATTCCATATAGCCCCTCAATGGTAGTGGCCATAATGCTTCCTTATTTCTACAAATGATTTCACTCTACTTTCCTTCTTGTGTTGCATTCTAGACTATAATGTATGATTTTACCGGATGCTCAGGCCTTTTGGTAGGTGTTCCGTATAAAATTGCAATTGGCAAGTTTGATAAATAATAACATATCTTCCATGTTTGCATCTGTTGCGAGTTTAATAACACATCTTCTGAAGGAAGCTGTGTAAAGCTTCAAGGAGATACTTGTTCAGCTTTTTAACTTGTGTATTCTGCTTTTATTGCTTTTCCCTTCTTTGGCTCTGGGTTAGCAACAAATATGGCATGAAATAGAGTTCAATGGCAAAGCAGGATTTGGGATCAGTGTAGCCCATCTAGTTGGGATACGAGGCTGAGTTGAATCGGGGGAGATGGTTGTCTTTCCTAAAAGACTACAATATTAAAGCAGTGCTAGGAGGACCACCAGTTCAGCTACTCAATTCTAAAAGACCGCAATCATAACCCTTATTGTACTACCACAATATTTGGATATTGGCTTACTGCTCTTCCAGATGCTTTACAAGAAAGAAGCAAAATCAAAATCCAAGTGTCACTAATCAACCCGCTGAACCTTGGGGTCGTCTAAACAATTTCCAATTTATTTTCTTTGAAGTTTGATCCATGTAATGTTTTTCAATACATTCTTCATGCGTGGTCTACATTCTTCTTTACTTTTGTTGTTGGGGTTATGATTTTTGGAACTTTGGCATATCCCAAAAAAGAGTTCAGTACTGGAACTATAAAAAGGATTGATTTCTTTTGGGATTCATGCAAGAGATTCTTTAGGTCATGACTCATGTAGCATTGAAATGGGTAAAAACAGTTGTATGGGATTGATTGGATTAGCTGGGTCGAATAGCAACTCCCCCTCCTTTCTGGGTTAGTGGTTGAGCCAAAATTCAAAGAAATTTTTTTTTTTCTAGATTTTGAGGCAGCTGGCGAGCTTGTGGGTTTAATATTTTGTGTTCCTGTGTGTTTGATTTGACTAGTCAATTGCAGTACTATTTTGGATTGATGGATGATTTTAGTTAAATTTGTAGTTATATTTGTCTTGCTTTTTTTTTTTTTCGGTGGGGGGAGGGGGGAGAGTTGAAATGAGTTTGAGTACCATATTTCAGTAGCTTTTGTATAAGATAATTGGGTTTTAGACTTAAAATACATTGGTAACTGGACTATTAGACTAATATCTTTGAACGGAACTGCTGGGTATCAGTTTGTTCTTTATGTATACACCATGTTTAATTTATGACAGTAAACAGGAGAATGGAATATTTTACTTGTAGTTTGGTGAGTGGTTCTCTATTTTAAAGGTGTTTCTTTTGTACCGTTCCCAGAAAATGAATCAGTACAATGCTGGCATGCTGTATTTCTGCTGTTCTTAATTTGTTTTGTTTGCTAACTGGTGGTGCAGATTCCTGACCTGAAACTGACCCAGTAAGTTAAATTTATTTTCTCCCTGAATATATAAAACAGAAGCAAATTTAATCACCCAAGCATCATGTAGCCTGCTAAAAGCCCAGACACACTGAAAAAACAAGCAATGGCTGTGCTATGGCCTATAATAGAGGGTATATCTCCAAACTACACACACAACTTTCTGAAATATCTTTCCAAAGCATAGTTGTCAAGGCGTTGTTTTGGTGACCGCCTTGGCATCCAGGCACCTTGACAACTAGTGTCGCCTTCATCACCTAGGTGGGCGTTTTGGGTTCCTTGTTGGTGTCGCCTTGTGTCCAGGCCCCCTCCAATGCCTTGGTTCACCTAGATGCCGTGTCAACTATGTTCCAAAGTAAGGACCTCAAAATTGAAACCAGCAGACCTAGAAAATTCTAGAGAGCTGACAGCCCTTGCAACAATTTTGGAACCCCATTGGCTTAACCATGGTCAGTGCTGAGTGCTGACTGCTGAGCCTTACCTTTACAAAAATTAATCAACTTATTTTATTTCCTCAAAAGGCAAATGTAAAATTCCTCCTTGGGTGTTTATTTATAACTGAGAGTAATTTTCAAGCTCCTGATGCTCCGCTACCTCTCTCACAATGACCGATCGTCCTGGGGTGGTGCCGCTGCCACCCAATGACCCTTCTCCCCCTCCCAAATGCTCTGCTAACTCTCTCGCTCAACCTTCTTTGGGCCCTTCTCCTCTAAGAAGCTTTGCCTGGTCTTCCTCTTTAGCCAACCCAAATCTCCCCTGGAAGAGGGTTTCCCCCTGCACTTTGTGCCTCCTTCCACCTCTGGCTACTCTAAAGTAGAACGGTATGATTCTGATCTCCTTGTGAATGAAGAAAAGAAGTGGGAAAACTGCCTTTGTTGGGCACTTCTTAAGAAGCTGCCCTCCTTTCCCCTTTGTCAAATCCTCTCTTTATAAACAATGGAAACCACAGGGAGGTTTAGAAGTTTACCTTTTGGACAACAACATCTTCATCTTCAAGTTTTCAAATGTTGGAGATAAACTTTGTGCACTTGAATGCGGCCCTTGGATTGTTGGGCGGAAACCAATTCTTCTGCGACAATGGAATCATTTTCTCCAACTCAATTGCCTTGATCTTCGCTTCATCTCACTTTGGGTCTCTCTGCCTGGTCTTCCGCTGCATTTTTGGTATGAGGATGGACTGAGCATTGTGGGATCAGTTCTAGGCAAACATCTCTTCTCTGATGGGAGGACAAAGTTACAAGACGACTGGCCTTTGCCATGATTTGTGTTGAAGTATCTGCCAATTCCCCTCTTCTTTCCTCTATTCTGGTTGAAGCCGACAAATGATTCTCTTTCAGTCAGGCCCTCTGGTTCGACTGGCTTTCGCCCCACTGCACCACCTGTAAAGTTTTCAGCCACCCCTCTGGAAAATGTCCTGTTATCTCTTCTTCCCCCACCCTTCCTCCGGCCCAGACTTCTGATTCCCTTCCCTCCTCCCCTCCTCTGCAACACATCCCTTGTGCTGGTAATCCTGTACTAGCTTTCAAGCCCCCATCACTTCCCTCTACCCCCCTCCTCCTACTCGCACCACCGCCTCTCTCCCTTCCACTAACACATCCCCCCTTCATGGTTGCCGCTGTGGCTGGCTGAGTAAGAAAAACCACCGACGGGCCTTTGCTTCCTTTTCTCCTCGAGGGCATGCGCCAGCTACTCTCTTTGGTCCGTTGGTCAGTCCTCCTGAGACCATCAATCACAACCATTTTCTTCCCTTGGATTCTGTTGATGACAGTTCTGACCTTGCATTCTTTGTCGATCTTGCCATCATCACTCCCATCGATCCTCTGGTTCTTGGTATTTCTTGAGCCTCTGGTTGCAACCAGTCCTTACCTGGCTTTGGTGCCTCTCTCATCCTCGATTGCGCTCCAATCCCTTCTCCCTAGGCGTTGCTCTAGTCGCCATCCCTTGCAGACTTCGTCTACGCCCTCCTCTTTCCCTCTCTCTGTGTTTGGTCTCAACTCTTCCAGCTCGGGATTCAAACCCCCTTTCGTTCGTCGATCCTTTCTTCCCCCCTTTTGCCCCTTCCTTCAGTTTTGTTGGGCCCCACGCTTGTCCCTTCCCCTCCCCCGATATAAGCCTTATTGGGCCTGATCCTCTCAGCCCTCTTTCTTGGTCCACAACCTCTTGGGTCTTATCCCTTCCCTTGGGTCGAACCCGACCCATGACCCTAGTGGCCTTATTGGGCCAGCTACCTCTCGCCCTACCTCCTTGGCCCATCAAAATTTGGGCCTTTACCCTCCCCTTGAGTCGTCTCCCCCTGCGCCCTTGCCCAACGCCCCTCTCTCTGATCCCTCCCAGCCTCCTCCCTGGCCCCCCTCCCTTCTTTGTTTTCCACTGGCGCGACTCCAGCATCCCTCCTCATCCTAAAATTCAGCCCTGCATTGCCTATTCCTTGCCCAGCTGTGGGACGATTTTGCCTTTGAGTAGCGATATCAGAGATCATGTCCTTTGTCTCGGGATTTTGGACCCTGGATAGTGTGCTTTGTTGTGCTTCGCTCTGGTTGGCGATTCCCCTCCCCCCTTCGCCCATTGTTGTTGTGGTAGGTTGGGGCCGTTCCCCTTCTCTTTTGCTGGCCCTAGCATTCTCCCTTTTCTTGGCAAGGCCTTGTAATTGGATCATGATTGTTTTTGTGTCCCCCCTACCCTCTCTTTTCTTTCCTTTTGGTAATGAATTTTATATTCATCCAAAAAAAAAAAAAAAACCGCCTTGGAAAATTTCTCTGGAGCAACTTTTATACTCTTCCAGCATTACTCCAATGGAGCTTTCCCGTATTAATCTACATCTTCCATTGGGAACTCAGCTAGGAAGTTGTTTTTAACACCCCATTTGGGAGCTTAAGGGCCACCATAGAAGATGAATGAGTGAGCCACCATAGTCTCGTTGAGGCATATTGGCAGATTTTCCCTTTTGCCATGTTTGGATTACCCCGGCTTCTCAGAATAGCCTCAAGGAACAATACGCTTGAAGACATCAATACTATCTATAATTGCATTCTTTATTTATTTTATTTTATGAGTTGAAGACATCAATGCTATCTTAAGTTGGTGCTCAAGCCATGTGCTTACTTATTTTATTATATAGCGGGGGTGAGAACAACCCTCTCCTCGATAAGGGCATTCTGTATGGGCTCATGCGGGCTCAGTAAGGGCTCTAACGCGCTCCAACGTGCTTCATGGCATGGTAAGGGCTTAATGCTTCAGACAGAAGGGAATTTTAGTCCACGATAAGGAATCAATTGTAGTCTATACAGTTGTTGATAATGGAGCTGAAGCCAACCTCGTCTCAGCTCCTCAACAGTTTCTATTTAAATAGTAAAGAAGTGGATTCTTGGACATGGTCAAAGAGGGCTTACGGTTGAGACTATTGATCTGGTATGGCAAAGCCCTTTTTGAAAGGGCAGGTAGGGTCCCAGTGACTCGACTTGGAAGAAGAATTCTCCTAAGAAGAACCCCACTTTTGGACTTTCTGTGTCAAGCACAGGCATACGATTGATAGAAGGTTTCTCAGTAACTATTAGCCAAAAGATCCCAAAACCATCGATTGGAACAGGGGGTTTTGAGCCCATTGTGATGAACATGAAAAACTTTCTAGCTATAGCCATATGGGAGCTTCCTTCTATCACGAGTTTTCCGGGGATAGGAAAGGCTGTCAGCTCTTGTTTTCCTAGGTAGCGGATGTCCTTCTCGAGCATATCTTCTGATGCAAGCTCTTGGGCCCACTTGGGCTTTGAAAAGGAACTTAGTAAACTAAGACATTTAAGTGGCATAGCGATCCCCGCTGAGGTGATGATTTTTACCTAATTCTCAATATTGCACTACAATACAAATACCTCCTTTTGAGGCGAAATCCCTTCTTCAAGGGGTTATCCCCAGAGGGGGACCTAGGCTGGGAAAGATTAAGTAGAAAGAGTATGGGTCGAGTAATTCGACTACTGATCTAGCAAGAAAAGCCCTCTCAGATCAATTGTATGGTCGATGTATGAAGAGAAAGATAAAAGACAAGGGGGGTAGGGTCAAATACCACACCAAACATTGAAGGTTGAGTTCTCGTGATGCCTGAATATAAAAATTAGCATGATAAGATATTCTAGAAATACAAAGAAAAAATGGAAGTTTAGATTATTTAAGAAAAAATGTTTTGAATATTAATTAACTCACGTTTTAGTCCTCGAAAACCTAAAATAAACTGATGGAAGAATAGAAAAAGAAGCTTTTTTAGTTTCTATTCTAAGGGAATACAACTATATGATCCCCATTGATTTGGTATACAGAAAATTCAACAATTACAGTATACATCTCACTTTAAAGCATGACTTGTAAGCAAGGATTTAAGTATCGGTATCGGGTATCGTATCGGTCAGGCGATTTTAAGAGACGTATCGTATCGTATCGGAGATACATGTCGATCGGTGCAGAAACGCATGAAAATGATTAAAATACACATGAAAATACACTTTTGGACACAAAAAGCAATATAAACAAGCAATTTGTGTTATATATCATGCATATATACTAAGCATTGTGAATAATTAATAAGCAGACAAGTACGGCACTTTGAAATTGTTATAAAAGATTAAAAGATGAAATTCCTTACATGTAGAGTCACTCTATTGCCATGAAGAATGTCGGGGTGGATCAAAGTCATGTCTGTAAGGGTCTTCAACAATAGGAGCGACTAGGATGATGTTGTGTACTGTCCGAACATAAGCACTATACTGAGCCCAGTCAAAATATTGATGGTAGTGACTCTCCTACTCATAGTAGAATCGTGTGTACTGCTCTGGAGTGGCTAATGTCACGAAAGCACTAGGTTGTGCTTGTGCTTGATTCTCTCCGTAGCCATAACTTCTATACCCTACAGAAGCCCCATGTCCATAGCCTGAAGAAGAACCTGATGCATAATGCCCATGGCCTGATGAAGCACCAGCATAATCAGAATTAATGCTAAGTGACTCCATGCCACTCATAAGCACATCACTATCATATGGATTGTGGGAGCGCTTGGCAGACTTGCCCTTATGCGGCTTCCGCGAGTAAGTCTTATGGCCAGTAGGCTCAGGACCATGATCCATATCTTGGGTAGTATGTGTGTATCCTGCCTCACATGTGAACTGAACCCCTGCACGATGTTGTAAAGCCTCATGGCCACCACCACTACCTCCAGCACCACCACTACCTCCAGCACCATGGCCACCACCACCACCACCACTACCATCATCATCATCGTCATCATCATCATCATCATCATCATCATCATCATCATCATCAGCAGCAGCAGCAGTAGTAGCAGCAACAGAACCACCACCACTACCATCACCATCACCATCACCATCACCGTCGTCGTCTTCATCCTCATCATCAACATGTTATTGAGTTCCTCTATACGGATGACTTAACCTTGTCCTCCTGACTAAACCTTCTTCAGAGCTACTTTCATTTTCTTCAACATTAGGACAAGGATCTTGTGATGGTGGCTGTGTTGCATCCTCATCCATCTGTTTAATGATGCTCTCTATCACTGGATCAGGTTTGGTTGTCTGACGATCCTCACTTAATTGATCCATCACCAATACTTTATCGGTATCCTCTATCCATGCTCTAACTGGATCTTCATCGTCAAGTAGGTGGTTGATGTCGATTGGGTTGACATCTACATCATCTCCTTCTCTTTCCAGCTCTAAATATTTAAGCTTTAGCTTCATGTTGTAATGAACATACACTAGCTTCTCCAAATTTGAATAACTGAGAGTCTGAGATGATTCCGGGGTTTGGTGTGTATCAACCCGAATGTACTCCAGTTACGTTCGCAGCCACTAGAGGATGCCGTTAGGGATAACACTCGAATTGCAATTCGGGTTAAGTGTGGAGCACTAGTACCCCCATAACTTAGCCACCAATCAGTTGCATAATAATAAATGAAATATTAAAAGACAAAACCTTAAAACAAATTTTAAATGATATAATAAATTAGGTAAACCTAACTTACCTGGGCGTTGTGTGCTCCTAGCATGGATAGCCATTCTATCAGCAAAACCACGAGTGGCCTCCCGAAAATGCTTAGCCTAGAGAGGTATTAAAAAAATTAAAATATTAGTTCCACTTCCACCAATCACTCTATTCTTGGTTTCAATCATTTATACAACTAATTTAGTTCTAACCTCATCCATGGCAAGTGTGGCCTTCGCTACATCTGGCTCCATTCTGTTCACAACATTCCTTAGGGCACGCAATAGATCCGGTCTATACCCTATAGCATTGGAGTATTGGATATCTGGATTCAAATAATATGCTGCACATGGTTTGTAATGGATGGTTAGAAACCTAGAAATTCTAATAATAAATAAATAAATAGTAACTTACTAACTCTTAAGTGTTTAAAATGAAACCAAAGTCATATACTTATAAGATTACCTGCCCAATGAACATCTTGAACCAACATATTTTCCCATCGATCGGATATAATCTTCAAATGCTTCTTGTTTGATGTTTGGTTATTCTTATGTATTTTTCTCTTCACACATCCCATGGCCTGTACCATCTTACCCATGGTCTGCTCTTTATCCCCATCAACCTTTCGAAGCAGACAAAAGAGTGGCATCATAACATTATAAAGTCGGCCCATGGCAGCCCAAAACTTTGAGGAGGTGACAAGATCTTGAACAAATCTCCCAATTTCAGACCTTGCATAATTGCTAGTCAACCACTCGGTAGAGGTGAACATCTGTAGCAGCCCATGCTTTCGGGAAATGAGGCTATCAATTGCAATGTAATTTGTTGCAAATCTTGTTGTTGTAGGCCTCACTAAATCCCCTTGTGTGTAACTCCTCATCAATGCCAAAACCCAACTATGGTTGTAAATAAAGTTGGTGATTTTCCTTGCATTACCAACCAACTTTTGGACCTTGGGCAATTCTCCTATGTCCTTTAACATCAAATCTATGCAATGAGCTGCACATGGTGTCCAAAATAGATGTTGCCTCTTTAACATAAGTAACTGACCAGCCTTCTTGAAATTTGCTGCATTGTCAGTTACTACTTGGACAACATTTTCTTCTCCTATGTCCTCTACAACTTCATCCATTAACTTGTACAAGTAATTGGCATCTTTGATTTCACTAGATGCATTGACCGACTTGTGGAAGATCGTCCTTCCATCACAGTATATAAGAAAATTGATGATGGATAATCTTGTTGGTCCACTCCATCCATCACACATGATGGTCACTCCATATAGTGGCCACTTCTCCTTGAACCTCTCCACATACTCATGCACCTATTGGACAATATCATCCAAGTAAGGCCCAACAATCTCATGAGGTGTGGGTGGCTTAACATTTTTCCTACACCGCTGAATCTCCTTTACCATGGCTTTGAAGTGGTGGGGATCTTTGGCCTTATGTGGTGGAATCATAGAATCGTGGAACCATCTGGAGATTGCTCTGCCTATCCTTTTACTAAGTGTTTTGGGTTGAAAGTTTTCTTCAATCCTCTGTTGGCCAGCATCCCTTGGTTTATAGACATTAGGATCCATGTCTCTGATATCTGGGCTCTTCTTTCTCTTACCCTTACCACTCTTTGTAAACCGGTCAAACATCCCCTTCACACTGGTTGCTCTACTAAGGCCAACAGGCTGCTTACCCTTACTTAGAGATGGACGACAAGAGGAGCCAACACCAATATCTACAGGGCCCTGGCTGGGTCGAGCTGATTGACTTCTAATCAATTGCCCAGCTCTCCATTATTGCTCTTTTGCTTCATGTCTTGATTGTTTCATCGCCCATGCCAACTCTGGGTCCCCCTCTGCTTCCATATCCGATCCTTCATAATCTTCAAAATCTTCCATCAAATTTTCCACCAATGCATCATCATCATCACGTGCTTGCTTGAATTTTTTTTTGGAATCTCTAAGATGTTTTTGCATTGCCTTGCTTAACTCTATAGGGCACTTTGTACACTTGGAAACATTTCCATATCCTCCTGCCATGTGCTCTTTTTGCCGAGTTACCCCACCTCCAAGATGTTGGGTGTCACAGAAGTTGCACTGTGTATGCAATCTATTATTGTTTATCTTGGTGCAATACGACCACCTAATGTCTTGTTGTCGCGGCATCGTCCTAAATACCAAACAAAAGTAGATAACTATATAAGATATATATTAAATAATATTCAAATCCACACATCAATAATGTATTGTTTATACAAGTATAGACAGACATTATGATGCATGTCATGCATTGCATCATTTTCATGTATTTACTACCTAGCAAAGTTGCCCTAAACAATATTTAAACATTTTTATATTTTCTACAACTAGTTACACATTATTTAATTTTTTAAATAATGAAAAAAAATGACGTAATGTACTACATATATGAATCTAAGTCTTTGATTCTAGTTCAGCCAATTATACATTTTATCAAACTATAATGAAAGAGTATAGATGGAAAAATCAGATTTTTTACATTTTTTAAGTATTTTATAAGTTCAGAAAATACCCAAAAAATAAAAAAAAATACAGATTTTAGGGTAATTGTATAATCTTCTTGGGATGTCATACATCTATACATAATGTACTCCATATATTATAAACATTACCATTTATTTTAAAGTTAAGAAAAAAAAAAATCATTTTAAAGAAGGAATTTTCGGTTTTGGGTAAAAATGGTCAAAGAAACATGGATTTGAAACCAAATCTTTGTAAATGCATACAAATAATGCAATTTCTATGTTTGTTTAACATATTCTCTTTGATTCATACCAAAAAACATACCAAAAATCAAAGATTAAAGCAAAAGATTCAAGTTTTTTTCAAAAAACTTGCCTAACCCTTCAAGAACAACTTTTGAATTCGAATGTGGACTGTTAGATCCACCAAATGATGTGATTTCAGTTCCTCTAAGTTCGTTTTTGCCAAAGAAATGAAAACCCTCAAGAAATCTTACCCAAAAAGGAAGGGTTTCTCAAAGCTAGGAAGAGCTTTTTTCCGCCAGGACTGCTAGAAATCGAGTTTCAGGTGACAAGAATGAAATTGCCATGTGTTTTTTAAGTTAACGATACGTATCGAGATGTATCGAGTCGTCTCGATATGTATCGCTATGTATCGGTCGATACATATCGAGACGATACGTATCGTTTTTAAAAAAATAATAAAATCAAATTTTTAAAAACTCTCCTCTGTATCGATACATATCGATCGTATCGTATCGTCTCGGTACGTCTCGGTCGATACGTCTCGATACAGTCGAGACATTAACATTTAAAAAAAAAAAAGATACGTCTCGACCTGTATCGTATCGACCTCGACCGATACCGAGACGTATCGGCCGAGATGATACGATACGCTCCGAGACTTAATTCCTTGCTTGTGAGGGTTTTAAACTAACAATTATACAGGTATGTGTGTGCTATTTAACGTGGATGATAAGTATCTATCCCTGAAAACTTGAAATGCAGGCATAAGTATGTCATAGCAATGTTTTATCTAACCAAGGGGCAACTATAATTATATAAATTTCATGCCAATACATCTGATTATTTTATTATTTTTAGTTGAGAAGGAAGAGTAGATACTGATAGAACTTCGAAGCAGTGACTAAAGTAATATTTCCCCTGCAATCTGCATACAATCTTTTTCTTACCCCTCCCTATATCTTGTTCCTTCTTATCCCCTTAAGGCCTATTTAAGGATAGAAAAGTAAAGTATCTGGCTGTGTTTGGAATGTTCAACAGTGTTAGAAAATTACACTGGAGTGTATGTGTTACGAAGGTTTTCAGCCTCATTGACTGCAACTTGACAGCTTCCCATTGAGGCCCCCTTGAAGAAAGCCTAAACATGTAAGCCTTAGTCCCTTACACTTGTAAATTTGTAATCAAAGAATCTCCTCCGCTGCCCAGTCATGATCAAGGTTCAAGCCCGAAATATTTCGCAAAACCACCAACTTTCAGTCGAAACTCTACACATTTCAATGGTTGGTTTTATTTGACCATTTTGGTGGTCAAATGGCCATAGTTTGGCCCAAAACTTCATGGAGACCCTAATTAAGCATCCATAAACTCAATGGGACGTTTTGATTGTTAAAAAAACACTCAAAATGTCAGTTTGGTTTTGCACCCTAGGTTGGCAGTGTACGGTGTACCTTGGCTCTATATTTCTCAAATATGGTTTATGTTACACATAATAGTAATATAACATACAAAAATAAATGAAAAAAACTAAAGTATGAAATTGCAATTTTCAAATGGAGAAAAGTCATTTAATATTGTTAAATGTCAATATGTAATATGTTACAACTTACAACTACTAGTACACCATACACGTACAATTGTACTAGTGTTACAACCCTAACTCCTTAAGTAAATAGTCAACTACTAAGTACTAACCCTGTTTTTAAAAAAAAAATTGTTGCAAGAAACTCAGTTTTAAACCAGAAAATTTAGAAAATAATTTAAAAAAATAAAACTAAATCTGACTGCATGAAGTCGTAGACCAGCTTATTTCATCTAAAATATAAAAAATTGAAGCCTAATTGCTACATATTTACTCTAAAAATAACTTTAGAGAAAAAGAGTATACCTCAAACTGTGAATCTTCAAGAAATCTAGCTCAAATGCACTATATCTTTGCTGTAGCTGTGTTGTTGAAGCCTCCAACATGTTATTCCAAAAAGATTTGCAAGTGGAATGACCAGGAAACTCAAAGCAAGGGGTTGGAGTCGAATTCACAGGTTTTAGTTGAAATATGTCAACATGGGTTAAAACATTGACCTATTTTGACCAAGATTTGGTATTTAAATCAAATGAATGTACTGTTTCGGTGGTATGAAACCAAATTGCTGAAACGGTATGAATTTTGATGTCAAAACCGAAATATTTCTTGAGATAGGGTCATGAGACAAGACCTTGCATTAGTTCTGGCTGCCCTTTGATTCACTTGGATTACCCTTTGAACTCTGATCTCTTTGGTGAATATAACTGATCATCCAAAGCTTTTGCTCCCTGTCCCTTTCTTTTGAGCTTTTAAAACTTGGCTTTAGGTTGGTCAGACTGAGCTCCTGAGCCTCCGAAGATAAATAAAAAATCTCCTGGAGGATGGTGGTAGACTGTTGAGGTGGTTTTATCTTTTAGGAGTTGAAAGTAGTCTGATGCACTGTTTTCTGACTTCCATTTGAGTGTATCACATTTATTTATTTACTTATTTTAATACTTTTGTGTGGGGGTGATGAATGAGGAATTGATTTATAATAAGAAGAGAGCACACCACAAACAAGAAGTGTAATGAAGATCACCTACCATTGGGCCATCGTAAGCATTATTCTATTAGATACGTCTGGGCATACAAAAACTCCATCCCAACTCCACCTTTTGCAAGCTCACATGTAAGGAATTGCTAGATGTGGCGCTCCAATGGAATAAAGATTTCTGGCCTTCCTAATGAGGTGAGAGATCTCATGATGACCATTTCAAACCAAGGAGGAGATGCAAGCTATGATGGTAAAGGATCTTGATCCTCTTTCATCATCAACTTTGGAGTTGGAGAACTATGGTTAAAGTCTTCGGTCATATAGTATTGTGATTTATCATAAAGAAATAGGAGAGCATTGTGATGCCATTAGGTCCTGAGAGAGGGACAATTATGATTATTCCTTTTTTTTTAGTAAATCAGAAAATTTTATTGCCCACTATGCTTTCCATGGCCTTAAGACTGGGGAAGTACTTAATGGATTTCACATTAACAGTTGGTTTCAGTTTATCATTAGTGTCATTAGTTAAAACAGAGGTGCAGTGCTTTGTTACTGTTTATGGGTAGAAACAAGGTGCAAATTCCCTCTCTTTAGTGCCTGTTCATTCCCCATATATGGCAAGATATTGCAGAGGGTGTCTTAATGTGGAAGCAAGCTTCATCTCCATGTTTCTAGGGATTCATGAAGAGACTACAACGCATAGAATTCTGGTTTTGTATTACTGTAGACTGTCATGCATGCAAAGCTTACTGAAGTTACATGTTCAAATTCTCCTATGATACCTGGACACTTTATTTTACTCAAAGTAACTGTGTCAGACATGAGGCGTCAAGGATATGGCTGTGGGGGTTGTGTATGATCCTCTAAATTCACTCTTTTTTATTCTTCTGATTTGTTGGATGGAGTATCTACGGATGGATGGTGGATGCTCTCATTAAGTCACAAAATCGAGTTCAAATGGCATGTACCCACAGGTGATAGATGGATGCAACTGCAGGTGCACGTTAGTTCCGCGAGTCTGCGGAGGTGCAGGTTTAGGTCCTCTTCGTGGGGCCTAGGTTATGGAGATTCCCCCACGTCGGGAGGATCGCCCCTCTGGTCCCTACCTTTCTGGTGCTTCGCCAGCATCCTTCGTTTCAGTGGTTTCACGTTCGTTAGCTCTGCCACCGGTGGCGGTGGAGATCAAGAGGCCGTTGTTGTTGTTTGGTGAGCCTGCTTTGTTTTTCTCCAAGGAAGAGGTGGAGAGGTCGGAGCGTCCCTTCTCGTCGACCTTGATTGCCAAGTGCTGCCATGGCAGACCTTCCTTATTTGCGACCAAGGAGTTTCTACTGAAATCGTGCTTTCTTCAAGGGGAAGTCGTCGTTTCGACCGTGGATCCAAGGCATGTGCTTATGCGGTTTGCTACTCAGGAGGATTTCGTTAAGGTCTGGGTGAAGGAACAACTCTATGTCCGAGGGTTTCTGCTGCGTTTCATGAAATGGACCTCGGGTTTTGTCCCAGGCTGGGAATCCCCCTTTGCGCCAATCTGGGTTTCCCTTCCAAGGTTGCCAGCTAATTTCTTCCAGGGGAATTACTTGGTGTCCATCGCTGGTGCTATTGGTAGAGTTCTGAAAATTGATGGGGCAACAGTTAACTGTACGCGCACAGTGGCGGCCCGTGTGTGCGTAGAGGTGGATTTGCGAGCAGCGCTTCCTCAGAAGGTTAGGGTTGGGTGTGGTTCTGAGGGCTTTCATCAGAAGGTTGTCTATGAACGGCTGCCCCTTTATTGCGGCTTTTGCTAAAAGCTGGGACATTCCAAGGACTGTTGCAGGAAATCGTTGAAAGGGAGGCTCGGTGCTGCTCAAACTGGTTTAGGCGAGAAGATGGCCACTCCTTCTGTGGCTGTTGGTCTGGCGGAGGAGGTTGTGGCTTCAAATGGGGATAGGACTTCGGAAGGTGTCTTTATTCCACGAGGCGAGGGCTCTTCGAGAGCAGGTGCAGTGGTGCATAGTGGTGTTGCGATGCAGGGTGGTGCCGAGGCTGGGCGTGGTTTGATTAGAAGGGGAGGATGTTAGAGGCCTGCAGGCCCAGGGGCTTCACAAGGGGCCTTGGGGGCTACTGGAAAGGGGCCAAGTTCTGCCGCAGGGGGCGATCTGGGCAGCCGTGGTCATGGGGCTGTGGTCTTCCTGGCGGGAGGGGGGTCTTGTGGTGTGGTTGCAGAGGTTGATGTGGCGGTGCCCAGTGAGGCCATTATGGGTGGGGAGCTGCCAGGCAGGGGCGGTAATCCCTCATGCTTCCTCGAGGGCGTGTGATGGTGGTGTGGAGGCGACAACTGTGGTTGCGCCTGTGCCTGTGCGCCTGGAGGTGATCTGTGAGGTAGAGACTGAAGGGGCAAATGACGGTGTTTTGGTGAGGTCAGGCTCGCAATTCATGGAGGGCTCCCCAACGCCTTTTTTGGGGGAAAAGCAAGGACGTCTGTGCTCTAAAGACGACTGGCAGGCGACTTCAAGGGATGATGCTCCCTTGAACCGAGTTGAGTTATTGGAGAGCTTCAGGGCATTTAATGCCACTCTCGGGGAGAGACTCCGCAGAACCTTTGAGAAGGTTGGCGAAGAAGGTGGTAGGGGGAGGACGGTGGAGCTCCCCAGGGCAAAACGCAAATCTCCACAGTCATCTGTCTTCAGTGTAGCTCATGTGTACAAAAGGAAAAAATTAAAGCGAGTTTGGCAGGTGAAGGGGGGTGCTCAACGACGTATCACGAGGTCTATGGGACCGGTGGATTCGGCTCTCCCTGGTTCCAAATGATTTGTTTATTTTGGAACGCACGGGGTGTGGGGCACAAGCCTACGTCTAGGCGATTGAAAGCGTTGGTTAAGCAGTATGGTGCGGATTTAGTTGTTATAGCGGAGCCAAAAGCACAGCTCTCCAAGGTGCAAGTTGTTTTGAAGAGGATTGGTTTGGATTCGGTATATACTACCGATAGGGTTTGGGTTTTTTGGAGGAGCACGTTGCAGGTTTTTGTGGTGGAGGGTGGTGGTCAATTTGTTACACTGGAATGCCTTGCAACCAACGCGCAAAGTTTCCACGTCACTTTTGTCCATGGACTTTGTGCGGCTGTTGAGCACAAGGAGCTGTGGGAGGCACTTGATCGTTTCTCTCAGTCCACCTCTCTCCCTATGGTGGTAGGTGGTGATTTCAATGCTATTTTAGCTCCCCTGGAGAAGGCTGGTGGCAGGCATGCGTGGTCTTTGTCTATGGATGACTTTGGTGGTTTTGTTAGTAGCGCAGGTCTTATGGATGCGGGGTATGCTGGAAATTGTTACACCTGGTTTAATAATCAAATTGGTGCAGGGAGGATCCTAGCCAGACTGGACCGTTTTCTTTTGAACCCGGCCTGGCTTGCAGCTTTCCCCAGTTGTGGGGTTACCCACCTCAGTCGAACCTGCTCTGATCATGCGCCCTTGTACTTCTCTGTTATAGACCCTAATACTCGGCATGTTTCAGCTTTCAAGTTTCAACAGATGTGGACTTTGCAATTGGGGGTTTATGACTTTATCAAGACTCAGTGGGAGCTGCTTGTCTTTGGTTTCCCGCTATATGTCTTGTTTGCGAAGCTCAAGCGACTCCGGGGTGCGCTCCGTACATGGAATAGGGAGGTTTTTGGCAATATTCATCAGAATGTCAGGGATGCTGAGGATGTGGTTAGCAGGGCGGAGGTGGCTAGCGATCTCCTTGCTAGCCCTGATTCCATGGGGGTCCTTGTGGAGGCCAGGAAAGTGTTGGAGGGGGTGTTGCTGCAGGAGGGAATTTTTTGGAGGCAAAAGTCTAGGGCTACATGGTTAAAAGAGGGGGATCGGAACACTAAGTTCTTCCACTCTGTGGTTAATGTTAGAAGGCGGCTTGGCAGTATCCCTAAAATTAAAGCGGTTGATGGCTCGTGGATTACTGACCATGTGGGAGTATTGTCAGCAGTAGTGAGTCACTTCTCAGATATTTTTGCTACTCAGGGATGCTTGGTGGATGAGGGGCTGCTGGCCCATATTCCTCAGGTGGTGTCGGAGGAGGACAATGTTTCCTTGGTGATTTCTCCTCCTTGGGGGAGGTGAAAGGGGCTGTTTTTGCTTTGTCTAGTGACAGTGCTCCAGGCCCTGATGGTTTCTCTGGGCATTTTTTCACGGCTTGCTGGGAGGTTATTGGAAGGGATGTCTGGGCAGTTGTAAAGGATTTTTTTGAAGGGGCAGTCTTCCAAGGAGCTTCACGTCCGCCAATCTTGTGCTTATCCCCAAGGACAGCCCTGAGGTAATGTCTGACTTCCGCCCCATGAGCGTTTGTAATTTCTCTTACAAAATTATTGCCAAGATCTTTGTTTCTAGGTTGGCTGGTCTTCTACCTCACTTGGTAGCAGAAGAGCAGGGAGCTTTTGTCCAGGGCAGGTGCATCCATGATAACATCTCCATTGTCCAGGAGATCGCCCAGGAGTTGAACCGGAAGGCCCGGGGAGGAAATGTTATTCTCAAATTGGACATGGCTAAGGCATTTGACCGTCTGGAGTGGAACTTCTTGTACTTAGTGCTCTCCAAATTTGGTTTTGCTGATGCTTGGATTGGTTTGATTAGGAAGACTAGAAAACTGTTAGTTTTCGATAGTAATGGGAGGTACTGCTTCAGGTTTCTTCAAGTCTTCCAGGGGAGTGAGGCAAGGGGATCCCCTATCTACTGCTCTTTTCATTTTGGCGGAAGAGGTTCTAAGTAGGGGGCTAAAAAATCTGTTTGCCGAGGAGCGAGCATCTTACTTCTGGCTTCCAAGAGGGTGTCCTGGAATCTCCCATTGCCTATTCGCAGATGATACTATTATCCTTACCAGGGGTTTGAAGACCTCGTTGAAGCAAATCTTGGGCCTTATTAGCAGATATGAAAGCTTTTCGAGGCAGCTAGTAAATAAGCAAAAGAGCTGCTTTGTATTGGGAAAGAGGGCTTCGGTGGCAAGAGCTTGCATGGTGGGGACCATCATTGGGGTTGTAAGGAAGGAGTTACCTATCACTTACTTGGGTGCCCCTCTTTACACTGGAAGGCTTATAGTTTGTTTCTTTGATGATCTAGTTGGAAGAATAAGAAACAAAGTGGCAGGGTGGAAAGGATGGCTCTTGTCTGCTGGGGGACAGGTGACGCTGTTAAAGCACGTTCTTGCATCTATTCCCATCCATGTTTTGGCTTCCTTGGAGCCTCCTAAGGCTGTGCTTAGGAGGTTCTACGACATTTTTGCAGACTTTTTTTGGGGGAGCTTAGAGTGGGGAAAGTGACGGCACTGGGTGAGCTGGCACAAGGTCTGTAGGCCTCTCAAGGAAGGGGGGTTGGGGGTTCGGCTGCTGGAGGACTTTGGGCTCTCACTAAGGCTCAAGAGGTTGTGGAGGATTCTTGCTGGTACTTTGCTATGGGGTTCTTTCTTCAGAGCTAAAGCCTTCAAGGGTCTTCATGTTGCCTTGGCAGGGGCATGTGGGCTAAAGTCGAGATCATGGATGAATGCCTTAGCTTATAAAGATTTCTTGCTTGAGAAATCGCGGTGGTTAGTTGGAAAGGGGAACATCTTGTTCTGGCTGGATAACTGGGTGGGGATTAGCCCTTTGATTGATGTAGTGGACAACGGCCTTCAGGTTGACATGACTTTGTGTGTTAAGGATGCTGTGAATGAGGATGGCTCCTGGAGACAGGAAGTGTTGAACCGAATTGACTCAGCTGGGATCAGGCAAAGCATTCTGCAGGGAAACTTTGTCCTTTCTGATAAGGCTGCTGCATTGGTGTGGACTGGCTCTAGTGATGGTGCCATCACTGCTAAATCAATCTGGAATGAAGTCCGGAGCGGGTCGCCTAAGGTTGCCTACGCTAAATGGATCTAGGATCAGTCTCTGCCCACAAAGGTAGCCTTCTTTACATGGCAGCTCATCAATGGGAAAATCCCCACTGATGACTCTTTAATGGTGGTAGGCATTCCTCTGGCTTCGAAATGTAATTGTTGCAGGAGGCCTAAGAGGAAGACCACTGATCATTGCCTCGTTGCTGGAGGCACTGCAGCGAAGGTCTAGGGTTTGTTTTCACGTGTCTTTGACATTGAACTCCTACCTTTACAGGACGTCAGAAGTCGTATTCTTCTTTGGCAGGGGTTGGCTAGTTGTAGCAGCCTAAGGGCGTACATTACGGGTCTTCTGCCTTCTTTAATTGTTTGGGAGCTATGGAAGGAGAGGAATAATAGAAGACATGGCGAATGCAGGCGGCCTGCAACTGTTATAGTTGAGTGCTTAAAGCTGTAGGTGAGGGGCCTTCCGTACCCCTCCAAGGTGGGGTATGCAACTTCCCACAGAGATGGCTTAATTCTGCAGGTTCTGGGCCTATCGGTGCTTCTGGCCAGGATGTAGTGGCCTATTCCTGTTTATTGGTGCCCACCGTACGTCTCAGTGAAGCTTAATGTGGATGGTGCTTGTAGAGGCAACCCTGGGGTGGATGGGGGATGAGGGGTCATCAGGGACAAGCAGGGTGTTGCCTTGGCAGCCTTCTCTTCCCTCTATGGTGAGTGCACTAACTTTTTGGCTGAATTGAGGGCTTTGAGAGATGGGTTGAAGCTGTGCCTTGGGTTGGGCCATACTGATGTTGTGGTTAACTCTGACTCTGCTTCCACCGTTAGAATGGTTAACCGTAAGAGGTGTACTCTCTGGAGGGGATGGTATTACTTTCAAGAGGTCATGGCCTTAATTAACTCTACTCGGGCTATGGTTACCTTTGCTTATAGAGAGAGTAACTGGAAGGCGGATTGGATGGCCAACCTAGCCTGTGACACTGGTTCTTCCATCAGCTACCATGTTGGCAACCAGCTGCCTGTGGATCTACAGCGGATACTCCGGGAAGACAAGGCAGGATTGCCAGTTCTAAGGAAATAGTAGTTTCGGTTTTTGTTTATTGGTTCTCAGGGTCGGGTTCAAGGTTGAGGTGAGAGTTCTGAGAGTTCTGCCCCCCCGTTGTATTCTTTATTCATTGATTGGTTTTAATAAATCTCTAGGGGCTGGCCCGGGTCCCAGGTAATATTCGGGGTTAAAAAAAAAGAGTGTGTACTGATGTATCTAACCTGAAAGCATACTACACAGAATATGGATTGGTTGCCTAAAAGTTTATGCCTAGTTGTCAAGGCGTTGCCTATGCACCAAGGCTGTTTGTGAAGGCCAAGGTGTCAGTCGCTTTGCTGTCAAGGCTCCCTAAAAAAAGGCCTCAGGAAACAGGCCAGAAAATGGAAACTCCAGTGGAAATAGTTAGAAACAGAGGGAAATAAAAAAGGGAAAAGAAATGAAATAAGAAGAATATGAAAGGGAAGACAAGATGAAGCAGCAGGTGCTTCTGCAGGAGAAGACTGAGGCAGTAGCGGCTTTGTTGTTGCCACCAAAGAAGAAGAAGAGGAGGAGGAAGACGAAGAAGTAGAAGCTGCAACAGCTACCACAAGAGAAGAACATTGCAGCCACCTCTGCTGCTGCAATGCCATTGAAGGAGGAGCAGCAACAGCAACAGCAACAGCAGCCAACAGAGAAGAAGGAGATTGCAGCCACCGTTGCTGTTCCACTGCCATTGAAGAGGAGGAGAAAGAAGTAGTAGCTGTAGCAGCAACAGCAGTCACCAGATAAGATTAGGCAGGGTAATAGGACATGGGCCTGGCCTAAATCCTCCTGATGAATAGATGGACAGTGATAACCATGTCCATGCCAATGCCTGGTGGGGTTTTGGAAGTTCTTTTAAAAATGAAGTCTAATATAAACCATAAATAACTTGAATCTAAATTGTTTTATTGGTAAAAATTGGATAATTGGGCAATTGGACAGGTTTGGTTAATTAGGCAGGTTCAGGCTGGTTTAGGATGGGATTGGAGGGGTTTAAACATCCCATGGGGTCCAGTGCCCATATCCATGCTTAGCACACTTAATAATCGGCCTTATCCTAATTTTAGCCTGCTCATTAGTCGGGTCAGTTGGTGGGTTAGCACAGGCAGGCTTATGTGGTTCGGGTTGAGAAGTGAGAATTATTATACTCCACATCCTAAAATTTCACTGTCAGATGGTTCAGACCCCTGGATACACATCCACACCCAAGAAATGCACCTGAGCTCATGAAATGTACATGGTCTCTCTGTGTTGACTTGAGATCTAGTTCTTCTTCCTTGGAGTCCTTTCATAAATTTGTCGTGGAGCTCATGAAGGAATAAGAAAATAGAATGAGTTAAGATGCAGATATGGCTTGTAGACATATTTATTGTTTAGTTGTGTAATATTTACATGTTGATTAAAAAAAAAAGAATGTTTACATCTTATCTTTGTATAAAATGCCTACATTCTGAATATTGAACTTTTTCTTGTGGCATGGGTCGAATACCATGCAATGTCATTTGTGTCACTCTTTGCAGTTGAATATTCCTATTTTTCTTGTGTAATACTAACCATAAGGGTTTGTTTATCTGCTAAACCATCCTTTCCTGCCACAGGATCCAGATGATACCCTAAAGAGGAAGACTTTTGAACTGCTTTATAAAATGACCAAGTCTTCCAATGTGGAAGTGATAGTTGATCGCATGATTGAGTACATGATAAGCATTAATGATAATCACTACAAATCAGAAATAGCATCACGATGTATTGAACTTGCAGAGCAGTATGCGCCTAGTAACCAATGGTTTATTCAGGTGCTTTTATTGTTGCTTTTGCTTTTCCATCTTGTTGATCTGCTTTAATTATGGTATGTCATAACTTTGTGGCTCTTCAATGAGTCCTGTTTAGGCATCTAATGTGTTTTCTCCACAGACCATGAATAAGGTCTTTGAGCATGCAGGCAATCTTGTCAATGTTAAGGTGGCACATAATTTAATGCGGCTAATTCCTGAAGGATTTGGGGAGGATGATGAAGGTGCAGATAGTCAACTGCGATCCTCTGCTGTATGTAAATCCACTCGATTTATCTAGACACCAAATGGTCTACTTTTTGTATTACAAATCTTAAATTTGCATGATGATTGCTTTTTGATTATTCTGTGTATGAAATAGGTAACAAGTATGTTATATATATAATCTGTTCAATTTAAAAAAAAAATATAGATTCATGCTTTTTTCCATCCATTTTATTTTAAGCAAGTTTAATGTTTTGCCATACAATCTCTTTTGGACTTCAAAGAAAACCTTAACCTCTTTCCCCTTGAGACACAATAATAGAATTCCAATGAAAGTATGGAGGTGACACCTAGCAATCAGGGGTTTTGGGATGGGCAAGGCATTGGCTAGGCCTCACCTAGGTACAGCACCATATTCAGCAGCTAATTTTTTTTTTAGATTTCTTTAAATGTATCATTGGTTTGGATGTTATTGTACACCATATTACGATGCAATGTGATACATTATAACATTAACAGGTAATGAAGTAAGTTATGAAGTATAATCACTAATACCCATACCTAAATGTATGTTCTTTGTGTACACACTTTGGTCGCTTGGGAAGATACACAAGCAACAAGGTGCCTGGCGACCGCCTTGGTGCCTTGACTGCTATGAACAAAAGAATGACAACTTTTGTGTTCTTAACCCCAAGGCTTCAAAATTTGACAAACTTCTAAGATTTGTTTTGTACTTCAAGCTATCCAGGATACTCTCTCTGTCTTATATAACTAAGTTTGGTGTAAAACCAGGTCTGGAACTTGGCTTACCAATTTTTAAAATGGATTGTCACCAATACTAAGTACCAGCAGTCTATCCATGGAGTTCCCCTAGATGATCACCCACTTAATAGTGATTTTGGTGGTAAGATTTCTAAGGTGAAATTAGTTTGAGCTGGAGTTGCCTGTTGCAAAATCCTATGAGTTACCTATGTCCATTTAATCCTTTATCTAATTTCTTCTCCCTAAGATGCTGTTCATAAGCATTTTGTTCGCCTCCTTGCATCTGAGCCCCATCCTCATCTGTCCATTTGGATTGCTATTTTAGTATCCAACTATCCATCTAAGACCTAAAATAGATGCCAACCTTATGTAAGCCTACACTTGATGCAGATTCTGACCAGAAGAAGAGAACGAAGAAGAACCAAGATGGTTCGAGTCAGCCCAGCTTGGACCAGTTCGAACCAGCCAAGGAGACCAGCTCGAGCCAGCCAGCTGGACTTCTAGAAGGAGCCTTTGTTGGCCACGATTTTTGACAGAAGATCGGGTCTTTGACCAGTCCCTTCCCCAACTGCTTAGTTGCTAATTTCCTTAGTTTCTATTTTAGTGACCTTCCTTGTTTTATTTTAGAAGGCTGGATTATAAAGCCTTAGTAGCTAATTTTTAGTACCTTCTATTTTAGTTAGGATTTAGTAGTTTCTATTTTTATTGTAAGCTTGCCTAAGCTATTAATAGGCCTCTTATTATAAGGAAGGAATCCAATTTTGAGAATAGAAAATTGCTGGCCAAGCTTGCCATCGAATTATGGGAGAACCTCCTTGTTTCAACAGCTGGGATAGCTGTGGGTGAGAGACCCAGGCTGAGAGAGCCATTCCCCCTACTCTGTTTCTTCTGTCTTCTCTATCTTCTTCTCTTTATCTTCCTATTCTTCCTACCCTGTTCGATACCCTTTATTGTTGCTGCAATTCGAAGTTATTACAAGTGCTGTGAGGACCTCTTGAAGATCAGAATCAAGTAACAAACAAGGTTCAGATCTGTTTCTGCTGTGACCAATCGATTGAAGACCCCTGTGCTGCTCCTGCGAGTTGAAGGTTGCCGCAACATCTGAGTCTCATAATTTCATCCATCCACCAGAACCTGTTGAGACTTTGAGTGCCAAATCACAACACCAATCATCCCACTCGATTGCTGTTGCAGACCATTCTTTTGGCTGGATTGCTCCATAACACCAAACCTTCTAATTTCATTCCCATCCCATAACTCCACCTCTGTCCATAAGAATTGTTTCATATTTGCAGCAAAGCCTTCCACCATCAAGATCTACACTCGATTACTATTGGAGCCCAAGTTCAGCACTGTTTTGGAGATTTTCCATAACCTTCTATTTTGGAGTTTCTCTCATATCTCAACATCCAACCATCACAATTGGATGAAATTTGGAGCAAAGGTTCCCTTTACCAATCACTACACTTGGTCCAAGTTTGGATCCAAACTGCTGGCTGGTTTGGGTTTTACACCCAGTTCTATACTTTCTAATTTTGGTGTTCTGTTGGTAGTCTTGTTTCTGGCCATTCAAATCAGCCCCTACTTGGAGGGTTTGCTGCATACCTAGGCCTGCACTCGACATTGATTTCAGTCCCATTACTTGACTGAACCTGAGTTTCTGTTTGCACCCTAAATCTGAATTTTGGGCCTGGTTTGTACCCTGCTGTTGGGGTTAATATTAGTTGACTGCTGTGAATTATTGTGGGTTTAATTGGGGCTGGGTTAACCCTAACCTTGCTTTATGATGAGCACATTTATGTGTGAAATCTTAGGGCATAAAGCATACATTTTACCACATTGGACAGAGTTACTCGGAGGTTGTAGGTGATTTCTTGTGAAAATGGAGGAGATGATGCTAAGGGAATGTTTTTAAGCAGTTTAGAGGTGTTAATGACTTGGATACGTAGCCTATCGAGTCAGCTTCGCAACGGTTTAAACGGGACATGATTCCGAGTTGAAACGAAGAAGTTACGGCCGTTTCCGTAACGAAGCACGAAAATGGTCTATAGGGGTTTATTTGTAATTATTGACAGTCGGCTGGGGACAAAGTGAAGTAAAAGTTCAGATTGCAGGGGCCTTAATGCAATTATTAGAAGTTATATTTCTTGTACCCGAAAGATTCCATTTGGAGGGCTCTGGACAGTCCAACTTCAACTTGAGATATCTTGGGCTCCCGAACTCCAAATTGGACGAAATTTGGGTCTATTTTGGGTGATTTTTCGCAAGGAACACAATGGTGAGGCCTATATAAGCACTCCATGCTCCACGTTTCCTGAAGGACAGAATGGGTATTTTATTTATTCTTGAAGGAATCCTAGTCATCACCCTTACTCTCTCTCTCCTCCAACTTCTCAAGGGCACTTCTGGAATTCTACTTGGGATAGATTTATTTTGAAAGATATTCTCTCACCTATGGAAAGTTGAAAAATCAAAGATGCTTTGATTTTATTGCTTGGAGAAGATATCTACAAAGAAAAGGAAGCACTTGTTAGAATTGGAAGTTCACTTTTCTAGAAATAGAAGGTCTATGTAAACAATCTTCTCTTCTTCTTCTTTCTATTTTTTTCTTTTTTCTTCGGATTCAAGGCATTGTAAAAGAGGAAGAAGAAGAGAATATTCTCTTTTCTTAGGGAATATTTCTCCTACAGTTCGTTCTTCTCTCTTCTCCTCTCTTCCCCTTATAAATACCCCTTGCCCTCTGGGTTGTAGGAAGTTAGTTTTTTTACTTCAGTTTTTAGTTAGTTTCTAGTTCAATTTTAATTCAATTTTTTAGTGTAATTTTTAGTTCATTCACTTAGTGAAATTTTCTCTTCTTTTCCTATTTTTGGCTTAAGTTCTTAGTTTTGATTTCAAGTTCTTAGTTTTGATTTCATAAGTCTAGTTTAATGGTTGTAATAGTTTTAGTTTAAAGCTTCCTAGTCTAAGTTGCTATGTTGATGACAAGACATGGAGATTTAGAAGAGGAAGCCATGGTGAGTTTGTTCAAGTATTCAAGCACATCAAGGTATCTCATTCTCTAAACGCTTAATCTCATTCTCCCTCTCCTCTATCTCTCTCTCTATCTTCTTCTTCTTCTCCCTCTATTTCTTTTATTTTTTTTATATGGTTGTGGTTTATGGATGCACTTTTATTCCCTTATTCCTTTTTATGTGGTTATTATGTGTGGCTGCATTTTTATTCCTTTCAATTTGCGTTAGTTTGATAGGTTAGATGCTCATGTGTTAGGACGCCAATTTAATCCCTTAATTTTGTTAGATGCTTATGAGTTAGGATGCATTAATGTTCATTAATTTAATTAGTTTAATTTAACACTTTAATTTTGTTCACTTTGCATTACTTTTAAGTTAGTTAAATAGAGTGGCGTATATCTCCTCGTGTTTGACCCGTAGCTACGATTGACCCGTACGCTTGCGGTAATTTTTAAACTCAAACAAGTTTTTGGCGCCGTTGCCGGGGAGATTATTGACCACTTTATTTTTTTGATTTTTAAGTAATTTGAAGTGCTTTAGTTTCTTCTCTTTCTCTTTTTTTTTAAAAATAAAAAAAAAATTTTGAAAACCTCTTCTTGTTTCTCTTCTGTTTCAAATAGTGTGCGTCCAATCTAAAGTCCTTCATATGCCCAAACCCAGCCAATCTTGGAGGTGACCACTCTTGATAACAAGAAAGCGACATAGTGAGAGCGTTGGAAACATAAACGTATAGTAGTCCTCCACTCTACATCAGAATCCATTTGGAGTCGCCCATAGGTGGCTCGTGAAGACTATACGGGTTCCCTTGCTGTCAACCTATTTGGCAACCTTACAGCTTTGGAACCATTGTTTCGATTTCAGGAGGGATAGATGCATTATCTACCTTGGGCTCCCTCTTATTTTTAGTATTTTTTTCTAGTCTTTTATTTTTCTTTAAACTTTTTTTATGGGAGACCTCAATTTGGGATAGGTGGTTAATTTAGAATAATGGGAGATACACTTCCTTATAAGACTTTGGGGGAAAGATGGACCTATGCTAAGGCAACCATGATTTTGGAGGAAATGTTTAAACAAAGTTAGGGAAGCCAAAAGTAGTGAGATAGAGAACAATTTTGCACCACCCCAAAGATAATTTTGCTCCCCAACCCAACTATGGGCTTTCGGGAAATTTTGATTGGTCACTTCCCCAGACAATCCATGTTATGGAAGAATGCCCTAATCTTTATGGGGGTAGCTATGGTGACGAGAATGTGAGTCCTCAATTTTAATACAATTCTTTTGGCACTTACAGTCACGGGTGGAGTGATCATCCCTATTTCTCGTGGGATCAATGGAATAACCAAACTGGACCACCGAATTTCCAATATCATGGTCAGTTTGGTCCTCCAATGCCCAACCCTCCATTGAATCTCAATGGGCCACCTCTCCTTAAACCATATCGCCAACCCCTTGAGTTTCAAAACATGGGTGAGGAGGCCAGACTGAATGAGCTTGAGAAATACATAGACCTTCTCACAACAAGCCAAAATACCATGGAGAAGCAACTCTCTCAACTGATAACTATGGTGCAAGAGGAGGAAACGGGTACATTACCTAGTCAGCCTGAACCGCCCCATCCCCAGTTTAATGATATTGAAAGTCCACCACCCCAGTTTGAGATTAATGAGAGTCATTCCCAAAAAGCTGCTTTTTATGATGATTTATTTGTTGAGATTGAGTCTCCTCAAGAAATTAGTGAAGCGAGATTTGATGAGCTACCTGAGGAAGTCCACCTTTTGCCTGAAATTTCTGATTTTAGTGAGCCTAGTGAATTTATTGATTTAGAATCAGATTTTCATGATAACATAGAAAGCCAGGAAATTCGATCTCCCCCTCTCTCTTTAGAAAACTTAGATAATTGTCATTTTGAGGATTTCATTGTCTCACATGTTGATTTGTCCAAACCTCCTAGGTTTGACGATTTTATTGAGGAGGACAATGTCAGTCATAATGCCTTTCAAGCATATTTCCATGATCCTTATTTGGCAAACCAAGTTATGCAAAGAGCGGATAGTTGTATTGCTAGGATTGATTTGAGTAAACCTCCAATTTTTTATGATTATTTAGGTGAGGTTATTCATAATCCTTTTTATGCTTATTGTGATCCGTTTTTGATTGGTTTTTCAAAGAATGATCGGTGTTCTACATTACAAACGGGAGAGGAGGGACGGATTTATGGCCTGAGTTTTAATGCCTTCATTTTCCATTATCCCATGAGGATAGATTTTTCTATTGGATATTTCTCAGTTGTGCTTAACTTCCATATTATTTCTCACTTTACTAAAATTCATGGTCGAGTGTTTTCTGGGTCTGAAGCTATTTCTCCATTTACTGGCCATGGATTGAGATTTCTGTTGCTGCTCCTAGCACTTTTTGTAGAGCTCATCATTCTTCATGACCCTCTTTTTTTTATTATATCTGGTAAGCACCTTCATCTCCTCCCTTGTCCTTATTTTTTTATTTTATGCATGCATTGAGGACACTGCATGAATTAAGTGTGGGGGGGGGATGTTAGGCTTAATTGGTGAATTTTGAATAGTTTGGTTTTGTGCATATGTCTCTTTGATTGCAAAGCGAGAGAAAGAGGGAATTAGGTGTCCTAGCATGCGAAATAATAAAAAATCCCTTTTCAAGGACGATAGTTGGTTTGTATCCGGTGAGAGGGATTGAATTGGAAAATATGAGCATTATTTCATTTGATGGCTAGATTCCTCTATGTGTTTTATGGACCCTTTGATCTTTTGGCTAGTAGTTGAGACCAATTTGTTTGTGGCAAGGACAGGCATGAAAGTGGAAGTGAATGCAAAAAAAAAAAAAAAAAAAAAGGAACAGAAAAGAAAGTGGAATTCCTTGGGACTAGACAGGGCACTGTGCCTCATGAAGTAGGGTGACTTGATCGAAATTCCTTGGAAGGAAACTCAAAAAACTCTTGCATCAATGTCTCAAAGTCTCTATGGATATATGCAAAAAGCGAAGCTACCAAGTATTTGGGTGTCTGGTGTATGCTCCACCATGTCATTCAGAGAACAGTAGTGGAGTAGAAATAGAGTTTGTGGTTGAGAAAGAAAAAAAAACTTTTGCCTTAATGCCTGAAAAAAAAAGAAAGTATGGTCAACAATACTCAATGCCTAAGTCTTTGGTTCCATCGATGCTATGGGGGGGTTTACTTGAAAGTCAATTGTGTTAAGAAAATATGAGGAGATCCCTTGAACTTGTTGCATGCTTGTTACTTGAATTGATGTGGGGTGATAAAATTCAAGTGTGGGGGAACCTTTGGCTCCTTAATCTTTAGTTGAGTATTTCTTTGAGATTGTGTGCCTTATCTTACTTATGCCATGAGAAAAATTTACATCATTCTTTTTGATTTATTGAATTTTGGGTGTATATTCACTGCAAACACCCATGAGATACAACTCGTCCACTAGGGGTAACCTAGGGGTTGAAAGGCTTGTTGCACATGCAAAGTGCAACCGTGATTCCTATGAAAGTGAGTTAGGATTTTTTACATTCTAGGTTAGTTTTTCTTTTGCTTTACTTGAGGACAAGTAATGTTCAAGTGTGGGGGAATCTGATGAGCACATTTATGTGTGAAATCTTAGGGCATAAAGCATACATTTTACCACATTGGACAGAGTTACTCGGAGGTTGTAGGTGATTTCTTGTGAAAATGGAGGAGATGATGCTAAGGGAATGTTTTTAAGCAGTTTAGAGGTGTTAATGACTTGGATACGTAGCCTATCGAGTCAGCTTCGCAATAGTTTAAACGGGACATGATTCCGAGTTGAAATGAAGAAGTTACGGCCGTTTCCGTAACGAAGCACGAAAATGGTCTATAGGGGTTTATTTGTAATTATTGACAGTCGGCTGGGGACAAAATGAAGTAAAAGTTCAGATTGCAGGGGCCTTAACGCAATTATTAGAAGTTATATTTCTTGTACCCGAAAGATTCCATTTGGAGGGCTCTGGACAGTCCAACTTCAACTTGAGATATCTTGGGCTCCCGAACTCCAAATTGGACGAAATTTGGGTCTATTTTGGGTGATTTTTCGCAAGGAACACAATGGTGAGGCCTATATAAGCACTCCATGCTCCACGTTTCCTGAAGGACAGAATGGGTATTTTATTTATTCTTGAAGGAATCCTAGTCATCACCCTTACTCTCTCTCTCTTCCAACTTCTCAAGGGCACTTCTAGAATTCTACTTGGGATAGATTTATTTTGAAAGATATTCTCTCACCTATGGAAAGTTGAAAAATCATAGATGCTTTGATTTTATTGCTTGGAGAAGATATCTACAAAGAAAAGGAAGCACTTGTTAGAATTGGAAGTTCACTTTTCTAGAAATAGAAGGTCTATGTAAACAATCTTCTCTTCTTCTTCTTTCTATTTTTTTCTTTTTTCTTAGGATTCAAGGCATTGTAAAAGAGAAAAGAGAAGAGAATATTATCTTTTCTTAGAGAATATTTCTCCTACACTTCCTTCTTCTCTCTTCTCCTCTCTTCCCCTTATAAATACCCCTTGCCCTCTGGGTTGTAGGAAGTTAGTTTTTTTAATTCAGTTTTTAGTTAGTTTCTAGTTCAATTTTAATTCAATTTTTTAGTGTAATTTTTAGTTCATTCACTTAGTGAAATTTTCTCTTCTTTTACTATTTTTGGCTTAAGTTCTTAGTTTTGATTTCAAGTTCTTAGTTTTGATTTCATAAGTCTAGTTTAATGGTTGTAATAGTTTTAGTTTAAAGCTTCCTAGTCTAAGTTGCTATGTTGATGACAAGACATGGAGATTTAGAAGAGGAAGCCATGGTGAGTTTATTCAAGTATTCAAGCACATCAAGGTATCTCATTCTCTAAACCCTTAATCTCATTCTCCCTCTCCTCTATCTCTCTCTCTATCTTCTTCTTCTTCTCCCTCTATTTCTTTTATTTTTTTTATATGGTTGTGGTTTGTGGATGCACTTTTATTCCCTTATTCCTTTTTATGTGGTTATTATGTGTGGCTGCATTTTTATTCCTTTCAATTTGCGTTAGTTTGATAGGTTAGATGCTCATGCGTTAGGATGCTAATTTAATCCCTTAATTTTGTTAGATGCTTATGAGTTAGGATGCATTAATTTTCATAAATTTAATTAGTTTAATTTAACACTTTAATTTGGTTCACTTTGCATTACTTTTAAGTTAGTTAAATAGAGTGGCGTATATCTCCTCGTGTTCGACCCGTAGCTACGATTGACCCGTACGCTTGCGGTAATTTTTAAACTCAAACACTTTACATTAACACTTTACCTGCCATATGTACGACCTGCTACAGTGTGCCACTTTACTACCCCTGCAACTAATCCATGTTGGGTGATCGAGTCATTTGAGAATGTTCTTCTAGTGTAGGAATTAAAAATCTCTTTTTTTAGGGGGGGGGGTGTACTTTGAAATAATATATATACCATGTAATTTTACAAGATCGATTTGGAAGTCTTTTGTATAGGAAATTAAAAATACGAAGTTTCCATTCCTTAATAAGAAATGATGAAAAATTCTTCTGTTTCGGTGATTTGAACCGAAAATCTCATATATTATTTTGATTATAAATCATGTGTCAACTGCCCTTATTTCTTAGTATAGGACTATAATTAGGAATTATAAAAGCCCCAATACTACTATTTGAAGTTTGAACTGTCTATAACTTCTTTATGCCATTTCTTCTTTGATTCCTCAATTCCTCAGTGAGAGTGCTTCTCTTATTTACTTCATTTCATCTGCACTCCTTTTCAAATTTTTTGTTATCTAACTTATACATTTTATTTCTTTTGGTACAGGTAGAGTCTTATCTACGCATTATTGGAGAGCCAAAGCTGCCGTCTTTGTTTTTGCAAGTACTTCATTTTGTTTTATTTAGTTTGCATATTAGTGATCCTTTCTTTACATACAAGCAATTCTGGGATACTTCTTTGTCCTTTCTGTTAATTGCGCCGAGTCTCAGGTAATTTGTTGGGTCTTGGGGGAATATGGAACTGCAGACGGAAAGTTTTCTGCTTCCTATATCACTGGGAAGTTATGTGATGTGGCAGAGGCTCATCCAAGTGATGTCATTGTCAAGGTATTTCTAAATTTTCTTTATCTACTAACAAATTGCTTGAATTCTCTCTTTTTTTTTGGGGGGGGGGGGGAGGGAGGGGAGAGGATATGCGATGATATGGAAATTCAATTGTAGAGATTGGAATAATTACCTCTGTTTGTGAAGAAAGCAACTAAGGAAAATACAGTCATATACTTCCCAAATCATATTGTGCAAATTGTCACAAACCTCAAAGTCTTGTTCTTGCCATATCATGTTGTGCCAATTGTCACAAGCCTCAATTATAGACCTGGATTTTGTAACCCCCTCAATTTTCTATAGATTTTTCCAATCTGTCCAGTCTAGTTTTCCAAAGTGATAGCATGCGGCTAGCTCCATAAGATTTTACTTTTCCTTCCAAAATAGATTCTAGGCCTCATGAGAAGGTATCATCTTCTTATGCTTTTTGTTAGCGCCATGAACATCAAGATGGAGAAAGAAAAGGACTAAATAACTGGTGCTGTCACAGAAGATGAATAAATCAGGTGATATCTTCTTTTCGTTTTATACACATGATGCATCTGCTTGCCGGGTGGAGCCCCTTTTCTTTCAAGTGACCCATCAATATTTATAGACCAAGATATTTATTTCTGTGGGTGCTGTTGATCTCCAAATGCTGTCGTTGATGTAGCTAAATTCTTCTAGATTGTGTGTCTATTCGTTACTATTCATGTCAACACATGAGATGAAATAAATTCTAAACTTTCACAAACAATATGCTGTGTATCTGTGAATTCTCCTTAGGGCTTTCCTGAGTCTTGCACCTTGTGTTAGTGCCAGATTCTGACACTGTCACTCGTATCTGTGTGACAAAATATGCTGTTAAATTTTTTCCCCCTTGTGATGCTTGGGACAATGAATATCTACTTTTTGCTTTTCGTTTTTTGAAACAACTAAAGGATATTATGAGAGTTATTATTTTTTTTTTTGGTGATGTTTAGGACGGTGAATATCTGTTTCTTGCTTTTCTTTTTGAGGCAGCTAATGGGTATTAAGTGCAAGCTTTTCTAATTCCAATTGTATAGCTACCTTAAAGAGTCATATTTCTGCTGAAGTTCTTGAAATTTATTGACTTTTTCTCCCATTTTTGAAGGCATATGCAGTGACGGCAATTATGAAGATATGTGCATTTGAAATTGCAGCAGGAAGGAAAGTGGATTTGTTGCCTGAGGTATGCTGTTTACAACTATATTATTTGTATGTATCTTTCCCTCTTTAGAAGTATGTACTTGAGTAATATGTCAAAATCTCTCAATGTTGATGAAGAGCTGTTTTACTCATAACTTTAGTTTCAATATTCAAAGATTCTAGATATATTGGTTACTGGCAGAGCTGATGGACTTGTTGAGCATTTGTTTCCCTGTGGAAGCTTGGTGGCTTGGGGTTGTTCTTGGGGCCTGCTGGAAATGGTTCATCTTGGGCTTTGCCCAGATCCATTTTGTTGCCACTTATTATATCTCTCCCTCCTCTAAACCTATCTATCTATTGTGTGTGTGTGTGTTTGTTCTGCTATTTAATCCTTAGTTTCTGTGGAATGACCTTTTCCTTCCCTTCATTTTGTCTATGTATATTTTTGTATTAATGTGAATCCCAAAAACAAGAATGATTTGTTGGGTTTGAAGTGAAGCATTTGATGTCTTATTGTGGAGTAACCTGTTGTTCATGCTGAAACAATATTAGAAACAGAAGATCAGAACCAGCAATGTAGGACTATAGGAGGAGGAAGAAGAAGAGTAAAAGGGGGAGAAGAGACTGCCGACAGGGAGAAGAATGTATATCTCTAACGGCAGTCCTCTTATAACATTACAATAGGGCAAAACAAAATTACAAGGCCACAAAGGACAACAATACCCAAGTCCTTGCAGTAGACTAGAAACCAACGCTAAAATAACTATACCACAGGGTATGACAAGTATATCCATAGCATATACCACATTTTAACACTCCCCCTGAAGCTGAAGCATTTAGATCACCATGCCCAGCTTGGACCAACTTTTCCGGAAAGCGGGACTAAACAGAGGCTTGGTAAACATATCACCCAACTAATCTGCTGAGGAAATGAATGGAGTGTCAATCAACTTCCTCGTTACTGTATCCTTCAGAAAGTGACAATCAACTTCAATGTAGTTGGTCCTTTTGTGAAACACCAGGTTGCTGGCAATATAGTTAGTAGCTTGATTATCGTAGAACATCTTCATAGGTCTAGTAAACAGAAATCTAAGGTTGTCAAGGCGTCGCCCAGGCGTCCAGGGGGTTTGTTTTGGAGTGCCTTGGTTGGTGTCGCCTTGTCACCTTGCTGCCTTGGTTGGTGTCTCCTTAAATTTTTCCACCCCTCGGCCACCTTGATTCGCCTATCGCCTTGACAACTATGCGGAAATCCCAACTCTTGAAGCAATGATTTCAACCACATTAACTCGGTTGCAGTATGAGCCATGGATATATACTCAGCCTTAGCACTGGATCTAGCCACAGTCGTTTGCTTCTTGCTTATCCATGTGACAAGATTGCCACCAATAAAAGTACAATAGCCTGTGGTAGACTTCCTATCACCGACAGCACCAGCCCAGTCTATATTAGAGTATCCAGCGCTTGTAAATAAGATTTCACCTTTGTAATCCCAGATACATCATCCCCAAATATGATAATATCATCGATATACACAACCAATACAATCACCCAAAAATCTCGGCGAAGAACAAACACTGAATGATCGGAAAAACACTACAAGAACCCACACTGAGTAGCAATCGAACTGAAATTATCATACAAGGCTTTAGATGATTGTTTTAGGCCATAAATCACCTTGTGTAACTTGCAAACTCTTCGAGCATTCTCCTCCTGAGCAACATACCAGAGGTTGCTCCATATATACCTCATGCAAATCGCCTTATAAGAAGGCATTTTTTTTATTTAACTGATATAATGGCCAACCATAATTCACAGCTAAAGAAATGAGTGCACAAACTGAATTAAGTCGAGCAACAGTGGAGAAGGTCTAAAAGTAATCCACACCATAGGTCTAAGTTGAACCGTTTACAACCAAAATGGGCTTTTAGCTATTCAACAGAGCCATCCGGATTGTACTTAATAGTGTACCCTCAACAACACCAGACAAGATCCTTAGTTGGAGGTAAATCCATTAGAGTCTATGTCTAACAAGAAATCAAGGCATCCATTTCCGCTTCCATTGCCACTTTCCACCTGTTAACAAAACAGAGAATAGGAGAATGCTTGAATGATCGATGTGATCAACCAAGCCATATATTTATATTATGAAGAGTTACATCCTAATGGCAATAATACCCCTAGCATAGCCGACATAGCTAGGCAGTACATAAACATAAAAATAAAGTAGTAAAAAGACCAGAATACCCCCATGGGATTCTGGTGTACATTATTCAACACTCCCCCTCAAGTTGGAGCAAAAATGTCAATCATGCCCAACTTGACTAAACTAGGATGAAATAGCTTTCTAGATAATCCCTTGGTGAAAATATCAGCAAGCTGATCAGCAAACTTCACAAAGGGAACACAAATCAGCCCTTCTTCCAATTTCTCCTTGATGAAATGCCTATCCACTTCAACATGATTGGTGCAATCATACTGTACCGGGTTATGTGCAATACTGATTGCAGCTTTATTGTCATAGTACAACATCATAGGACGACGAAGAGGAACACCAAGATCTTGTAGCAATCCTTTAAGCCAAAGTAACTCACAAATACTTTGTGCCATAGCACGAAATTTTGCTTCGGCACTAGAACTACAAAAGAACAATACTCAGAGATGGACTTGCGATCTGTAGAACCCGCCCAATCAGCATTAGTATATGCCTCTATCTATAGGTGACCATGAGGAGACAGGAGAATGCCTTTTTTTGGAGCTGACTTCAGGCAGTGAAGGATACAAAGAACAACCTCCATATGAGAAGAGTAGGGATCATGCATAAATTGACTCACAGGACTCACAAAAACAATAATATCAGGACGTGTGTGTAAGAGATAAATCAACTTCCCCACTAGTCTTTGGTACCGGCCTTTATCAACAGGTTCACCCTCTTTTTCCTTGAGACAAACAGTAACATCCATAGGAGTATCAGAAGGGTGACATCCTAACAAACCAGTTTCAGCCAATAAATTTAGGACTTCCTTTGGGAGAGAAAGATGTCTTTAGAGGATTTGGCAACCTCAATCCCAAGAAAGTACTGTAGCTTTCCTAGATCTTTAATCTCAAACTCTTGCCCAAGAAAGGTCTTCAACCGGCTGATCTCATCACCATCATTACCAGTAACCACTATGTCATCAACGTAGACTATAAGAACAGTGAGTTTTCCACCAACCCTCTTTATAAAGAGAGTGTGATCAACATTACTCTGCTTCTAGCCTCACATGAATCATGGCTTTGTGGAACCGGCCAAACCATGCTCGAGGTGACTGCTTCAGCCCATAAAGTGCACGCTTCAATTTACACACTTTACCTTGGTTTTTTTCATAAGAAAACCCTGGTGGAATGTCCATATACACCTCCTCATCCAGTTCTCCATTTAGGAAAGCATTCTTCTCATCCAACTGTTGCAATTCCCATCCAAAATTGACTGCACAGGATAGCAAAACTCGAAATTCAGCTTTGCAATAGGGGCAAAGGTCTCCTGGTAATCAATGTCGAATGTCTGAGTGAACCCCTTTGGCACGAGTCATGCCTTGTACCTATCCACAGTGCCATCCACCTTCTGTTTCACTACAAACACCCACTTGCATCCCATAGTTCTCTTTCCAGGTGGAAGAACCACAAGCTCCCATATGTTATTTTTTTTTAGGATTCCATTTCCTCCATTATTGCTGCCTTCCACTTTCCATCTGATAGAGCTTCTTACCAATTGTTATGAATACGAACAGAAGAAAGAGAAGAAACAAAAGCACGAAAGGATGGAGAAAGGAAGTCATAAGAAACAACATGGGATATAGGATGCTTAGTGTAAGCCCTGACACTTTTGCGAAGAGCAATAGGTAAATCAGAAGAAGAAACATTACCAGGTAGAGAGGTAGAACCAAGTTCGGCAATTGAATGGGTACTGGTGCAACAGTGGATTGAAGCTGCTTTTGTTTCCGTGTATAAGTCTGCACATTAGATTCATTAATCCTCCTCTGAAAGTCACTAATGGTTTTTTGGACTGGAGTCTAGACAGGAGTTTGCTCCCTCTGAATCGGAATGTCAACAACATCATCTGTGATGGTCTCCTCCTGTATAGGAACCTCTCCCCCTGAGGCAGAGGGAGGACTAGGAGTAAGAGGAACAAGAACAGACTCATTGTAAACAGACTGGAGGGGAGGTTCTATGGTCAGCACATCTTCACTAACACTCTCCCTTTGAAGAGGTAGGGACAAATAATAAGAAACAGTCTCATGAAAAACAACATCCATACTGACCAATGTACGTCTGACAGGAGGATAATAGCACTTGTACCCCTTCTGGGTGGCAGAGTACCTTAAGAAAATGTAGTGGAGGCTACGGGGTTCAAGTTTACCAGGGGACCTAGTATCCCTGGCATAACAAACACAGCCAAACACCTTAGGGGGAACAATAAAAGAAGAAGAGCCAAGTAAGAGCTCGACAGGGGACTTGGAGTCAAGAACCTGACTGGGCAGCCTGTTAATCAAATGGGCTGCAGTGAGGACAGCATCTCCCCAATAAAAAGAAGGAACATTGCAAGCAAACATAAGTGCTCTAGCCACCTCCAAGAGATGGCGGTTTTTCTCTCAGCCACACCATTCTGGGCTGGAGTATCAACACAACTGGTCTGACCTTCCATATAGTCTATCCCATTGTCACTTCTTAAGACTTGGAGAGTGGCATTGAATTGGTTCTTGACCATCTTGGGAAAATGCTGAAAACAGGAAAAAATTTCATTTTTGGTGTGCAGGTGGTAGACCCAAGTGAATTTGGAATAATAATCTATAAAAGTGACATACCACCGATGACCAGAAAGAGAAGCTTTTCTACTAGGACCCCACACATCATTATGAACCAAATGAAATAAGGAAGTAGATCTTTTATTAGAAACTGGAGAATTTGAACGTGTCTGTTTGTCCAAGACACAAGGCTCACAAAACAAATCTTCCTTATTACAATTTTTTACTAATGCTGGAAATAAATGGAATAGGGTTCCTAATGGGGGATGTCCTAGTCTAGAATGCCATTGGTGTAATTCAGAAGAGAAAGACGCAGGGTGACAGAGCCCAGATGGTAATGCTTGCGTAGCAAGAGGGTCTCCATCAAGCGGATACAGTCCACCATGCACTTTATCCGATCCAATCGTCTTCCCCGAGTCCAGTTCCCGAAAGACATAATGGGTAGGAAAAAATGTCACCTTACAATTCAGATTTTTAGTAATACTACTAATAGAAAGAAGATTAGTAGTGAAATTGGGAATATGCAACACATAAGACAAGGTAAGAGATGGGGAACAGCTAATGGACCCTTTCCCTGAAATGGATGAGAGGGATCCATCAGCTATTTTTACTTTATCCTTGCCAGAAGTAGGGGAATAGGTGTGAAAAAGGCTAGAAGAACCTGTCATGTGATCAGTGGCACCGGAGTCAATAATCCATGGAGTGGAGACAACCGATGCACAATTACCAGCAAAGGAAATACCTGAATGGGCAAAGTGGGAACCTGAGGGATTGAAGTAACCGGCAACAGATGTAGTAGAGGCAGCGGAGGTTTGTAATATACGACAGAGAGCCTGAAATTCTTCCTTGGAAAAACCATTTTCAGCAGTGGGGGGGCTGTAGCTACACTTTCAGTGTAATTAGCCTTGTTTTTAGTCTTAGCACGACCACGTTTGGCCTCAAAATCATCGGGTTTCCCATGCAATTTCCATCACTGAGCCTTAGTGATATGGTTTGTTGCAATGTTCACACTTCACAGTGCTCTTTTCTTGAACGCAGCGAAGCGAGCGAGACTCTCGTAGTAGGAGTAGGGCTGGAGCCAGCAGCAACCTGTAAAGCTGATTTCTCAACCATAGGGGTCAACATCATAGCAGCCCGACGTGTTTCTTCACTGTGAACATAAGAAAATTTCTCCTCCAATGTGGGGAAAGGAACCCTACCAAGAACTTGCACACGAATGGGATCATAATCAGCATTAAGGCCAGCCAAAAAATCATACACTCGAAATTGGTCCATAAAAGTCTGATAGGCAGTGATGTCGGCAGTCGTAGAAGGCTGAAATCGAGCATAGTGATCCAGTTGCTGCCATAAGCTTTTGAGGGCAGCATAATATTTAGTGATAGACAACTCCTTCTGAGTTAGTGTTTTGGAGTGTCTTCCGGATCTCATAAACCTGAGCACCATTACCCAATCGGCCATAGATTGCCTTGACAGTAGTCCATATCTGTGTGGCAATGTCAAGGAGAAGGTACTTACTAGAGAGGTCAGGTTGCATGGAATTTAGAACGAAGGACATGACCATAGCATCATTAGCAGTCCATCGATCCTTAGAGGTACCCTCTTCAGTTGGCTGTTTAGAGGTGCCAATAAGATGGCCAGTAAGTCCTTTGCCAGCCACAGTTAAAGAGAGTGATCTGGCCCACATGAGATAATTGGTTCCATCAAGTTTAATGGCAGCAGCATAGGGGAGGAACTCAGTCCTGGACTGACTATCTCCTCCAGAAGTAGCCACAGTAACTTCAGAGTCCGGCATAATGATGGGAAAGGCTTGGCAGAAAAATCAGAAGTAGAAGCTGAATAGCAGGTCTAATAACACTCCTGGCAGCAGCAACTTGCGTGAAGAAAAGGGCAGTAGCAAACAGCCCTAATCCAAAAATCCATAAGGCTTAGAAAACCCTGAAAGAGGAGATCGATTGGGGCTAGGGGTCGTAAAAAAATCTGAAAGTGGCTGATAATATTGTCGAGTACTCCTTGAAGCAGTGTGAAGAAGATCTCCAAAGATCAGCCAAAGCAAAGAGGAGAAAACCCAAAAATCGATAAGAGTCAGGGTTTTTCAAAACCCTGTAGTGAGATCGATAATAGGTATGGCCTTCAAATAACTTGAAATTCCTGTGATAGTTGCTGTCCAATACTGCGCTGAGGGATCTCTGTTAAGAATAGTGAATAGTTGTATCAGGGGTATATATGTACATAACCCCTCTGTTGTGTATTCTTTTTGTCATTTGTATGAGGCCAAGGGCCTATGTGTAATTACTTATTCTTTTCAATATAAACATGTTAGTCTCTTATTTTGAAACATAACACACCAAACCAAAACCGTGGAGCACTCTCTATCTCTTTCTTCTCTTCTCCTTCTTCCACCCTAAAAGCTAACATGGTATTAGAGCTGATTCTGCTGTTTGCAAGTGTTTGAAGGAAGATTGGAGTGTGAAGAAGGTCCTCTTTCACTTAGTTGCTGCTGCTGTTCCAAGGTCAGGTTAGGTTGTCTTCTCCAAGCTGTTTCTCTTTGGTTTGGAATCCAAATGGAGTGCTTTTTAGTGCTCTAGTTTCGTTTGGGAGTCCTCTTTGATTCCCTTTACTTCTCTTAAGCTGTTTGCAAGCTTCCATTCAATCCACAAAGATTTCGTGGTTGCTATTCTGCCCAGAATTTCCGCCAGCTAGAGTCTGGTTTGGCTCTGTGGTCTTCAATAGGTCTTTGTTTGACCATTGTTTATGGTCTATTTGCATCGTTTTTTGGTAAGGAACAATACTCATCCTTACTCCGCTGCTGTTTGAACAATTTCTGAAGATCTATAAGTGTTTTAAGCTGTTTTTGGCCATTTTTCTGCCCTGTTTGTGCCTACTGTTTTGCGCAATATCTGTTTGCTTGAAGTACTTCTGTTACCCTAGCCTAAGTGATTGATTTCAGCTTCAATATGGGTGAGAAAAATGTTGAAACATCCTTACCCCTTGTGGAAACAGCTCCACCTCACTCCTCTTCCTTCGAGAGCCCCAATATCCAACTTCCTATTGCCAAACTTGAGAGCCAAAACTATTTGGATTGGTCCCACTCCATGAAATTGATTCTTCGGTGTAGGGGGAAGATGGGCTACATCAATGGTAGCATCAAGGCCCCCCTCCCTACTGAGCAAGGGTACTCCAAATGGGACACTGAGAACTCTTTTGTGATGGCCTGGCTTTTTCTCTCAATGAAGCCTGAGATTGGAAGAAGATTTATGGGCAAGGAAACTGCCAAGGACATTTGGGACAGTGTGGCTCGTATTTTTTATCGAGTTGGGGACTCTACAAAGGTGTACCAACTTCTCCAACAGATTGTTAGCCTGCGCCAGGGGGATAGAAGCATCTTTGAGTACTACAGTCTTGTTGTGGGTCTGTTGGAGGAGTATGATCACTATAGAGACCTTCAGTTATGCCCTGATGATGAGGTCAAAGTGCACCGGTTGTTTAAGAAAGAGAGGGTCTTATTTCTCTTTGGAGGCCTTAATTTTGACTTTGAGCCTCTTAGGGTGCAAATCCTTGGCCGCCCAAGTCTTCCCTCACTGGAGGAGGTGTGTGGATATTTACAGAGTGAGGAGACCCATAGGGATGCTATGGGGACTGCTCCCACTGTTGTTGAGCACTCTGCTCTTGTTTCTTCCACCCCTTAGGACTCCACTAAGGGAGCTGATAAGGGGGCTGCTAAGGGAGCTGTGAAGGGCCGATTCTTATGTGACCATTGTGGCAAGACTGGGCATACGAAGGACTTTTGATGGGATCTCTATGGGAAGCCCCCTGCTGGTTCATCTGGAGAACCGAGAGGGCAGCGGAAGAAGGGGCCTAAGGCTCATGTTGGAGTCGTTGAATCTGATGAATCCTCTCTTTCCAAAGAAGACATTGCTGCATTTTGCCGGATTGTGGCTCATCTGGATGGTTCCTTTGCTACTCCTGCTTCCACTGCACTGCAGGCCTCCTCCTCCGGTACCACACCTTGGGTCATTGACTTAGGTGCCACGGATCATATGACTGGTAGGTCTCAGCTGTATAATTCCTATTTTGTTTGTTCTGGGAAAGATAAGGTAAAAATTGCTGATGGTTCCTTCTCTTCTATTTCTGGTAAGGGAGATATATAGGTCGCCCCACTTTTACGTTTGAAGTCTGTTTTTCATGTTCCCAACTTTGCCACTAACCTTCTTTCAGTTGGCCAATTGACTAAATCTTTGAACTGCTTTGTCACCTTCTTTCCTACCCATTGTCTTTTTCAGGATTTGGTGACGAGGAGTGTGATTGGCAGTGGTCGTGAAGCTAATGGCTTGTATGTTTTGGAGACTGGTGCTTCCCTTGTTGTGCAAGCTCAGTCTTATGTTTGTGGGCAAGAAGGTGGACGTACTCAGGAGGATATTTTGCTCTGGCATCGTCGTTTGGGGCACCCTTCTTTTCCTGTTATGAGGAAACTGTTGCCACATTTATTTACTTCTTTTCCTGTCACTCATGTTTTTCATTGTGAACCTTGTCTATTTGCCAAAAGTTGTAAAACAGTTTATGCATCTAATGGTAATAGATTTACTTCACCTTTTCATCTTATCCATACTGATGTTTGGGGGCCTTCCCCTATTACTTCTTTGCATGGCTTCTGCTACTTTGTTTCTTTCATTGATGATTTTTCTCGGGTTACTTGGGTTTACCTTTTGAAACATAAGAGTGATGTCTATGTTGCATTTAAACAGTTTTATGAGTTAGTGTCTACCCAATTTCACACTCGGATCCAAATTGTCCGCTCTGACAAAGGTGGGGAGTATATGTTTAGTGGTTTGGAAACCTTTTTTTTCTGACCATGGCATTATTCATTAGGTGGCCTGTGTTGATACCCCCCAACAAAATGGGGTGGCTAAAAGGAAAAATCGCCGTCTCCTTGAAGTGGCTAGATCCCTTTGGTTTACCATGCATGTTCCAAAAACTTTTTGGTTTGATGCCCTACTCACTGCTGTCTTTCTTATTAATCACATGCCCTCTAGTGTCTTGAACTTCAGAGTTCCTCTTGATGTCCTCCCCTTAAGGTCTTCTTCTTTTTCTCTCCCTCCAAGGGTGTTTGGGTGTATTTGCTATGTACATATTAGCAAATCTGCCCGTACTAAATTGGATCCTAAGGCTCTCAAGTGCATCTTTCTTGGGTATTCCCCCACCTCCAAGGGGTATAAATGCTATTATCCTCCTACTCGTCGGTGGCTTCTCTCCAAAGATGTTCATTTCATTGAAACCATTCCGTATTTTCGGTCACCTCTTCAGGGGGAGTGTTCCTCTCTTGGTGGTGGTGTTGAGGGTGAAGAGGTTCCCGAGCTTGTGTCATTTCCTTTCTCCTCTCTTGTCCCTATTTCCCCTTTTCAGATTGACAAGGAAAGAAAAATTATGTGGATACTATTGTTGTTGATGAGGAACCTTCTATGGATACTGTTGTTGAGGGGGAGCTTCCTAGTGCACAGGAGAACAGAGAACAGGGGGAGCTACTGGTGTATATGAAGGATAGGAGAAATCCTTCTTCATGGCTTCCTATAAAGAAGACCTGCCAAAATCCTTCTTCGTCTCCTCATCCTGAGCCTCCATCCATCGAGACAGGTATACCTTCCTCTACATTCTCAGACTTAGATCTTCCTATTGCCCACCGCAAGGGAACTCGGGCATGCACTAACCCCATTGCCAAGTTTGTTTCCTATGATTCTATCTCCCTTACAGGTATAGCCTTCACTGTGGCTATCTTATCCATCTCTATTCCCAAGAATGTAGCAGAGGCTATGGCAGATCCCAAATGGAGAGAAGCAATGAACACAGAAATGTTGGCACTTGAGAAGAATCGTACTTGGGATCTGGTTGAACTCCTTAAAGGGAGAATCCCTGTTGGATGCAAATGGGTATTTACAGTCAAGTTCAAGTCTGATGGTACTATGGAGAGGTATAAGGCAAGACTTGTTGCCAAGGGTTATACACAGGTGTATGGCATTGACTATCAGGAAACCTTTGCTCCGGTGGCCAAGCATAACTCCATTCGTGTACTTCTCTCAATGGCTGCAAATCTTGATTGGCCATTGTACCAACTTGATGTGAAGAATGCATTCTTACATGGTGACCTAGAAGAAGAAGTATATATGCACTCTCCTCCTGGGTTCAAGCATCTTAGTGACAATGGGAAAGTGTATCGACTTAGGAAGGCTCTCTATGGACTCAAACAGTCTCCTAAGGCTTGGTTTGAGAGGTTCAGACAAGCTATCCTGCAAAATGGATATACTCAAAGTCAAGCTGATCACACATTGTTTATACAAAGGAAGGACAACACCATTACGGCTCTCATTGTTTATGTTGATGACATTGTGGTCACAGGGAACAGTGAAGCTGAGATCTCAAAGCATAAGCTTTATTTGGCTCGGCAGTTTGAGATCAAAGATCTCGGTCTATTGAAGTATTTTTTGGGGATTGAGGTTTCACAATCCAAGCAAGGGATCAATGTTTGCCAAAGGAAGTTTGTTCTTGATCTACTTACAAAGACAGGCTACTTAGGATGCAAACCAATCTCCTCCCCTATTGAGCAGAACCACAAACTAGGGGAAGATTGTGGTGAACCTCTTGTGGATGCTGAAAAGTATCAGAGGTTAGTAGGTAAGCTAATCTACCTCTCTCTCACCCGGCCTGACATCACCTATGCTGTTGGAGTGGTGAGCCAGTTTATGCATGCACCCAAGATGGGACATCTTGATGCAGTTTACAGGATCCTCAAGTAATTGAAGTCATGTCCTGGAAAAGGTCCTCTCTTCTCTAGGAATGGTCACTTGAGAATTGAAGTATATACAAATGTTGATTGGGCCGGGTCTATTTCTGATAGAAGATCCACCTCTGGATACTGTACCTTTGTCGGGGGAAATTTAGTCACCTGGAGAAGTAAGAAGCAACCTGTGGTAGCTAGGTCAAGTGCTGAAGCAGAGTTTAGAGCCATGGCTCATGGTGTATGTGAAATCTTGTGGTTAAAGAAACTTGTCCAAGAATTAGGATTTGAGACAACTGAACCTATGAGCCTATATTGCGATAACAAGGCAGCCATTAGTATTGCTCACAACCCAGTTCAACATGACAGGACAAAGCATGTTGAGGTTGACAGATACTTTATCAAGGAGAAGATAGACCCTAAGGCTATTTGTACTCCTTTTGTGAAGACAAATGAACAAGTGGCAGATATCTTCATCAAAGGACTTGGCTCTAATCACTTTAGTTTTATGTTAGACAAGCTGGGTATGTATGACATATACCACCCAGCTTGAGGGGGAGTGTTAAGAATAGTGAATAGTTGTATCAGGGGTATATATGTACATAACCCCTCTGTTGTGTATTCTTTTTTTCATCTGTATGAGGCTAAGGGCCTATGTGTAATTACTTATTCTTTTCAATATAAACATGTTAGTCTCTTGTTTTGAGACATAATTCACCAAACCAAAACCGTGGAGCACTCTCTATCTCTTTCTTCTCTTCTCCTTCTTCTACCCTAAAAGCTAACAATCTCCAATAGGGAAAATCAGCTTCCAATGCAAAAAAGAGCTCGATCTTCAAGAAGGGGAGAACTCCAAAAAATCGCAGAGAGACAGGGCAGCAGCTGTCGAGCTTGATATGTGATTAAACCATCGGTTGAAGTGGTTGGATTGAGGGCAGTGGCTAGATCGTATGATCACCTCATTAGTGCTGCCCTAGTGAATGAAGAGAACCGAGAAAAAAGAAGGGAGAAAGAGAAGCTCGAGTGGAAGAGGGTGGAAGAGGAAAAAACGATGGAGGGAATGGGGTGAAAACCTGGATCAGAGAAGTTGGCTCTGGTGCCATGTTAACAAAACAGAAAATAGGAGAATGATCGATGTGATCAACCAAGCCATATATTTATAATATGAAGAGTTACATCCTAATGACAATAATACCCCTAGCATAGCCAACATAACTAGGCAGTACATAAACATACAAAATAAAGCAGTAAAAAGACCAGAATACCCCCATGGTATTCTGGTGGACATTATTCAACACCACCTAGGATGAGACAATGCCTCACGATGGATTTTAGGAATAGAGTACATAGAGATGAGGACAAGGTAAAGCTATGCAAGGAAGGTGGAAGATGAGATAGAGAAAGAAAGTTTTCAATAGGATAAGCAGTCATGGATTTTGAGTGTAGGAGTGGGTACCTTTGCAATGAGCATGTCATCAGGTGACAAGGAGGAAACAAGAACTCCAACTGGAGGATCAGACCGTCTAGTTCTGGTGAGGAGGTAGTTGGAACATCATCCAAAGATACTATAATAGGAATAAGAGGAGAATTACCTAACATCTGTGTCAAGAGAATGACTAGTGGCTAGAAAGTATAGAGCATTCTCAAAAACTGTAATATCTGCATTGACAAACTGCTGTTGAGTAATAGGATCAGAATATTATACCCTTTCTGAGTTCTAGAATAACAAAAAAAAAACACACTTGATTGCCCAGGGATATAACTTGTCAACATGTGGTTGCAGATTGTGAACAAAGCAAGTGCATCCACAAACCCCATCCAAAAATCCAAGACAGCAAAGAAAGCAACGGAGAATTTGAAACCGCAATAGAGAGAGGATTGGTTACTTTCAGCAACCTAGTTTTGTTGAGGGGTATAAAAACAACTTGTTTGATGAAATCATGGCATGAGCAGAACAAAAAGCAGATGTCTCACGTTGAGTGTATTCGAATGCATTATCAAACCGAAAAACTTTAATAGAAACAGTAAACTTTGTTTTTATTGAAAATCTTTAGAACATAAAGATATTCTGAATGATCATTCAACATGTACAACCATGTCAGACGTAAATGATAGTCCACAAAAGTGACAAAATAAAAAAAAAAACAGGACCTATGTTTGAGACGACATGGACCCTAAATATCTGAATGCACTAAAAAAATAAAGGACTTCTAGACACACTGCGAGAAGGAATATAGGACTGATGATGCTTCTTTAGCTCACACACTCGAGACAAGGCATAGACTTGCAACTTGGAACCATATGTTGGAGTCTTGACAAGGGTAGATTCCCAACCGAAAATGCCGCAGAATAGGAGAAACACTGCCGGAAGTAGTAGTAGCCATGGAAAATGAACTTGGTCGAAATCAACCAAAACCACTGAGATATCTTGGTTTCGCAAGAAACCGCGACGAGATAGAGTGGAAGTTTAAAAAGTTAAAGGTTTCTGTCAAAACTGGTCGAAACCAGTTGGACCAAACCAAACCATGACTTAAAAGTAACAAGTTTCAATCTAAAACCATTTCTCGCAAGTTTCGATTGAAACATAGGAGAACTCGGTGGTTTTGACACAGGGAGTGGGAGTTTGGCTAAAAAGTGGGGATTTCTTCGCATATTTCCTTCGTTTGGTGCTTCTACAACCTACATCAACTCTCTTAATCCGGTATATGAACCTCTCTTCTCAAAGGTAATAGTGTTATTGTCCCAAAAATCAAATATTTTGTACAACACTATTGAATACATGGTAGAATTTGTTGAATTTAATTTTTGTTAGCATCCTTGGCCCAATCTACGACTACGAAATTGGATTTGCTTTTTTGGTAGGCCAATTTAATCCAGCGTGTGAACCTCTCTTCTCAAAGGTAATAGTGTAATAGTGTTATTTTTTTATGTTAGCGTCCTTCGAATTGAGCAAGTTTTGACTGTTGAGCACCTGTTTTTATTTTTTTATTTTTTTGGATAACATGTATTATTCATTGTTCTTGTACTTTAACTTTATGTGAACTAAGTATTTATAATACCACATTTAGAGTATCCTTCAACGTACACTAGTAAACTTAGGTCAATAACCACAAGTACCATTTTGAGTGTTTTTTTTTTGTGACAATAGTTCATGCATTATGTTTAGAATGTCAAAAATAGGCTGTATACAACTTAAAAAGCCATTTTTGGGCCTCAAAACCTCAGTCGCGAGTTGGCTGGGAAAAAGTACCAGGTTTCAACCAGTTTTGACCATTTCTCGGTTTCGGGCTGGTCGAAACCAGGTTGAAACCCGAGATTAGAACCTTGGTAGTAGCAGCAGTAGAGGGGGCAACACAATCAAGTGAATACAACCCATTCTGCTTAAGCCCTCCACCAATCGTCCTTTTTGTCTGAAGATTCTGAAAAACACAATAAGAGGGACAATAAGTGACAGAACAGTTTAGGGATTTTGTAAGTTGACTAACACAGAAGACTTAAAGGTAACTGTTGTAAATTGTTGAAAACTAGGTGTATTTTAGTCTTATATTTTGGATTTTTGGGGTTTTCTGTTATTTTACATCTGTTCTGTCCTTAGTTTGTAAGGTTGTAATAAGTAAGGGGTTACGGGTAATTTCATATATCTCTAACTACCCTACTTTCTATTTTGTCTAAATTACTTATATATTGAGAGGCTGCCTGCATGAAGGTATTCTACTTTACCTATCGCAGGCTGCTCTCCTGTCTTGTGGCAACTTCTTCTCCCTCTCTTTCTTCTTCTTCTTTCATCTTTCTTCCTTCACCCCTGATGTGATTAGTTTAAATCTGATTTGCAACATGGTATCAGAGCAATACTAATCAATCAAGGGTTCTTCAATCCCTTTCTTCTGGTTTTCTCCTTCGGTTTCCAGTTTTTTTTTGTGTGCAGCCACCGATTGCTGCTCTGGTTTGCTATGGATTAAAGCCTCCTTATTAATGAATGGAGGGCTGTTTTTGATCTCTCTCGATGGAGTTTGGTTGCGGATGGGAAGACAACCTTGAAGAATCGGTCAGAAATTGTTCCTGCTTAATATTTTTTTTCTCTCTCGATGGTGATGGTTCCTATTATCACTGGGTGCTAATGGCATGTGGTTCCTATGCCAATCTTGTTGTTTATGATCTTCTTTAAGGTGGTTTTCATGCTGGTTTGAAGATTCTATCAACTTCTCTCTCTCTGTTCTTCATATTGGAGAAATCGATCTCAACTGATGTTTTGCTCTCCATAACAATTTTGGTTTCGTTTTTGGTGAGAATCGATGGTTGCTGTTGGCTGTGTGACTCTGGAGGATTCTTCTACTGTGGTTGCCACTCTTCTGATCTAGTGACCTCCTTCTGTTATTCTTCGAGGATTTGCTTTCTTGGTGATGTTCTTCCCCAACTCTGTTTAGTTATTTACTGCACTTGCTGGCTTGCTCTGTGTGGTTATTGTTTGACTTCTGCTGCAACCTTCATTGCTCCTGAATTGGTATAAGTTGCTGCTGTCCATATTATTTGTGTGGTTGGTGCTCACCTACTGCTGGATCATCATTCCTGCATTTTGTTTTTTGCACCTGATTTGTTATTGTTGCTGCTGGTTATTGCTTCTGTCCATCTTATTTGTTTGTTATGGGTGACTCTAAGTCTACTACTACTACCTCTGCTGTGCCGCCTTCTTCTGATAATGTGAATGTGACAATTACCTCCATCAAGCTCAAGGGGAGCTCGAATTATTTGTTATGGGCACAGGTTGTGAAAGTGTATATCCTGGCCAAGGACAAGCTTCAATATATTACATCTGATCCACCTTCATCCAGTGACAGCAATTACAGTGAACGGAAAAAGGAGAATGCCATCACTCTCATTTGGCTATGGAATAGCATGGAACCAGATATAGCCGCCAATGTTATGTTTCACACTACAGCCAAAGGTGTTTGGGATGATCTGCAAGATACTTATTCTCAGGAGGAAAGTATGAACTGTGTATATGATTTGTATGAAAAACTGTTCTAGCTCCAACAATCTTCTAAGTCTCTTCAGGAGTACTATTGTTCTTTTAAGGGCCTGGTTGAGGAGTTGAATGTATTTCAGCCTCTTACTACTGATATTGACAAGTTAAAAGCCCAGCGTAAAGAGTTCTTTGTCTCCAAATTTCTTGCTGGGTTAAATTCTGATCTAAAGGCTGTGAAGGGCCATTTATTGGCTAGTGAGACAGTCCCTACACTGGCTGATACCTTCTCTCGTCTCCAGCGTATTGCTGCTCCTGCTAAGGCTGATTCCTCCCCCAAGGATAACTCTGCTTTTACTGTTGGTCGTGGTCGTGGAAGAGGCCGTGGCACAGCAGAGGTCGGGGTGGTGGTGGTCGTACTGTTGACTATTGTTGGGATAAGTATGGCAAACCAGATTGGGCAACCCAATCAGCCAATCATGCAGTATCTGATGGGAATGCTGATATTGTAACCACTGGTGATTCTCGATCGGGTTCCACTACAGGTGGCAGTTCGTCTAGCACTACTCATCGTGACGAGCTTTCTCATATATTACAGAGGTTACAAACTCTTGAGGCATCCAGTAGCGCATCCTCCATACCTTCCTCTTCCGCTGCTACCCTTGCTCTACAGGTACATCTGTCTTCTTCTCCACTACTTCTCCGTGGGTTATTAACTCCGGAGCTTTTGCTCATATGACTGGTGAGTCTACCTTGTTTACGTCCTTTTTGAATAACTCGGATTCTTCATCTGTCATATTAGCAAATGGATCTGCTGCTCCTGTTACAAGATCTGCTACAGTAACTTCCACCTCTTCGTTAGTCTTTCCTCTGTGTTGCATGTTCCTCAGTTTCCATTGAGTCTTCTTTCTGTTAGTCAGCTTACTAAATCTTTACACTGGTCTGTGACATTTTTTCCTACTCATTGTGTTTTTCAGGATCTTCACACGAGGAAGGCGATTGGTGGAGGGCATGAAAAGGATGGGCTGTACTATCTTACCTGTGGTGCTGCTACTTCCTCCGTTGCTGCTGCGTCTGTTGGTGGGGTGACTCCCTTTCAATGGCATTGTCGTTTGGGTCATTTATCTTTAGCTAGGTTACAATTATTATTTCCGTCTTTAAAGTTTGTGTCTAGGATAGAGTGTGAAGCCTGCAAGTTGGGGAAAGACCACCGTGTGTCTTTCCCTTCTCGATCTGTGGCTCGTAGTTCGTCTTTATTTGCTTTAGTCCATTCGGACATCTGGGGTCCCTGTCGTGTCAAGAATAAACGTGGTTTTATGTATTTTGTCACAGTCGTGAACGGTCATTGCCGTCTTACCTGGTTGTATCTCTTGAAGGATCGTTCCGAGTTTTTATCTACATTCCAAGAATTTTATAATGAAATAAAAACTCAATTTGGTGTGTTTATTAAAGTTTTTCGTTCTGATAATGCATTGGAATATGTACAAAATGAAATTTCTGATTTTTGTATTGGTCATGGCATGATTCATCAGACTAGTTGTTCCTACACTCCACAACAAAATGGAGTGGCTAAACGCAAAAATAGGCATCTTCTTGAGGTAGCTCATGCTATCATGTTCCATATGCATGTCCCAAAGCTTTTTTGGTGTGAGAGTGTGTTGAGTGCTTGTTATTTGATTAATCGCATGCCTTCTTCTATTCTTGCCGATAGGTCCCCTTTTTTCATTGTTTTCCGGGCATTCCCGCTTTCGCTTTACCCCCTCGTGTTTTTGGATGTGTGTGCTTTGTGCATAACTTACATGTCTCCACTGACAAGTTTGCACCTAGGTCTACCAAGTGTATTTTCCTAGGTTATTCTTGTACCCAGAAAGGGTACAAGTATTATGACCCTGTCTCTTGCAGATATTTTGTGAGTGTTGATGTCACCTTGTTTGAGGGGAGTTCTTACTTTTCTCAGTCTTCGTTGTCCTCTGAGGACGAGTGGCATCCTGTTGTGCCACCTCCTATTCCTACCTTAGTATCATTTTACCCTCCTTTGTAGGTATATCAGCGTCGGGACAAGACAGCAGCCCCGTGTGAGATTCCTACTGTTCTAGTGGTTTCACCCCCTCCACTTGCGTCCTCCTCTGGTGAAGCTCCGTCTACTTCCTCATATGATAACTTACCAGGTGCCTTACGGAAAGGTACACGTTCCTGTACACAGAAGTCTAATGTTGTGTACCCCATTAAAAAGTTTGTTTCCTTATCTCATCTGCGGTCTTTGGTCCATAATTTTGCCTTGTCGTTATCCGCTTCTACTGTACCTAAAAGTCACACTGAGGCCCTTCGTCTTCTTGGCTGGAAGGATGCCATGGATGCTGAAATGGATGCCCTGTTGACCCATAACACCTGGACTCTTGTTGATTTGCCACCTGGTAAGGACCTTGTCAAGTGTTGTTGGGTTTGTACTATTAAATATCTTCCTGATGGTTTTGCTGAGCGGCTCAAAGCCCGTCTGGTTGCTAAGGGATATACCCAGACTAATGGAGTTGATTATTTTGAGACGTTCTCTCCCGTTGCCCAGCTGAATTCAATGCGCTTACTTATTTCCTTGGCGGTGAATTTTGATTGGCCATTATATCAGCTTGACATTAAAAATGCCTTTTTGTATGGTGACTTGAAAGAAGAAGTTTATATGGAGCAACCTCCGGGGTATGCTGCTCAGGGGGAGGATCGTACTCGGGTTTGTAAGCTACGGAAGGTTATCTATGGTCTCAAATAGTCACCCAGAGCGTGGTTTGAGAAATTCAGTGCTACGGTGATGTCTTGTGGCTTTTCACAGTGTTATTCTGACCACTCGGTGTTTGTCCGCCGCTGAGATGGTAAGGTGGTTGTCTTGGTTGTCTATGTAGATGATATTATTATTTCTGGTGATGATGAGGCTGGTATTGCAGAGGTAAAAACATATTTACAGCATCATTTTCAAACCAAGGATCTAGTTAATCTTCACTATTTTGTTGGCATCGAAGTTGTGAGAAGTAAGAAAGGTGTCAGTTTATCTCAAAGGAAATATGTGTTGGACCTTTTGTCTGATACTGGTATGCTTGCTTCAAAGCCAGTGGATGTTCCTATGGATCCTCATCGGAAGTTTGGGGTAGATGATGATGATCTCCTTAAAGACATGCACCAGTATAGAAGTTTGGTTGGGAAGCTAATCTATCTTACAATTACTAGACCAAACATTTCCTTTGTAGTGGGTGTCCTTAGTCAGTTTATGCAGTCTCCTCGGAAGGCTCATTGGGATGGAGTTGTTCATGTTCTTCGCTATTTGAAGGGTGCTCCTGGTAAAGGGTTGATTTATTGCCCTCATAGGCATATGGATCCTGTTGCTTTTTCAGATGCTGACAGGGCTGGTTCAGCCAGTGATCGTTGCTCGACTACAGGGTATTGTACTTTTGTTGGGGGTAATCTGGTTACGTGGCGTAGTAAGAAACAGACTACAATTGCCATGTCGAGTGCTGAAGCAGAATACAAAGCTATGGCTCATACTACTGCGGAGTTGATGTGGCTCAGGTCTCTTCTTCTTGAGATGGGTTTATCTGTGTCGGTGCCTATGAAGATGTATTGTGATAACCAGGCAGCCATATACATTGCGAGCAATCCGGTCTATCATGAACGGACCAAACATATTGAAGTGGATTGTCACTTTGTTCGAGATGCTGTGTTAAAAAACCTTGTTGAGACCCCATTTGTTTCATCCTCGAATCAGCTAGCAGATATGTTCACCAAGTCACTTTTTGCTCTTAGTTTTCGCCCCTGTTGTAACAAGCTGAGCATGGGAGACCTCTATGTTCCAGCTTGAGAGGGAGTGTTGAAAACTACGGGTATTTTAGTCTTATATTTTGGGTTTTTGGGGTTTTCTGTTATTTTACATCAGTTCTGTCCTTAGTTTGTAAGGTTGTAATAAGTAAGGGGTTAGGGGTAATTTCATATATCCCTAACTACCTTACTTTCTATTTTGTCTAAATTAATTATATATTAAGAGGCTGCTTGCCTGAAGGTATTCTAATCTACCTATCACAGGCTGCTCTCCTTTCTTGCGGCAACTTCTTCTCCCTCTCTTCTTCTTCTTTCATCTTTCTTCCTTCACCCCTGATGTGATTAGTTTAATTCTGATTTGCAACACAAATGAAGAACAGAGCCATGGATGAGGTTGGTGAAACTGTAGCATGACCAATCACTTAGGTAGAAGGCCCATTAGAAAGAATTTCAGGACAAGGATTGTGAATTTTACACAAAGAAGAAAACAACACTGACTTACCAATCATATGAGCAGAGGCACCCGAATGAATTATCCAAGGGGTAGAAGATGTAGTAAGAAGTACTGGTGTACTTGTGTGCCAAAGTAGCTGTGGATGAGGAAGTAGCAATGGATTCCTCAAGATTTTGGGGACATTAAAGTATCTGATTGTAGTCGTCTTGAGACACAAAACCTAATGAAGAAGCTCCAGATGAAATGGCTAGGTTGGTGTCGCCAAAAGACACCCTTTCAATATTACCATTTTACATTGCTGTATTAGCTAAATTGCTGAAGCCATTCTGGTTTACCATGTTTAGCCCAACACGTCTAACTGTACGATTAGGCTTGCCACACTGTTTGAAAGGCCGGTCTGTCTGTTGTCCACCACGAACACCTACACTGTAGCCATGGCCTCCCCTTGGGTCACGACCTCTCCTAGGAAAACTAGAACACGGCCACGACCAGCAACAAAGCAGAATTTCCGTTAGAAGAGGTTGATAAGTCAGCTTTGCAGGGAGAAACAATGTGCTGAAGACATGAGAAGGTCTCGTTTAGGGAAGGCACCTTCTCCCCTGCAATTTTTTTTTCTTAAAGATCATAAAGACGAGGCATTTTTTTTTTTTTTTTGGGAGAAGCTTTCCTTCAAGTCATTCCAAACTCTCTTAACAGTGGTGTAGAACATAACATTTGCTGCAATGGCTGGTTCCATACTGTTCCACAACCATATAAGAAGAGTGTCATTATCATTTCTCACGCATCCACTCATCCTCAGGTGATGATGATGGTGGTGATGGTGATGGTGATGGTGGTGGTGGTGATGATGAAGAATTTGCTGGAATGCGAGAGCTTTATGTGGTAGGCGAGGATACGGTGCCTGTAGAGCCAGTCCGATTCACTAGAGAGACAGTTTGATCTTGCCACGCAGGATACGGACCACAGTGCACATGACCCCGCACCCGCATCCTCACAAGCGCCCATAAAACCATACAACAGGAAGCGTAGGAGTCGAAAAACACAGTTACAAGCTGATTATATGGACATTGATGACTTATCTAGCTCTGTTGGCTGTTTGAGTATGGGTGAGAGGGAGGGAGGATCAACTGGGCATTGGCGTGCCCTATCTTTTGACGCACATTCCACTCCATTGTCATTGGATTATAGTGCATCACAACCTCACGGTGGATATGGGCAGTTTAGTGGGGTAGGGGACTATGACTCCCAGTCCCAGTCCCAGGGACATACTGGATCATCTTTTGTGGATAACATCTTTGCATACCCTAGCTACCGACCTCATCAGCCATACATGCAGCCAGTGCCAACGATGCTTCCGCCGACGTCATATCATACTGGATCATCTTCTTCCCAGGCTAGACCGATTGGTAACCCTAACCCATATCCTAGGATAGGTTACCTACAGTATGTTGATGACTCCATTTACATGACAGTTGTGGATGACTACACTCGTTTCTTCTCCGAAACTATACCGTGGCCCACATATGTCCTTCAAACAGAGAGCAATGGACGTCGACTCCAGCGGGCCATGAGTGGGGTTGATCCAAGAAGGCACAACAACTATTATTAGCACTTGTGACTTGTGAGTCTTGTGAGTCTTGCACTCTTGTAAGTTGTAAGTTGTGATTTGTGAACTTGTGAGTTATGACTTTGTGTATTGCCTATTAAAGTATTGAGCTATTGAGTATTGAGTCATTGACTATTATGGAGTTTATGAGAATATGATTTATGAATTATGTCTTATGAGTTTTAATTAGTTTGTTTAAATTTCTTTTATGTCTTTGACTACCTAATCAATGTGTATTTAACCATTTATATATTAGGGTCGGCGACCGTATACTGTCAATCAAGGGTGCAAGCCCAAAACACCACTTTGAGTTCATTTTTTTGCAATATGTAGGTTTAAATGTGTTTATTTAGCTTAAATAAGGGTGTCCATGAAGTATCAGGCCTAGATATGGCCAAAAACCCACCGGGATGGACTGCCGAAATATTGCAGAAAAAATGCAATATTTCTGCAAATTTCGACATATTTTGGATATCTCTGTAGGCCCAAGATACCGATATATCGCGAAATTTTATACCTTGTTCGGTATGCAACCTGACTAGAATAGTAGAAAAGCTATTGCAGGCCAGAATCTTCACCCCAGAGCAGTTTAGTAATATTGAATAATCAAAATCAAGCCTCTTTGAGATACCAGGACTAAAAACCAGCATCCACAGCCAAGAGAAACTAAACAGCAGAGATAAAACTTGCAGAAAATACCAGCCAGCAAGAACTCCAGATCACATGGCGTAAACCAGATCAGAAATTTCTCAGAAAAGTAGCGGTATCCTATATATGAACATCAGGATCACAAACTGTTATCAACAAGCATCACCAACTCCAACAACAAGGAGGAATAGACCATGCGCAAGCAAGAAAAAGAGAACTTACACAGAGAAAGAAAACTTGCACATGCTGTTCTTTGTGCAAGATGGGTGGAACTTATTGTATTTTCGAAATTTTTCTTCAACCAGTCTTTAGATCTTCAAAACAACAGCAGACATCATCAATAATAAAAAACACCTAGTTCTTCATGGAATATAACTAGGTTTTCATGGTTGAATATTGCAGCAATAGGTAAAAAATACTTTGTTATTCTTTCCTATTCATGATTCTGGGGGCTGCTGTCTTTTCTTCTGTATTGGTCCTGTTTGCGACATTCTGAACCTTTAGAAACAGACCACGCCACTGTCTCATATCTCATTGCATTGACATTTTCCTCCAGCATCCATATCTATGTTTGTAATTATTGTTCTTCCAAGGGTTAAAATTTGGGTTTCATTCATTCATGAGTGTTCAAAATGACTCTCTAGGTTAGTGACGTTTACTTCTACTTGTTGCAGTGTCAGTCACTGGTTGATGAATTATCAGCATCTCATTCAACAGACTTACAGCAGCGTGCATATGAACTACAAGCTGTCTTGGGCTTAGATGCTCGTGCTGTTGAGAGTATAATGCCATCTGATGCAAGTTGCGAAGACATTGAGGTTAATATTTAGTATCTCTCTCTCTCTCTCTCTGTGGTGGCATGTTTGACCCGAATGTAAAAAGTATGTTGCGACTGTTTATGTGATTTCTTCCTCATGCTTAAATAAGGTTCTCTGTCTATTGTATTTTCTTCAGTGGTCTGTTGATTAAAATTTGTTACATGTGTTTTCACGTGTCATACTTCATTCTGCTTTCAGTTCTATGCATTCAACTGGCTCTTGCCCTATTTTCATCACATCTCTTACATGTATCATAAATTGTTGTACGTTCGTATTTTCCCATCTTGGTTCTGTTGAATGCAACTAAAAAGCAAGATCCATGGCAGAATCATGTCCAACATGAACTCTTGAAATTTAGTGCCCCAATCCATTTGTAGAAAGTGGATAAAACATTTGTTGCTCTTGACTGTTTCAGCATCTAACAGTTTGCTAGCAGAATGCTGTTTAGGAATACAAACCCCTATGACTTATGAGGTGATGTATCAAGTTAATGGCCATCAAAATATGAAAACAAGATGGTGTGAAACCTTAAATTTATGTTACTAGAGATTCCAGAAGGCAACCAAATATTGATGAAACTGTTCTTTGACTATTTTTTTTTTTTGTTATTCACTGAAGAGGAGCATTGGATATGGAGAGAGGAGAACAAAGAAGCTGATCTGGTAAAACTAATTTTTTTTTTTTTTTGGGGGGGGGGGAGGGGGGAGGATACCAGCTGTTGGTTCATATGAGGGCGAAGAAAAAGAGGGAGGAGGAGGTTATGTATCTTTATGGTAGCAATAAAGGCCCCTGATGCAACCTGCAAGTACCTGATACCTGTTGTCGAGTTTTTGAGAAGCCTTAATTTCTGAGGTTTTCTGTCCACTCTACAGACTTAGTATTGCTTGGTTTTGCAGTTGGGTCCTTACACTTGTTTATCTTTACAGTTACCACTTCTATTTTTATGGTTTATTTATTTCTCAAATTTACACCCAAGAAAAAAAAAAAGGCTGTTTTCAACATTTTGAACGACTTAAAATACTCTCAAAACATACTCAACACATTTTAGCAACTGACAAAGGCAAATGCATATGCCAACTTAGTGATGTGTTCTAGGATAGATAAGATAGGGTTAATAGAACACAATGCCCACTAGACAGAAACACTGTAATCCAAACAGTACACAATATGGCAGAATAGAGAAAATTAATTAAATCAAGATCCAACGGTTGGATGGGGCTGACATTTGGATCAAACAGCTCTCTTACTATGACGGTAAGACCTCCAAAGGACAAACTGATCCAAGGTTGGATCTGTTGCATAGTGGTCAGGGCAGCGCTTTTTTGGTGTCGCCTTGATTTTTTGCCTCCGCCACCACCTTGGATTGCCTTTTTGCTGTGACAACTATGATCTGTTGTAATGAGGTGTAACAAAACTAGAAAGTTAGGACTAACCGAATTTATTAACAAAAGGAAAACTGAAATTACTCTAGAACAGTAGCTCAGACGATTATCAAATTAATGACACATTTGGCACTAACAGAGAAGAACATAATAATAAAAGAAAGGATCAATCCAAGGGTTTTTGTCCAGAATAACAAATTCATTCCCTGAAGCCAGAATTAGCAAGTTAATAGAAACGATGAATCAGATCTGCAAAACAGGGAATATCAGTGACATTCGAAGATTATGACAGTAGGGAAAGATAGATAGAATATCAAATATCATCCTTAGAATTGTGGACTAAAAAGAGGACAGTCAAAGAAGCAAAATAAACAGGACTGTATGAAACTGTGGGTGATTAGAAAGCTTAGAAACCTGCAGAACTGTTGCATAGTTGATAGTATTAACACAATCAGCCGCGGCCCATATGATCAGGGGCTCCAGCCCCTTCTCCGACACCGTCTGCTGCATCAGGGGCCTCTTGCCCCCTCTGTTCAACACCGCCAGGGACTTCCGCCCCTCTGTTTGACGCGCCAGGGGCCTTCGCCCCACTGCCGCTGCACCAGGGGCCTCTCGCCCCTCTGCTTGCCGTCTTCTGACACCAACAGGGGCTCCCACGGCCCAGCCCCATTTTTTCTGCTGGTCAACATCTTACAGGAGTTTTAACCCCTCGCCTGCCGACTGCCAGCTACCACCATTTCCAGGGGCTTCTGCCCCCTTATAGTCACCGCTGCAGGTTTTTTTTGCTCCCTTTTTGATGCTGGACTGCTTGGTTTCTTCATCCATTATTGCCATCCATCAACTTCAATGCCAGGTTCTTTCTCCGCTGCTTGTTGATTAATTATTGGACTTATATGCTGCCACTTGTAAGTTGATCGCTCTCTACATGTCTTGTGAGTTCTTTTTTTTGGCTCTGCCTATTATTGTTTTTTCTCAACAAATGGAGGAAAGTTCTGCTACATCTACAGGGGGAGTACACATATGTGCAGTCTAATAATTATGCTCATATTTATGAGTTTCATTAACAAGTTTGGGAAACCATTGAGGAGTTATCACTCCCTGCTTACTACTCAACCCTTAACAACTTGTGGCCAAGGTTTTAAAATGGGTAATCGGAGATGGAATTGGACAGTGACAATTATGATCCAGAGCGGATCGGAATCGGTCTTCAAGAACCCTAGAATCGGCCCACATCCAAAAACAGGGAAATTTCTAGGGTTTTGAGTATGAATCAGCCGTGTCGGATCGGTCGAAATAGATTCCAATACGAATACGCTGATTCAACGATCTGATTCCCGATTTTTAAAATCATGCTTGTGGCAACAGTTGGACTTTTATCACCCTATGTCCAAGGTTGATCCCACTAATGCCCAAACTTTTCAGACTAAGCGCGAGATGGAGTGCGTATATGACTTCCTTACAGTGCTGAACCTGGAGTATGATCGGATTCGTGTTTAGGTTCTCAGCCGTGATAAGTTTCCCACCTTACTTGAGGCATATAACCTGATTCAGCACGAAGAGTGTTGTTTGTCCAGTATGATGCCTATTGTTACTCCAGCTCGATCAGCCCTTGCCTCTACTCCTCAGGTTGATTCCACTGAACTGGCTGTTCCTGGTAAAGAACCGGTTAAATGTGGCTATAGTGGCCGTCCCCGACATACCAAAGACACTTGTTGGAAGCTTCATGGTTGTCTTAAAGAGGGAGGTCATGGTGCGAAGCAAGGTGGTTCCTGTTCTCAAGCTCATATGGCTGATACAGTTGATAATTCTATTACGGCACCCACTGCATCATCACCATTCTCTTCATATCAGTTAATGGTTCTTCAAAGTATGATGGCTCAATCAAATGGGTTTTGCTGCTCCTCCCGTGACATCAGCTTCTTTCACCTCCACTTCTCACCTTGCTCAGTCAGATATATGCCTTGCTTCTTCTCAGCCTAGTCCTTCCTGGCTTTTGGATTCTGGAGCTTCTAACCATATGACCAGCTCCTCAGACATCTTCAGTAGCTATACCCCTTGTTCAGGTAAAGACAAAGTCCGAGTAGCAAATGGGTCTCTTTACGCCATCTCTGGTTAAGGCACTGCCACCATCTATCCCACCATTTCCCTTCACTCTAATCTTCATGTCCCTAAACTATGCACTAATTTACTTTCAGTTTATCGCCTCACTGTTGACCTTAACTATTGTGTTCACTTCTTTTCTTCTCATTGTGTTTTTCAGGATCTGGTGACGGGGGCAACAATTGGATATGGTAAGGTGCGAGATGGGCATTACTACCTAGATCTGGAGCCTCTTGCTTCATCTCCTCCGGTCTTTGCTCATACTCTTCGGGCTGATAGTCACCTTCAACAACTTCATGAATGGCACCAGCATCTCTTCAGGGGGAGAATTATTTTGAGGAATAAATGACCCTAAATACATGTTCTCATGTCCTCTCATCATTGATACCATTCCTCTTCAGGGGGAGACTGCTCAGGGACCTTTGACTAGTGGAAAAGAGCTCATAACTTTTTCTTGCCGTCAAGAGAAAGCTGCTTCTACCTTACCATGGCTACCTGCGCGGCTGCGCCTCTTGAACCAGCTCCTAAGCACACAGAAGTTAACAATGCTCTTCTTCTTCTCATGATGATCGTCCCATTGCTATCAGAAAAGGAGTTAGATCTTGCATAAAACACCCCATTTGTAACTTTGTCTCCTATGAATCTTTGTCTCCCACCTATGGTGCTTTTGTTTCCTCTTTATCTTCTGTTCTATCCCACAGGGCTGGAAAAAAGCTATAATTGACCCTAAATGGAAGACTGCTATGATAGAGGAAATGCAGGTCTTGAAGAAAAATGATACTTGGGAGCTAGTCCCTTATCCCCAGGTTAAGAAACCAGTGGGGTACAAGTAGGTGTTCACAGTAAAACAGAAGTGTGTTGCTCAACATTCCATAACTCCTTGGCTGAATTTAGGAGAACAAAGTTGGGTCTAATAGATGGCTCCATGGAGTTCAGAAGGAATGACATGATTAGTGCATCATTAGCTAACCAGTTGTCTTTGGCAGGGGCTTCAGTCGGCATATGGGTGCCAGCAGTAAGGTACCCCAAAAAATGGTTAGAAGGCGGGCACATGACCAAGCAAGGTAGTTTGATCCATTTAACTTGGTGGGTCCCAGTTGGAGAGAGTGGTCGTAGTGATGGGGAGCACCAGGGCGACTCAAATCGGCTACTCCTAGGGCCAAGGGAAGTACTAGAAGCTGCCGTCATAGAGCCGGGAAAAAATGAACACAATAAGTGGAGAAGAAGTATCTCACATGAACCAAACGGAGCATAAGAATAGTGCTAAAAGAGGAGAAACATGGAGTGTTTAGCAGCTGGAGAAGCCCACGGGAGCAGCGGCAGCAGGTGGGAGCCTAGGAGGGCCAATAGACCAGGTAGAGGCCCCTGGAGTGATGGCTAGTGAAACCATAGTACAAAAACTCGCGAAATTTCAGTTGAGATATCGAATATTTCGAGTATTTTGACCTGTCCGAAACGAAACGCAAGTTCAATATGAAAAAATGCAATATTTCAAAAATTTCGGTGAAATTTCGGAAATTTCGGTCATCTCGTTTCGGAAATTTCGTAAATCTCGGTAACTTCGGTCATCTCGTTTTGAAAATTTTGGAAATCTCGGTCATATTTGGCATTTTACGCCCACAGAAAATACCATATTTCAACGAAATTTCGGTCAAACCGAAACACCGAAACGAAACGGGATTTAGTACCATGAGTGAAACTAGCGGCTGGCGGAGCCCTAGGGAGGGCCGACAGGAGCAGACGGAGGCGTGGGAAGGGCCAATAGGGCAGGCGGAGCCCTAGGAGGGCCGACAGGGGCAGGCAGAGCCCTGGGAGAGCCGGTTGGGGCAGACGGAGCCCTGGGAAGGGCTGGCAAGGGTAGGCGGGTCCTCTGGGAGGGCCTTCATGTAACACCCCGCATATGTGCCATGACTATTTTATGAATATTTTAATATGAGATGTAATATTTTATAATGTTATAATGTAAATTATATTATTTTTCTTATATAACATTCATATTATAAGAGTTACTTTAGTATTATACACTAAGGTACATATGTGTGTGTGTATCTCTCTCTATATATATATATAATATGGTTAGTTTTTGTCTTATACACTATGTTGACAGTGAAATGAAAGGTACATATGGGTTTATAGGACTGATATGTTAGAAGTGAAAGGGGTGGTGTTAATGGGTATTATTGGAATTCAACATGATTACAACAACAAGTTCAGCCTTATCCCAACTTAATGGGGCCGGCTACATGGATCCAACAAAACACAGTAGGGAAAACTAAGGTCTAAACAGAAATAGGGGGATGAAGAGATGGGAAAAGAGGGATGGGAAATGAGGAAACGACAGATGAAAGAAGGAAAATAACAGCAAAATTAAGCATGAAAGTAGATGAAAGTAAGGAATGAGACACAGCACAGCAACTTAGGAGAATCTCATCTAAATGGGGTCCGCAACATGGATCCTAGCCCTCCAACAGGCTCTATCTGAGGTCATACTTGGTACAAGACCCAAGCAATGCATGTCTTTCCTCACTTCTCCTATGGTCATTTTAGGTCTGCCCCTAGTTCTTTTAGCTCCTTCAATTGGAATCATATTACTCCTCCTTACGGGGGTGTCCCTCGGCTTCCGTTGGACATGAACGTACCATCTCAAACGACTCTCTCGGAGCTTGTCATTGATTGGGGCAACTCCCAAGTCAGCTCTAATACGATCACTCCGTACTTAATCTTTCCTAGTTTTTCCACACCCATCTTAACATCGTCATCTCTGCTACACATAGCTTTTCAATATGACACTTTTTAACTGCCCAACATTCAGCCCCATACACCATTTCCGGTCGTACAACAGTCCTATAGAACTTTCCTTTACGCTTTAAAGGAATACGTTGGTCACACAATACTCCGGACGCACCTCTCCACTTCAATTATCTCACTTTAATTCGCTGTGAAACGTCATCCTCTATGTCACCTTCGTTATTTATGATTAAGTGTATATATATATGTATGTTATGTATTCACATAGCCCCAGCTCACTTAACAAAGCCCATATTTATTAATCGCATTTGCCTTAAAATCCAATAGTGGGTTATTAAGTGCATACAGGGTCGGGCTGGCCCTGCCAAGGCCAAGGCCTCAACCTAGGCCCGGCCTTGCCAGGGCCAGGAAAATACTAAACCCAGCTTGACCCTAGCAGGAACACAGGCCCGGCCCAACCCTGTCTGAGCTCAAGGCGGGTTAGGGCCGGGTCGAGATGGTCGGTTGTTTTTTGACACCCCTATGCGATACCGATATGTATCGGCCGAGACAAGACGAGACGAGACGGTGCAATGTTTTAAACCCTGATTGGGTTAGCTTTTGATTAAGTAGAGTTTAAGTAGGATGGTATAAAGGGGTAAAATAAATTTGAAGGTGGGTTAGTGTATTCAGCATACAGATGTATGGATAATAGCTCTTTCTCTCTCTCTCTCTCTCTCTCTCTCTCTCTCTGTGTAACGGTCAGATCTGCCCGGCAAGACCAGAGATCTCCTTCTTCTCTCACGTTCTCACTCTCACCTCAGGTGAAAAATCAGGCGCAGGCGTAGCTGCCCTCTTCTATTCGTCCCTGTTGTCTCCATATCGGCACATTAGGGCGAAGGATCTGTAGACCTGCATCCTTGCCTTGTAAGGTCTAGGTAGACCTCTTGTCCTCGCTGTTGGGCTTCCGGCAGCTCCTTTCTGTTCGGCGCTCAGACAGGCCAAAGGAACCACCACTTCTGCAACTTTACCTTTCTTTGTCTTTTGGGCCTCTATAACAGTCAAAAGGTAACAACGGTCGATCTGTGCCTGTGGTAATTCAAGATTTCAACTGACCAGCACTGACCTGCTCCGAGTGGCTTCGGCCTGACTCTTTGGTGGAACACAAGAGAGCACCAAACTTGCTCCGAGCTGCTTCGGCCTGCCTCGTCGGAGGAGCACAAGAGGACACCAGACCTGTGTTGATCTGTGTCTAAGTGTTTCACTTACTGCTTCACCTGACCCTTGCTGAACTGAGCTGATCTCCCTTGTCGTGCTACATAGATCTACCGTCTATTGTTGTTACTGCTGCTTGGTTGGGGTTGAAGGTTTCTGCTGGGTCGTTCATGCGGTTTCAGAGGCCATTTCGTCTTCTTGGTTGAACCATCACTGGCAGGTTTCAGAGCCCTCTGCATAGTAAGGGATGCTTCCTATACCACTCTTCTAACCTTTTATTTAGTAGTCTTTAGCACTCATTACGTGCTACTGTATCTGGTTATCATATTTGTGTGTTGGCTTACATCGGCTTTGTTGTAGATCTCTCCTGTCTCTTAGCCGAAGTGTGTTGTCCTTTTGTTTTGTCCTACAAGTAGACATACTATCAGCTTGCTGTATGATTACTGCTGGTGTGTCACAATGTGTTGACACCATCCTTATCACTTTGCATTCCCTGATTTGCTGACCCTCATTGGCCACTCTGTTTGGCACTTCATATCACTGTTTATTGATCGCTTGCTGTTATTTTATTGCGGCAAGATAGTGGATACAAGCATGGTTTAAAGTACCGGTTTTGGGTATCGTATCGGAAGGATGGTTTTAAGAGATGTATCATATCGTATCGTGTCGTACTATATTGGGGATACGTATCGTATGCTACAGATACGCATGGAAATGGTCAATATACACATGGAAATACACTTTTGGAGGCAAAAGCAATATATAACATGTATAATGCATAAACACTAAAATGGAGAACAACGTATAACGAGACAAGAGACTTTCATCGATTTGAATACAAATCCTTGCAATGATCAAGTTTGATGCATCAACAAACTTAGTTTTATCTAAATTTATTGATTTATTTCAAAACTAGGATTTTTTTATTTTAATTTTTTTTAAGGGGGGGGGAAACTGGGGAGGGAGGAAGGTAACAGCCAGGAGACTCGAACTCGAGACCTCCTAGTGAGCATGGGCATGGAGTGCACCACAACTCACCAACTGTGCTAGGCAGCTGTTGTTAAAATAAAAATAGGATTAAGAACCATGATTTAAACACAAGATCAAGTTTTTCTAAAACCGACCTGTGAAATCTCTTTTTTCTATGAAATCTCCAGCAATCTTTGATCTCAAAAACAAAATCTTATTTTGATAGTCACATGGGCCTTTAATGGCTGTATCAACGTGTATCGTTTGGTATCGACCGTATCAGTATGTATCGAGATGTATCGAGCTGTATCGACCAATACATACCGATCCGTATTGATACTCTCACAGAACAGTTAACGTATGTATCGTAAGTGTCGGTCTGTATCGTATCGTATCGGTCCGTATTGATACAATATGTAATAAAATTAAAGAGAAAGAAGGAGAAAGAGAGGAGAAGAGGAGGGGAAGAAGAAGTGCTGCAACAAGTTGGGAGTCACAGCCGTATGAAGGCCTGCCCCAAAACATTCAAAATATTAAAAATAACAATAGGGTAAACAGCAAAAGACTAAAACACCCCTAAGAGGGAAATTGTGAATTAGCTCTAGCACTAATTCACAACTTCCCTCCCCCTTTCACGACAACTTCTAACACTCCCCCTCAAGCTGGAGCATATATGTTAATCATGCCCAGCTTGTTACAAATATAATCTACTCTCACACTCCCCAAAGACTTTGTAAACAAATTAGCAAGTTGCTCCCCGGTTCGAACATGACGAGGAGAAATAATCCCTTGTTGCAGCTTTTCATGAACAAAATGACAGTCAATCTCAATGTGTTTCGTTCTCTCATGAAACACAGGATTAGTAGAAATATGAATGGTAGCCTGATTATCACACCATAATAATATAGGAGAATCATCACTAAACCCAAGTTCTGTCATCAACTGTTTAATCCACATCAACTCACAAGTGCCATGTGCCATAGCACGATACTCCGACTCTTCACTGGACTGAGTTACAATGGTTTGTTTCTTGCTCTTCCATGAAACAAGATTTCCTCCAACAAACACACAATAACCTGAAGTAGATCTTCGATCAACTGGAGACCCTGCCCAGTCAGCATCAGTAAAACCTTCAATCCTCCCATGACCATGATCAGTATGTAGAAGACCACGCCCTGGAGCTTTCTTAACATAGCGCAAAACCCTTATAACCCCATCCCAATGAGACATCCGAGGAGAGGACATAAATTGACTCAGTACACTGACAAGAAAGGAGATGTCAGGCCTAGTCATAGTCAAATAGTTGAGTTTCCCTACAAGTCTCCGATACTTCTCTGGATCATCAAGGATATCACCATCATCTGCCATTAGTTTCAAATTAGGATCCATAGGAGTATCCAAAGGTTTAGATCCCAATAACCCTGGCTCTGAAAGCAAGTTAAGAACATACTTCCGCTCCGATCAAGCAAAATCCCTTTCCGTGATTGAGCTACCTCAATACCCAAGAAATATTTTAGACGTCCCAGATCCTTAGTTTGAAATTGCTGTCCCAAATGTGTCTTCAAGCTCTCAATACCTGAAGAATCATCTCCTGTGATAACAATATCATCTACATAAACTACCAAAAATATCCTCCTTGCATCCATAGTTGTCATGGCGTCACGGCGATCCAAGTCGGTGGAGGGTGTCATGTCGATATATCGACATGGTGCCCGCCGTAGCATGTCGACCATGTTTTATTTTTATTTTCTCTATTTTTAATGTCATTTAGTATGTTATAGTATATATCCTATAACATCAAAAATCAGCATGAAAGTGTACTACTAATATACTATGGTTTAATTCATGAAAGTGTAATATCCATTAGTGTACATGAAAGTATGAAAACATAGATTAGCCTACCAAATAATCGTATGTGTGCTGTGCTGCGTGTGTACCTTGTGTGGCATGATCAAAGCGTGTCTCTCCGGTGAATCGGAGCGGGCCTACAGTGCCGAATCTGGGCCTCCCGGCCTACCACATAACGCTCTCGCATCGTGTCATATTCTTCACCAAAGATCACCACCACCACATATCGAGATGTTGTTTAAGTCCTTTTGACCCACCTCCCATAAATTGCATGTGACAATAATTACATATAGATTTTCTCTTATCCCCATCAATGGGAGTACCATGTAACCATGCAATGTCACCCCTATGCTGGCTGGTTGGTCTCTCTTGTTCCTCTGTTCTCTTTGTTCCGTCCCGCCCTTTGTTGACTACTTTCCCCCTTTTTGCTTGCCCCTCGCACGTTGTCATCACGATCCGCCATAATGATACTTGTTTCTCGCAATGTAAGTAACACAAATAATTAAAAAACTTAATGTAGATGCACTTCAATTGACACTTTTAGATTACTAATACACTTGTATAGTTATTTAATATTTTTCCCCTAACCCTTATATTTTTCACAAAATTAAAACCAATTTTTATATATAATGTTAATATAAGTATTGACCTAACACAACAAAACTATGAATTAGTAAACATAATATACATGTAATGCATCTCAAAACATATAGAAATAACTTTCATATTTTTTCATTATTTTTTAAACTTAAAACTCATATTTTTCCTTATTTATTTCTGTTTTTTAATTTTTTATATATTTTTCTTAATTTTTCGAAAATTAAAAGAATTATTTAAGAGCAGAAAAATAAATCCGACAACTCGTGAAGCCGTAGATCGGCTTGGTGTCTAACATATATTTAATTCATTACCATCTAAGTCATATTACCCCTAATTATTTCCTATTTTAGTTGTAGGAAAATGAATTTTTAAAACCAGAAAAAAATAAAAAATACATATGGGAAAAAATTTCGACACCGTGAGGCTGTAGATCGGCCTCCAAAGTGTCTAACATATATTAATATCATCAACATCCAAATAACATTTGTACAAAGTTTTTTTAAAAAAATAGTTTTAGAGAAATATAATTTACCTTAAATAATGAAAATAGGCTTGGATGATGAGCTTAGATGACCCTCCGACGTCTTCCCGGCGACAAGGAGCTTCAATGAGGCTTGGAAGGGAGGAAGAAGAGAGAAAATTTCATTAGCAGCTCTCGGTCGAAATATCGAAGAGCTGCGAAATATGAAATTTATAAGGATTTTGAATGTGACACTATTGTCACTTTATCGATATATCGTGAGTTCCACGATATATCGTCGAAATATCTCGATATATCGTCGAAATATCTCGATATATCGTCGAAATATCTCGATATATCGACGTTAGTTATTGTACTTTTTTATTTCGACATTGTTTCGTATCTCGTTCACGAATATCGCGATATATCGCCGATATTTCGCGATTTTATACCATGACATAAACTACCAAAATATCCTCCTTGCATCCATAGTTGTCATGGCGTCACGGCGATCCAAGTCGGTGGAGGGGTGTCATGTCGATATATCGACATGGTTAGCATGTCGACCATGTTTTATTTTTTATTTTCTCTATTTTTAATGTCATTTAGTATGTTATAGTATATATCCTATAACATCAAAAATCAGCATGAAAGTGTACTACTAATATACTATGGTTTAATTCATGAAAGTGTAATATCCATTAGTGTACATGAAAGTATGAAAACATAGATTAGCCTATCAAATAATCGTGTATGTGTGCTGTGTGCTGTGTGCAAGGTAAGAAGAAGAAAAATATAAAAAACACCATCTCTGTGGATCGCGAAGCCTTCAATCGCAAGGCAAGAAGAAGGGAAAAAAAACGAGAAAACTACTGGCTGTAATGAATCCCTCCACCCCCCATTCTCGTCTCTCAACTCTCTCCCCGTCTGTGTGTGTGTAATTGTGTATGTGTGCTGTGTGCAGGGCAAGAAGAAGATAAAAAAAACACCTTCTCTTTCTATGTGCAACTGCAACGCAAGGCAAGAAGAAGAAACAAAAAACCGAGAGGTCTATGATTGTGTGCAAGCCTACAAGTATCGCAAGGCAAGAAGAAGAAAAAAAAAAAACTCGAGAGGTCTCGCGATCTGTAAGCGAGCCTGCAATCGCAAGGCAAGAAGAAGAAAAAGAAAAAAACAAAAAAGCGAGAGGTCTCCATTGTGCAAACTCGCAACTACAAGGCAAGAAGAAGAAGAGCAAAGAAGAAGAAGAAGAACTGACGGAGAAAGTTGCCTGGAAGTGAAGAAGACAAAGAAGTGAGAAGAATCAAGAAGAAGAAGAAGAAGAATCAAGAAGAAGGATCGAGTCGCACTCATGGGAGGACTGGGAGGAGATTGGAGAACAAGAAGAAGAACCAAATAAATAAAAATAAAAAATTACTTACCTGGAGGTTGCGGAGGGGTTCGAACTTGCCGAGTTGCGGACTTGCAGCCTTCAATTCTTCTTCTTCTTCTTCTTCTTCTTCTTCTTCTTCTCACTTCTTCTCTGACTCCTTCGCTCGGATGTCTCACGAAGTCTCTCTTCTGTCTCGACAAACTTTGCGATTTCTAAAATCCCCAAATTTCAATTCCAATTAGGGATTTAGGGAATACTACTAAAGTGTACTGTTTAATCTTGAATGGTTTTAATTTTTAATGTTAATGTGACCAATACAAATGAAGGAAAAAGCATTTAAGCTTTTAAAAAAAAAAATTTAAACCTAAGTTTTTTAAACTAATATCGACCGATATGCCCATATATCGTGATATGGCATCCATGGCGGTGCCATGGCGACGCCATGTACGCCATATCGGGCAATATTTATACATTAGCCATGTCGAAGGTCGATATGCCAGTTTCTCCAGCGCCAAGACGCCATGGCGGTGCCATGGTGACGCCATGACAACTATGCCTGCATCAGAATGCCGGAAAAACACCGAGTGATCACTCTCAGACCAAGTCAGTCCAAACTCCAACACAACATCTGTAAATCGACCAAACCATGCCCTTGGCGACTGTTTCAGCCCATACAATGATTTCTTCAGCCTACACACCTTACCAGACTCCCCTTGAGCAACAAAACCAGGAGGTTGCTCCATATACACTTCCTCATGGAGATCACCATGCAAGAAAGCATTCTTGACGTCCAACTGAAACAAAGGCCAATCGTGTGTAGCAGCCAAAGAAATGAAAATGCGAACAAAAGCAAGTTTCGCAACAGGAGAAAAGGTATCCAGGTAGTCTATACAATAGACTTGGGCATATCCCTTAGCAACAAGACGGGCCTTCAACTGAGCCACAGACCCATCAGGATTAACTTTCACCATAATTATCCACCGACAGCCAATGGCAGACTTACCAGAGGGTAAGGAAACAAGATCCCATGTCTGATTGTCCTTCAGCGCAGATAATTCCTCAGTCATAGCAGCCCTCTATCCAGGGTTAGACAAGGCTTCTGCAACAAACTTAGGAATAGGATGACGTTCAAGAGTAGACAAACAAGCAACAAAAGTAGAGGACAAACTAGTATAGGACACAAAGTTAGAGATAGGATGTTGGGGACAACTCCGAACACCCTTACGAAAAGCAATAGGGACATCTAAATCAGAAATAACAGGAATAGGAGGCGAAGAGGAGGTACCTATTAGAGGATCTGGATCTGGAGGCGAAGAAGATGAGGTAGAGGTAGCTAACTGGGTGCTATATTTTTCATAAGCTGGAATGCGAGGTATCGGGTCGTTGGATGAGCGACGGTGGAACACAACAGATGGCTTAGTAGGAGGTGGCGCTGCTAGCAAAGGATCCTACAAAAGAGAAGAATACTCGACAACAGAGACGGGCAGATCATCGTCCAAATCTAAAGAAGGCAGCGATGACTCAACAAACGGAGTGGACTCAAAGAATTTAGCATCAGCTTTAACAAAGGATTTCTTTAAATCAAAAGAATAGCAACGATAACCCTTTTGAGTCTTAGAATACCCCACAAAAAGACATTTAAGAGCCCTAGGATCCAACTTAGAGCGACTAGGTCGATGGTCCCTTATAAAACAAACACTCCCCACGAGGGGGTAAAGTAAACAAAGGTTGAGAAGGAAACAACAAAGAATATGGAATACCCTCACACAAAACTGAAGATGGTAGACGGTTAATAAGATAACATGCTGTCAAAACTTCATCAACCCAAAAAATTTTAGCCACTTGCATCTCAAACAAAAGAGATCAAGTGACTTCCATTAAATGTCTGTTTTTCCTCTCGGCAACACCATTTTGTTGAGGTGTGTCTGTACAAGAGGACTGATGAATGATGCCATGCTGAACCATAAATGTAGTAAAAGGAGCAGAAAAGTATTCTTTGGCATTATCACTATGAAGAACTTTTAATGAAGTATTAAACTGATTCTGAATTTCAAGAACAAAAGCACAAAAAATGGAGAATAACTCAGAATGATTCTTCATTAAATAAATCCAGGTAACTCTGGAATAATCATCAACAAATGTAACAAAGTAACGAAAACCCAACTAAGAAACAACCAGACAAGGGCCCCATATATCAGAATGAACTAAAGAAAAGAGGTGGGCAGCCCGTTTATTGACTCTTGGGGGAAACTTACATGGTGAAGTTTCCCAAACTGACATGACTCACAATTAAGACTAGACAAAGATTTAAAACGACTATCTAAAACTTTCAAACTCTCTAAGGAAGGATGACCCAAACGACAGTGAATCTGATGAGGAAGCGCCATACTTGAACATGCCACCATTGATGTGTCTTCAAGTAGATATAACCTCCCAGATTCACGGCCTCTACCAATCGTCTTCTTCGACTTGAAATCTTGAAATACACAATAGCCAGGGAAAAAAGTGACAGAGCAATTATGAGCTTTGGTGAATTTGTGATCATACAACAAATTAAATGGAAACTTAGGCAAATAAGAAACAAAGGATAATGACAAAGACGAGGTAGCATGCACAGTCCCTGTACCCCGAACCTGAGCTGAAGACCCATTAACTAACACGACTGTTAACAAAACAGGAATTTCGTGAATGGCTTGAATGAATCAATGAGATCAATCAAGCTCTCTATTTATAATAATAATAATAAAAGAGATTACAAAGGGAAATACTATTCACAACACTGTTCACGTGAACAGTGTCACAACCCAAATTACAATTCTACCCTTGTTCAAAAGTACATAATTAAAGCATAAATAAATACCATAAATACCCTTATAATATCGGGTAACACATCTCAACACTCCCCCTCAAGTTGGGGCATAGATATCACACATGCCCAACTTGACTAGACTAGGATAAAACAACTTCCCACTCAACCCTTTGGTGAAGACACTAGGCAGTTGATCTCCAGACTTCACAAAAGGGATACAAATCTGCCCACTCTCTAACTTCTCCTTGATGAAGTGTCTGTCAATCTCCACATGTTTGGTACGGTCATGCTGCACTGGATTGTGGGCAATGCTAATTGCTGCTTTGTTGTCACAATACATCATTGGAAGATGAACAGAACCACGGATATCAAGGAGTAAACTCTGAAGCCACAGTAACTCACATATGCCCTGGGCCATAGCACGGAATTCAGCTTCAGCACTAGATCTTGCCACAACATTTTGCTTTTTACTCCGCCATGTGACCAGATTTCCTCCATTAAAAGTACAATAGCCGGAGGTAGATTTCCTGTCAGGGTTACCACCCCAGTCAGCATCTGTGTAAGCCTCAATGCGAAGATGGTCATGAGGAGACAAAAGGATCCCCTTTCTTGGAGCTGACTTCAAGTAATGGAGAATACGAAGAACAGCAGCCATGTGAGTGGAATAAGGATCTTGCATGAACTGGCTCACAAGACTCACAGCAATGGCAATATCTGGTCTAGTGTGGGAGAGATAAATCAGCTTGCCCACCAATCGTTGATATCTGCCCTTATTAACAGGTTCACCATCCTTCTCTTGCAGACGGGTAGTAGCTTCCAAGGGAGTGTCACAAGGATGACAACCAAGCAAACCAGTCTCTGATAGTAAATCTAGAACATACTTTCTCTGGGAGAGAAAGATGCCTTTTGGAGAACGGGCAACTTCAATCCCAAGAAAATATCTTTGTTGTCCTAGATCTTTTATGTCAAATTCCCGTCCCAAGAAAGCCTTCAGGTGAGAAACTTCATGTGTATCATTACCAGTCACAACTATGTCATCAACATAAACTATGACAAGAGTGACCTTTTCTCGAAGGGAGGGAGGTGGGTTTTGAAAACCTAGATCATAGTGTATTTGGCTCTGATACCATGTTAACAAAACAGGAATTTCGTTAATGGCTTGAATGAATCAATAAGATCAGTCAAGCTCTCTATTTATAATAGTAATAATAAAAGAGATTACAAAGGGAAACACTATTCACGACACTGTTCACGTGAACAGTGTCACAGCCCAAATTACAATTCTATCCTTGTTCAAAAGTACATAATTAAAGAATAAATAAAATACCAAAAATACCCTTATAATATTGGGTAACACATCTCAACAACAATATTTGAAGAAGACTCACGAAATGAAGAAAAATACCTGAAACCCAAGTCATATGATCCGAAGCACCTGAATCAATGATCCAGGGACGAGAAGTGGATGAAAGGCATACAGTAGCATTACCTGTCTGAACAAGAGTAGCAGCAGAGAACTGAGATGACTGGGAACTCTAAAACTGAGTAAAGCGCTCATAGTCTTCATCAGACATCGTTATAGTCTTACCCTCAGGCTTGGAGGGAGAGGGAACACCCAAATCACTACTAGCCGAGTTGGCAAATTGAGGTGGTTTACCATGAAGTTTCCAGCAAAAGCGCTGAATATGGCCAGGCCTACCACAATGATGACAAGTCCTCACTTGTCCTAAAGTCTCTGAAGCACTAGAAGTGGGAGCTTTACTAGTGCCAGCCCCACAACCACGATCACCACCACCATTATTACCTGTCCCACCATTAGAGCCACGGTTTGGTGGAAAAGAAGCAAGAGCAGAATTTTCAGCATTGTTGGGTTCTTGGCTGCTTTCACAGGAAGCACGTAAAACTCGAGAAAAAGTTTCCGAAAGAGTGGTGACCTTATTTCCACCAAGAATCTGAGACCTCACCGACTCAAATTCCTTATGAAGTCCACCCAAAAATACCATAACAGCAAGCTGTTCTCGCTGGTTTTGCATCGCTTGCACATCCGATGAAATAGGAAGGACAAAATTCATATCCTCATACAAACATTTGAAGTCAGCAAAATATTGAGTGACATTGAGATTCTTTTGATCCACTTTATAGAAAGCTTGGGAAAGATCATATATACGTGACAGGTTGTTCTGTCCAGAGTACAGGATATTCATATATTCCCATAATTCCTTAACTGTATCAATATGAGTCACCAAGTCTGCAATCTGATTTTCCATTGAATTTGGCATCTGGCTCAAAATCCGTGCATCGACAGTGTCCCATGATGTATCATCAAAAAGTTTCGATTTTGTCAAATGATCCTGTTGATCACGGCCAATCAAAGCCAATCGAACCACCTTCTTCCATTGCTGGAAATTTGATATTCCCTCTAACTTGCGATCAGTAATACGATGAGAAGACAAAAGCTCAGTCACCGTAGTCTTGGTCTCAACCATTCTTACTAATTCAGATAATTTAAATAGTAGAGACAGCCAAAGAACAATCCACCAAATAATCCCAATTAAAAAAAAATCGAGAATCACCCCCAAAGTATAACACAACTCAAAGCACAAAATCATGATAAAAAAAAATATTGTGAATAATCCCAATGTCGCTGACTTCAAACACTTACTCCATCAACCTTCATGTCCCACAACAACTCATCAAAATCATCCAAAAATAGACCTAGTTCTTCATATAATCATGAACTAGTCTGTAAACAAAAAAAAAAAGACAGCAATGGAATTATATTGAGCCTTAGCTCTTGGTAGACAATCACAGAGATGAATCCTCAACATAAACCCAAAATTTAAGAGCTTAGCAAGCTCAAATCGATCCTCCAGAACTGAGAACAAAGATCCAATAATGGAGGAACAAAGAAGAATCAGCCATAGCCAGCGAAAATAGAGTGAACCTCTCTCAAATTTCAGATAGAAGAACTCCCACTCATCTCTCTGAAAATTTCACTCTGAAACCCTAGAAAAAAAAACCCCAAATCGAAATTGTCAAACTCTATAAGAACCCAGATTTTTCTCTCCACCTCAATTCTTCTCACATCCCAGATGTTCCAACCCCTAGGGGTTCTTCTTGCCTTCGATTTATAGCCTCTTACCGTGCGCTTGTTAGAGTTGTTAGTAACTATGTAACAGGGGTAGTTTGGGAACTAGGCTGTGAACTAGTTGCCTTGTTTTGTATTTTTATCTTGTTTGTCCTTTTTACCTTGTACCTCCCTAGGGAGGTGGATGTAATAACTCTTTAGTTCTATTCAAGTAATATAGAGTGTGGAGAAGTCTCCCCAACACACAAGAGGTGCAACCCTAACACTCTCTCTTGGTCTCCTTCTTCCTCTCATCTCTTCTCCTCTCTCTCACCTTGTTCTTCTCTTCTAACTAAACCTAAAATCTAACTTGGTATCAGAGCCACCACAGGGTTTGAGAGTCGTATTACCCTTTTTTACTTCTCATTTTTTTTTCCCTCTTTGGAATCCGAAAACTCAAGAGATTCCATGGAGAAGGACCATATGTAAAAAGGTTTTGTTGGGATGGTATGAGAAAGGTTCTACACAGCCTGTTTCAATGTTGGATGAAGTTATTTGAGCTGCCATGAAGTTTTGTTTGGTTTTTGAAGACAACCAAAGACCTGCTAGGGCTTCCGCCAGTCCTCTGTTGCAGGCCTTGTTTCACCTGCATGTCAGCATGTAATTGGACCATGGAGCAGCTTACTGAGATCGTTTTTAAGTCCTCTTCATGCCTCCTGGGTCCTCCTTTGATGGTTGCTGAGTTCCTTTGAACAGAGCTCAGTTTCGTGAGCTTCTGTTCTGCCCAGATTTTTCCGCCATCTCAGGGTTGCAGCTCTTATATTTCCTTCTCTTGGCATGGGTTTGGAGCTTGGAATGGCTTGTTAGAATCGTACAAGTGTGCTTTTCAAGCCCCATGTGTATCTCCTAGCTGAAGGGCTCTATTGCTGGAGCTTTACTCTTTTTCGTGGTCTCTTTGTTCCTGCCCTGGTATCGACTGTGACTGCTATTGTCTTTTTTTCTTGCATTTGAAGCATCATGGACTCCTCTCTTGGCTAAAAGTGTGTATGCATACCTTGTTAAAGGTCTTACAACTTGTATGAGTGGATGTTTTTGTTTAAAAATGATTGGGTGAAGTTCTGTTCAGTTTTTCCTCCGTTTTTTTTCTGCTGCTGGAATTTATCTCTTGAGATTGGAATCTCCATTTGGGTTGAGTGTCTTCATTTGGGTTGAGTGTGTACTTCCCACTTTGTTTGGACTTGCTTGTGTATGGTTAAGTGCCTCTTTTATCCCCACAAGATGCCTGATTCTGATGTCTCTGGGCTTGGCACGGCTGAATCACAACCTACTCCAGCTGCTCCACAGTTTGTCTTTGAGAACTCACACCCACAGATCTCCATTGTAAAATTAGTCAACACCAATTTTTTGGATTGGTCCCACTCAGTGAAGCTTTCCCTTCGGAGCAAAGGGAAACTTGGGTATATTACTGGCACCATTACTGCTCCAGCTCTTGGTTACCCTACTTATGAGAAATGGGAGACCAAAAATTCCACAATCATGTCATGGCTTATCTTCTCCATGAAGCCTGAGATTGGGCGAAGATTTATGAGAAAGGAAACTGCCAAAGATATTTGGGATAGTGTCGCCCAGACATTTGACAAGGTGGGTGACTCCGCCAAAGTTTATCACCTTCATCAAAAAATTAATGCAATGAAGCAAGGCGACAAGACTATTTCTGAGTACTACAATGCCTATATTAGCCTGTTGGAGAAGTATGATCATTACAGGATTCTGAGTATGAACCCATCAGGCTCCAGATTTTGGGCAGGTCTCCTCTTCCATCTCTTGATGAGGTTTGCAGCTATTTGCAGAGTGAGGAGACTCGGCGTGCAGCTATGGCACCTGCTCCAGCCTCATCCCTTGAGAGATCAGCTCTCAATTCCTCCTCATTTCGGGACACACATAGTGGTGGTAGAGGCCAGGGGCTTACTTATGGGGAGGACAGAGCAGTGGAGACAGGTGGTACTAGTGGTGGTGGCAGAGATAGATTTAAATGCGACCATTGTGGGAGATCTGGGCACACTAAGGATAGATGTTGGACTCTTCATGGCCGTCCCCCTGGTACACGCGGTGGGACTCGTAGTGGTCATCGTGGGGGAGCTCGAGGTGCCCACCCTGTTGTGACAGAAACAGATGCTACACTGGATGACTCTACTTTGGCTGATGTAGTGTTCCGTAGGGTCATGTCACAGTCGAGCATACCTTCTACACCCACAGCAGCTAGCTCTTCTTCATCCTCTGCTCTGCAGGTCTCTACCTCAGCCTCTACTGCAGCCCAGTCTTAGGTCATTGACTATGGTGCCACCGACCACATGACTGGTACGTCCCATTATTATGATTCCTATACCATTTGCTCTGGTAAGGATAAGGTTCGGGTAGCCGATGGCTCCCTTTCCTCCATTTCTGGTAAGGGCAGTATCCCTATTACCTCATCTATTTCTCTTACATCTGTTCTTCATGTACCTAATCTTACCCTTAATCTTCTCTCTGTGAGTCATTTGACAAAATCTTTAAACTGATGTGTCACTTTTTTTCCTTCTTTTTGTCTTTTTTAGGATTTGGTGACGAAGAGGATTATTGGTAGTGGACGTGAGGAGCAAGGACTTTACTTTTTTTAGCCTTTTGTGCCCACAGCTCGGTCCTATGTATGTGGACGTGATGATAGTAGTTCTGTGGAGTCTATTATGTTGTGGCATTGCCGTCTAGGCCATCCGTCTTTTGCTGTAATGAGGAAACAATTGCCTCACTTATTTTCTTCTGCTGCTGCTTCTCATATTTTTCAATGTGAACCATGTATATTTGCCAAACATTGTCATTCCTCTTATCCATATCATGGTAATAGAACCACTGCTCCTTTTCATATTGTGCACACTGATGTTTGGGGACCTTCTCCCACTACCTCTTTATTTGGCTATTGTTACTTTGTGTCCTTTGTTGATGATTTTTCTCGTGCCACTTGGACTGTTCTTATGAAGCATAAAGTGATGTTTGTGATGCATTTAAAGCTTTTTATCAGATGATTCAGACTCAGTTTGACACTCGGATCAAAGTTGTTCAATCCGACAAAGGGGGGGAATACATGTTTGGTGGTCTCCAAACCTTCTTTACTGATAATGGCATTCTCCATCAGCTAGCATGTGTTGACACCCCCCCCAACAAAATGGGGTTGCTGAGAGGAAGAATCGCCATTTATTGGAGGTCACGCGTAGTCTCTTGTTTGGCATGCATGTCCCTAAGACTTTTTGGTCTACTGCTCTTCTCACTGCCTCTTTCCTCATCAATCGCATGTCTACCAAACTTCTTGATTTCAAATCTCCCTTGGACATCTTATCCCCTAAGGCTTTTGCTTTCTCTCTTCCTCCTAAAATCTTTGGGTGTGTTTGTTATGTGCATGTAGACAAATCTGCCCATACTAAACTTGATCCCAAGGCTCTTAAGTGCCTCTTCCTTGGATACTCTTCTGCTTCCAAGGGTTACAAATGTTATCATCCTTCTTCTCGTCGGTGTTTTATTTCAAAGGATGTCACCTTCCATGAATCTGTCCGTTTCTTTGCCCTCTCTCAGCAACCTCTTCAGGGAGAGAATTGTGGAAGTGAACTGGCTGTTGATTTCCTTTATCCTCTACCCATATCTCCCTTTACACTTGACATTGGAAAGCACAGGGCTGTGGATGTGAATGTGAATACAGATTTAGTGGTTGATAGTGGTACTGATAAGGAGAAGGATTACCATATTACCTACAAGAGAGGTGAAGGCGTGCATAATGAGAGAAAGAAGACCTACCAAGAGTCCTCTTTGGATCCAGATCCACACCCTGAGACTCATCCTTCTCAGTCAGGTGACATCCCTTCTTCTCTATGTGATTTAGATCTTCCTATTGCTGTTAGAAAAGGGAAAAGAGCTTATACTAATCCTATAACTCAGTTTGTTTCCTATGATGCTCTTTCTCCTACAAGTATTGCCTTTACCACTGCTCTCTCTACAACCTCTATTCCCAGGAATGTCAGTGATGCTATGCTTGACCCAAAGTGGAGACAAGCTATGTCTGAGGAGATGATGGCTCTTGAGAAAAATGATACTTGGCAGTTGGTGGATCTACCTAAGGGATGTGTCCCAGTTGGATGCAGATGGGTCTATACAATCAAGTATAAGTCTGATGGTACTGTGGAGAGATATAAGGCAAGGTTGGTTGCCAAGGGGTACAGTTAAGTCTATGGGATTGACTATCAGGAAACGTTTGCCCCTGTAACTAAGCATAACTCTATAAGAGTTCTTTTATCACTGGCTGCCAATAAAGATTGGCCATTATATCAGTTAGATGTGAAGAATGCCTTTCTCCATGGTGACTTGGAAGAGGAAGTGTACATGCAGCCCCCACCAGGCTTCAAAATGCCTTCCGCTGAAGGGAAAGTGTGTCTCCTCAAGAAGGCACTATATGGTCTCAAACAGTCACCAAAGGCATGGTTTGAACGCTTCCGACAGGCCATCCTAAAGAATGGATATTCTCAAAGCCAAGCTGATCACACACTCTTTACCAAGCGGGGCGATGGTACCATCACTGCTCTCGTTGTCTATGTGGATGATATTGTGGTCACAGGAGATGATATAGCTGAGATTGGCACACTGAAAAGCTACTTGGCACAACAGTTTGAGATCAAAGATCTGGGTCCCTTGAAGTACTTCCTAGGAATTGAAGTATCAAGGACTAAGAAAGGAATCAACATATGTCAACGGAAGTTTGTTCTTGATTTGTTGACAGAGACAGGGATGTTGGTTTGCAAACCAGCAAATTCTCCTATTGAGCAAAATCACAAACTAGGGGAAGATTGTGGTCCTTCTCTGGTTGATGCTGGAAAGTACCAAAGACTTGTTGGGAAGCTTATCTATCTTGCTATGACACGCCCAGATATTTCATATGCAATAGGAGTGGTGAGCCAATTTATGCATGCTCCCAAAAGTGGCCACTTGGATGCCGTATATCGCATTCTTAGGTATTTGAAGTCTTCTCCAGGGAAAGGACTGTTGTATGCCAGACACAATCATTTGAGAGTGGAAGGATTCACTGATGCAGATTGGGCTAGCTCTATTACAGACAGGAGATCTACCTCTGGCTATTGTACCTTTGTGGGAGGTCATTTGGTTACATGGAGGAGCAAAAAACAGCATGTTGTAGCCAGATCCAGTGCAGAAGCAGAATTTAGAGCTATGGCGCATGGAGTGTGTAAACTCATATGGTTGAAAAGACTTGTTCAGGAACTGGGATTTGACACTGAAGGCCCTATGAGACTCTATTGTGACAACAAGGCTGCCATCAGTATTGCCCACAACCCTGTTCAGCATGACAGGACTAAGCATATTGAGGTTGATAGGCACTTCATCAAGGAGAAGATAGACTCTGGCTGCATTTGTACTCCTTTTGTGAAGACTGGTGATCAGTTGGCAGACATCCTCACCAAGGCCCTTGCCTCTCCTCAGTTTAATTATCTTCTAAGCAAGCTGGGAATGCATGATATATATTCTCCAACTTGAGGGGGAGTGTTAGAGTTGTTAGTAACTATGTTACAGGGGTAGTTTGGGAACTAGGCTGTGAACTAGTTGCCTTGTTTTGTATTTTTATCTTGTTTGTCCTTTTTACCTTGTACCTCCCTAGGGAGGTGGATGTAATAACTCTTTAGTTCTATTCAAGTAATATAGAGTGTGGAGAAGTCTCTCCAACACACAAGAGGTTCAACCGTAACACTCTCTCTTGGTCTCCTTCTTCCTCTCATCTCTTCTCCTCTCTCTCACCTTGTTCTTCTCTTCTAACCAAACCTAAAATCTAACTGCGCTGTGCGCCGTTCTCGATCTTTGAATCTTTGATGGTGATTATCAACAGTTTTTGCACTGAAATCACCCCAAAAAACAAAAACAAAAACAAAACAGAGAGTGAGAGAGAGAGGACAGAAAGAAAGAAACAAAACAAAACAGTTTCTGGGGCCAAATCTTCTTGTAGTAAAAAAGACAAGCCCCAAAAAACCTAGAAATTCCCAAAAATCTCAACAGGGCCGAAAAACTGCTAATAGCTATGACCCATGGAAATTGGTCAAATTACAAACAAATATTAACAGAAGATGACCCTAGGTACTAGATGCAGCCCTTTTTCTCGTCTCTAATTCACTTGGCAACTATATCCCTTCAGCCACATATAATGTAAAATCAGAGGTCACTAATCCAGCCAGTTCAACAAAGATTTGGAAGTGAAGCTGACGAAATGAACTAGATCTTCATTCTTACTTGTCATAAGCCTAACAGTGTGTCAAGTAGCACTTGCAGAGAACTCAAAACCTCATAAGAACAGGAAGATGAACACATCTTGTTCACCACCACCACCATCATCATCAACCACACCCATGTGTGTGTGCGTACACATCCTGTTCACCACCATCATTATTATCTTCGAGGGAATATAAGTGTGTACTTGGAGGCCGTAGCGATTGATCGTCAAGGGAATCGATTCATCGAAGCAGCTAAAAGAAAGTGAAGGAAACTCATTACTCAGGGAAGGAGACTGAGGGAACTCTGGGAAAGTGAAAATGAAAAGGAAGCTTGATAGCAGAGGAGGAAGATGGAGGCACGAGCGTCGAGCGGCGGCTTTTCGGATCTGGATAAGTGAAAATGAAAAGGGATTTAGATTTTAGAGTTTACTATTGGCTTTTTGTCTTTTTCTTTATAATATATACATTAATATATAATATTATATACCTATAACTAATACAGGGTCGGGTCTAGGCCGGGCCGGGCTAAGCCCGAGGTCTTATCCCGGACCCGACCCGACCCGACCCTGCCAGGGTCAGCCAAAAACTCAACCCTAACCCGCCCTTCGGGCTGGTAGATCAGGGTCGGGTCGGGTCCGGGCCGGGCTCAGGGCGGGTTCGGGCCAGCCAGGCATTATTGACACCCCTAGAACCAGTCCCTATCGATCCAGCACTGATACCATGTAATAAAATTAAGGAGAAAGAAGGAGAAAGAGAGGAGAACAGAGGAGGAGGGGAAGAAGAAGTGCTGCAACAAGTTGGGAGTCACAGCCGTATGAAGGCCTGCCCCAAAACATTCAATATATTAAAAATAACAATAGGGTAAACAGAAAAAGACTAAAACACCCCTAAGAGGGAAATTGTGAATTAGCTCTAGAGCTAATTCACATCTTCCCTCCCCCTTTCACGACAACTTCTAACACAATACGATATCAATCGAGACATACTATTTTGCTAAAAAAGATAAGTATCGATATCGACCGATACCGGTACGTATCAGTCGATACTTTAAACCATGGATACAAGTTTAGCTTATCCACCTCGCCTTCTCTTGCACTATTGTGGTTGCGGTTTGCTTAACTTAGGGTTACTTTACTCTCGAATTTTTGTACACTTTTATGTCATGTCGTATTACCTGCCCCTCTTATTGATGCTAATCTGAATTACTTGTCTACTTTATCATCATTATTATTTAGTTCTAAGCACTACTTTACCATCTTTGTGCCTTGCTTGGCTTGATTATGCACCTAATTTTACCTTTGAGAGTGTCTTTTATTGCATCACTTTTTTATTTTTTGCATGGATCCTTTTGTGTTTTGATCTCTTTTCTCTTGATCACATGTCTTTCCATCCCCATTTTACTAGGGCGTCCCCCGTAAGCAACGCGCCGTGCCATCGCCCGAACACGGTGATAAGTAGACAAGAGCAAGTGAGAGGAATTATTTCAGCCTAGAAGCGTAGGATTAGATTAGCTTCCTAGAACATTGGATCTTTAACGGTAAGAGCCTGAAGTTTGTAGATGTTATGAGGAGATGAAGGATAAATATCACGTGTATCCAAGAGACAAGATGGAAAGGTAACAAAGCTAAGGTGTTGGATGACTTCAAACTTTGGTATTCGGGAGATCATAGTCATAGAAGCAGAGTGGGCATAATTGTGGACACAGATTTAAAGAATGATGTAGTAGAGGTCAAAAGACTGGGAGACAGGATTATATCCATCAAACTAGTATTGGAGAAAGAGGGGTCAATATTGTTTGAGCTTATGCACCCCAAGTAGGATTGGATGAAAGTTGTAAGCGTTAATTTTGGGACAACATAGATGATTTAATGCATGGTTTTGGCCAAAATAAATCGATTATTATTGGAAGTGACCTGAACGAACATGTTGGGAGTGATCGTAGAGGATATGAAGGTGTGCATGGTGGCTACGGAGTTTGGGAGAGGAACGAGGAGGGGACCTCCATCCTAGACTTTGCGGTAACTAAGAGAGGAGCACTTAGTTACCTATAAAAGTGGGAATCATACCAGCTAAATAGACTTTTTCCTAACAAGAAGGGTAGACAGAATGGTGTGTAAGGACTAGGTTATACTTGGTGAGAGCTTAACCACCCAACATAGACTGGTGGCTCTGGATTTGTGCCTCATTGCACAGAAGCATGGGAGGGAATCTATGTGCCCTAAGATATGGTGGTGGAGATTAAAAGGGAAGTCCCTAAGGACATTTACTAATAATGTGTTCAATCAAGGAAAGTGCGACTTTGAGGGAGACACCAATATGATGTGGAACGAGATGATGACTTGTATTAGGGGAGACAAAGGCTAGTCGTCAAAATAATATTAAATCTTGTTTTGACAGACCATTTTGGCTTGCCGAAATTTCTGAGAGCCCTCCGAAATTTGATACTTTTTCTGCCAGATTTTGGTTGGTCATTTTGGTAAGTTTTAGGCTAAATTAAGGCCTGAAACTTTATGGAAACCCAATTTTAGGGTATATAAACACATGTAAATGTTCAGATTGCAAAAATAGTCACCCAAAGTGGTGTTTTGAATATGCACCCTCGATTGGCAGTATACGGTCGAAATTTCGACCAAGACTGATGAGATTCTGTCTTTTTATACTTGATTTTTGTAATGTTTAGCCGAAATTTTGGTGAGATGTTACAAATAGTCAAAATTTTGAAATTTTGCAATTCAACCTACCGATTCATTTCTACTCAACCGAAATTTCTGAGATTTCGACGAGATTTCGTCAAGATTTTGAACTATAGTCGTCAGCCCCTATAGAGACTTGGTGAAACGATGAGGTCCAAGCAGGCATTAAGACCAAGAAAGATTGTTTTAAGACATGGCAAAGGACTAAAGAACTAGAGGATAAAAAGAGGTATTATGATGCCAGAAACGAAGCTAAGAAGATTGTGGGGAAAGCTAGGGTGAAGAAATATGAGGATCTCTATATCAACGTAAACACAGAAGTAAGGGAAAAAGCTATATATAAGATAGCTAAGATGAGAGAAAGGAAGAGTAGAGACTTTGATTAGGTGAGGTGTATCAAGGGCGAGGATGGAAGAGTGTTGGTAAGGGATGAAGACATTGTGAAGAGATGGGATGTGTATATTTCTAACCTACTAAATGGAGATAGAAGTGACTCAAACAATTACATTATTCAACAAGTACCGCACGCCATAGATATGTACGAAAGGTTAGTGTGGCGGAAGTTAAAGAACCCTTAAAAAAATATGAAAGCAAGCAAGATACCAGGCCCGAGATTCCAATAGAAGTTTGGAAAACCCTAGGAGGTTGTGGGGTATATTGGCTAACCAATCTGTTTAATAGGATTATGAACACAAGGAAGATGCCAAATGAATGGAGGAGAAGCATTGCAGTCCCGATCTACAAAAATAAAGGTGATATCCACAATTGCAATAACTATAGAAGCATAAAACTAATGAGTCACACCATGAAACTTTGGGAGAAGGTTATTGAAGCCCGTTTGAGAAGAGTGACTCATATCTCGGTGAACCAATTTGGCTTTATGTCGGGTAGATCCACGACAGAAGCTATTTACTTATTGAGGAGGGTCATCGAAAGATATAGAGATAGCAATAAGGATCTCCATATGGTGTTTATTGACCTGGAAAAAGCCTATGATCGAGTCCCTAAAGATTTAATCCGGCATGTTCTTGTAAAGAGAGGGGTGTCGAGTAAATATGTGGATGTAATTAAAGATATGTATGAGGGCGTGGTGACTAGTGTGAGATCTGTGGAGGTCAAGGCAAGGAATCCCTAATTACGATTGGGTTACATCAGGAATCAGCCTTAAGCCCTTATCTTCTTGCGCTTATCATGCGTCCGGAGTGTTGTGTGACCGCCGTATTCCTTTAAAGGTTAAGGAAAGTTCTATAGGACTGTTGTACGACCGGCTATGATTTATGGGCCAGCATGTTGAGCAGTTAAGAAGTGTCATATTGAGAAGCTGTGTGTAGCAGAATTGAGGATGTTAAGATGGATGTGTGGAAAAACTAGGAAGGATAAAGGAATGAGTGTATTAGAGCTGACTTGGGAGTTTCCCCGATCAATGACAAGCTCCAAGAGAGTCGTTTGAGGTGATATGGTCATGTTCAATGGAGGCCTAGGGACGCCCAGTAAGGAGTGATATGATCCCGATTGAAGGAGTTAAAAGGGCTAGGGGCAGGCCTAAAATGACCATAGGAGAAGTTGTAAGGAAGGACATGCATAGTCTTGGTCTTGTACCAATTATGACCTCGGATAGAGCCTATACTATTGGAGGGCAAGGATCCATATAGCAGACCCCATTTAGCTGAAATTCTCTTGACTTATTGTGTTGTGCCTCGTTTCTCTTAGTTCCATCTTTCATTTTTCTTTTATTTTCCATCTTTTTTTTGGCATTTTCCATTTTTGCATTTCTCATTTCATTCCCCATTCCTCTTTCCTCTTCTCTTCATCCCCCTTTTTTTGTTTAGACCCCAATGTTCCATAATTTGTTTTGTGTGGATCCATGTAGCCGAACCCATTTAATTGGGATAAGGCTGTGTTGTTGTTGTTGTTGTTAGTGTATTCAGCAAAACAGAATCGAATTTAGGAATGGTGTTGCTGCTGTGTTCCTATAGAACTAAATGAAAATCTGTGAATTGGGATGCTGAGTCAGTAAAAATTGAAGAGTAATTGGAGCTGGAGATGGTATACTAGAGGGCTGGAGATCTAAATTGAAGAAAAGCAAAGGAGAATTAAAGAAGAAGAAGAAGAAAGGATGGGAAAAGAAGAAGGTGTTGCTGTTGGGTTACCAATTGAGTGGTAAATTGAGAGTTTAGTTAATTGTTAGAGGAATTGAATAGGAGACTTGATGTTCTAAGCACCTGAACTGAGTCTTGAGGTAAAAACAAATCAGTTTCTTATTTGATTAGATGGTTAGATATTAAAGAGGAGAATAGGAAATCGAATCACTTTCTTGTTTGATTGAAGGGACTACTCTATCAACTGGGTTCTTGAGGTGCTGCTGCACCACTGTTATTTGAAGGAAACTACAATCTGGAGTTGCTGAATCTTATGATTCCCAAGGGATTTCTGTGTAAGAGAAAGATACAACTAGATTCAGCAAGAACTTCAGAAGAAAAGAAGAGGAAAGGAAGAAGAAGAGAAGCTGAATAACTAGGAGTTGCTGTGGAGCTGCTGTGTTCCTGTGATCAAATGAAAATCTATGAATTGAGGTGCTGAATCAGTGTAAATTGAAGAGAAATTGGGGTTGGAGGAAGGTTTTCAAGAGGGTTCACGAATTGGCAAGAAGATATGAAGGAAACTGAACTGGATTGCAATTGGGTCCAAGGAGCTGGAAGGAGAAGATATGAGCTGAAATCAAAACTAATTTGGGTTTTTGAGGTAAACATAAGATTAATTTTTAATTAAATGATGGATTGGATTTTGGGTAGATGGATATATAATTAATTAAACCGTTGATGCATTGAAAGGGGTATACATCAATTTGGAGCTGAGATCGAGTGTTTGAGCTGCTGAAATTTAAGAGTTGCACAGGGATTTCAAGAACTACAGTGGAACAAGGTGAGGGAACATGTTTATGTACTGTTGAGTTATGATGTGCTGCATTACATGATGCTTGATTTGATGCTTACGTATATGGTGTATGCATTTAGTGGTTGGGAATGAATGATATGAAACAATGTAAATGCTTATGGTGTGTGCTATGCTAGGTTGAAAGAAATGTATGATATGCTTAAATTGAAATGATACTTTTAACTAATGAAGATGGAATGTTCATATATTTCATTGTGACGGTTCATGGCTATGTTATATGATTGCAATGTACTTATATGAATAGAGAAGTATTTATAATGTATGAATGAAAGAATGTTACTCATGTGTTTTACTAATTTGAATGACTAATATGCTAGGACATGGTTGCTTGGTGATGCATGCTATTTAATGATATATGAATGTTGAAATGCTCAAGTATGATGAAGTGTAAAATGATACTCTAGTATTTGACATGAAATGCTCTATGAACTCCATGGAAATGTTCCCTTTATATTATGAATGAAAATGGAAAGGGAAGGTTGAATGGAAGAGAAAGAAAGAGAATGAAAGAGATGCAAATGAATGAATGAAAGAAGGGATAATGTGATATGATCAATGGTGATGTATAAATAGAACTACTTTGTGGCTACCACCCCTCTTCAGTAGGGGGTTACGTACTTTGTGGCTACCATACTGCCTACATGACACTAGAGCTTTCCCTGCCTAGTACTCCTGGTGATTGGATACGTGGAGTAGGCAGCCCTAGTAAGATGTTATGTTTAGTCTAGAGCTTGTCCTCCCCAGTGCTCCTGGTGACTGGATACATGGAGTAGACTAGTGATCTAGCGAGATGTTATGCCAGATGCTGATCCTCCCCAGCACTCCTAGTGACTGGATACATGGAGTAGAGCGCATTTGTGATGCTTATCATATCATCCTATCCAGGGCTGCAGTGCTTGGGACTCTAATAAAATAATGATACAAGGTTGACTACCACCCTTAACTAATTTGTGCACATATGGTAGTTCATGAAATGGCCAAGACTTGACCTAGCCAAGGAAAGAATGAAATTTATGAATTCTAATTTCTGCTTCCATTTTGTTTAATGTGCACTTGAATGTTTATATAAATATATGAACATGTACACCTCACTGGGCATTAGCTCACCCCTTATATGTTGATGTTTCAGATAAGGAGATAGCAGAGGAGACATGTACAGATCCAGGGTTTGAGGGCTAGGAACCTTGGAGTAGGACAGATTTTTGGGATTTGTGTGAACTTATGAGAACAATATTTATTTTGGGATGAATGTAGTTTGTAGGATGTTTGGAACAGATTTTGTACTTATGTATATAACTTGACAGTTGTATAAATCAGGTTTTTGGATGTACAGGACTGTATATATTGCCAACGGAGTATGAACAATCTGTTGTGTGTTCTGTAAATATAATGCTTCTGCTGTGTCTCATTTGAGACTATGACTTTTATCATTGTTTATACATGAATGATGGTGGCCTTCTGGGTCGGCGCTTGTGAGAGCAGTGCCAAGACCCTATCCGGGTTTAGGACGTTACATTTTGGGTGGCAGTGATAGCAGATGGAGATCCTGGAAAGTGCCAACAAACCAGGCAGGTGGCCTGGGAGGGCCGGCGAGTGGCAGCAGGGGCAGGCAGAGCTGGTGGGAGGCCATGCAAGTACCAATGATGGTCAGCGGGATGGCAGGAGCCCTAGACGAGGGCGAGAGGAGCCGTTGAGGCGGCAGCGGTGGTATCGTTGGAACTAAGTATAGGTGCCAGACGGCGATTAGGTTGGTTGTCAATGGTCAGCGATGCTTAACATGGTGCAACATGCATTAACACATGTTCAGTCGACCATGCTAAACCAAGAGGCCGAAGCCTCGGCAGCCACGGCTGCAGCAGCGGAAAACCTTTTGTGAAAAGGAAAAAAAATACCCAAAAGGATAGAGCTTTGATTCCAAGTTGATAGAGAAGAGAGAGAAAGGAGAATGATTTGGCTTTGTCATATATGATAGAGGCCGTTCTTATTTATAATATGGACAACGGTTACAAATAAGGTATTATGATAGCTAGGGCTGAGTCATAACACAGTCATAGCCCTTGGCCACATATGATGAATCTAGACATACAATGAATCTAGACGGTTATTCTTAACATTAACTCCTTCAATATAAATCAGATTTAAGCAATCTTGGATTTGTTGGAAAGCTGGTTTTATGTTCTACCTAATATAAAAAGTCTCATCTAAAAATAAAATCATTTGACCAGTCAAACTTCTTAGAGAACAAGAACATTTCTCTAAATCGAGAGCAGTTTAATTAATTATAGATAAGATCATATTTTCTAAGAGCAGTATAAACCAAATGTGAGATTAGGTATACCAGGACAATGACCAATTCCAAGAACAGTATAAACCAAATGTATGTTTGATTTTTCAAACTTCTAATAGGTTGCTTCTTCAGTTTTGCTGCCTTCTAGTTCTATGTTGATTTTTGATGACTTGATTTGGTTTAATATTGATTTTTGTTGACTTGATATGACTTAATGTTGAGTTTTGATGACTTGATGTGGCTTAATGTTGATTTTTGATGATATAAATTATATATTGTAGCATACTAAATATTTTTAGAAAAGAAGGAAATAAAAAATAACGCTTGGGCGCCTTGGTTGCCTAAGCGCTTAGGCGCCAGCCATACCCCTCCACCGCATTGACAACTGTGATCAATCCTCTTTTCCTCCATTCTACCTCATCAAATTCAAATACTTAACTATTTTATTAGATTTTATTCTGAAAATTATTGATTCTGATCTAATGGTTATTCTTTCAAAGTCTGACTCTAAGATTTGATCAGACCTGACCATATCTAGTGGTCAGATCGGGAACTCTTCCATTCAATGGACCCATTACCCGCAGGACAATCAGATCTGCTCAATCCTGCATCACTCTCTCTCTTTCTTGCACACACAGACACACATGCCCTATTAAGGTCAACTTAAATATTTGATATGAATTGAAACTTGTATTTGTCGGTTTTCAGTTTTATTAGTATTAGGGAATATTCTATTTTTGGTTTATTGCAATATGGTGTAAAAATACACCATAAGTTTAGGATGAATCAGGGAATTTATCTTAATTAGGTTATTTGATTTGGTTTTGTAGGAAATATATCATCCAAATCATATATGAAAATGCATGTAACAAGGGGTTTAGATTACTTATCTGATTTGTAGACAAACCAAAGTTGATCGGCAATCTCAAGCACATATAGCGTCACGAACCTGAAATTACGTTGAGAAACTTAAGGGGCTGAGTCGTGGCAATGGACACTTTCCTTAAGACTGTAGACGGGGTATGGTGCAAGCCGGGTTCTTGCAAATCAACCTCCAAGATAATACAACCCTTGGCCCCTCCAGTAGTCGTTGCACTCGCTTAGTGGGGTCCGTCGAGACATGTTTGGGTTGTGCTCAGTCAATACAGGCATGGGATAACAGGACCTCTTAAAACAATAAAAACAAGAAAGAAAACTTGAGAGAAATTGAGTACAAGGGAGTGTGTAACAACGCTTGTCATTCTCAAACAAAGTGTCCAAAAACATCTTCTATATATAGAAGAGAAGGACCCCTTGAAGACACCCTTCCCAAGGGATATGTCCCTTAAAGAGATACAACGAAAAATGTCTGACATCGGTCAAAACTGATCAATGTTGAACATAACCGGAAACACACAAAGGTATTTTGGAACTTCATTTTATAAAATACCACAGTTTTCCATCTTTGTTATATGTAATTCTGTATATAAAACCCTCTAGTGTTCAATTGAATGTACTTTTACAGTCTTAATCTTGGTATCTGTCGGCCACACATTTTTCCTACCTTCTTACCTCTGGATTCTTTCCATTATTTGTTCTTGCTTAAACATTCTTAAATTCAAGATTCTGCCTAACATGTCCGTATTCTTCCTGCAGGTAGATAAAAGCCTTTCGTTCCTTAATGGTTATGTTCAGGAGGCATTGGTAAAAGGAGCTCGGCGTTACATCCCTGACAGTGAGCGATCTGGATTGTCTAATATTAATAATTTTAGAGGTCAAGGCCATCATGACTCTTCCACTCATGGTCTAAGGTTTGAGGCTTATGAACTTCCAAAACCTTCTGTGGCATCAAGACCTCAACCAGTTCCGCTAGCAGCCTCAAAGGAACTTGTTCCAGTGTCTGAACCAACTTATCCTCAAGAAATCCCTCAAGCTGCATCAGTGCCATCTGTCTCTGAAACCGGATTAACTGAACTCAAGCTTCGACTTGATGGGGTTCAAAAGAAGTGGGGTAGGCCAACTTATTCCCCTACTGCAGCATCAACCTCTAATTCTAGTTCCCAGAAAACGGTGAATGGGGACACACAACTTGTTGTACAGGGAGCTGTTAGCTCACAAACTCGTGATGTTTCTTATGATTCAAGGAAATCGAAGGTTGAAATTTCGACTGAAAAGCAGAAACTTGCTGCATCCTTATTTGGGGGTTCGTCATCAAGGACTGAGAAAAGACCAACATCTACTAGCCATAAGACTACTAGAGTCCACAGCACTGCTGTGGAGAAGTCACAAATGCCAACTGCAACAGATGCATCTACTGAACATGTTGCAGAGAAGAAGGTTCCTCAACCACCTCCCCAGAACTTGCTTGATTTGGGAGAACCCACTCCAGTGGGTAACACTCCATCCATGGATCCATTTAAGCAACTGGAAGGACTGCTTGGGCCTTCTGATGTCTCTTCAGTAGGCAATTCTGTAGTTGGTGCTTCTGAGTCTTCTGATATTATGTCACTCTATGTTGAAAGACCCATTAATGGGCTGGGTGGTACTGTAGCAAATATTGCACCAACTATTATGGATTCTATCAACCTCATGTCGGGCATGTCCTATGCAGCCAACAGGAATGTTCATGGAGGATCTGCAGCTGCACAGATGGCACCTGTGAAAAAAGGCCCAAATCCCCAAGACTCCCTTGGAAAGGATGCACTTGCGAGGCAGGTCGGTGTAACACCTTCAGGTACAAACCCAAACTTGTTCAGGGACCTGCTGGGCTAGAGCACGCGGAATTGATCATGCAGTTTGTCTATGGTTGTGAGTGTTTTAGAAAGCTTTCATTTTGAGTAATTGCTTCCTGATTCTGGTGTGGATTGTTCGTGCGGCTCATCTTGGGGGGAAAGCAAATATTCTGTTGGTAGAGCTATTGGGGCATGGGGCACAAGTGCAGAAATACTTTGTGGATTTGATTCAAATGTGGATGCGAGGAGGCACAGCGGATGCAAGCTGGTTTTGTATTTTTATATAATTATTATGTAGTTTTGTAGTAATAGAGGAGTGATGATGGGTGGATGTACATTGTTTATTGTTTAGCATATCAATTGGAACGAGTTATACGAAACTGTGTATGCATCATCTTTAGAATTATAGGGCTCTCTCTTGCATCATCATTATGGGAACAGTACTGGTGGAATGAACTGTTTTACTGCTGAGAACTCTTCATTGTTATTTTTAAAATTGTTTCAATAATGGTGTATCAGTGCATCTTTCTATTCATTGAAACTCTCACATTTTTGCATTACTTCTGTCTGGTTATTAAACTACCTTTAATTTGTTCTACTCCTGGCATATTGTTCCCAAGACAGGTATCACTATTAATGGGTCTTCTCGACGTCATTTGAGTAATTTCGTACTTTTCTTTTGCTTTTATTTATTTTTGGTGAAATAATATTTGTCCATATTTGAGGGGCTTTGGAGCGAGATTGAAGTGGCATATTCTGATTCGGCATTGTTTTTTTAAAGGGAGAGCATCTTTAGGTGGGGAGGCTGCCATTAACGGGCATGGGGAGGGCGGAAATGCAGAGATTTTTCTTTGTTTTTTAATTTTCTCCAAAGATCTAAACTCAGAAACGCCACGTCTGTCCAGTTATAGTAAAGGTCTTTTTTTAGGTAAAAGTTATAGTAAAGGTCACGACACTGATAATGAATTGCAACTCACAAATTGTTTTTTAATGGGTAAATTACATGGATCTTCCCTGGATATACCGTATATTTAAGACCCACCCGTGTTCACAGAAATTAACCGTATCTTGTTTGGTTGACATTGTTTTTTTTTTTGTTTTTTGGTCGAAATAGAGTTTATTGATCAGAATGTGTTATTGCCGAGGATTCCAAACAACATAGGTTTTGGAGCCAAGGAGTGGCAAGAGGCCAGCTTGTCTCACACGTACAAGATAAGGCCCGTGGAGCTAGGGAGTCAGCAATGCTGTTAATGTCCCTAGAAATGTTACTGAAAGAACAGTTCACAAAATAAGAAGCAAGGTGTCTTATGTCCTAGACAATGGCCGACACTTCATGGGGACAGGGGAGGAAGGGATCAATGACAAGGCTACTGAGCTGCAAGTTATCCGTCTTCACCATAATTTCGTCAATGCATTCTCCAATCGCATAAAGGAGAGCTGATCTTAGAGCAAGGGGTTCCCCCATCATGACTGATTGAAACTCAGCCGGTTGTGAAACAGCAAGTCAAACCTGACCTAAATGGTCCCTGAATATAAAGCCCAATCCTCAAGCCGTCGCATCTTCTACCAAAGAGGCGTCACAGTTAATCTTTATCAAACCCCTTGGAGGAGGGGACCATCTTCCACTTCGAGCTTCATGGCAGTGAAGAGGAACCGCATTAAGGGGAGAGATGATAAGAGTTCGCTTGAATGAATTCACAATGAGCCCGGTGAGCAGCTTCCGCAACTTCCATGGGATCCCAACTCTTACGATTGAAGAATTAGTCATTACAAGCTAACCAAATGTACCAGGCTATAAAGGATGCCAGGCTTGTAGCGAACCTGGAATTAGCCTTGTTTCCAGCTTGGATGCCATCCCACCCTATGATCCAGAGATGAAATTTTGCACTTGTCGATTGGGGAATGATGTAGGACAAGGAACTCCCAAACCAAACAGCTTGGGGAAACGAGCATTGGAGGAGAATATGATCTATTGATTCAGAGGCGGCACCGCATCTACCACAAGTTGGATCAATGGGAATATTACGGGGGGTAAGAGCCTTGCCTGAAGCCAAACCATTAGCACATGCACGCCACATAAAGGTCTTTATCTTGGGAAGAGTTGGGCAAGCCCAGATACGTTTCCAAACTAAATCATGGACCTGAAGATAGCTTGGACTGTTGGAGGAAGAAGCTCTGGAACTTCTTTGATCTGCATCTATATTAGAGAGAAGATGGTAGGTAGAGCAGACTGAGAAAATGCCATTCTTTGTGCCTCCCCATACCAGGGAATCTGAACTTGGAAAGAGACCAAGCTGGATCTTTAATATTTCTTTTGCATCAGAGGGGTGAAAAAACCGGTATAAGAGGTCTCGGTTCCATGTTCTGCTCTCCTGATTGATGATATCGGAGACCCATCAAAGTTCACAGTCTTCAGGTTTTGGGTGTTGCAATTTAAAACCTTTTAAAGTAGGGACCCAATTGTCTTCCCACAGCCTAACCGAATGCCCCGATTCAATTTTTCAGATCAGACCATATTAAAGAACTCTTTCTGCACTCAAGTAAACTTCGCCATGCCCATGAGGGTTGGTTGCCAATTTGAGCCTCCGAGAAATTTGAGTTTGGGAAGTATATACTTTTGATCAATTTGGCCCAAAGTGTATCTGGTTGGCTTCTCCACCCGGCTTTAGAAAGGAGGGCTGAGTTATATAGAGCAGGATTCCTAAAACCCAATCCTCCCTTAGCTTTAGATCGGCTAAGTCTAGCCCAGGAGATCCAATGAATTTTAGGCTCATTATCCTTCTTCCCCCAATAGAAGTTTGCCGTCATCATACGAAGGTTAGAGTGAATGGACATGGAGATTTTGAAATGGGAACTGGCATAGTTGGGCATTGCGAACGCCACTGATTTGAGCATGATCTCCCTGCGGACGTGAGAAAGAAGATGTTGTTGCCAGTTTTGGAAAATCGGATGCATCACACATCAACTCAAAGGGCTCAGTCCACACAGGTGGCTGGATAATGGGTACGGTGTTCAACTCCTTTTTCAAATACTCAAAACTCAGGCAGTCTTTGGAAAACTCAAAGGGCTGATCCTTAGCCAGTAAAGTTGTCAGAGGTCTAGCAACCTTGCTAAAATCTTTGATGAAACGCCGATAAAAGCCCACATGCCCCAGAAAGGAACGAATGTCCTTGACAGATCTAGGGGGTGGAAGATCTACAATCAGATTTACCTTGGCTTTGTCAACTCCAATCCCATCCTTGGAAATCACATGTCTAAGAACTATGCCCTCTTTCACCATGAAATGGCATTTTTCCCAATTGAGGACCAAGTTCTTTTGTCTACATCTCTCCAAAACAAGTCGAAGATGATGAAGACACTCAGAGTAGGTGGATCCATGAATGGAAAAAACGTCCATAAAGACTTCAAGGAATTTTTCCACTATATCTGAAAAGATGCTCATCATGCATTGTTGGAAAGTGGCAGGGGCATTACATAGCCCAAAGGGTATGTGCCGGTAAGCAAATGTTCCAAACGGACACGTGAATGTAGTTTTATGTTGGTCCTCAGGGGCAATGGGGATTTGGTTGTAACAAGAGTGTCCATCTAAAAAGCAATAATACTCATGGCTGGCTAGACGCTCTAACATCTGATCAATAAAAGGCAGGAGAAATGGTCCTTCCAAGTGGCCACATTTAGCTTACGGTAATCAATGCAAACTCTCCATCCCATTTGAATACGAGTTGGAATCAATTCATTGTTAGCATATTGAACTACAGTTATACTAGATTTCTTTGGCATAACCTGGACTGGACTTACCCGTTGGCTGTCAGCAATGGAATAAATGATTCCATTATCCACACACTTAAGTATTTCTTTTTGGATGGCTTCCTTCATCATAGGATTAGCTCTTCTTTGGGGATCCCTAAAAGGTTTATAACTATCAATGAGATTTATATGATGTTGCACAATTGAAGGGCTAATCCCCTTGATGTCAGCCTTTGTCCAACCGATTGCTTCTTTGTTCTCTTTTAACAAACTAATCAACTCTTCCTCTTGATTCAAGGTTAAATCAAATGCAATTATGACTGGGAGAGTTCGATCCTCACCTAGGAAAGCATATTTCAGGTTGGCAGGCAGCTCCTTTAACTCAAGCTTAGGGGGCTCAATAATAGAAGGTTTGGGCATTGAGGTAGATAGAGGTCCAATGGGCTCCACAGGTGGTTGGAGACTCCATACCTCTGACATAATTTCCTCATCAAAATCGTCCAACTGGTCCAAACACTCTTAAAATTTAGAATCAAAATAATCTCAAAGTCTGTCTAAATGCATTCTGGGATTTCTTGGAGCATATGTGCTTCCTCCTCATGTAGGTTTGGTTGCTTACCCAACCTAAAGACATTAAAGTCCACAGAGGTCCTGCCAAAGGAAAGTTTCATGATACTGTTCCTGTAATTGATAATGGCATTGCTAGTGGCAAGGAACGGTCTACCAAGAATGATTGGGATCTCGTCCCGAATGTTGGCAACTGGTTGGGTGTCTAAAACAATGAATCTACAAGGAATAGAAATTCCCTGACTTTAAGTAAGACATCCTCAACCATGCCAGTTGGAGTCTTGACTGATTTGTCTGCTAGCTGAAGCTTGACATTAGTTGGTTTCAGCTCGCCTAAGCCTAACTACTGGTAGACAGAGAAAGGTAAGAGATTAACACTCGCTCCAAGATCAAGAAGAGCATGGTCAATCTTCATGTTAGCAATGACACAAGATATGGTTGGGCAGCCCAGGTCCTTATATTTAGCTACCATCTGGTGAGACAGAATGGAGCTAACATTTGTAGCCAAGAAGACTTTCTTGGGCACATTAGTTGTTCGCTTTTGAGTACATAAGTCTTTGAGGACTTTAGCATAAGCGGGGACCTGAGAGATTGCATCCAACAAAGGAATGTTGACCTGCACATTCTTGAAGACATTTAGGATTTTTTCTATGGAAGCAATTTTCTTGTTATTCACCAATCTCTTTGGGAAAGGAGGAGTAGGCACATAGACTTGCTCAGGCTGCTCATCAGTAATGGTTTCAGGTTCCTCAGATGAACCTGGCAGAGGAGATGGAGTACTGACCTTAACAGAAGGGTCCTTGGGATTTTCAGGCGATACAGGAACAGCATCCCGTGTGTACTCACGACCACTTCTTAATGCATAGATAGCATTACAGTGATTGGAGGGCTCTCCATGTTGTGAATTCCCTTGAATTAAATTCAGCGAATTAGGTTGTCCTTGCTGTGTCAAATACAAGTTCCGGGATTCGGATCAGGTTGACTGAGCGTCTTCCCTTTTTTTCGTTCATGTAAAGCCGTAGCTAGTTAGGAGATTTGCTTCTCCATATTATGTTGGCTTGTCATGAAGGTACTCATGAGAAGTTTCATACTTTTCTCTAAAGAATTGATCCTAGCCGACTCACCTACTTTTGAAAACCTAGGGGGTTGCAAATTTGAAATTGGGTTGGGTGGCCTAACAAAGTTAGAAAGGGGATTGGACCTTTGGGGAATAAACTGACCTTGATTTTGAAAATTGGAGGGTCTAGCTTGGTTATTCCCTTGGTTCCCGAAAAAGTTTGGATGATTCTTCCATCCAGGATTGTAAGTGTTACTATATGGATTGTTAGGGTACACTGCACCTGCATTCTCATTGCCATTGCTCACCCCAGAAAGATTGGCGCATTCCTCCATAACATGGGTATGAGCATGGCAGTAATTGCACATAGGGACACTCTGGTTTATCTGATGTACTGGAGCTGGTCCCTTGACAACTATGGCTACTAGTCTTTTAAGGAGACTATCTAATTAGGCTTCTTTCATCACAAAACTATCAGCAATGAATCCTTTTGCAATTGTGGCTCTTTTACTCTCCTGAGCTGACTTCCACTCATGAGTCTTTTCGGCCAGGTTGACCAAAAAGGTCCAAGCTTCGTTGTCGTCCATAGAAGATGTGAACCCTGTTGGGCACATAGATTCCAACATTTGCTTGGTGTGGTAATCAATGCCCTCATAGATGATTTGGCACAAATGCCATTGGTCAAGGCCATGGAGAGGGCACTCATGGAGAAAATCTGTGAATCTTTCTATGAGCTTGGAAAAGGATTTAATGGGTTTTTTCCTAAACTGTAGGATGTTATTCCTAATTTTGTTGGTCTTATGCATTGGGAAGAATTTCTTCAAAAATTCAATGGTGAATTCCTCCCATGTGGTGATAGAATTAGTGGGCAACCCATACAGCAATTTCTTTGCTCCATCTTTGAGCGAGAAGGTGATGAATCTCAGTTTCACGGCATCATACGTAAGTTGCTGCATTTTGATGAGAGCGTACACTTCTTCAAATTCCCTAAGGAAGAGGTAGGCATCCTCAGAAGGCAGTCCACGGAAATGGGGTAACATGGTGATGAACTGAGATTTGAGTTCAAAGTTATTCCCCGTGGCGTCTGGCAAACGTATGCAAGAAGGTTGTGCTACCCAGGTGGGATAAAACCTATCCCTAAGAGTCTTAGCCATGATTGGTATTTCTATTCGCTCTAAACGGTTTTTAGAGTTACGAGTCCAACCAACCATGCACAATCCACAATACCAAACAAAAACAAAAGAAACAAGATGGCAACAATATTAGAAGCAAAAACAAAAATAAAAGAAATAAGATAATAGCAATATCAATTCTTTCTGTTTCCTCTAAATTCAATGTGAATTGCTGGATTCATTTCGAATCGGGGTCCATGCAAAACCTCCTAATGATCAATGGCTTGTAGACCGGTCATACCTAGAACCACCTTAGGAAACAATGTCGTTACCGCCGTAGCTATTGGTCATTATTCCCTTTGGTGATTAGGTAGCCAGCATCCCTCATCACCACATCATGATCAGGATTGGACCGGCGATTGTACTTCCCCAACAAAATGAATCAGAAGTGCAAAGAAAGAAGTTCACGATCCAAAAATATAGATGAGATAAGACAACTAGCTCAAAGTGAATCAAGATCTAACAATAATAAAAAATATAAAAAAATAAGCAACCAAACTAACAATGCAAAGAATTTCACTTTTTTTTTTTTTTGGAATTAATAAAAGTAAATGAAAAACACTTCTAATCAATTGAAAGTGGAAACTAAACAAACGTCGTCCTCCCCGGCAACGACGCCCAAAACTTGTTTAATAAGAAAAATAATCGCATGCGCATAGTTTCAGCTATAGCTACGGGTTGAACTCAGGGAGGTCAGGTTGCTTAAATCTTTACTCTCAATTTAGGCAAAGTGTACTCAACAACCAATTTATATCTCTAAACTTAAACTAAGAAAAATACCAAGATCAATTATCAAATTAAGAAACTAGGCTAAACTAAGGCAAACAGAATTAACACAAAAAATAAGAGAATGAGATGGGTAGATTCAAATTGAGATGGGCTCTTGAGGATGGAATCTACCACAAGGTTTGGATAAGTCAATGATCAACACATCAAAGCATTGCATATATCATGGTCTAGGTCTATAGGAGATGCGACGAAAAGGGCTAACATATCCTATGAGTAGTACATATTCAATTGTCACACCCCAAACCACCCCCAGGGAGGATTAGGTAGGTGACCTGAATTGCACTGTAGCAATCCGCCAAACCCCAAGGATCTAGAAGCTATTAATCCATTCACAGACACACACATCCATAATAATACAAGGTGTAAAATATAGAGTGCTGCAAAAAGCTATATTTACATTAAACTTTGGAAGAAAATAAAGAAAACAAATATATACAAAAGTATTGTTTTTGTTCACTCTCTCTCACTCTCAGAACATCTGCAGCCCCCAACTCTATCTGACATAGCTCTATACAAAAGAATATAAACAGGGCAAGACAACTCGAGCCCCAAAAACAAAGCTGCACTAAAGGGAGAAACTCCAACAAAAACAAAAAGGAGTTCCACAGTCAAAACAGAGTCAGTTGCACCCCTCACGGGTCTTCATTAGCTACCACCAAAAATACTCGTACCAGTGGTATGACCTCCGTCCGGGTCCATACCAATATCGTCATAACAACCATAGCCTGCCTCCAGGAGATAAGCCTCCCTGCCACAGTGACATCCACTTGTAGGATCATGTAACAAAAACATATATAACAGAGTGTGAGTTCCACCGAGCCCGTGAATGAAATATCACCATGCATGCACATGCAAGCACAACCATATGAGTCCCACATGAGGTACAGTTCATTTTATTTATTAGCCACCTAACATCACAACTAAGGCGGGTTAGTGCTACTACAATCCCCAATACATGTATTCCTGGTGCGAGCTTTTAACCCCTTCCCGCGATACACCCATTGAGTTGTCGAAGACCATTCGGCTCCAGCATCCCTTCCCAAGGTTAGCCCAACCGGCCCTCTGGGATTAACCTGTGAGGCATCCATCCTCTTTTCACATATCATATTTATTTTTCTGGCTTATAGGCCCATAGCCACCTTTTCGGTGCATCACAATTCCATTTCTTTTCTTTTCTTTTTCTTTTTCTCTTTCATATGGTCACTCTCACAGGCACCCAACACCTTAACCCCTGTTGGCAAGGGTACGTAGCACGGGTGATGATACTCTAGCCCAATGAATCTATATGGCATAGTATGAGTCGGGTGGTGTCAACTGCATCCCATTCTACGGGCTACCACAGGCCTCATTTCTAAGCTGGCTATGGCATCTAGTCTAGCAATTCACATACAGCATTCATTGTCCATTTACAGTATTCATCAATCAAGCATTCATTACCTAACAGCATTTACAGTAATTGAAATAAGTAAACAGAGTAAGTAGTATTATTATAACTTGTTTTGATTTATTAGCCACGTTGTATTTACACACATGGTGTAATTTCACTCACCTTGTTCTGGTCCTACTGGTTCGGCTGTCGGTTCGGTTTCGGTTGGTGTCTGGCTGTGCACCTCGAGCACGGGATCAAAACCTAATTTATCGGATCATAAAAAGTATCAATTAATGTTTCAAGTTACATCAATGTCCTAGAGTTAGTCTAGGCCTAATTGGACTGACTCTGCATTTACACTGGTGCTACTTGGAGTTCTCCGGGTCTTACACTGGGCTTTTGGGTCTATCTCTCGGTGCATCATCCAAAGATGTGGGATTTATCTGACTTGGTACATAACAACATAATCTGCCAATACATGGTCCAAACAACCACTCAAACCAATACCAAGGTCAGCAGCCCAACTGAAACCAATCCTGGGCATGGTTACCTGGCCCTGTGGGGCCCACTTGATTACCCAGGGTATAGATGACAGTAAGGACAAGTGGAGAGGGGTATTTTGGTCATTTACCACCCCCATCACACTGCCCATGGTCCACTGGTGAGGGTCCAAAAAGACAGATCATAATCTGAGCCCAGTTTATATCTTTGGGCGTTTCACTGGGTGATTGGGCAATCGCCCAGTGCATTGCCCAGAGCCTGTTTGACACGAGATTAGGCTCATTTTCTTGGATTCTACAGCAGAGGCTGCCATGATTTCGATCTAGGAAGCAAAGGGGATGGTCATGGACCATAATTGAAGTAAAATCCATTGGTCCAATTGGTTTTGGGTTTGGTTTTCCCATTTGGAAGCTAGGAGGTACTCTGACAGCACAGAGAACAACTATCCAGACTGAGCTCAGGCTCATGGATCCAGCTTGGGCTGCATGCAGGGCTTCTTTTACGTGTATTTACATGGTATGACACTGATCCTATGCTAAGATATGCAAGGATCACCTTGCATGCAAAGATCCATGCCCAGACTGCCTGTTTTGGGTGCAACTGTGCAGTGAAGTCAAGCACAGAGACTGACTCCAATCTCAGCTGCAGAAATAGCAGCATAACTTGATATTTTAGGATCAAATCTTACATGCAATGGCTATGCATGTTAGATCTGATGCTTCCCAAGACATCTCAGTAATGTTCTGGGCATTATAGGCCAGAGACACATCAATTAGAGCAGAGATCAGGGATCATCCATAAGGAACAGCAACATACAGAAGTTGAGCTTATTACCTGGAGTTGTATATAGCTGAATCAGTGCTCAGTATGCAGCACAGGTCCCCCTTCCTTCTTCTCTCTTCCCTTTCCTTCTTCCTTCTCCTTCTCTTTCTCTTTTTCTATTTTAGCTACAGTAGCAAGGACGAAATAGGAAGCTGTCCCCTCTATTTATAGTGCTAGGCTGACTAAGGCCTGTTTGGCCTTAGGTCCCATTTCTCAAGAATGCACTTTTAAGTGCATTCTAGGCCATTCTGGCTACACTGGTGGGGTCCACATGGTTCCAGGGGTGGGTAGTGGTTCCTAAAATTCCCATCTACCCTTAGAGGGTGTTCAGGGTCTGTATGGGTGGTCCCCTAGTGTCTGGAGTCAAATAAACCAATTTCAGCCACTCTGGCCGATTCTCTGGGCCTTTGGGCCAATCGCCCAGTGCATCGCCTAGAGAATACAGCATTGTTGTTTTGGCCTTGGGCTTGCACAGGTGCTTGGCCTATGTCTTGGGCATTGCACCAACACCTCTACCAAGGTCTGATACACATCTGAACAGGTGTGGGCCCCACATATTTGGGTAGGAGAGAGAGTACATAGAGTTTAAGCTGTACATCAGGCTATGTGTAGTGCAGCAACATGGGCCTGCAACCCATCTCCTAACAAGCATGTAGGAGGACATCCTCGGGGGTTCTCCACTGAATTCAACCACTGGAGTGATGCTCCACAGTGTGTTTGGGTGACTGGTCATAGGTTCCTGTCCTTCACCCAAAATCCCAGTCAGTCAGGGGCAGGTTTGACATTTCTCCACACCTTACAAAAATTTTATCCTCGAGATTGCCTTACCTTGTAGTTCGAAGAGTTGGGGATATTTCTCTCGCATTTCCTCTTCGCGTTCCCATGATGCCTCCTCCATGGACAGTTTTCCTACTGAACCTTAATGAATACGACTGTGTGGTTACGAAGATTATGTTCCTTTTCTGTCGAGTATCTCCATTGGTTGCTCCTCATAGGTCATATCTGTATCCAGTTGTTCGGGTTCAGCTGAGAGTACATGTGCCGAGTTGTTGATGTACTTCCTTAGCATTGACACATGAAAAACATCTTGGACGCCTTGCAAGGACGACGGTAGTGCCAGTCGATATGCTATGGGTCCCACTTTGTTGAGGACTTCATAAGGACCAATATATCTTGGGCTCAGTTTGCCCTTCTTGTTGAAGCGTAGCAACCCCTTTGTTGGAGATACTCGGAGAAAGACCTTCTCTCTGACTCCAAATTCGATATTCTTTCTCCAATTGTCTGCATAACTTTTCTGTCTAGATTGAGCTGCTTTAGTCTTTTCTCTGATCACATCCACTTTCTCACAGATTTCCTGTACCATTTCAGGCCTAAGATACTTCCGTTCTCCGACTTCGTCCCAATACAATGGTGTGCGGTACTTCCGACCTTATAAAGCTTCATACGGTGCCATGCCAATGGTGGAGTGGTAGCTGTTGTTGTAGGCAAATTCCACCAGGGGTATGTGGGCATCCCAACTGTCTTTCATTTCTAGTGTACAGGCTCTGAGCATGTCCTCTAGAGTCTGAATGGTTCTTTCAGACTATCCGTCCGTCTAAGGATGGAAAGCCTTGCTGAGATTTATTTGAGATCCTAGCGCCTGTTGTAGACTCTTCCAGAATCTTGAAGTGAATTGGAGGTCCCTGTCAGACACGATGCTGACAGGCACGCCATGCAGGCGGACTACATTTTCAATGTATAATTGGGTGAGCTTTTCCCTCGAGTAATTTATCTTGATAGGAATAAAGTGAGCCGCTTTTGTCAATCTGTCAACGATCACCCAGATTGCATTCATCCCTTTCCTGGTGTTGGGTAGATTGGTCACAAAATCCATGGTAATTCTTTCCCACTTCCAATCGAGAATAGGGAGTAGCTGCAATAACCCATACGGTCTGTGTCTTTCCTCCTTTATTTGCTAACAAGTGAGGCATTCGGACACGTATAGAGCTATGGTCTACTTCATTCTAATCCACCAATAGTACTTCTTCAAATCCTTGTACATTTTTGTGCTCCCAGTGTGGATTGAGTAGGGTGAATTGTGTGCCTCTCTAAGGATTTGGTCCTGCACACCATAGTTGTCAGGCACGCACAATCTATCTCTGAATTTCAATGTCCCGTCATGGGCGAACGAGAAGTCTGGGTCCCTATGAACTCCATGCTTCACTTCCCAAATTATCTTGGCTAGATCGGGGTCTTTGGGCTGCTTCTCAATTATCTCTTCCCGGATCGATGGCTGTATGTCCATAGCCGCTAATTACATAGCCGTTCCTTCGATCATAAGTTCCAGATCAAACTTTCGAGCTTCTTCTATCATTTGTTCGCTAACAACCAAGGAAGCGAGGGATGCTGTTTGGGACTTCCTACTTAATGCATCCGCCGCTACGTTGGCCTTGCCAGGGTGGTATTAAATCTCATAGTCATAATCCTTTACCAATTCTAACCACCGCCTCTATCTCATATTTAACTCCTTCTGGGTGATGAAATGCTTCAGACTTTTGTGGTTGCTGAAGATCTCGCTCTTTTCACCATAGAGATAATGTCGCCAAATCTTCAAAGCGAAAACCATCACAGCCAACTCTAGGTCATGCGTGGGGTAGTTCTTTTTATTTTCCTTCAACTGCCTTGAGGCATAGGTGACCACCTTACCTTTTTGCATCAATAAGCCGCCCAATCCCGTTCGGGATGTGTTGGTGTATACTACCATACCTTCGGTGCCATCTGGAATAGTCAACACTAGTGCCGTCACCAATCGATTCCTTAACTCCTGGAAGCTTTTCTCGCAAGCCTCGTTCTACTCAAACTTTGCACCCTTCTTTGTTAGCTTTGTCATGGGTGCCGAGATGCGCAAAAATTCTCAATAAATCGGCGGTAATACCTGGCTAAACCCAAGAAGCTACGGATCTCAATGGCATTCTTTGGAGTCTCCCACTCGAGAACCGCCTTCACCTTGTCTAGGTCTATCTTGATGTCGTCTTTGGTGACGATATGTCCAAAGAATCTAATTTGGTGGAGCCAAAATTTACACTTGCTGAACTTGGCGAACAGCTAGTGCTCCCGTAATCGCTGCAACATGAATGTAAGGTATTTGGCATGCTCCTCTTCACTTTTAGAATAAACCAGAATGTCGTCGATGAATACAATGATGAACTTGTCCAGCACATCGTGGAACATTCTATTCATCATGTCCATGAATGTAGCTAGAGCGTTGGTTAACCCGAATGAAAACATCAGGAATTCATAATGTCCATATCAAGTTCTGAATGTCGTTTTGTGAATGTCGCTGCTCTTGATTTTTAATTGGTGGTACCCAGCCCTAAGATCAATCTTAGAGAAGACTCTTGCTCCCTGCAGTTGATCAAATAGGTCATCGATGCGTGGCAATGGGTATCGATTCTTGATCGTAAGTTTATTCAACTCTTGATAGTCGATGCACATTCGTATACTACCGTCCTTCTTCTTCACGAATAGCACAAGTGCTCCCTAGGGAAACACGCTAGGTCGAATGAGTCCTTTCTTCAACAAATCTTGTAATTGGACCTGCAATTATTTTAATTCTATAGGTGCCATTCGGTATGATGCCTTAGATAACAGTGTCGCACCAGGAATCAAATCGATTGCAAATTCTATTTCACAATCTAGTGGTAGCTGGGTCAAATCTTCTGGAAAGATGTCGAGAAATTCTCTGACAATGTCAAGTTCCTCCAGAGGTTTTATCTTTGCATCAGTATCCATCACCATGGCCAAATAGCCCTGACATCCTTCATTTAGCAACTTTCGCGCCTGAAGGGCAGACAAGGTTATTCTTTTGGACTTTTCATCGGTTCAATTTGGTAGGTGAAAACTGACTCATCATCCAACTTGAATGTGATCTTCTTCTCTGCACACATGACGTTTGCTCCATAGGCGGATAGCCAATCCATGCCTAGTATCATGTCAAAGTCCTTCATATCGAACTTAATCAGGTGGGCGGTTAAGTTCTTCCCGCAAATCTCCATCAGACAGGGGTCAAAACTTCCTTTAGGCTCATGACACTACCGATTGGTGTGCCAACTACTAAATCGTGCCCAATGTCCCTTAGTTGAACGGTCATCCTACTCGCAAAAGTGTTAGAAACAAAAGATTGGGATGCACCCGAGTTGAATAACACTCGTGCGGGGGTGGACGAGACTATTAGGATACCTAGGGTTTGTATAAAATAAGGATGCAATTAAGTTTTCTTGCATCCACAGGTTATTTCCTAAAATTTAGTAGTGTTAGGTGGACTTACCTATCATCACTTCAGGATTCACCTCTGTTTCTTCATTGGTCAATGCAAACACTTTTCCTCGCGTCTGATTGTCCCACGGCTGAAAGGGTCAAGCGTGGGACTGGTTTAGCGGGTATATGTTGTATCCGCGGTGTATGCATTCCTTGGCTATATGTCCTGCTTTATGGCACACGTAGCTTCTGTTGGATAACTCGGCCAGTGAAGAGGCCTAGCTTCATTGGCTCGTTGCAGGTCGGGCTAGCGGAGCTGTAGTTGTCGCTTGGCTTGCAGTAGGTTGGGCAGGCCGGTTGTAAGTGGGGCAAAAAGGGGTTTGGCCCGCATCTGGCCGACGATACTGAGTCGGGCTGGGGCTCGAACTAGTTCCTCAGAAAACCTTATTTGACCATCCGAAATTCTGATAGTTGCTTGGCCTTTTGCCCAAGCCGGGCGATGCTGTAGCCTTTTCTTTCTCCTTCAATCTGTTCTCCATGGTCTTCGCCTTGTCGACCATTTGAGCGTAGCCCTGAAGGTCCAGGACCGATAAAATAGACCCGATCTCTGGTTTGAGTCCCTTTTCAAACTTCTTTGTTTTACTAGCTTCCCCCTTCATATGTTCTGGGGTAAAATGGAACAAATCTACAAACTGCTGCTGGTAATCCAGCACGGTCTTGGATCCTTATACGAAAGCAGAGAACTCGGCTTCCTTCTTGTGTCTAAAGCTCTCAAGGAAATAATTCTTAAAGAAGACTTCTTTGAATTGCTTCCAGGTGGGATTAGGATGAGCTGCTTCTAAATTAGGCTTGGTTGCCTTCCACCATGCTTCCGCCTCATTTTGCAGCTGATATCTAGCACATATCAATTTATGTGCATCCATACCTCAAGTACGTCGAATGCCTTTTCCAAGGCGCTAATCCACCTCTCCGGTTGCATTGGCTCATAATTTAATTTGGAGAATGCGGGCGGCTGGAGCTTCTTAAATCTCCCCATCACCTTAGCTGTAGAGCCTTCCGCCACATGTTGGGGCACAAGTGGTGGAAATTGTATCAGCCGGTTGGGTGATGGTGGTGGTACTACTCACTGTTGCATCATAGTTGCGAACTGTGTAGACATTTGGCCCAGTAACTCCTGTTGTTGCTGCATGGTTCACATCATGGTGGTCACAATGGTGTTCACCTCTTCAGCTGCCATACCTGGCTGAGGTACAGCAGCAGTAGCTTGGGCAGCCATTGGTACCGCATTTGGGACAACTCGTGGTACCCTTGGCAAAGTAACTGATACTTCGAAATTCTAACCTTCGGCTCCGTCCGGTAGCTCAACTTGTAGGATAAATCGAGGGCGTCTTCCACGACGACCACCCTGGTTGGATCTAGTATTGACCATGATTGATTTCTGAAAGAACCTTTATGTTCAATATTCCCACACCCTTAATGGGAAAAATTTACAATTTCTAATTATCACATATACGTTGTCATTTCCACAGTTCCGATGCAATAATGTTAGCTTTCCAGTAAGAAGTGATATTTACCAGGGATGTTTCTAGCTACATTACCGTTGCTAAGAGTTTTATGTATGTAATGTGTTTTATGCCATGGTATGTTATGCATGATGACAAATCAAAGATTTATGTTAATCAGTGGCTATTTAGTCTTATACCTGTACCTAACATGCAAGTCTCTCCAACCTCTTCCCAGTCATAAAAACCTGTATGTATAGGTATCCTATATCACTCCTAACCTCCTCTGCTAGGGCAAGGTACACGACATGATCCACTGCTCCACTAGTGTCTGCAAGTGCCAGGTAAACTACCAGTTGCTTCTCTGCCTGGGATTGTATCTCTCGAATCCAAGCTAATCTCTTCCTCAGTCACCTAATGTGGAGCATGTTGCTAGGGTCTCCAAGCCCAAACAACATAGTCAGATCCTACCATGAAGAGGTTCTAGGTATCAGGTTTCTATGGTCACTTATCTCATAATCATGCTTAACACTATAGGTAATTAAAACAACATAGTCAGAAAGTTAAATAGATCAGCTCGAGGTTGCACACAATGCCACAGTGTCCTATTGGATCCAACACATCACTCAGGTAGGTACATACGCAGTGAGTAAATTTCTTATTTGGCCCTATAACCTATTGTGTTTAACCTTGGCTCGGTTAGGCTATGGGTTTGGTATGACCTATATGCAGGCATAGTGTCATAGGAAATGTCTAAATTTTTGAAATACTGCAATTTACATATTGCCATACACCCTACGTGTCTATGTTGGATTTCCACACATATCATCCACACAAGATTCGTACATCCAAGGTTATATATATATATATATATTGCTTTATGCATAATATTTATGCCCAAAGCAGGCTATACATAAAAAAAAATATTTTCTATCCTCGCATTAGCTTATTTGTTTGTTACACTTTGTCTATTAATCATTATCACTATTTATATTATATTTATTTATTTATTATTATTATCATATATATATATTTTTTGAGTTTATTCATATAATCAAACAAATGCTTTACTGGACTTAATTATACCATTACAATATAGGAAACATAAGCCTATATATTAAAAATTTCCTTTCTGCTGAATTTCCATTCTCTGGGCATTTCACTAGGCATTTGGCTCAATCGCCTAGTGCATCGCCCAGAGAATCAGGTCTCAGATATAAACAGTCTGTGAGCCCTCTATTTCACTCCAAACTTCATTTTGAGAGCTCCAAACCACCAGGGCTGTGCTCCAAAGGGTTTCTTGGCTATTCCTCCACCAATTCCAAGCATTCATTCAAGTTCCCCGCACATCTACACGAGCCCAAAGTAAGTTTTCTTCGCATTTTTACTGTTATTTGTATTGTTATCCCCATTTTTCCTTCCTTTTTGTTTGATTTTTTTTTTCTGTTTATGCCCTAATTTTCCCTTCTCCTTCTTCTTGCCTTACTGCAACCATGTCTACAAGTGGCAAACACAGCACGACAAGGAAGGCAGTGACCCACAAGCGCCTGCGGTCAGACCCACTGCCATCCTCACCATCGGCAGTACCTTCTCCATCGCCCAAAGAGGATTCCTCATCTGAGGAACCAGAGTTTGACCGATTCTAGTTCTCCCGGTACGAGCATACGTAAGATTGGGCAAAGTTCTCTTCTAAGAACAATGTGAATGGTAGGTTGATGCAAGTAGATGACTTCCACCAATACGGGCTCTATGCCAAGTTCAATACTCTAGGTTGGGCATCGATGCTATCACCCACACAGCCATGCTACCTAAACCTGGTTCGGTATTTCTATTGTAACCTTGTACTGGCCTCTGGGGTGCAAGGGTTTGGGTTAAAGACCAGGGTAAAAGGGGTAGACATAAAGTTTACTACAACCACATTGACAGAGATTTTGGGACTACCAGATACAAGTGACAGGTGCTATTATAAGCCTAGGGTGGATATCTCTTACATGTTTTCTTTCGAGACTAGGATGACGGTCTTCAAAGCTTTGACTGGAGTTGAAGGAATTCCAAAGCCTGAGGGGGCTTACAAGCCCACAGCCAGGATTTTTAGTAGGTGCATCTCCTATAATATCTATCCCAAGGGTGGGAACCGGGGTAGCATTTCTATGCTCTGGGCATACATTACCTATTGCTTGCTGAGGGCCGGCAAGGGGGGTCCAGTGATCAACCTCCCTTACTTATGCAGGTGATGCTCTATCATGCCCAGAACCCATCTAGTGGGAACCTGCCTTATGGGAGATTCCTGACTCAGGTGTTCCTATATTTTGGGGTTCCTCTTGCTGGTGAGTACGAGGGAGGGGATAGGTCGAAGCCTATCAGCAAAACCTCCATCCAAAAGATGAAGATGCAGGGGGAGCCAGGGAGCAACTCAGGGTTTGAGGGGGAGGAGATGGAGGAGGGACACAGAGCAGCAGAGGGAGCTGGGTTAGGTAAGCAGGAGGGTGACCCAGTGGATCCTAGTACACAGTTTGGAGATTTACCTTCCTATGAGCAGATAGGAGCTTCTAGTTCACAGGTGCCACCTCAGGTGTCTGAGTCCTATGGTTGGTCAGACATGATGGAACAGTTTCGAGGTCTCCACACTCAACTTGCCCAGAATGTTGACACGAATGGATCAAGGTTTCACTTCCCTGGAGGGGAGAGTAGGTTCCATTGAGCAGTGCCTTGATTTCTGGGATTCCTACTACCAGGTTGACTCATGACAAGCTTGGCCTCCACAGAGCTGTGATCTTCCACAGGAGTAGTTCCTCCGGCTTCAGTATCTCACCTAGGATTTGGTCTTTTTACTTCAGCTTTACATTATGTAGGTTTTTTTTGTCATGGCTATGTAGTTCTTTATTTTCAGTCTTTATCCTTTGTTTATTTCCCTACTATTTGTATCTAGAAGTAGCACTTCCGATTTGAACATCTATGTAATGGTTCCGCCACGATTTAAAACTTTTATTAAAGCTTATTGTTATTGTTCTATCTTTCTTTATTGTTCATTATTTATATTTACCCCCTTGTTAATTTAATTGTTACATGTTTAACTTCTTATAAGTTGTTGGTCCTATTCCGCTGTCCGTGAATGTAGAAAGAGCTTCTCGCTCTGATACCAAGCTCTGTCACACCCCAAACCACCCCTGGGAGGATTAGGTAGGTGACCCGAATTGCACTGTAGTAATCTGCCAAACTCCAAGGATCTAGAAGCTATTAATCCATTCACAGATACACACATTCACAATAATACAAGGTGTAAAACACAGAGTGCTGCGGAAAGCTATATTTACATTAAACTTTGGAAGAAAATAAAGAAAACAAATATATACAAAAGTATAGTTTTTGTTCACTCTCTCACACTCTTAGAACATCTGCAGCCCCCAACTCTATCTGACACAGCTCTATACAAAAGAATATAAACAAGGCAAGGTAACCCGAGCCCAAAAAATAAAGCTGCACTAAAGAGGGAAACTCCAACAAAAACAAAAAGAAGTTCCACAGTCAAACCATAGTTAGTTGAACCCCTCACGGGTCTTCATCAGCTACCACTAAAAATACTCGTACCAGCAGTATGACCTCTGTTCGGGTCCATAGCAATATCGTCATAACAACCATAGCCCGCCTCTAGGAGATAAGCCTCCCCGCCACAGTGACATCCACCTGCAGGATCATCTAACAGAAACATATATAACAGAGTATGAGCTCCACCGAGCCCGTGAATGAAATATCACCATGCAGGCACATGCAAGCATAACCATATGAGTCCTACATGAGGTGCAGTTCATTTTATTTATTAGCCACCTAACATCACAACTAAGGCGGGTTAGTGCTACTACAATCCCCAATACATGTATCCCTGGTGCGGGCTTTTAACTCCTTCCCATAATACACCCATTAAGTTGTCGGAGAAGACCACTCGGCTCCAGCATCCCTTCCTAAGGTCAGCCTGATCGGCCCTCTGGGATTAACCTATGAGGCATCCATCCTCTTTTCACATATCATATTTCTTTTTCTGGTTTATAGCCTCATAGCCACCTCTTCGGTGCATCACAATTCCATTTCTTTTCTTTTATTTTTCTTTTTCTCTTTCATATGGTCACTCTCATAGGCATCCAACACCTTAACCCCTATTGGCAAGGGTGCGTAGCACAGGTGATGATACTCTAGCCCAATGCATCTATGTGGCATAGTATTAGTAGGGTGGTGTCAACCACATCGCATTCTACGGGCTACCATAGGCCTCATTTTCAAACCAGCTACGGCATCTAGTCTAGCAATTCACATACAACATTCATTGTCTATTAACAATATTCATCAGTCAAGCATTCATTAACTAACAACATTTACAGTAATTAACATGAGTAAACATAGTAGTGTTATTATAACTTGTTTTAACTTATTAGCCACGTTGCATTTACACACACGATGTAATTTCACTCACCTTGTTCTGGTCCTACTGGTTCAACTGTCAGTTCGGTTCTGGTTGGTGTCTGGCTTTGTACCTCGAGCATGGGATCAAAACCTAATTTATCGGATCATAAAAAGTGTCAATTAATGTTTAAAGTTACATCAATGTCCTAGAGTTAGTCTAAGCCTAATTGGACTGACTCTGTATTTACACTGGTACTACTTGGAGTTCTCCGGGTCTTGCACTGGGCTTTCGGGTCTATCTCTCGGTGCTTCATCCAGAGATGTGGGATACATCTGACTTGGTACATAATAGCATAATCTGCCAATACATGGTCCAAATAACCACTCAAACCAATACCAAGGTCAGCAGCCCAATTAAAACCAATCCTGGGCATGGTTACCTGGCCCTGTGGGGCCCACTTGAGTACCCAAGGTATGGATGACAGCAAGGATAAGTGGAGAGGGGTATTTTGGTCATTTTTTTAGTCTTGTATTTATTTATTTATTTATTTTTTCTAAGGGAGACCTTAATTTGGGATAGGTGGTTAGTTTAGAATTATGAGAGATATACTTCCAAATAAGACTTTGGGAGAAAGATGGACCTATGCTAAGGCAACCATGATTTTGGAGGAAATGTTTAAATAAGTTAGGGAAGCCAAAAGTAGTGAGATAGAAAACAATTTTGCACCACCCCAGTACAATTTTGCTCCCCAACCCAACTATGGGCTTTTGGGAAATTTTGATTGGTCACATCCCCAGACAATCCATGTTATGGAAGGATGCCCTAATCTTTATGGGGGCAGCTATGGTGATGAGAATGTGAGTCCTCAATTTCAATACAATTCTTTTGGCACTTACAATCAGGGGTGGAGTGATCATCCCGATTTCTTGTGGGATCAATGGAATAACCAAGCTGGACCACCTAATTTCCAATATCATGGTCAGTTTGGTCCTCCAATGCCCAACCCTCCATTAAATCTTAATGAGCCACCTCTCCTTGAGTTTCAAAACATGGGTGAGGAGGCCAGACTGAATGAACTTGAGAAATACATAGACCTTCTCACAACAAGCCAAAATACCATGGAGAAGCAACTCTCTCAACTGATCACCATGGTGCAGGAGGAGGAAATGGGTACATTACCTAGTCAGCCTGAACCTAGTCTATGTTACCAGATTCCTATTCAGAATGAACCACCCCATCCCCAATTTAATGATATTGAAAGTCCACCACTCCAGTTTGAGGTTAATGAGAGTCATTCCCAACAAGTTGTTTTTCATGATGATTTATTTGTTGAGATTGAGTCTCCTCAGGATATTAGTGAAGCGAGATTTGATGAGCTACCTGGGAAAGTCCAACTTTTTCCTAAAATTTCTGATTTTAGTGAGCCTAGTGTTTTTATTGATTTAGAATCAGATTTTCATGATAACAAAGAAACCCAGGAAATTCGATCTCCCCCTCTCTCTTTGGAAAACTTAGATAATTGTCATTTTGGGGATTCCATTGTCTCACATGTTGATTTGTCCAAACCTCCTAGGTTTGACGATTTTATTGAGGAGGACAATGTTAGTCATGATGTTTTTCAAGCAAATTTCCATGATCCTTATTTAGCAAACCAAGTTATGCAAAGAGCAGATAGTTGTATTGCTAGGATTGATTTGAGTAAACCTCCAATTTTTTATGATTATTTAGATGAGGTTATTCATAATCCTTTTTATGCTTATTGTGATCCATTTTTGGTTGGTTTTTCAAAGAATGATAGGTGTTCTACATTGCAAATGGGAGAGAAGAGAAGGATTTATGGCCTGAGTTTTATTGCCTTCATTTTTCACTGTCCCATGAGGACAGATTTTTCTATTGGATATTTCTCAGTTGTGCTTAACTTCCGTATTGTTTCTCGCTTTACAAAAATTCATGGTCGAGTGTTTTCTGGTTCTGAAGCTATTTCTCCATTTATTGGCCATGGATTGAGATTTCTATTGCTACTGCTAGCACTTTTTGTAGAGCTCATGACTCTTTATGATCCTCTTTGTTGATTATATCTGGTAAGCCCCTTCATCTCCTCCCTTGTCCTTATTTTTTTCTTTTATACATGCATTGAGGACACTGCATGAATTAAGTATGGGGGGGGGGATGTTGGGCTTAATTGATGAATTTTGATTGTGACAATAGTTTAGTTTTGTGCATATGTCTCTTTGATTGCAAAACGAGAGAAAGAGGGAATTAGGTGTCCTAGCATGCGAAATAATAAAAAATCCCTTTTCAAGGACGATAGTTGGTTTGTATCCGGTAATGGGGATTGAGTTTGAAAATATGAGCGCTATTTCATTTGATGGCTAGATTCCTCTATGTGTTTTATGGACCCTTTAATCTTTTGGATAGTAGTTGAGACCAATTTGTTTGTGGCAAGGCAAGGCATGAAAGTGGAAGTGAATGAAAAGAAAAAAAAAAAAGAAAAAGAAAAAGAAAAAAAACAAGGAACAGAAAAGAAAGTGGACCTCCTTGGGATTAGACAGGGCACTGTGCCTCATGAAGCAGGGTGACTTGATCGAAATTCCTTAGAAGGAAACTCAAAAAACTCTTGCATCAAAGTCTCGATGTTTTATGGATATATGCAAAAAGCGAAGCTACCAAGTATTTGGGTGTCTGGTGTATGCTCCACCATGTCATTCAGAGAACAGTAGTGGAGTAGAAATAGAGTTTATGGTTGAGAAAGAAAAAACTTTTGCCTTAATGCCTGAAGAAAAAAAAAAGAAAGTATGGTCAACAGTACTCAATGCCTAAGTCTTTGGTTCCATCGATGCTATGGGGTGGTTTACTTGAAGGTGAGTAGTGTTCAGAAAATATGAGGAGATCCCTTGAACTTGATGCATGCTTGTTACTTGAATTGATGTGGGGTGATAAAATTCAAGTGTTTGGGAACCTTTGGCTCCTTGATCTTTAGTTGAACACTTTTTGAGATTTTGTGCACTGTCCTACTTATGCCATGATTTCATTTACAATTGAATTTTGGGTGTATATTCACTGCAAACAGCCACGAGACACAACTCGTCCACTAGGGGTTCAAAGGCTTGTTGCACATGCTAAGTGCAACCGTGATTCCTACGAAAGTGAGTTAGGATTTTCTGCATTCTAGGTTAGTTTTTCTTTTGCTTTACTTGTGGACAAGTAACGTTCAAGTGTGGGGGAATCTGATGAGCACATTTATGTTTGAAATCTTAGGGCATAAAGCATACATTTTACCACATTGGACAGAGTTACTCGGTGCTTTCTTGTGCTTTTCAGGTTTTAAGTGAATTCTTGTGAAAATAGAGGAAATGATGCTAAGAAAATGTTTTTAAGCTATTCAGAGGTATCAATGGCTTGGATACATAGCCCATCGAGTCAGCTTCGCAACGGTTCAAACGGCACTTGATTCCGAGTTGAAATGAAGAAGTTACGGCCATTTCCGTAACAAAGCGCGAAAATGGTCTGCAGGGGTTTATTTATAATTATTGACAGTCGACCGGGGACAAAGTAAAGCGAAAGTTCGGATTCTAGGGGCCTTAACGAATAACCAGAAGTTATATTTCCTGTACCCGAAAGATTTCAATTGGAGGGTTCTGGACAGTCCAACTTCAACTTGAGATATCTTGGGCTCCCGAACTCCAAATCGGACGAAATTTGGGTCTATTTTGGGTGAGTTTTTGCAAGGAACACAATGGTGAGGCCTATATAAGCACCCCATGCTCCACGTTTTCTGAAGGACAGAATGGATATTTTATTTATTCTTGAAGGAATCCTAGTCATCACCCTTATTTTCTCTCTCCTCCAATTTCTCAAGGGCACTTTTGGAATTCTACTTGGGATAGATTTATTTTGAAAGATATTCTCTCACCTATGGAAAGTTGAAAAGTCAAAGATGCTTTGATTTTATTGCTTGGAGAAGATATCTACAAAGAAAAGGAAACACTTGTTAAAATTGGAAGTTTACTTTTCTAGAAATAGAAGGTCTATGTAAACAATCTTCTCTTCTTCTTCTTTCTATTTTTTTCTTTTTTTTTCCTTAGGATTCAAGGCATTGTAAAAGAGGAAGGAGAAGAGAATATTCTCTTTTCTTAAGGAATATTTCTCCTACACTTCCCTCTTCTCGCTTCTCCTCTCTTCCCCCTATAAATACCCCTTGCCCTTTGGCTTATAACAAGTTAGTTTTTTAGTTCAGTTTTTAGTTAGTTTCTAGTTCAATTTTAATTCAGTTTTTAGTGTAATTTTTAATTCATTCACTTAGTAAAATTTCTTTTCTTCTTCTCCTTCTAAGTTGTGATTTTTGGTTTTTCTAAGTTCTAGTTTGCTTTTTAATTTTCATTTAATGGTTATAATAGATTTAGTTTATGTTTTAATTTCAATTTAAGTCTTCAATATGGTTGTAATAGTTTTAGTTTAAAGCTTCCTAGTCTAAGCTCCTATGTTGATGACAAGACTTGGAGATTTAGAAGAGGAGGCCATGGTAAGTTCATGCAAGTATTCATTCAAGCTTCTTCAATTAATCCAGTTCAAGCACACCTAGGTTTGCATTCTCTAAAATCTCAATCTCATTCTCTTCTTCTCCTTCTTCTTCTTCTCCCTCTATTTCTTTTATTTTTCTTATGGGTTACTTTGTTTATGTGGTTATTTTGTTTATGTGGATGTGGATGTGGATGTGTGGCTGCATTTTTATTACTTCCAACTTGGTAGTATAGGATTTTATTTTTAATTACTCCCAATTTGCATTAGTTTGCTAGGTTAGATGTTCATGTGTTAGGACGCCAACTTAATCCCGTCCCGTAGATGCGTAATTTGTTAGATGCTTGTGAGTTAGGATTCGTTAGTTTAATTACCATTAATTTAGTAATTTAAGTAATTTTGTTCACTTTGCATTACTTTTAAGATTAGTTAAATAGAGTGGCGTATATCTCCTCGTGTTCGACCCGTAGCTATAATTGACCCGAACGCTTGCGGTTTTATTTTAATTCAAACAAGGTTTTGGCGCCGTTGCCGGGGAAATTATTGTCCACTTTATTTTTTTGATATTTAAGTAATTCGAAGTGTTTTAGTTTATTCTCTTTTCTTCTTTTTCTAAAAAAAAAAAAAAAAGTTTTTGAAAACCTCTTCTTGTTTCTCTTCTGTTTCAAAAAGTGTGCGCCCAATCTAAAGTCCTTCATATGCCCAAACCCAGCCAATCTTGGTGCCCCTTGATTCGTTGGGTGGTTTGGATTGACATGTGACTTATCTTTGGAGGTGACCACTCTTGATAACAGGAAAGCGACATAGTGAGAGCGTTGAAAATAGAAACGTACAGTAGTCCTCCACTCTACATCAGAATCCACTAGGAGTCGCCCGTAGGTGGCTCGTGAAGACTATACGGGTTCCCTTACTGTCAACCTATATGGCAACCTTACAGCTTCGGAACCACTGTTTTGATTTTTAAGGGATAGATGCACTATCTACCTTGGGCTCCTTCATGTTTTTTTTTTTTTTAGTGAATTTTTTTCTAATCTTGTATTTATTTATTTTTCTAAGGGAAACCTCAATTCGGGATAGGTGGTTACTTTAGAATTATGGGAGATACACATCCAAATAAGACTTTGGGGGAAAGATGGACCTATGCTAAGGCAACCATGATTTTGGAGGAAATGTTTAAACAAGTTAGGGAAGCCAAACGTAGTGAGATAGAAAATAATTTTGCACCACCCCACTACAATTTTGCTCCCCAACCCAACTATGGGCTTTTGGAAAATTTTGATTGGTCACATCCCCAGACAATCCATGTTATGGAATGATGCCTAATCTTTATGGGGGCAGCTATGGTGATGAGAATGTGAGTCCTCAATTTCAATACAATTCTTTTGGCACTTACAATCAGGGGTGGAGTGATCATCCCGATTTCTTGTGGGATCAATGGAATAACCAAGCTGGACCACCTAATTTCCAATATCATGGTCAGTTTGGTCCTCCAATGCCCAACCCTCCATTAAATCTCAATGAGCCACCTCTCCTTGAGTTTCAAAACATGGGTGAGGAGGCCAGACTGAATGAACTTGAGAAATACATAGACCTTCTCCCAACAAGCCAAAATACCATGGAGAAGCAACTCTCTCAACTGATCACCATGGTGCAGGAGGAGGAAATGAGTACATTACCTAGTTAGCCTGAACCTAGTCTATGTTACCAGATTCCTGTTCAGAATGAACCACCCCATCCCCAATTTAATGATATTGAAAGTCCACCACCCCAGTTTGAGGTAAATGAGAGTCATTCCCAACAAGCTATTTTTCATGATGATTTATTTGTTGAGATTGAGTCTCCTCAGGATATTAGTGAAGTGAGATTTGATGAGCTACCTGGGGAAGTCCAACTTTTTTCTGAAATTTCTGATTTTAGTGAGCCTAATGTTTTTATTGATTTAGAATCAGATTTTCATGATAACAAAGAAACCCAGGAAATTCGATCTCCCCCTCTCTTTGGAAAACTTAGATAATTGTCATTTTGGGGATTCCATTGTCTCATATGTTGATTTGTCCAAACCTCCTAGGTTTGACGATTTTATTGAGGAGGACAATGTTAGTCATGATGCTTTTCAAGCAAATTTCCATGATCCTTATTTAGCAAACCAAGTTATGCAAAGAGCGGATAGTTGTATTGCTAGGATTGATTTGAGTAAACCTCCAATTTTTTATGATTATTTAGATGAGATTATTCATAATCCTTTTTATGCTTATTGTGATCCATTTTTGGTTGGTTTTTCAAAGAATGATAGGTATTCTACATTGCAAATGGGAGAGAAGAGAAGGATTTATGGCCTGAGTTTTATTGCCTTCATTTTTCACTATCCCATGAGGACAGATTTTTCTATTGGATATTTCTCAGTTGTGTTTAACTTCCGTATTATTTCTCGCTTTACTAAAATTAATGGTCGAGTGTTTTCTGGTTCTGAAGCTATTTTTCCATTTATTGGCCATAGATTGAGATTTCTATTGCTACTGCTAGCACTTTTTGTAGAGGTCATGACTCTTCATGATCCTCTTTGTTGATTATATCTGGTAAATCCCTTCATCTCCTCCCTTGTCCTTATTTTTTTCTTTTATGCATGCATTGAGGACACTGCATGAATTAAGGGTGGGGGGGGGTGTTGGGCTTAATTGGTGAATTTTGATTGTGACAATAGTTTGGTTTTTTGCATATGTCTCTTTGATTGCAAAGCAAGAGAAAGAAGGAATTAGGTGTCCTAGCATGCGAAATAATAAAAAATCCCTTTTCAAGGACGGTAGTTGGTTTGTATCCGGTGATGGGGATTGAGTTTGAAAATATGAACGTTATTTCATTTGATGGCTAGATTCCTCTATGTGTTTTATGGACCCTTTAATCTTTTGGCTAGTAATTGAGACCAATTTGTTTGTGGCAAGGCAAGGCATGAAAGTTGAAGTGAATGAAAAAAAAAGAAAAAAAACAAGGAACAAAAAAGAAAGTGGAATTCCTTGGGACTAGACATGGCACTGTGCCTCATGAAGCAGGGTGACTTGATCAAAATTCCTTGAAAGGAAACTCAAAAAACTCTTGAATCAATGTCTCAATGTCTTATGGATATATGCAAAAAGCGAAGCTACCAAGTATTTGGGTGTCTGGTGTATGCTCCACCATGTCATTCAGAGAACAGTTGTAGAGTAGAAATAGAGTTTGTGGTTGAGAAAGAAAAAACTTTTGCCTTAATGCCTGAAAAAAATATATATATATGGTCAACAATACTCAATGCCTAAGTCTTTGGTTCCATCGATGCTATGGGGGGGTTTACTTGAAGGTGAGTAGTATTCAGAAAATATGAAGAGATCCCTTAAACTTGATGCATGCTTGTTACTTGAATTGATGTGGGGTGATAAAATTCAAGTGTTTGGAAACCTTTGGCTCCTTGATCTTTAGTTGAACACTTTTTGGGATTTTGTGCACTGTTCTACTTATGCCATGATTAAAATTTACAGCATTCATTTACAATTGAATTTTGGGTATATATTCACTACAAACACCCATGAGACACAACTCGTCCACTAGGGGTAACTTAGGGGTTCAAAGGCTTGTTGCATATGTTAAGTGCAACCGTGATTCCTACGAAAGTGAGTTAGGATTTTCTGCATTCTAGGTTAGTTTTTCTTTTGCTTTACTTGTGGACAAGTAACGTTCAAGTATGGGAGAATCTGAAGAGTACATTTATGTTTGAAATCTTAGGGCATAAAGCATACTTTTACCACATTGGACAGAGTTACTCGGTGCTTTCTTGTGCTTTTCAGGTTTTAGGTGAATTCTTATGAAAATAAAAGAGATGATGCTAAGGAAATGTTTTTAAGCTATGTAGAGGTGTTAATGGCTTGGATGCTTAGCCCATCGAGTCAGCTTCGCAACGGTTCAAATGGCACTTGATTCCGAGTTGAAACGAAGAAGTTACGGCCGTTTCCGTAACGAAGCGCGAAAATGGTCTGTAGGGGTTTATTTATAATTATTGACAGTCGACCGGGGACAAAATAAAGCAAAAGTTCGGATTCCAGGGGCCTTAACGCAATAACCAGAAGTTATATTTCCTGTACCCGAAAGATTCCATTTGGAGGGCTCTGGACAGTCTAACTTCAACTTGAGATATCTTGGGCTCCCGAACTCCAAATTGGATGGAATTTGGGTCTATTTTGGGTGATTTTTTGCAAGAAACACAATGGTGAGGCCTACATAAGCACCCCATGCTCCACGTTTTCTGAAGGACAGAATGGGTATTTTATTTATTCTTGAAGGAATCCTAGTCATCACCCTTACTCTCTTTCTCCTCCAATTTCTCAGGGGCAATTTTGGAATTCTACTTGGGATAAATTTATTTTAAAAGATATTCTCTCATCTATGGAAAGTTGAAAAGTCAAAGATGCTTTGATTTTATTGCTTGGAGAAGATATCTACAAAGAAAATGAAGCACTTGTTAGAATTAGAAGTTTACTTTTCTAGAAATAGAAGGTCTATGTAAACAATCTTTTCTTCTTCTTTCTATTTTTTTCTTTTTTTTTCCTTAGGATTCAAGGCATTGTAAAAGAGGAAGGAGAAGAGAATATTCTCTTTTCTTAGAGAATATTTCTCCTACACTTCCCTCTTCTCTCTTCTCCTCTCTTCCCCCTATAAATACCCCTTGCCCTTTGGCTTGTAACAAGTTAGTTTTTTAGTTCAGTTTTTAGTTAGTTTCTAGTTCAATTTTAATTCAGTTTTTAGTGTAATTTTTAATTCATTCACTTGGTAAAATTTCTTTTCTTCTTCTCCTTCTAAGTTGTGATTTTTGGTTTTTCTAAGTTCTAGTTTGCTTTTTAATTTTCATTTAATGGTTGTAATAGGTTTAGTTTATGTTTTAATTTCAATTTAAATCTTCAATATGGTTGTAATAGTTTTAGTTTAAAACTTCTTAGTTTAAGCTCCTATGTTGATGACAAGACTTGGAGATTTTGAAGAGGAGGCCATGGTAAGTTCATGCAAGTATTCATTCAAGCTTCTTCAATTAATCCGGTTCAAGCACACCTAGGTTTGCATTCTCTAAACTCTCAATCTCATTCTCTTCTTCCTCTCCCTCTATTTCTTTTATTTTTCTTATGGGTTACATTGTTTTTGTGGTTATTTTGTTTATGTGGATTTGGATGTGTGGCTGCATTTTTATTACTTCCAACTTGATAGTATAGAATTTTATTTTTAATTACTCCCAATTTACGTTAGTTTGATAGGTTAGATGTTCATGTGTTAGGATGCCAACTTAATCCCGTAGATGCATAATTTTTTAATTTGTTAAATACTTGTGAGTTAGGATCCGTTAGTTTAATTACCATTAATTTAGTAATTTAAATAATTTGGTTCACTTTGCATTACTTTTAAGATTAGTTAAATAGAGTGGCGTATATCTCCTCGTGTTCGACCAGTAGCTACGATTGACCCGTACGCTTGCGATTTTATTTTAACTCAAACAGTTCTCCACTGAATTCAACCACTGGAGTGATGCTCCACAGTGTGTTTGGGTGACTAGTCACCTGTCCTTCACCCAAAATCCTAGTCAATCAGGGGCAGGTTTGATATCAATACACAATTAGATCTTAAAAATCATGAACATGAATGGTGTCACAATGGCTACGGCAGCAATATTGCATATAGTCCATTAGGATGACATGCACAATGCGGCGGTCAACAATTGTAAGCCCAAACAATGAACATGTCCATTAATATATAAGCATGCAAATCATCAACTCATCCTTCCCTTATGGCTTCATCCTTCCCCAAGAATTGAGGGTTTAGTTGGCCATGGGAAAATCAATGGAAGGAGAGGTGGTTGATGAAGAAAATATTAAAACTAAACTATAAAAATAAAATCAAAAGATTAAAGAACTTAGCTTGTGTAGAACTTGAACTTGAACCATTGAAGAAAAATTTTCAACCTTAAACTTGAACCAACAACTTGAATTACACCAATGGAAGAAGGGGATGGGAATTAAAAATCTTAAATTACATTAGATCTAGGAATGAAAAAGATAAAATTACATTAAAGTTTTAAGCTTAGGCAAAGAAACTAGAAAAGAGAAAAAAATAAGAGAAAGAAAGCTAAAAAGACTAAGAAGAATGAATCCCTTTTTTAAGGGGGAGAAGAGAGAATGAAAGAATAATTTTATTAATCACGTGGCTGACCTTTTTATAGAGGAGGGAAAGGCCAAAATCGTTAGAGGGAGGAGGAATGGGAGAAGGTGAAGTGGCGTGAGACAAAAAAAAAGGAAAATAAATTAGAGAGAAAGAAAGAAGGAAGAGAAAATCTTTAAAAAAAAAAGGAAATATCTCCCCCCCCCTCACGTTTTGTTTCTTTCCTTTATTTATTTATTTATTTTTAAAGCAAGAGAGATGCGAGAGAGAGATAACGTGGGAGGGAGGAATGATTTTAGGAAAGAGATCAGAGATTTGGGAAAAGGGAGAGAAAATATGAAAGAAAGGGAGATCTCTCTAAAATATCTTCCCATGATTCGGTTGCTAGCTTTGACTTGGGCTTCTCTCAAAAAATATGGAATTTTAGATGTCACCAACAAATAGACCTTGGTTAAAAATACCCTTTCTGAAAAATCGATGGAAATATGGGCTGCATCTTCAAAACTTGGTTCAAGATGTGACTGGTTCTGGCCCACAAAGGTCCGGCTCTCTTGATCTTGGGCTTGGATTGGTGTCTTTCATCTTTTTAAGCTCGAATTCTCCAATTTCAGCCAAAATAAATCTAATGCCTGAAAACACAGAAAAATAGCTCCAGTAGCACTTTTCTTTTAAAAAAAAATAATAATAATAAAAAACTTGTGAGATTTCCCTTTTCATATCTTCCCTTGTTTCTCATCTTCCAATCTAAGAAAGTAAGGCTTGATTTGGTATGATTTCTATTTCAATTTTAGGGGGTGATTTCTATTTCTGAAATTGTTTGGTTTGATTTTTGCACCTTATTTCAGTGAAATAGAAATTCTGAAATAGCTAAGGAGCTGTTTCAGAATTTCTATTTCATTTGATTTAGCACTCTTGCTATTGAATGAGCACATGGTTAATTTCATGGGCAAAGTAGTAATTTCATGTTAAAAATAAAACACCAACCTTCTTCTCCTAATGGTCGCACCACCACCACCCCACTCCCACCATTGTCACCGCCACCACCACCACCACTACTACCCTATTACCACCACCACTATCACCACTACTACCCCGCTACCACCACCACCACCACCACTACTACTCCGCTACCACCACCACCACCACTACCCTGCCATCACCACCACCGCCACCACTGCCGCTGCTACCGCTACCACCACCACCTCCACCGCCACCGCCACCGCCACCATCATTGCCATTGCCACCACCACTGCCACTACTACCACAACCACAACCACCCCACTACTTCCACATCCACCACCACTGCCACTACTTCCACGTCACCACTACCCTGCCACCACCACCACCACCGCTACTACCCCGCCATCACCACCACCATCCTTCCCAAAGAAATATAGAGAATCTATTCTCAGAATTTGAACTATCAAATGGATTTTTTTTATTCTTGAAATATTACATATTGATACAACCAAAACAATTTCAATTTTTTGACCAAGAATCTATTTGTTGACTATTTCAAGAAATCAATCCAAAATTGAAATAGAAATCATACCAAGTTAGGCCTAAGAAACTACAGTTTTGTTATTCTTTTCATCTTTCTTTCTAGGGCAGATCTTTAAAGCATCACACATGACTACATATCTACATTTTGTCCAAGTTAATTTGTCAAATTACTTACTTTCAGAACATAATGTAATTGGGTAACAGGCAAAAAAAGTCAATGTTCATTCCTTCTTCCTTTTTGTTTGCAAATTTTTTCCTCATTTTTGTTCACTCTATTGATAGCTCAGTCAGATTTAGGTTTTGTTCGCCTGAAATCAGTGAGAAGATTGTTGCACCGAACAAGCAACCACCTGTGCCCACTGCTTCAATCTCGTCTTCACCGTCCGAGGATCGTCTCCATGGTTGAAGATGGTGTGAGGACTTCCGAGAGGAGATGACAGATCACATTCTGAAGGTGTAGCTGAAGATGATGACTTGGAGATGCTATCACTATATTGCTTGTTGATGGCATAGTAGAAACCTAGAGCGGGCAAAGTATCGAAACCTTGCGATCTAGATCTGGAGAATCGAATCTGAAACCCAATTCGATTCATGCCTTAAGCTCGTCGAGGTCTTCTTCGGTGACACTCCAACTTTGTCAACTCTTCCTATAGTTTCCTTTCCGCTTTAACCAAGCTTCATCACGATAAGTGTCAGGAGACCACAATTGCTGCTTGTAGAGCTGTGCTAATGCCTTGAATGGTGGTGGTGGCACCACCTTGAATTCCGACATGAGAGCCCAAACCACCTATCCTTTTAGAGCTTAGACCTAACTTTTTTTCTTTGCCCCCCACCCCTCTTGACGGAGGATGCGCTGGGCTGTGGGAGGTCGCCTGACCTCTCCTGTCGTCTTCCTACTCTTACCGTTATTCTAATAATTAAAATACAATAAATAAAGGTAATAAGTTCACATATAAATATGCTCATCAATAAAGCATGTAATTAAATACTACCAAACCCCAATCCATTGTACATGTCTTTAATCAGAGATCATACGATTACAATCGGACGACCAAAACACGAATAAACAATGCCACAGGATCCAGATTCTAGTCTGATTGATCACATGCATTCTCTCTACTTGATACTTCCCAATCAAGGGTAGTGGATTCCATGTGGAGCATCTCTTTCGTTCACGATGCGCCATCACAAATCCAGCACACCGATATGTAGTCCATGTAACATCAAACATTGGTATACCAAAATCCGCAATATAACACTGTAACGATAAGGATCTCTTAGGTCAGAGGGTTACTGGTGATGAGTATGCATCTCTCCTTAATACAACAGCAGTAACACATGTAAGAATTTGTACTAGATTCTTTTCTATACTCACATCATGTGTACTTACATTTATGTCCCTAAAAATAATTTTTCTAGTGACATACAATGTAACGACCATATGAACAGGAGGTTCGGTCCTATCCCTAGTCGAGAACCGCTTTGGGTGAAAACCCACGGAACAAACTTATATGCCCGTAAATAAATCTATGCAATAAAATAATATTAAGATGTTATGGTTCTTGTAGGATGGAGCCAAGGCCTGCCCAGTAGCATATTGAATGAGGACTGAATATCGATTACTTGGAAATCAACAATGAAATAAGCTGGCCCTATCTTGATGATTATAGTTAATACCCCCAACACTTCTCTCTGGGTATTATCATATGCCCTGATGGTTTATTTTGAAGTCTTCATCTGGTCAAGAGATAACCCCATGTGATTGGCAGCTTTTAATGGCATCATGTTTAGGATTGATCCATTGTCAAATAATACCTGAGGGACCTAATTTCCATTGCATTCCACCATGATGTAGAGAGCTCTATTGTGATCCTTCCCTCCAGGTGGCAAATCATTATCAAAGAAGAACAACAATTGAATGGCATACGTGGCACCCACTATGTTGGATAGTTCTTCTAGCCCCATCTCAATAGGCACTTGGACTTTGGCAAGAGCTTTCAGAACAACTTTTCGATGAATCGGCGAAGCCATTAGTAATCCCCAAACTAAAATGTTGGCTTGTACTTTCTTCAACTGGTTTAGTACTTGATTCTCTAGTTCTTGCTGACTACTAGTTGGTGCTTACAGAGTTGAGTGCCTTTCCACTGTCAATCCTTTGTTCTTGAAATTCTTCCTAGTCCTTGTTTCCATCACTTCAGGCTTCCTCTCTTTAATGATGAGTTCCACAGGACATGGGCTTTCTTCCTCCAGATCACTGTCAGTGATGATGGTGGTTCTGACCATGGAATTTTTCTTCTTTGACTCCCGGCTTGAAGTTTTCCTCTTTATTTATGATTCCATGACAACGATGTCTTGTTGAGCCTTTTGTAGAATTCTAGCTAGAGTCTTTTGGATCCTTAGGCACCATTTGATGTAGCATTTGGAGGGTCTCATTGGACATCTTGTGAACTTCCCAAGCTTCTTCGAAAGATTTGTAAAAGTGACGACTTCCCTCGTCTTCAGAATTTTCATTGCTAGATTTTGAACTTTCTTTAGGACTAGAGATGACTAGATGGATTTTTCCTGTAGGATCATTAAATTGTTCTCCCTCATTGACAATGTTGAGAAAGAAGTCATCATGTGCACATGCCCATTCATGGTATTCTTCACTATCATAATCTGGAGATGAAGGAGGAGTTCCACACAAATCTTGTGCCAAAGCGAGTGTTAATGTCACCGAATTTTCCAAGTCTTGCATTGCTCATGGCACTGACCATTTTTCTGTCAGCGGATCCAATTGCCATAAGGCTTCTTGGTATTTTTCATCTAGGGAGACCATCTTCATAAGCATCTGCTGGATCTTGTCGATGTCCCTATGAATCTTGTTTGCATGGAATGGAAAATCCCACGATTCTGGTCCACAAATATTCTTATATTTGTCGAGAGGAGTTTTTGGCCCGTAACTCTCTTCTGATTCTTCCTCATCTTCTTCTCTTTGACTTTCTTCATTTGGTTCTTCTTCATCTAGTTCTCCTTCGCCTGATTCTTCTTCGTTCGATTCTTCTTCTCCCGAATCTTCCTCATCAACATCCACGGGTCAGATTTCATCTGTCGGATCAAAGTATGGGTCTCCTGTGTTCACATTGTTGATCTAGGTTTCCCATTCTTCCACTCTTTTGGGTGGTCAAGAATAAGGATTTATGTTTGAAAAAAGCATAGGCTCTTGAGGAGGTGTCCCAAACAAGTCATGTGCTAGAGCATTGGCAAGCCAAGTCATGTTTCTCAATTCACGCAATGCGCGAAGAAGTAAATCATCTTCATTTGCCATCTCAAACTGCTCACCCGCAAAAGTGCAACACACAAGATCTGGAAATTGGGAAGTTGCCTTATAAAGGATTTCTTGAGTCATTGTAGCAATTTCTAACACATCCTCCACTTGATGGTAAATGTTTATGCCCCATCGATCAAAATCTCTTCTTGTTACGAACCACATTCCTCTTGGGTCTTCGGGGGATCCTATTTCTTCATCATCCTTACTTTCCTCATCACTATCCACTTGAATTGGTTCAATAAGGTCAGTGGCATCAGTGTGATCATCATCCGCTCCAATGCTATTTATCCATCCAATTGCTCCCATCTCAACGGAGAACTCATCTTTAGAAGGTTTTAGATAAATCTGTTCTTCAACATAATTCATCCATTCATTGAACACTTCAGCGGTATCTGACTCTTCCTCATTCTCTATACCGTCATCTATGCCCCCTCCAATTTGAATGAGGAAGACATCTTCTAATAGAGCCTGCCCAATGGCCAATGCAGATGCGGTCTTGATCAAATTGGGTGTCACATTTTCTAGGATCCTCGCTTCTTCTTCATTGTCTGAATTTTCAATGGGTGTTAGGTGACTGATATCACAGGCAGTGAATCCATACTTTCTTAGGGATGTTTCTGGTGCAAGCCCGTTCAAACCTTTTTCCAAGAAATCCAGCTTATGCAATCGTTAGGCGGATATCATACCTTTTCCATGGTCACATCGTTATCCAACCTCTCGTATTTTACTATTGCAATTTGTCTAGCATAGTGAGCACATACTTGCATCCTTTTAGCCCTTCTCTTTCGAGCATATCTGCTTTTTCCACGGAATGGTAAGGACTATTCTTCAACTTCAAGAGGCAATGGTATGGAATGTTCTTTACCCTTCCGCACTTTGGGTTGAATCAATGTTGTCGGATCAAGCTTAGGTTCTTCATCTCCCAATGCATTCATTGACCCCGTTCTAGATTCTGGTGAATAAGATCCTCTTGGTAAATATTTTTTCCCTTCTTTAACAGAATGTGATATTCTACCCATGTGGTGCCTAGTGACCTGGGGTGATAAAAAGGAGAGTCAGGCCGGTCTACTTCTTGTGAAACCTCATCAGAGATTAGTGTTTCTTCCCTTCCTTTCCCATTCTTGCCATGAGAGTAGCTCTTTAAACTTGGACATTCATCTGCTTTCTCTTTCCATTCATAGGCCTGATTAGGATAGTACGATCTCCATGCTTCAAGTCCTCTTATAACATATTTACTCCATGAGCTGGTAGAGGATTTGCAGTCACATTTGGTTGCTGCTTTGTTTGAAGCTCGATCTTTCTAGAGTCTATCATTTCTTATATGGCATGCTTGAGATGTATGCATTTATCTGTCTGGTGACCTTTCTGATCATAGTAATGGCGGTATAAATTGGGTGTTGTACCATGTTCGTATGTTCGCCATGTCAACATACCTGGGTGGGACAGTGCCAATCATTCTTTCTCTCTTCAATTTGGTAAAAAGTATTGTTAGTGTCATTCCCCCGAAATTGAAAGTCCTCTTAGGAGGTTCAGGTTCAGCTTGGATCACAAGTGGTGGAGAGATGGCAGCTACCATTTGTACTTCTGCTAATTGACAACTTGTTCCCATCACATTCACACCTTTTGCCTTTGGGATTTTTCTTCCAAAATAAGATCCAGTAGCTTCCTTGGTAACACCTTGGGCTTGTCTTTCCTTGAATATTTTATCTTCAATACTCTTGCCAGTAGCTATGAGAGCTTCAAAAGTTTTGATATGTTGACAGTACAGTTTGTCATGGTACTCTTAATACAAGTTTTCGAGTACCATTTTAACTTGTTCCTCTTCTATCGAATGGTTCCACATCTTTGCAGCCTTTTCTCGAAACCTCATGATCAAGTTTGAGAATTCTTCAATTGGTCCTTACCTCAAAGTTTCTAGCTCTCTTCTAGTGATATCCACTTCAGTGTTATAAGAGTATTATTTTGTGAAGGCTTTCACCACTGATGACCATGTTTGGGTCGAGTTTGGTCCAACTGAGTTAGCCATCTCAATGGTGATCTTGCCAAGGAGTATAAGAATGTCTGTCCCATTTGATTCTCCTTGAGATCCCAAGATTTGGCCACGATAGAGAAGATTTTGAGTTGGGCCTTGGGGTCATCTGAGCCATCAAACTTGTCGATCTTCCATTTGAAATCTTCAAGGATTCTTCCTTTAGGAAAGAAGACCAACTCATCCTCGTGTTTTTCTTTCCCTTTTCCTTTGACTGCTACTTTGAGCTTCTCGACCTTTTCCCTCATTCTCTTTTCCCTTTCTGTCTCGGGAGGGTCAGCTGATATGCTGACCACAAATTCTTCTCCTTTCCCTATTACTGCAGCTGTTGTCTTGGAAGTGGTTGGAGTGGTTTTTCGTATCTCTGATTCTGTAGAGATAGGCGCTCCATCCCCCTTAGACAAGTCTTGGACTGCCTGAAGTAATTGTGCCATGAGTTGCCTCATTTCTGTCATGCCTGCCTGCAATCTCTCTACTTGTTGTTCCACTTGAATCTTAGAATGCTGACTGGTTATGGGATCTATGTTGTCTGCTTCAAATGATAGTTTGATTGAGGAATCAAATGAAGAAGAAGGTGATGGAGTGTATGGAAAGGATGGCGAACTGATCCAAGTTAGTTTGCCGCCATGACGGGTCCACACAGGTAACGAGAGCTTTCTTTGAATTGGAATCATGCCTCTACATAAAAGAAAAACCTATTTAAGACACTGGAAAAAGTGGAACCTATTCACTAAGAAGGGAAAACACACAAAAGAGGACACAAACAATTTGTGCAGCAATCTATCCTTGGCCTTTGATTCTTCTTTGCTTAAGTAACCAACAATGTGATTGATCCTTCATCGCTTAGTTTCTAGGGCCAAGAGAGGTTCATCGCACAAAGGCAAACAAAAGGTCTTATTTGATATTTCCTACTAATACATCTTGGATTAATATACGGTGCCTTTTTTCAAGAGGCATGTAAGATTCCATTATCATCTTCGGACGACCCAAAAAATTGATTGCCCTTAGATGTATTCTCTCAAAGACCATCGTGGGACTATGGAATTCCTTTCCTTTGATAGGCGCCCTATATTAAGACTAGGTGCATTAACGAGAATCTCAATTTTGGACCTCAACAAGCTACTTGGTTAGTTTGTGTCACATCCTAATCATATATGGTCTATTTTCCTATATGATGCATGAAATAGGTAGGCTAATAGGACAGAAAAGGTCACCCTTGACAGAACCGATATACTTATCGCTTATGTGAGTCGTGGGTATGTGGCTCTTTTAATATACCTAGGGAATAGGTCACACAATCTCAGAATAATCATACTAGTGCCTTTTTTGAGAATTGGATGTACCCTACAGCACACTAGTGACTATCCTTGTCTGTGAAGCTAAACCCGTAAAGTAAATATCAAAGGCTGTGGCTTCGCCGTGAATTACCCATGACTACACATAGGGTCCAACGACTAACCACGGACCTGAGTGTGTTCCCATGCCATGTGTGTGTGTGCATAAGAATGGTGTAGGAAGTGGCTATCATCCAATCTCAGAGTACTTCGTATGACGTACCTCACCTCCCCGGGGGTAGAGGTACGACAGGGAGTACCCTCATCGTCTAATTTCACTTCAGACACGATGCATGATGCAGTTAGTATCATACAAATGGTCAATCAGGCATGTTATCACACAATCTTAATCAGAGAGAACATTCTTACATTTATCAGTAGCATCTATTTCGAAAGCTTGACCATAATATATTTTCCCTAGTGGAGTTGCCATTGTAGGTACCGCGGCTTCTAAATGTGGGTTCCTCCGCCTTGCAGGCGGGATCCATGGGGTTTTCATGGTCTCCTTGGCGACAAGGTCTTCAATGGTTAAAATACATCATTTGAATGTCTCAATATTGGGGGTTGGGATCATGCTTCATAAGCAAAAATGGAGTCGCCACCTAGGGTTAAGACCTAGGATCTAATGAGTGTGATTCTATTCAGGTTAATGAATAGATTCATATGATTCCATCTAGTCTGGTCAGAGAATGGGTTAGGTGTCAGGTTACAAGTATGGGAAGGTATTATCACCCCACCTTGCCTGGTTAAATCGGTCTTTCAATGGTAGATGCTGAACATCGAATGTTCTGTCTTCATGACATATCCACACAACTATACATGAAAAATAACTAATATGCATCTTATTGATGTTTATTCACAAGAACATTTTAACTACTATATACACTAACGCAATGGACTTAAAAGACTACATTATGCCGATATGAAATGTAGCGATTATACCTTTATGCAAAGATGCTAAGACTTCTGACTGTCGGTAATCCCCGAGCTCAGGTTGAGATGGATGGATGAATTGTCACTGACTCCTAGGACAGAATGATGACTATTAAAGGGGCATTCATTATTCGCATACAGACGAAGTAACGGCTATGAAAGGGGCTTTTTCGTTATCCATATACGGACGAAATAACGGCTTAGAGAAAGGGCTCATATCAGGATTGGGACATTCATTCTTCAAGCGGGGTAATCGATGGATCTACCCTTTGCTAAGAAGATTTTCTCCTAGGTTCGCTTGAAAAAAGCTAATAGGGGAAGGAAGAAAAGGCTAGGACACTATCACCTTTGCTCCTCCTCTCTTTTTTTCATGTTTTAGAGGGTGGGGGACCCTCCTATTTATAGGGGTGTACCCCACATCCGCGGCACCCCTGATGAGGTCACGTGGATGATGAAGGCCTACAGATTCATCTTTTTTCACGGCGTCATGCTATTTTATACGGTGTCGCGGACTATACTTTTAAGGCACCGCGGTCCTAGTGCTCCCTCGGCTCTCAAGTTATGGGCTTTTGTGGGATTTTTGGGCCTTTTAGCGGTTTTCATGGGTTTTTAAAGGCTTTTTAAGGCTTTTATGGGTCATGGGTGCAACTCCTTCCATTCGTGTCCCGTTTATCATCATCGTCAAGAGCGGTGGCAAAATTTTAGTGTTTATAGTCAGGCCGAGCAGAAATACCACCACAATGTAGCGACTAGCCTCACCATGTTATATGGGGCTTCTGTACCTTTATCTTATTGGTATGATGCCTTTCTTGTTGCAGCTTTTTGATAAACAGGATGCCCACTCACCAGCCTTCTCCTTGGGACCTTCTCTTTCATACAACATACAACTACTCCATCTTGTGAGTCTTCGGATGTGCCCGCTATCCTCTTCTCTGACCATACAACTCCAACAAGCTCTAACAATGCTCCAAGTGTTGTGTCTTCATTGGATATAGTTGGCATCATAAAGGGTACAAGTGCCTTGACATCTCCACCGGCCTAGTGTACGTCTCTCATCATGTTCTCTTCAACGAGGCTTATTTTTAGTTCTCTGATGCTTCTCCCTCCCCCACAAGTGTATCCCCTCCCCACCCCATGGTTCCCCATGGTAGCATTCCCATTGTAACAACCCCCCCTTCGAATGTATCCCCTCTATACCTTTCCCCGATTTGTGACTCTCCCCCCCCCCTCAATTGTGTCTGCGCCCCTCACTTCGAGCATGATTGAACCCCCCCCCACGGTCATGGATTTATCTCCCCACCATTCGGAGTACTTCTCCCTCCCCCTCCTTCCATCTCGGGTGACCTCCACTCTCCACTCACTCTATGGTTACTCGCACTTTGGATCACATCCTTCGTCCTAAGTTCTTTCCGGACCACATTATCTTCATCACCACTCACCACCCCCTAGTGTTATCAGCGTACGTTGAATTTGAACCCACATGCTTCACCTAAGAACATAAAGACCCTCTCATGTGTCCTGCAATGCAGGCTAAGTATAATGCCCTTCTACACAATGGCACCTGGACCCTGGTGCCCCTCCCCCCTCCCCCCCACTAAAAATGGTGTAGGCTGTTGTTTGAGTTAAAATAATACCGCAAGCGTACGGGTCAATCGTAGCTACGGGTCGAACACGAGGAGATATACGCCACTTTATTTAACTAACTTGAAAGTAATGCAAAGTGAACCAAATTAAAGTGTTAAATTAAACTAATTAAATTAATGAAAATTAATGCATCCTAACTCATAAGCATCTAACAAAATTAAGGGATTAAATTGGCGTCCTAACACATGAGCATCTAACCTATCAGACTAACGCAAATTGAAAGGAATAAAAATACAGCCACACATAATAATCACATAAAAAGGAATAAGGGAATAAAAGTGCATCCACAAACCACAACCCTATAAAAAAAAATAAAAGAAATAGAGGGAGAAGAAGAAGAAGATAGAGAGATTTAGAGGAGAGGGAGAATGAGATTAAGGGTTTAAAGAATGAGATACCTTGATGTGCTTGAATACTTAAATAAACTCATCATGGCTTCCTCTTCTAAATCTCCATGTCTTGTCATCAACATAGGAACTTATACTAGGAAGCTTTAAACTAAAACTATTACAACCATTAAACTAGACTTATGAAATCAAAATTAAGAACTTGAAATCAAAACTAAGAACTTAAGCCAAAAATAGGAAAAGAAGAGAAAATTTCACTAAGTGAATGAAGTAAAAATTACACTAAAACACTGAATTAAAATTGAACTAAAAACTGAACTAAAAAACTGAACTAAAAAACTACTAACTTCTTACAACCCAGAGGGCAAGGGGTATTTATAAGGGGAAGAGAGGAGAAGAGAGAAGAGGGAAGTGTAGGAGAAATATTCCCTAAGAAAAGAGAATATTCTCTTCTCCTTCCTCTTTTACAATGCCTTGAATCCTAAGAAAAAAGAAAAAAATAGAAAGAAGAAGAAGAGAAGATTGTTTACATAGACCTTCTATTTCTAAAAAAATAAACTTCCAATTCTAACAAGTGCTTCCTTTTCTTTGTAGATATCTTCTCCAAGCAATAAAATCAAAGCATCTTTGATTTTTCAACTTTCCATAGGTGAGAGAATATCTTTCAAAATAAATCTATCCCAAGTAGAATTCCAGAAGTGCCCTTGAGAAGTCGGAGGAGAGAGAGAGTAAGGGTGATGACTAGGATTCCTTCAAGAATAAATAAAATACCCATTCTGTCCTTCAGAAAACGTGGAGCATGGGGTGCTTATATAGGCCTCACCATTATGTTCCTTGCGAAAAATCACCCAAAATAGACCCAAATTTCGTCCAATTTGGAGTTTGAGAGCCCAAGATATCTCAAGTTGAAGTTGGACTGTCCAGAGCCCTCCAAATGGAATCTTTCGGGTACAAGAAATATAACTTCTGGTTATTGCGTTAAGACCCCTGGCATCTGAACTTTTGCTTCATTTTGTCCCTGTCCGACTATCAATAATTACAAATAAACCCTTATAGACCATTTTCACACTTCGTTATGGAAACGGCCGTAACTTCTTCGTTTCAACTCGGAATCAAGTGCCGTTTGAACCATTGCGAAGCTGACTCGATGGGCTACGCATCCAAGCCATTAACACCTCTAAACAGCTTAAAAACATTTCCTTAGCATCATCTCCTCCATTTTCACAAGAATTCACCTAAAACCTGAAAAGCACAAGAAAGCACCGAGTAACTCTGTCCAATGTGGTAAAATATATGTTTTATGCCCTAAGATTTCACACATAAATGTGCTCATCAGCTGTAAATGGGTTTTTCATATTAAGTGCTGATCCGATGAGTCTATTGACCGTTACAAAGCTCGGATAATGGCCGAGGGCTTTCATCAGGCTGAAGGTATTGATTACAATGAGACCTACAGTCCCACAACCAAACCCACCACCATTCGGGTTGTCTTGACCCTTGCCATATCCAAAGGCTGGACCCTTCGCCAACTCGATGTCCAAAATGCCTTTCTCCACATCATTCTCGATGTAAAAGTTTACATGGCCCAGCCTCCCAGCATCACTAATCCATCCCTCCCTTATCAGGTGTGCCATCTCCATTGCGCCCTTTATGGCCTTAAACAAGCTTCACAAGCCTCGTTCCACCACTTTAGCACTCAATTACTGGTGATGGGATTTTATAATACCACTTATGGCTCCTCCTTATTTTTTTGCTCCCACTAAAGGCAGGTGACCCTTCTTTTAGTTTGTATCGATGATATACTTATCACTGGCAAGGATCCCGCCATCGTCACCCAACTGATCACTACCCTTCATGCCAGCTTCAAGCTTCAAGATTTAGGTGACCTCCATTACTTCCTTGGTCTTGAAGCATTGTGTACTACCACAAGATTGTTTCTCTTTCAACTCAAATACATTTTGGACCTCCTCCTTCGCACTAAGATGGATGGTGCCAAGGGCCTTTCCACACCCGCTGCCCCTTGTGTAAAGCTCTTTAAATTCACTGGCATGACTCTTCCTAATTTCACTCAGTACCGCAGTGTGGTTGGAGACCTTCAATATGCCACTATTACTCATCTTGACATCACCTTCTTGGTCAACAAAGTTTGTCAGATTATGCACTCTCCAACTGACAAGTATTGGAGTGTAAGCATATTTTATGCTATCTGAAACACCCCATCCACTTTTGCATCCAGATCTGTCATTCGGACGATATCACTCTCACTACCTATTCCAATGCTGATTGGGCCGGGTGCCCTGATGATCACCATTCTATAAGTGGTTACTGTATTTTTCTCAGTCCTAACCTCATTTCCTGGAGCTCCAAAAACCAAAGCACCATTGCTCGTTCGAGTATATTCTATATTGAAGCCTCTCTTATGCCACTACTGAGCTCACATGGATTCACCATTTACTTCTAGAGGTCTCTCTTCATTTACCGGCTCCTCTGGTCTGATGGTGTGACAATCTTGGTGCCACCTACCTCACTACCAACCCCAAGTGTCATGCCCACACCTTGCACATTGAGCTTGATTTTCATATTGTGCGTGAAAAGGTTCCCAACAAGGAACTAGACTTTTGGTTCATCTCCACCATTGATCAATTTGTTGATATTTTAACCAAATCGATGTCTCCCCAACGGTTCTCTACTCTTCGGTCCAAGCTCACGGTGCTTCCATCCCCGCATCGCTTACGGGGGCATGATTAGGTTGATAAGGATATGGTTACCGAGTCATTCACTACTCCAGGAGGTGGTTGTTATATCATGTGCATTATTATCTCATACAACTATATTTCCACTCAAATACTTGCACTTGTATTTCCATTCAAACACTTCACTGTAGTCCTATGTAAAACTCTCTCATTACAGAGACAATGTTCTATTGTAATCCCTTCCATATAAATATATTCGCACTTCACCATTATGTGATTGAAGTAAGTTAACCTAAAACTAAACTCTAAGTAAGGCTACATTTAGATCACAGAGGCCACAAATACCCAAAAAATAAAGTGTCATAAGGAAAAGTAGGTGCAGAATCTTAGCACCTACCCGACCTATTCTAATCCCTTTAAACAAATTCATTTCCTTATGGATCTTTAGTAACATACATAAATCTTTCCATTGCAATAATAAATAGATAGGGGCAGGACAACTCTGGAAAATACCCCAAGATGACTCAATAAAATCAAAACAACTCCCTTCTAGTTTGATAGAATAGATACATGATGACAAAAGGTAGCAAATCATGTCACACCAAAGAAGTGTGAAGTGGAACTGAATTGCAAGAACCAAGAGTTCAAAATGGAAGTATCATCTCTGGAGAAGTGCTGATATTTGAAGCCTTGATATCTACATGGAACCCAAAGTGCAAAGTAGAAGTATCATCTCTAGAGAAGTGCCAATATTTGTTTCAATTTCAACATGTGAACAATATAAAGAATGTGTTAGATGAGGAGGGACCATGGAGTGTATCTGGGAACCTGGTTGCATTTGAGTGATGGAGATTTGATGGCTTGTGGGAGTTAAACAAGTCGAGTTCGGGATACAGATTCATCAAATCTCTCAAGATCCTTTTTCTATGGAGATTGTTATGCAAGTGGTGGCCTCAATTGGCGTACCATGGGAAGCCATGTTTATCAAGGGTATGTAGTTTTGGGATCAAATCAGTACCTTGGGTGCAGGATAATGGGTGATAGTAGCAAACCTCTAAGAACCACCTTCCAGTTCAGGAGATGATCAGGTATTCATGGTGATCTGGTGATTAAGTATGAAAGATTACTAGCCTTTTGTGACATTTGTGGCCTTCTTAGTGATCACTATACTTAAAAAGATTTTAAAAAAATGGGGGAAAAGAATGCCACCTGGTCACGTGGCCAGTGTGGCTCTTGTGCCTAAACACAGTATCGGCCTACCCCATGGAAAGGTGGAAATCTCACCCAGGTCTTATGCTCTTCCATTGGTCATCGCACGCGAGCAAGCTCTAGAATAGTGATTGCTTGCTCCCAAAAAAAAAAATTAAGGTTACAAATTATTCAACACTTTAAGAGGTGTCTACAAGAAAATACCTTCAAATAATGACAACATTTTAGCATTTGGATGTGGAGGTTCTTTATTTCTCAGTGATTCCAACATTTGATTTTTTGTAAGGATCGCCTTTTCTTTAATACTTTTTATTCTCTTACATGATTATGTTTGTTGGTGGTGCGGTATCAGGCAAGATTATTGTCTATATTGTGATTATGAAACAACTCCATGGTCAATATGTTTTGCATTTCAACCAGGAAATTTCTGTTTGTAAAAGCATTTAATCCTAAATGCATTGAAGGAGGGGGGAGAAGAAAAAAAAAAAACTAGAGCCTATAACTTCAAAAACTTGATTGTAGTTTTGGACAATTAAATGATATATTGGAAGTTTTTAATTTGTTATAAATGTAAGATTTCTTCTTTAGGAGCATAGTCACATTTTCTTATCTTTCTAAAACCGGATTGGGAAGGGTTGATTGTTGCGGAGCTGGCTAACTCGGTCCAATAGTGGAAAGTGATCACATATGAATATTGGGTTGAGATTTAGCAAACCTTAATTGGTATGAAATATATTGTTGTGTGGACTTAATGTATTATTTCTTTAATGGGAAAGGAAACTCTAAGCTTCAAAAACTATTTCTGTTTCAGAGAAGCACTTCTATTTTAGAGAAACAATTCCTATTAGGAGAATTATTTCTATTTTGAAAATAGTTTCAGAAAAAATAATTTTTTGAATTAATTTAAGGCTATTACTGAACCATTTTGATCCTGAATTTAAAGGATACCTTGAACCAATGGGAGTATAAAATTTAGGTCCAATAAAAATATAATTTAATGTTCCATATTGTGATCATAGTTGGAAAACCAGGTTTTCTGACTCGCCTTTCAAAAAACCTGGTGACTCGGCCTGGTTAAAGCAAGCATGTTTTTTTATTTTGTTAATATAAAAGATATGTATAAATGAACAAAAAATCAGAACAATTATAAAATACGTACTCTTGATTATGCGACTCTATCTATCTATCCAACAACAGTTTGAAGGCTTTAAGCTAACCTAACACTAAAATCTACACTCTACAGACCCTGACTAAAGCATATATTATTGTATTAAGGTCCAACCCAGGCTGATTATGGTAAGACTAATCAATCTAGACCAGCTTCTAAAGCCTTATTCTCCCCAAATTTGTACTTTAACCCCTTCTTAGAGTTCATGTCAAATAAGAGGTTAAGAACAACCCAATTCCAAACATAGGTATATATCATTACAGATTTCTCTCTCTCTCTCTCTCTCTCTCTCTCTCTCTCTCTCTCTCTCTCTACATATATATATATATATATATATATATATATGTATGTATGTATGGATGTTGATAAACGAGAATTCATGGAAGAAACTTACAAGAAAGGATGCACTCTTTATAACAATAACCACTAACACAACTTCATGGTTTACAATGGGTTGATTTCATTCATATACAGATGCTACAAGACAGTTTCCAAGTTGAGAGAGAGAGAGAGACTTGTTGTGTAGCTGACCTGATGGAGTTGCAAAATGGAGGTGCTTCAACTAGAAAGTAAAAAGTTGCAAAGTTGTTTCGTTGTGCTTGTGAAAATTGAAAACTGCAAACAGGGAAGTTGAAAGGGCTATGGAGAAGGAAGTATAAGACACTCAAGGAGCCATGTTTCTGGTCAAGGCTGTTTTACACAGTTTCACGTTTAGCTTAGGCTTTAGTTTTACTTTTTATTAGTTATTACTTATTGCTTTTATTTTTTTCACCAAATAACTTATTGCATTTATTGATACACTCAGCAGTCATTTAGTTGAGGTAATCATATTTTAAAATAATACTCGCCCAGTTTTATGTGACTTAGGTAAATAAACAGAGTCTTATTTGACTTGGACGAGTCATTACCGAATCTTGGCTTTTTTCATCTTAGCCGAGTCTACATGACTCTTGACCAGGTTTTTCAAAATTTTGACTCAACTCAGGTGACTCAGCTAAGTCAAAACCTGATTTTCCAACTATGATTGTGACAGGAACATAATAAAGTATACTCTCAATTTAAAGGACAATAAATTAAACTCCTATATAAGGGTTCGTTTGGTTGCATTAATTATCCATTTGGCCTTTTAATGTGATGTTGGCTACATAAGGTACGGTTTGACTGCATTGTATGTTGTATAGTTGCATAAAGTATTCTTTGGTTGTATATTGGTTGTTTAATTGTTTAATAATTTAATATGATTATTATTCTTTGTTTTCCATTTTGCAGAAAGATTCAACTGGATTATCAATTGTCAGATTGTAATTCTTTCTTTCTTTGGGGGGCAAGTTTTGCCTTTTGTTTCTGTTAGTTTGAGAGTGTTCTTTGCTCCTTGGGCTGGGGTAAGGCGGGTTATGTCCCACCCCCCCCATTGTACTTCAATTTTTTTTCATTTCATTAATATAATTTTAGGGGCTTTCCCGGGTCCCAAATAATATTCGGGATTAAAAAAATATCGCATACACGTACGATATCTAATATCACATTTTGAATTATTCTAAGTATGAATTTAGTATCATTAAGGTACTGACATTTAACCATATCACTAGGCAGTAAATAAAATCACATGTATATTATAATACATTAAGAAACTCCTGGCATTTTGTATTGTTATGAAGTATTATATTTAAATCAATGATGTATACATAAAAATATTGAAAAAAACTTTAATTATTTATTGAGACCATAACTGTAACATTTAGTTATTTGTGACATTTAGGAGAACATAATTACAATGTCTAGTATTTGTAAGTTTGTCATTGAAGGGATAATGTTGTTACATATTCCATCATTTTATATCCCATAAATTAAAGTTATTTTAGGCAATATTATAAATATGTAAAGACATTAAAATTTTGCAACTTTTGTACAAAATGGACATGATGATGCCTACAAATAGCGGTCATTTGAGTGCAAGTAAGTTGGGATAAAATAGTAATGTTGAACACTAAGATAGTTGATGCCCACATGTTTAGGTTTTGGTTTAGACATTCCGTTTATGTAAATTAAATAGTAAACACATGCAATTGAAGTTTTGGGTCACTAAAGTAGTGAGCTTGGGCTTATAAAGTTATGAATTAGATACTTTAATCATAATTTTAATAAAATCACTTGTGAAGTCTAATAAATGGATGGACCATAAATTGTTTAAGTAAGTGAATAAGAAATCATTTTGTTTGTGGAAATGATTTTTAAAATCTATTTATGACCTTATAATTAATTGTGTTTGAGTTCATTTTTAGAATCATTTTTGTAGATTGATTCTATAAATCATGTTTGATCTAGAAGACTGTGTCAAGAAACATTTATGGATTCGTTTATGTGTTAACAGTTACTATTTTGGAACCTCTACAATGTTATAATTATGAAACTATAAACTTTTAGTCCTATTATTGTGCACCGGTATTTCCGCCATAGTGTTCCACTAGGTTGGGTCGATCCGATAATCGGTTCATCAGCTTGATTTTTTAACCCAAATTATCTGTTTGGCTTTTGACTTTGACTGGTTTTGGTCCTTTTGGTTTAGGATAGATTCGAACCAGGTTGGCTAATTCGAAAGTGAATCAGTTCTAGTTCTTATGAGATATTAATATGTTGTTACCAAGGTTTAAAGTATTGGTATCAGGCATCGTATCGATCGGGCGATTTTAAGAGACGTATCGATCGATGCAGAAACGTATGAAAATGATCAAAATACACATGAAAATACACGTTTGGACACAAAAAAATAATATAAACAAGCAATTTATGTTATATTTCATGCATATACACTAAGAATTGTGAATAATCAATAACCACACAAGTGTGACACTTTGAAATTGTTGTAAAAGATTAAAAGATGAGATTTCTTACATGTAAAGTCACTCTATTGCCATGAAGAATGTTAGGTTGGATCAAAGTCATGTCTGTAAAGGTCTTCAAGAATAGGAGCGACTAGGATGATGTTGTGTACTGACTGAACATAAGCACAATACTGAGCCCAGTTGAAATACTGATGGTAGTGACTCTCCCACTCATAGAAGAATCGTATGTACTGCTCTGGAGTGGCTAATATCATGAAAGCACTAGGTTGTGGTTGTATTTGTGCCTCTCCGTGTTATACCCGTATTCTGGATATAATTAAATATCATTTCTTCTCGTGACGTGTAGATACCGCTGCCATGTATGCTGGTGACTGTTCTCCATGATGGTCAAACCTAGCTACAACATCGTTGACCACAAAGACGAGTTTGCCTGTGGAGGAAAGATTCTCAACCGCCATGGGGAAAGTTCGTTGACGGCGACTTCGCCGACACCCTCCAAGTACCAGCCCGAAGCGAGGAGTTCAGAGAGAGCATCCTGGACCGTCACCTCGCTTGGATAATTCGTCGGTGATGAGCTTAGCATTGCCGTGGGCGAAGTGTCTGGGTCATGGGTAATAAACCATGACAGGGGAAAAGTAAGTTCTAGCCTCAAGACTTATTAATTATTCTTCCCTTGGTAACCTCGAAGTGCGGGTCCGGCTTGAACCGCTCGAGCTATTTCATGAGAGAAGGGAATAATTTAAGTTCGGGTCCCGCGTACCTTTAGGAAGTACATTGGGGACTTATACCCATCTCATATGAACCCATCTAAGAATGGGCTTTTCCCTAATTAAGGTTGTGGGCAGGCCCATTTAACCTATTGACCCAATGATGGGTTATTCCATCCACTTACCCACATAGAACTAATGGGTTGACCCATTAAGCCTCATGACCCATTTGACTAGAGGTACCCAAATACCCATTTATTATAAATGAGTCCATGAGGGAGAGAGAGAACATTACTTCTCCTTCATCATTCTCTTCTACCCTAAATCGTGGAGGAGAGAAAGAGGAGAGAAAGAGGAGAGGAAGAGAAAGAGGAAGGAGAGAGAGGCTTGGAGGAAGGTGGAGACCCCATCTCTTGGGCCATAAATCGTGGAGCTCTCTCATCTTGGGGGTAGGTAAGCTATTGAACCTTCTTCCTTCTTCTATTTTGGATTTTAAAAGGGGTGGGGTAATGGGAGAGATTGACCTAGATCTCTCTTGGAACCTAGGGAGTCGATGGAGCATTAAAGCCAAGCTATGGTGGAGTTATTTCACTCCATTATGAGCTCTAATGTGGGGTTCTCATTGCCATTTGAGAGATTTAAGGTTGGACCCTAATGAGCTTAGGATGGAGTTTCCTAGAAGTCCTTGTGCTTTAAAACCACTTGAAATGGGGTCCTTGGAGGGGAATCCTTCGGATTTTGGACCCAAGGTGTGAGGGTTTACATGTGGGTTCAAACCGCAAGAAACCACCCAAATTACCTTCCCGAGAAGGATTCTGCAGAAGGTCGGATTTACACTCTGTTTCGCTTTAAACCACATCTGCATCCGACCTTGACCAAAATTGTCCTAAGCCCCCGTGAAGGTTGGATTTACACTGCTTCAGTTTTCAAACCACATCCGCATCCGACCTTGACTAAAACTGTCCCGAACCCCGGTTTCCTAGGATTTACATGTGGTTGCGAATTTGGGCATGAAACCACTCCTGCAACCACTTTGTTTCAAACCTTATACTTAAGTGATTATGGGAGACCTTTTGGGGATCCTTTCCCTTCGCTCGCTTAACCTTATTTCACTCTTTGTATAGGTTAATATATTCATTTTTGTGGCTTATTGCTTGATCGAGGCGACAACCGATAATCTTGGTGCTTGGCGATACGTTGTGAGTGGGTTTGGTCGCTTTGGGCTTGTTATTATTATTGCATTATATATTATGTAATCATTATAATTAATAAGCATGTTTGTGCATATTGCATACTCTTATATACAATTGTTATAATGTTGATTGGTAATGTGATGCCTTGATGGGTCTCGTGCGGTGGGTACGGTGCTTAACCCCAACACTATATACATTTATGAAGAAATTTTGTTGAATGTCATGTTGAATCAGTATGCGCCGTGCGTCGTGTAACCGGGCACTAAACCGATGAAAAGTTGATGCGCCCGGATTACCTCTCGGACAATAGGACTTGCATGTAGTATATTGTGGCTAGGATTTCACACCCTTATGCTACGACCCTTACCAACAGGGGTTTAGGTGTCGGGTAATCGCACACCGGATTCGTGGAGGTGGGAGAGGCCAGCATGGTAGTATTGGTTATCGTGGGTCCGCCAGTGAGTGGTCTTGGAGGCTTCGATCGGCATAGGTCCCACGTGACAATTGAGGTTTCATTGTGGCGATAAGTTAAGTGACCCACAGTGTCTCCCGAGTTTTCACAAGAGCATATGCCATTGACTTAGTTGTTTGTTAGGTGGAAAAATAGACTTAACATGTGCATGCATCATTGGACTATGTGAATTGCGTGTTTGTGCATCCCCATCCCCTCACTCGGCTCAGGAGCTAACCCCTCGTGCGCACATTTTTTAGATTATGATGCAGGTGACGGATATCTCGCGGGACTTGGAGTTCAGCCCTCGGATACGATGAGATCGGTGAGGAGGAACCAGAGGCCGTGTTTGAGGAACATGGCGACGGTGTCCTTGCGATGATTGTGCCTACTGGCGTGAGAATATTCGGGACTCGATCCCTTTTTGATTACTTTTGAGGCTAAGGCCTATGGTGAAATACTTCATCGTAATACCATTTTTGATAGTTATTAGATGGTCATTGGAAATGTAACTAATTATCGATTTATCATCTAGCTTTGAACATCTTGTAACTATTCGATTTATACGCTTCCGCAATACTCGATCCTTGGAATGTAATATTCCTCTTTTCTGCATTCTAATATTATATTGTGTTAATATTGGTTATGACTGTGCGTTGGGACACTGTGTCAGTGATCCGGGCGATTTAGTAGGATGACACGCGTCGTCCTAGTCACCCTTTATATGATATTATATTCCTTGTCTGGAATAGGGGCGTGACACTCCGTATCCATAACTTCCATACCCTATAGAAGCCCCATGTCCATAGCCCGAAGAAAAACCCAATGCATGACGCCCATGGCCTAATGAAGCACCAGCATGAACAAAACTAATGCTAAGTGACTCCATGCCACTCATAAGCACATCACTATCATATGGATTGTGGCCTTTATGGGAATGCTTGCCAGCCTTGCCCTTATCCTTTCCCTTGCTCTTCCGAGTGTAAGTCTGATGGTGACCACCATGATGAGTATCTTGGGTAGCATGTGTGTATCCTGCCTCACATGTGAACTGCATCCCAGCATAATGTTGTGAAGCGTCATGGCCACCACCACCACCACCACTACCATCAGCATCATCATCATCATTATCATCATCAGCAGCAGCAGTAGAACACAACCACCACCATCACCATCGTCGCCTTCATCATCATCATCAACATCTTGTTGAGTTCCTCCAAATGGATGACCTGACCTCGTCCTCCTAATTAAACCTTATTCAGGGCTACTGGCATCCTCTTCAACATTAGGATAAAGATCTTCTAATGGTGCATGTGTTTCATCATCATCCATCTGTCGAATGATGTTCTCTATGACTAGATCAGGTTTGGTTGTCTGGTGATCCTCACTTAACTGATCCATCACCAATACCTTATCGGTATCCTCTATCCATGCTCTAACTGGATCTTCATTGTCAAGTAAGTGGTTGATGTCGATTGGGTTGACATCTACATCATCCCCTTCTCTTTCCAACTCTAAATATTTAAGCTTTAGCTTCATGTTATAATAGACATACACTAGCTTCTCCAACTTTGAATAACTGAGACGATTCTAAGGTTTGATGTGTATCAACCCGAATGTACTCTAGTTACGTTCGCAGCCACTAGAGGATGCCATCAGGGATAACAATCAAATTGCAATTCGAGTTAAGTGTGGAGCACTAGTACCCCCATAATTGAGCCACCAATCAGCTACACAATAATAAATGAAATATTAAAAGACAAAACCTTGAAACAAATTTTAAATAATATAATAAATTAGGTAAACCTAACTTACATGGGCGTTGTGTGCCCCTAGCATGGATGGCCATTCTATCAACAAAACTACGAGTGGCCTCCCGAAAATACTTAGCCTAGAGAGGTATTAAAAATTAAAATATTAGTTCACCAATTACTACTGAAACTGTTATTTTACATATTCTTGATTTCAATCATTTATACAACTAATGTATTACTAACCTCTTCCATGGCAAGTGTGGCCTTTGCCACATTTGACTCCATTCTGTTGACAACATTCCTTAGGGCAAACAATCGATCCGGTCTACACCCTATATCATTGGTGGATTGGATATCCGGATTCAAATAATATGTTGCACATGGTTTGTAATTGATGGTTAGAAACCTAGAAATTCTAATAATAATAAATAAAAAGTAACTTAGTAAGTGTTTAAAATGAAACCAAAGTCATCTACATAAGGATGAGTTATAAGATTATTTGCCCAATGAACATCTTGAACCAGCAACTTTTTCCATCTATCGATTATAATCTTCAAATACTTCTTGTTTGATGTTGGACTATTGTCATGTATCTTTTTCTTCACTACTCCCATGGCCTCTATCATCTTACCTATGGTCTGCTCCCTATCCCCATCAACCTCTCGAAGCAGACAAAAGAGTGGTATCATAATATTATAAAGTCGCCCAAAATTCTGAGGAGGTGGCAAGATCTTGAATAAATCTCTTAATTTCAGACATTGCATAATTGCTAGTTAACCACTCAGGAGAGGTGAACATCTTTAGCAGCCCATGCTTTCGGGAAATGAGGCTCTCAATTGCAATGTCCAACCAACCGTTGGACCTTTGGCAATTCTCCTATGTCCTTGAACATCAAATCTATATAATGAGCCGCACATGGTGTTCAAAATAGATGTTGCCTCTTCAACATAAGCAACTGACCAACCTTTTTAAAATTTGCTACAATGTCAGTTACTATTTGGACAACATTTTTTTTTTCCATCTCCTCCACAACTTCATCAATTAACTTATACAAGTAATGGGCATCTTTAATTTCACTAGATGCATTGACCGACTTGTGGAAGATCGTCTTTCCATCACAATAGACAAGGAAATTGATGATGGATAATCTTGTTGGTCCACTCCATCCATCACACATGATGGTCACTCCATATAATGGTCATTTCTCCTTGAACCTCTCAACATACTCATGCACCTCTTGGATAATATCATCCAAGTAAGGCCCAGTAATCTCATAAGGTGTAGGTGACTTAACATTTTTCCCCACACCGTTGAATCTCCTTTACCATGGCCTTGAAGTGGGAATCTTTGGCCTTATGTGGTGGAATCATAGAACTGTGGAACCATCTAGAGATTGCTCTGCCTATCCTTTTACTAAGTGTTTTGGGTTGAAAGCTTTCTTCAATCCTCTGTTGGCCAGCATCCCTTGGTCTATAGACATTAGGATCCGTGTCTCTGATATCTGAGCTCTTCTTTCTCTTACCCTTACCCTGACCACTCTTTGTAAACCGGTCAAACATTCCCTTGACACTGGTTGCTCTACTAAGGCTAGCAAGCTCTTTACCCTTACCTACAAATGGACGACAAGAGGAGCCAACACCAATATCTATAGGGCCCTAGCTTTGGGGTCGAGCTGTTTGACTTCTTATCAATTGCTCAGCTCTCCATTGTTCCTCTCTTGCTTCATGTCTAGATTGTCTCATCGCTCATGCCAACTCTGGGTCCTCCTCTGCTTCCATATCCGATCCTTCATAAGTTTTAAAATCTTTCATCAAATTTTCCACCAAAACATCCTCATCCTCATGTGCTTACTTGGATTTTTTTTTTTTTTTTTGGATCTCTAAGGTGTTTTTGCATTGCCCTGCTTAACTCTATAGGGTACTTTGTACACTTGACAACATTTTCATATCCCTCTGCCATGTGTTCTTTTTGCCGAGTTACCCCACGTCTAAGATGTTAAGTTTCACAGAAGTTGAACTGTGCATGCTATCTGTTGTTGTTTATCTTGGTATAATAAGACCACCCAATTTCTTTTTGTCACGGCATCGTTCTAAACACCAAACAAAAGTAGATAACTATATAAGTATTAAACTATATTAAAATCCACACATCAATAATTTATACAAGTAAAGTACATATCTATATGATGTATGTCATGCATTGCATCATTTGCATGCACTTAGCAAAGTTTCCCTAAGCAAACTTTACCCATTTTTATATTTTCCACAATTAGTTTCACATTTTTGCTATTTTTCAAAAATTAAAAAAATGACATAATAACTTAATATAGTACACTAGCATACAAATAATATGAATCTAACTCTTCTCTTGTATTTCAGCCATTAATACATTTTATCAAACTATAATAAAATAGTAAAGATGAAAAATCCATGATTTTTTCCTTTTTTAAGTATTAATAATTTCAGAAAATAGCAACAAAAAAAACAATACAAATGTTAGGGTAAAAATATAATCTTCATGGAAGGTGATAGATCTATACATAATGTAGTATATATATTATATATATTACCGTTTGGTTGGCAAAACCGATTTACATCCTAAGATGCATCAAATCTAAAGATCCAACATTTTACACTAAATATCTGAATCTTGAGATTTCACCTCATGAGGTGAAATCTTGAGATTCAAGAAATTAAACCCTATCATATAAAGAGGGTAACATCTTTAGATGCAAGAAAAAATCGTGATATCAGAGGCATATCGTTGAACAAGGAGAAAGGAGAAGAACAAAGGAGAACAAAGGAGACAAACTGCTCGGAGAAGTTGAAGGAGAACGAAGGAGGGAACTGCTCTGGTGAGTTCATGGCTTACATTGCACAAATATTTATCTCTTTCTCTCTCTCTCTCTCACTGTCTCGCTTTCTCTATTTTTAGGGTTTCTGGTGTTCGATCGAAGGAGAACGAAGGAGAACGAAGGTGGAAAGTTCTGAATCAACCTACAAGAGGAGTTTCTGGTGTTCGAGCTTTCTCTGTTTTTAGGGTTTCTGGTGTTCAATCGAAGGAGAATGAAGGTGGAAAGTTCTGAATCAACTTGCAAGAGGAGTTTCTGGTGTTCGATCGGAGATATCAGGTAATCTTTATAGGTCTTTTGAATCTGTGTGTGGGATGATCTCTTGCTTCCTCTGCATTGGCCCTTTCTCTCCCCCATCTCCTACCTGCATTTTTTTTTATTCTTCTCATCTTCCTTCCCTTCTCTGTTGGTTGAGTTTTTTTTTTTTTTTTTTCTTCTCCTATTCCATTTTTTTTTTTATTCTTCTCATATTCGCTCCTTATTCTCAAATATTTTCCTAGGTTTTAGTATTTTTTTAAAATTAGATTCCACTTCATTGTATGTGAACCCGGGTAGCAGCAAAATTTCGAAGAACATATGTAGCCCGTTTTTGTCCTTCCCATGTGCAAGCTCCTATCTTTACATTGAAGCATAGAGATTCATGAACCACACCTTTGATTGCATAACGAGTGATCACTGGAATTCTAATGAGTGATAGAAATGCATTCATTGGGTGAAAACCTAGAATACCCAAGTTCTATTCATCAAATAACAGTGGTGCAGCACCTCAAGAACCCAGTTGATAGAGTAGTCCCTTCAATCATTCTTCTTCTCTCCTAAGTTCCTAAATTCATTTTTGTTTTGCTGAATACACTGAGCCACCTTCAAATTTAATTTACCCCTTTATACCATCCCATTTATACCCTACGTAATCAAAAGCTAACCCAATCTCATACTTTAATTAAACCTTATTAACCCATGTAAGCACCCAGCATTATTTATAATACTAATTAGCTGTAAATTAGATTCACCATGGTCAAATTGTAAGTTTCAAACTCTATTTGATGGGTCTTTAGCTCAAGTTGGTAGAGCACTTGGAGCATAATCATGTTTCAAGGGATAGTGGTTCAAATCCACTAAGACCCTTTTATTCAACCGTTCAAAACATAGTCAATTAAAGGTAATTTTAGAATGACAACTCTCAGCCTTTTTGTTTGAGGTCTTATATCCAATTAAGGTAATTTTAGAATGGTTTAGTTCTTGTTATTGATATTCACTAGTTAAAAACACTAAATTTGTTAAATACTTATATTCTAATTGTGAGTATATTTAATAAAATAATTAGTATAATTAATTTTATTTCATATTGCATTTTATCACATTTTGGGTAGATTCAGGTTTTAGAATCAGGGTAACCAAACAGTTATTTTGGTAGATTCAGGTTTCAGAATCAAGGTAACCAAACAGTTATTCTGGTAGATTCAGGTTTCAGAATCGGGATAACCAAACAATTATTCTATCAGACTCGTTCATCCACAAATACTCTGATCTATGGATGTTACATCTGAATCAATGCAGACATCCAGAAATTTATGCAACCAAATGTAGGGTAAGGTTTCTTTTTTGTATACACTGTGTATTAGAAATTGCACATTTGACTCCAAAATAGAAATAATTAAAAATAACGGTAGCCCTAACACATTAAACTGAAGTGGACCCATGTCTCTCTCTCTCTCTCTCTCTGTCACTTGACCCACGTGCATTTGCACGTGCACGTTTGCTAGTATATATATATATATATATATATATCATATAATGCAAGCACACATGATTATAAGTTCAACCTTTTCTTTATCGATCATAATAAGTTCATCCTTTTCTTTATGAGAGTAAATATGATCCAAAACTTTTTCTTATTTAATTTTGAAAAAAAACATTCAATACCGATTCTTAGAACCCTATTCAATTGTGGTGTAGTCGTATACGAATGAAGGGCATGATTATTTATCGTCATCCTCATTTTTCTCTGGCTTATCACAGATAGTCTGTTCAGGGTTCCAAACTCAAAGGTAACAATTAAACATGAGAGTTGTGCTTGTTGAAGGACATAACCCAACAAGACTCATTGACCTCTTATTAATGGTCAGGGACTCATGATAATAGTGTTTTGTACAAGCAACGGTGCTACAGTCTACAGACCTTAGAGACATGATTATAAAGTTCTATATATATATATAGATAGAGAGAGAGAGAGTGTGTGTGTGTAGTAACGTGGATTCTTACTTCACTCTTGGAGATATGTGGGCCTTCAAAGGAGTCTTCATCACAACCTCAAAATTTTGCATCGGTGACAAGTCAACATCTTCTCCCTCAACAGCCATCCATTTGAAATCTTTGATCAGATTAACTACAAAATACTCTATAAGAAGCAATGCCAGGTTATATCCAGGGCAAATCCTTCTCCCCACACCAAAAGGCAACATCTTTATCTCCTTCCCCCCTGTTATATCAAATCCTTCACCACTCAAAAATCTATCTGGACAGAACTCCATTGGATTCTCCCACACATTTGGGTCCCACCCCATTTCTGCTATATTGAAATACACAACAGCATTCTTAGGTATGACAAGGCTGTTTAAATGAAACTCCTCTGTCACACTATGTGACATCCCAAAGTGAAATGGAGGATGTCGCCTTAGCCCTTCTAATATTACTGCCTTCAAGTATGGCATCTTCTGCAAATCTTCTTCTGTGATCTCTTCATCTTCTTCTCCCAAAACCTTTTTGATTTCAGAATATAGCTTTGCTTGGATATCTTGATACTTCACCAGATTGGCCATTATCCATTCCATTGCAGTTGATGTTGCATCAGTGCCTGCATTAAGAAACTCTGAGCATAAAGTCCTCAGCTCAAACTCGTTGAGCTTCCTTCCTTCATCTGGAAGCCAAATCTTGAACAGTGTATCAATATAAGATACTACTAACTGATCATCTGTGTCATGATGATTCTCCTCCTTTCGTTCAATCTGCTGGGTTCTTATCAACGAAGTGAGAACATTTGCACGGTGGTGTGACAGATCGAGTAGTTCCTTCTGCAAATTCTTAAAGATTATCTTCCCCAAATTTGGAATGTAGGTCAGGATTCTGAACCTAGTGAAGTTGGCAGAGAATGTTCTTTGAGAAGCTTCAGCCTTTTTGATTATCTCCTCATCGAAATTTTGGCCGAAACACATGGAAAATACTAAGGAAAAGATGGAGAGGCGAAGGTGTGTGGTCACGCAAATGGATTTGCCAGATTCAGATTGGTCTTTGAGCTTGCTGATAAGTGTATGCAAGGCCCACTTGCGGGTGTTCCTGTAGCTGTAGAGGATAAAAGAGGGTCAGATCTCATCATCATGTAAAGTTTGTTTGTTTTTTTGTTTTTTTTTTTTTTTCAATTGTTGAACAATGGTATATGCAAACAACCGCAAGTTCAGTTGGTTAGAGGCATTGCAAGTTGAGGGCATGTCCCCCAAGAGGTCAAGGGATCGACTCTCCTGGATTGCATATTGTGCCAGAAAGGCACCTTTCTCCCCTTCCCCCCCCCCCTCCTCCTTAGTTGTAGGATAGACCCAAAAAAAAAAAAAAAAAAAACCAATGGTAGACTGTAATTTGACTAATTTGGTGAACGATACGTACAGGTTTTGCTAGTCACCAATACTGATACTGTGCCGATACCGTATTGGTAGCATGATACGGACAAGGGGTAAAATGGTCAGAAAACTCATTTTTTTTAAGAGATTCAGGGGTAACTTTGTCTAATACAGCCGATTCCGTATCAGTATCATATCATTTTTGCATGTTACTGATACACCGTGCACTAAAACCATGTTTCCCTCTAAACAAACAGGGTTTTATTAGGGAAGTGCTTTTGATCGAATAGAACCTATTGCCTTGGAAATCTACTTAACTCACTCTATTGGGGATATAATTCCTGAAGAATGTATGCTAAGAGTGGCAATGGACATTCTATTAATTCATGGACAGATCACATCTCCCTTGAGTTTAATTCAGGGATTTCTTTCCCCTCTTGCTAGAGATGCCCCAAAGAGGGTAACAGATTTATGTGCTTTATGTGCTTCAGTTACAATGCATATTTTTTTTCACTCTCCATATTCAAGGGCTTTGTGGCTTGCCTAACCTCTAGGAGTTAAAACTGCTTTTCTCAATGGAGAACTGGACGAGGAGATCTTTATGGCTCAGCCTGTGGGCTTTGAGAATAAGGGACATGAGCGCAAAGTATGTCGTCTCCAACGTTTCATCTATGGTCTTAAACAATCGTCCAGACAGTGGTACGTTAGATTTCACCATGCCATTACCACCGCGGGTTTCGACATGATTGAAGAGGACCACTGTGTGTATGTTAAACGGTCCAAGGCAGGGTTTCTTATCCTATCCTTATATGTTGACGACATCTTGTTGACTAGAAATGACATTGAAATGATTGTCTCCACTAAAAAGTGGTTGTCCTCTACTTTTGAGATGAAGGACATGGGTGAGACCAACTTTGTGTTGGGCGTGAAGGTTGTGAATGTAGGAGACTTCTTAATCTGTCTCAAGAGACTTACTTAAAGAAAGTCCTGGAGCGATTCCATATGAACAACTCAAAACCCATTAACACTCTAATGGACAAGGCATGCACTTTGAGCCTAGACCAGTGCCTTAAGACTGATGAAGAAAAAAATCAAATGTCCAAAATACCCTATGCGGCGGCAGTAGATAGTCTGATGTATGCGATGATGTGCACACGTCCAGATATATGCTTCTCTGTTGGCATGGTTAGCCGTTACCAGAGCGACCCAGGACCGGTTCACTGGCAGGCAGTGAAGAGAATCCTCCGATACCTATGTGGGACTACAGACCTCTCGCTCACCTTTAGTGGTTCAGACTTGAGACTAAGAGGGTATAGTGATGCTGATTGGGCTAGTGACAGAGACGAACGCAAGTCCATTTCGGGGTATGCGTTTTTCCTATGAGGCAGAGCTATTACTTGGAGTAACAAGAAACAGACTTGCATCGCCCTATCCACGATGGAGTCGGAGTAAGTCGCATGTTCAGCAGCAGTTCAAGAGGTTGTTTGGCTCAGAAGGTTCTTGTAGAGACTTAGTGTTTCTGCTCACTCAGACGATGATGTGCTTATACATTGTGACAGCAAAACAGCGCTGGCATTTGTGAAGGACTCCAAGTTTGATGGTAGAGCCAAACACATTGACTTACGATACCACTACTTTCGAGACATGGTCGCGTAAGGTGAAGTTGTTCTACAACACATCTCCACTAGCAATATGTTGGCTGACCCTTTGACAAAGCCGATTACTATAGATGTTTTCCTAGTTCATGTTAGGAACCTGGGACTCAAGCGGATATGATGTGTATTTTTTCGTAACACTTTTTATGGATGGACATTTATTAGTATTTCTCTTACATTTATTAATGAGTATATATTTGTTTGAGCAATTTTGTATGTATACATTTATTATTGTAAAGATGTCACTAGGCATTGAATCAACCTGCTCACACGGGTGATTCGCCTCGGCGCTTGAGAATAACAATCGAGATGAGCACATGAGCATTTGTGCTTGTCGGGCGCCTTAGTCGGAGCTAAGATGAGACCTTTACTTGGTCCAACTTAGAAGATACCACACTTCTAAGTAGCCTGTTAAATATCCGGATGTGAGATTCTAGGCAGAAACCATGAGAGTGATTGTGCTAGAAACTCAAGTTAGGCGCTTGAAGCAGCGGCTAGACTAAGATCCGTATGGCGTTTATATTTACGTGAGTGACATGCCCACCTTAGTGGGAGTTGCACAATAGCATGCATATCATACGGCATGTGCTTAAAACGACCGATAGTGAGTGACTGAATGGATCCCTGCTTCGTCACTGTGTGAACCACGTGGATTATATTAATCTCACAGTATCTTTATCACCTAAGACAATGTCATGAAGAGGACATCCAATGACGCTACTTTGACGTTCTCCCTAGGATCATGGATGATGCAATCCAGCGGGAAACGATTGGAAAAGCTGTTGGGGATAATTGGATTGACATGAAGGGCTCAGGGAAAGCCATCTGATATTACACCTTTGTTTTGTGACTCATTGCCCGGGCGACTTGTCGTATTTGTGATCGACGTAGTCATGAGTACATTGCATACAAAGGGTTAGCACTGCTCATCATGAGGGGTCGAGAGTGCTAGATCTGGTGTAATTGGATCATTTGGAGTATTTCGAGATTGTTTGTGAGTGATGTACTATGTTGGCTAGATGGAAGTTTGATATAGTATTCCTACCCTGTATTATCTCGTCAAGTCGCACGCCCCATTTCCTATATGAAGGATAAACACGGAATGAGAGAAACTTGAAGGCATACTTAAACTTATGCGCCCTATGTGGATGAGTGGGAGATGTTAAACGATATTGGGCCACGGGCCCGGTCCAGACCACCCACAAGGGGCAGACCGGCTTAACCCGCATAGGGGAGAAGGAGCCGGTCACTTAAGTGACCAACTCCTCTCCTCCCTCTCTATTAGCGTCCCAGTGGGGATCTAAAAGGGGTGGTCCAAGGTTTTGGCTTAATATATCTAAGATAGGCCAAAACCCTAGGGCAGTGCATAAGAAATTATTCTCTCCCTCTCTTCAAGTCCAGTGTTTTTCTTTTGGGTTTCCATCCCTGCTGTCCAGGGATTTGTGGTGTGGATTTCTCTAAGAAGAAACCTGTAGAGATCGTGGAGCGTTGTTCGTGTGCTCAGAACCATAAGCTTGGCTATTGATCCTTCTTCCGCTGTGCTTCCATACACATTCAGGTATGATCCAAACCCTAGTTTATTTGTATCTTGGTGTTTATGAATCAACAACCAATGATCATAAAGGAGGAATCAGTTTTGTGATTAGAGATCATCTCAGTAAGCTGTGCTTTGCTGTTTCTGAACCATTGGTTTTTTCAGCAATTCTGGTAGTGGAAGGCTTTGCAATCAGATCTGGTATGCTGCTAGCTATTGGTGAGTGCCTGGAATTTCTTGAAGTGGAGTCGGACAGCAAAGAAATTATCTTTTATATCCTGAATGAGAATAGATGTCCTCCAGCGGATCTGCTTCCTATAGTTAATGACATCCGTCATCTCTGCTCTTATTTTCAGCAGATTTCCTTCTCTTATTGTCCTAGAGAGATCAACATTTTAGCCGACTCTTTAACCCAGAAGGCCCAATCCCTTTCGAGCAGGATTGATTGGTCTAATTCCACTCCTTGGCTCCAAGAGCTTTGTCTCGCGGATGCTTTGGCTGTAGCTCGTCTTTCTCAATAAATTGCCATTTATTTAAAAAAATGGTTTTGTCCTGGGTAGGGGTAAATCAAACTCAGTTTTGATAGACCAGCACTGGATCCCAAACCCCTGCTGGATCTTGTGGTGTTTTTAGAGAAAACAAGGATTGTCATGTCTTAAGTTTTGCTAATTTTTTAGGCAGAGCAACTGTAGCTTTGGTAGAAGACTGGGCTGCTCTACAATTTTTAATTCTTGCTTATATGTAGGGGCTATACTCTGATGTATACTTCTTAATACTATTAATAATCACACCAAAGAATTTCCTTGAATCTATTAGAGGATTAATTACTGATCATAGAAGACTACACTGGTGAAGCATTTTGAAGTAGAGAAGGTCACACATGGATACCAAGAGACCTCGTGGCTGATTCAATAGCTCATTTTGCTGTTCCATCAACCTTCAAATGTTTGACTATCCCCACCCACTCTTCTGGCCCAACTACTAATTTTAATTAGTTGTAAAGTAAAAAAAAAAAATTAAGAAATACCTCTTCAGCCGAGAAGGGTGGAGGATCTCAGAAGTGAGATTCCTGCGGAGGAGACGCCAGTATGGGCCATAAGGAGAAGAGCTGATGGCTCTTTGCAGCTTGCTAGTGGCAGATTGATTAAGCGTCTGTGGGCGATCGGCAAAGATGGCTCCATTCTGGATGAGGGCTTGATGAGCAATGGAAGGGCTATTAATGAAAATGTTGGGTTGAGAGCCAATGGGGACAGTGATGATGGGACCGTACTTGGTATGGAGCTTGCTGAGGATTGGCTCGAGATCTAACAAGCTCTCACGAAGCCACAGGAAGTTGCCTATGATGGGTACTGTCCAAGGACCTGGTGGGCATCTGGGATTTGTGTTGTGTGAGAAGAAATCAAGGAGAGCTTTGAGGGTAGCACAGAGGCATAGAGTGGCGAGGAGGAGGAGGAGGATGAGCCAGATCTCCATGTGAGATTTCACACTCACAGAGAGAGAGAAAGAGAGAGATGAGTTTGTAAACACTTCTTTAGACTTGTATAAAGTCCAATATATGGACTCCTCTAGGTGTTGGATCGTCACAACAGTGTCGTCTTCCTTTACCAAAAAAAAAGTGTCGTCTTCATATTAATTATCATTATTTGGAGGATATGATAAGATTTACATGCTTTATTATATGTTATGCCATGTGTTTTTTGTTTAATGTAGTAATAAGATAAGATTTCCATGCTATATTATATGCTATGCCATGTTAGTGTAATATAGTTGTTCCGTAGACTTCTTTCTGAGACTTCTTTCATTATGTACAATAAAGGATGCCACGTTGCCCCACCGATGTAATGTCATGTATGATGGAAGTCTTGTAACCCATTGCCCCACCGATGTAATGTCATGGATGATGTAAGTCATGTAACGCATTGTAAAGTGTAAAAAAAAGTGTAATTATTACACTTATAAGAATGCATTCTCTGCTTGGAAGCATAAGTGTGGCCCTTGTACCACCACAGGTCAATGGGAGTACAAGTAAAAGCATCAATAGGGATGAGATTTCCATTTTTTCTAGGGGTGGGGAGGTCATTTTATCCCATCTTGCGTGTACAAGAACACTAATAGAAACATTAAGAGGGCCGAGATTTCTAACTTTCATAGGGGCATGGTCATTTCACCCAATCCTCTATCCAATGCAGGGCCACGTTCCTAGACAGTGTCCTTTTTACTATCTAATACACCATACTTTATCTATCCAATCCGAGGATGACACGTGGAGTGGCTTGGACTCCAAGCCACCAGACCTCGTCCAGAATAGATCGGACCACTAGCGAAACGGTTATACTGGTCTATACACGTCAGCAAGATCTGTTTAGAACACCCTAGTAGATGGTGACTAGTAACCGTAATCCTCATACGAGAAGATTTTGGATCCCGGTATGCAGGGGTGGATCTCCATCTTTTGAAGTGTTTCCTAATCCGAGCACAAGGGGACCGCCTTACAAAGAAGGAAAGCCATCTGGCAGATCCAAGAAAGGATCGGAGAAAGAGGGCTGGGAGAGAAACTTGTATAAATAGGGGCCCTTGCACCCATGTAATTCAATTCGAGTATTCCATCAATAGAGAAATCAAGAAACCCTGAAGAAGGATCTTTGTTTTCCATAATCGTTTCTAGTCTGATTCTAGTTTTAAGGTTGCACTGTTTGAGGAACTCCCTTGAGCACCTTTCTTTGTGCAACATCTTTGGAGCCGTCTGTAGGAAGATGAAGAAGAAAACCTGTGAGGATTCCACCATGACGAACACTCGTAATCAATCAAAGATTTCCAAGGCCGCTGCTGCCACTGCAGTGGCCGGCTCTCAAACAGTTTCTCCGGGAGGATCTCTGGGTGGACCTGCAAGTCCTCACCCTAGGACAGGAGATCCGATCCTAGAGGTGAACGAATCTCAGCAGGAGGAATCTCAGCCAAGACTCCCTAGAGATCTACCCCGGTACGTGACGGTGGAACGGTTTGATGCGCTGTAGGCTTGGTGGCAAGACAAGATGGACCAGATGCTGGAGCTGCAATGCAATTTCCTTCAAGGGATCCCGGCACCACCACATCCGTCATGGGTGAGGGAAGGAACCCATTCCCTTGAACATAGTGAGAACCACAATGATGCGAACAACGTTTGAAGAAAGGGTAAAGAGGTCCAGGGGGGCAGCAAGCGCCAAGGTTCCCAGATGACCAAGGTCGAGCAGGCTTTGAAAGACAAAGTGATGGAGTTGTAGGATCAAACTCAAGAGGTCATGAAGGGAAAGAACCTAGCTCCAAGCCATGATTTCCACTTCACCACCGATCTCGCCTTCACAGACAAGATCAGAGCGGAACCCCTGCCAGAAGGCTTCAAGATGCCTGCAATAGAGCAGTATGCAGGCACGACAGATCCAGAGGACCATCTAAAAACCCTCAAATCATTGATGTTCTTTCAGGGAGCATCTGACGCCATAATGTGTAGACCATTCCCCTCTACCTTTAAAGGGGCGACAAGATAGTGGTTCTCGCGCCTCATGCCGTGCTCCCTAACCAACTTTGTAGGGCTTGGGCGGGCTTTTCTTGCCCACTTCTTGAGTAGTAGAGTCCACAGGAAGATAGCGGCCAATCTTTTGGCTATTAAGCAATGCCCTGATGAATCAATTAGAGACTTTCTTACAAGATTCAACAAGGAGGCACTGGAAGTGCGAAATCTGGACCAGATTGTGAAGTTCCAAGCTCTGCGTAGCGGCATCAGGGATGTCGAGTTGAAGAAATCCCTGATCATGGACGAGCCAATGGACATGTATGAACTCTTCTCACGCTGCAAGAAGCACATCAATTTGGCAGAAGTTCTTACGACTGAACAAGAGAAAGAAGGCAAGTCCGAGAAGAAAAGCTAAGAGAAGAAAGATTCCCAAACTAGAGGAAATGGCCAGAAGAACGTCAAAGACCAAAAGGATGGGAAGAGAAAGAGAGATGATAAGGCCTGGGTTCCAAAGAATGATTCAAACCCAGAGCCAGTCTACACAGCCCTCACTCACAACAGGGTATATATCCTGAATGAGACCAAGGACCAAGTGACGTTTCACTAGCCGACCAAGATGATCAATACCGCGCATGAGCGTAACAAGAACAAATACTGTAGATTTCACCAAGATCATGGTCACGACACTGAGGACCGATGGAAACTGAAGGAGGAGATCAAAGCCCTCATCCGGAAGGGCCACCTGGGTCGATTTGTCAAAAAAGAAGGCGGTGAGAGGAGACAGAGGTACCGTCCCCAGGAACCCAAAGAAAGGGCAAAGTCGCCTGCTCGGTTGAAAGGTACCGAGGACAAGGAAGACATGCAAGGGAGAAGCGACACACTGAGAATGTACCACTCAAGGAAATCGTCACAAATTATGGGAGCCCTGGGTTGGGGGCGAGTCCTCCAACTCTAGAAAGAATCATGCTCGATGCATATTTCAAATTGAAGCGCATAGCAAGAAGAGGAAGACTGAGAAGTAGATAATGTTCTCGGATGAGGACTTGCCCGATATACAATTTCCACACGATGATGCCTTGGTAGTACGGTGGCCAGGATTCTTGTGGATAATGGGAGTTCAGTTGACATCCTATACTATGACGTGTTTGAAAAGACGCAACTGAGACCCGAGATGCTGAAGAGGATAGAATCCCCATTATATGGGTTCAATGGTGCCCCTGTACACGTTGAGGGTTCAATTGAATTGTTGGTAACGGTGGGGACGGAACCAAAACTCTCTACGGTAATGATGAACTTTTTTATAGTAAAAGTGAACTCCACTCACAACGGGATACTTGAACGGTCAGGACTCAATACCCTGTAGGCCGTTGTCTCCACTCCCCACCTAGTAATGAAGTTTCCCACCGATTAAGGAATTGGAGACTGCCAAGGGAGCTAGATAACCTCTAGGAACTGCAATGAGGGTTACCTGAGAATAAGAGGGAAGGAACCTCAGATACTCCAGATCAACCTTGAGGACAGTCGAGACGGTCCCGAGCATGAAAGGTCCAAACTAGCGGAGGATTTGATCCCTATAAAAATTATCAAGGGAGATGGAAGCCGCACAATACAGATTGGAGCAGGCCTGAATGGTGAGCAGAAGAAAAGCCTGGTGAGATTTTTAAGGAATAATGCCGATGTGTTTGCATGGTCGATGGCCGATATGCCCGGGGTAGATCAAAAATTAGCCGAGCATAGGCTAAGCGTTTATCTGACATCCAAACCGGTTTTCCAGAAGAAAAGGACCTTTGCACCAGAGCGATAAGAGAAGGTAATTGAAGAAGTGACCAAGCTACTGGAGGCAAGGTTCATAAAAGAAGCCATTTTCCCTGAATGGCTTTCCAATGTTGTAATGGTGCCCAAGCCTAATGGCAAATGGCGAATGTGTATTGATTTCATCGACTTGAATAAAGCATGCCCCAAAGACTACTATCCTTTGCCTCATATTGATTTACTAATAAATGCAACTGTCAGCCATGAAATGTTAAGTTTTATGGATGCCTATTCTTGGTATAATCAAATTAGAATGTATGAACCGGATATATTGAAGACGTCCATCATCACCGGTAGGGATACTTACTGCTACACACGCATGCCCTTTGGGTTAAAAAATGCAGGTGCCACCTACCAGTGGTTAGTGAATCATATCTTTAAGGACCAAATAGGGCACGACATGGAAGTTTACGTGGATGATATGCTAGTAAAAAGCTTGAAGGCATCAAACCACATGACTGATCTGGAGGAGGCGTTCCAAGTCTTAAGGAAAAGTAAAATGATGCTGAATCCAGCCAAGTGCGTGTTTATGGTGACTTCAGGAAAATTCTTTGGTTTCATGGTGTCAAAGAGAGGGATAGAGGCAAATCCAGCCAAAATCAAAGCTATATTGGAAATGCGGCCACCGGGCAGAGTCAAAGGAGTAGCGACGCTCGGGAGGTTTATCTCGGCTTCTGGAGATCAGTGTCTCCCATTCATTAAGGCATTGAAGAACAGAGCACAAGAAAGACAAGCAAAGGGAGTCAAACTCACTTTTGAATGGATAAAAGAATGTCAGAAGGCGTTTACAGACTTAAGAAATGGTTTGGCCAACCCACCACTCTTGACCAAGCCAGACCCGAGGGATGTGCTCCAGCTCTATCTACTCATTACTGCGGTGGCTATAAGTGCAGTGCTAGTCAAAGGTGATGGTCGGGTGCAAAAGCCAATCTACTATGCCAAGAAGGTGCTCTTAGATGCGAAGACCAGGTTTAGCAATATAGAGAAGCATGATTATGCTCTAATCATGGCCACAAGGAAGCTGAGGCCTTACTTTCAAGCTTATCCATAGAGGTGGTGACAAACTAGCCATTAAAGAAAATTTTGGCAAAACACGATCATTCGGGGTGTATGGTGGCATGGTCGGTGGAACTTGGAGAATTTGATGTCCAATACAAACCCTGTACGACTATCAAGTCCTAGGAATTGGCAGACATTGTCGTCAAATATAACTTGTCAGACGATGAAATGGCAACGAATGTCGACCATCCAGAGCCTGCAGAATCTTGGACTTTGTATGTGGATGGTTCAGCCAGCAGCAGCGGATGTGGCGCAAGGTTTATACTGACAAGTCCAGGAAGCTTTTTGGTGTAGTATGCATTGAGATTGGAGTTCCAAACTATAAATAATGGAGCTGAGTATGAGGCCCTAATTGTCGGTTTGAACCTGGAGAAGAGCCTAATGGTGAAGAATATCACCATGCACAGCGATTCTCAATTGGTGGTCAATCAAGTAAATGGTGAATATGAAGCAAAAGAACAGTGCATGACGCAGTATCTAAAGAAGGTACGTGACTTAATAACTAGATTTGCTTACTTTTAAATCTTGTAGGTGCCCCGAGCACAGAACACATCAGCGGATGTGTTGTCCAGGCTATTCACCTCAAATTTTTAAGAGTTAGGCCGAACAGTGTATATAGACATTCTCGACGTACCAAGTATAAAAGAAACCGAGAATGTGTTACCTATTGACGTTGAACCTTGTTAGATGGATCCTCTCATCGCGTATCTCCAAGGGGGCATACTTCCCACCAACAAAGAAGAAGCTAAGAAGATAAGGATGAGAGCAGCGCGGTTCACTATGATCGATGGGGTACTTTACAAAAAAGCTTATGCCATGCCTTATTTAAAATGCCTCAGGCCATCATCGTTAGCTCACAAGGTCATCAAGCAAGGGTACTTTTGGCCATACTTACGAAAAGAGACAATGAGTTTTGTATGCAAATGCATCAAATGTCAAACCTTCACACCGATCACCCGTCAGTCAACGACGGAGCTAGTCCACTGCCTTTTGTATAATGGGGGATGGATATTTTAGGTCCATTCCCAAAGGCGCCAGGAGTTAGACAGTTCATGGTAGTAGCAGTAGATTACTTCACCAAGTGGGTAGAGGCGGAGGCTTTGGCCTTAATCTCAGCCGCAAAGGTGTGGAAGTTCTTCCTCCATTCCATCATATACAGATATGGAATCCCAAGAACCGTTATCACAGATAATGGGAAGCAATTTGAGCAGAAGTTCAAGGAGTTTAGTGATCGGTATGAAATTCAACTGCCCAAGACTTCAGTAGCACATCCCCAATCTAATGTCTTAGCGGAAGCCATGAACAAAATCCTGCTGGATGGGATCAGAAAGAAGTTAGAGACAGCCAAAGGATTGTGGGCTGAGGAGTTACCGAGCATCCTATGGGCATATCGGACAACCACAAGACTTGTAACAGGTGAAACCCCGTTTATGCTGACACACGGAACCAAAGCAATGATTCTTGTGGAAATTGGAGAAACTTCTCTAAGGGTACAGCTCTATGACCCAGAGACTAATGGTGAAAATCTGAGAACAAATTTGGACCTATTAGAGGAAATCAGAGAGACAACACATGTAAGGAATGCTGCACACCAGCAACAAACAATGCGCCATTATAATGCAAAGGTGAAACCAAGAATGTTTCACCAAGGAGACTTGGTGCTTCGTAAAGTAGAAGCCTCCGATCCAAGAGCCATGGGAAAGCTAGCGCCCAATTGCGAAGGACCATACAGAATCTCCAAATGAGTGGCCCCAGGAGCTTATCATTTGGAGACTTTGGAGGGGTACCCATACCACGGTCTTGGAACTCAGAAAATTTGAGAAAATTCTATCAGTAAAGGTCAGTTCTCAGTCCTCATTTGTCCCAAATCAACTTTGGATTATTTTTAATGCTCAGATTATTACATTTAATAAAGGCATCAGTATTTGTGATTCATTTTTATGAGCAATGATTCATTTTTATAAGCAACATAGCAAGAATTTGCATGTTGTTATCAATGTGCAAACTAGCAACAAGAAATTAATGGTCATCCAACCATAATGGTAAGTTGCACCATAGTGGCGTTCCATAATAGAAATTAATGGTCATCTGACCATAATGGCGAGTTGCACCATAGTGGCGTTCCATAATAGAAATTAATGGTCATCTGACCATAATGGTGAGTTGCACCATAGTGGCGTTCCATAATAGAAATTAATGGTCATCCGATCATAATGGTGAGTTGCACCATAGTGGCGTTCCACAATAGAAATTAATGGTCATCTGACCACAGTGGTGAATTGCACCATATTGGCATTCCACAACAAAAAATTATGGTCCTCCGACCATAAGGGCGAGTTAGGCCATATCAGCGTTCCACAAAAGAATTCATGGTCTACAAACCATAAAGTTGCTTTTGACCAGAATGCTCGGTCTCTCAGTGAGTTCAAATATAGATGGCTCATGATGAAAACGATAGTATAAAGAGAAAAATACACAAGCCAAAGCATCATAGATAACTGAAAAAAATTAAGAAGATTTATTTATTAAAGGGGAACTTCTTACAATATAGAAATGGGATACCAAAAAAGCAACAAATACATCAACATTTTACAACGTTAAGATGAGAACTTAAGGCTATACAAAGTCTGGAGAACAGGAATCAGGGGTGCTCGGCTCCCAGTGAACGCTTAGGGGTGTTCGGCTCCCAGTGAACACGTCTTCCTTGCCGCAAAAGCGAAGCAGGAACAAGATGCGCCTAAACCACAAGCACGCAGAACATCGCCTTGACTCGCCAGAAATCAGATCTGGGGGATAAGGGAAACAGGAGCCCAGAAGCGTGAGACAAAAGTAGCCATAAAGAGGATGTCGTACGGGCTACAATCAACCCAGACATATATGGCATGCCCTCCTGTGGCCCAACGGGAGCTCGAGAATCCTTGAGAAGACCGTTTGCCAAATGGGAATCTCCATACAGACACCTTTGAGCTCCTCTGACGATGAAATGGATCCCATTGGTGGATTCCTGACCCCATGAGAAACGTGGAGGTTGAAGACGACAAGAAAGGCGCTGGCTTTGATCCTCCAGCAGACTGATTGTGCAAATCTCCCATCCTCGAATTCTGAGGAGGTTAGGGGAGGCAGGAAACAGCCACCTCAAGACTCTCCTTCTCTCTGTAGTAGCATGATCGCTCCAAAAATAACGCGGGCACACTACACAAAGAAGCAGCCCCCTAGCTTGGAAGTACAAAAGACAGTGTGTCGATTGAAGATTGAAGTTGTGAGGGCAAATATCGATTAAAGATCAGAGCTGAAAGCAGGGCCATACAATTGAGAGTCACCACCCAAGAAATGGCATCCGTTGTAGCCATAGAAGCAACGACAGTCACAACACCAGAAAAATAAGAGGGCGTCAAGAGAAGTACAGGGAAGAAACCCACAAAGAAGGTCCATGGCTTTGTTCTAAAGAGAGAAAGAAGAAAGAGGATTAAAGGGAGAAGAGGGAAAAACCGCTATTTATACAGGAACAGACGGCCCAGATCGAAAGGGAATCCTAAAAGGTGATATTCTGAATTTAAGGGAAGTAACTGTCAGGGGCGACGCAGCAGGTCCCCATTGCACCTGCGCTTTTCAAAGCCTGTGGAAATATCTTGAAAGAGATGCGACAGTTCAGCTTCTGTTCAAGTTCCATTAATAACGCAGTAAACGAAGCGTCAAAGGGGCAAAGATAACAAATGTTCTGCGTTGGAAATTACAAACAAGCATCCAGGGGACACAACCAAAATCACATAAAGATCTCTGTTTGAGTTTAAAATAATTAACCGCAAGCGTACGGGTCAATCGCAGCTACGGGTCGAACACGAGGAGGTCAACCTTGAATAAATTTCCACTTTTAATTAACGCGAAGTGTACAACTTACCAAATATAGAAACAACCAAGATATGAAAACTACCAATTATGGAAATTACCAAATATAGAAGCAACTAAATTACCAAAGAGAACAAATTAAAAATAGAAACTAAGGCAACCGCTAAGGGAATTGATGAATTAAAAATAAGAAAGTCACTTGGGAATGAGTTCCACCATGAGAATTAGGGCAGATCAATGACTAGCATATTAGGGCAAAGCATGTATACGGCCTAAGTCTATAAGATATGCGGCACGGCTCATATACGGCTAATATATCCTATGAAAACAGTGCTCATACAACATACAATGTAAACAAAAAAAAAATACATGAACATAATGGTGTCACAATGGATACGGCTAACGAACATGTATATAGTTCCCCTTGGAATGACATACAAGCTGTGGGCGGTCATCCATCGTAAGTCCAATATTGATCATGTCCATTAATCACATAGACAATGCTAGCCATCAATTCTTCCTTCTCTCATGGTTTCACCCACTCCCAAAAGGAGAGGTTTAGCTAGCCATGAAAGCAATGAAGAGGGAAGGAAGGATTGATGGAGAAAAAGACAGAGAAATTATTAAAATTAAAATTTATAAGAAGAAGAACTTAGCTGATTCGAATAACTCCAATGAAGATGATTCCGTCACTTGAATCCCATCACTTGAAGCCGCATCCAATATTGAAGAACAAATTACCAAAGTGTATAATGAAGATTACACATATGATCAAAGGGATGGGGAAATAAAATTTATCCTAACAATGATTCTAAAAAAAAAAAAAAATTACATATGATAACCTAATTACATAAGATCTAAACACTAAAAATAAAAAGAAGAGGATGAAAGATCGGGTATAATGAAGAGGAATGGCACTACTGCTGCTATTATCATTCTAGAATAGAAAATTAAAACTGAAAAAGAAAAAACGAAGGACGGAAGGGAGAGAGCTGCTGGAGTGCGGTCAAGATGGGTTTTATATTGGGGAGAGAGCTCGTGAAAGGGAGATGGGAAGGAGATAGGAGAGATGAGGGAATTGAAGAGAAAGTGGGAGAGAGAAGATATAGAAACCGAATTTACCAAAATAAAAGAAATACAATCCGACAGAGTTAGGAGAGAGATTAGAGAGAAAATATATTTTTCTCATGTTTTTTTATTATATTTTTTTATCCTAAATTCCAACTTCACTAAGAATCGTTTTTGGGCTATATCTTTTTATCCTAGGTCCAGATGGAACTAATCCGAGAATTAAAGTTACACCATTTTAAATTTCAGACAATATGAGCCTAATATCCGATATCTTTTGAAAGATTCTTGATTCTCCAAAATTACCATTATGCCCCTATGCTTGATTTTTCTCTCTTCTTCTTCTTCTAAACTCGAATCGGCTCTAATCAAGTGACTTCCGATGTTGCACATTGGAAAGCTAACCTGACTGAAGTCTTCAACCTTGTAATCTGGCGTTTGGCGTTCCAATTAGACATGTATTCTCCACTTTGACCAAAATGCCCCTAAACCTGAAAAATGACAAAAAGTACCCGAGTAGCACTGTTCAATGTGGTAAAATGAATGCTTTATATCCTAAGATTTCACACATAAATGTGCTCATCAGATTCCCCCACACTTGAATGTTACTTGTCCTCAAGTAAACAAAACAAAAACTAATCTAGAATGCAAAAATCCTAACTCACTTTCGTAGGAATCACGGTTGCACTTAGCATGTGCAACAAGCCTTTAAACCCCTAGGTTACCCCTAGTGGACGAGTTGTGTCTCGTGAGTATTTGCAGTGAATATACACACAAAATTCAATTTGTAAATCCATACTATAGCCAAGATAAGGAATGCAACCCCAAGATAATTTACTTTGAGATTTTCTAGATATTCCCCCACACTTGAACTTTATTATCCCACTCTGAGTTGGAGAATTATCATACATCTAACTTAGGGAGGTTTGGGGTCGGGTGAGTCACACTATTTTTCCTTGAGATTAGATCGAGTAGGTCATCAAGGCTACAAAAGATTTCAGCTCGGAACCTTGGTAGAACCTTTAAACATATGCACACTTTCAATTTTACTTCGATTTCACTTTGCCATACATTTTCAAGTATTGAACTCAAGTTTCCCTCCACTACAATTGGCTTGAATGACATGCAGGGCTTGCACCAGACACCCAAGTTACTAAGTAGTGTTGGAATAGATTCTCAGTGCATATATCATTTGATTGCCACATTGTGGCTTTAGACATTGATGCAATATGAGTTCAAACTTCTTTTTTTTTTTTTTTTTTCCAGCACATATTACTCCAATCCGTGCAATGTCTTGACTTCTTAAGCTTTCTAGGTGGCTCTTGTAGCGAGCTTTAGGCCAATTACTCTCAAACCAGACGACTTTAAGGAATTAGGTGTAAAACACCCCTCGGGCTTACTTACTCAAACCAAATAGGCTACAAGCCAAGACTGGATCAAAGAGTAAATAAATTTTTTTTTCTTGGCAATCAGCTATATCATGCAAGTATATCATGGTTCAACCTTAGCACCTAGCCAAAACTCGTGTAAACAGGATGACTAACAAAATCGGCACTCTCAGTAGACAACGTACTTTCAAAGAATTTAAAATCCCTTTGATCGGTATATTTCAATTCCCTCCTCAGTGCGGAATTTTTTATTACTTCAAAGTGTAGGGTATTTTGGATGCTCTCAAAGTCTTTCAGAAAAGTAAACTAAAGAGGCTACACACTCGCACTCAAACCAAAGTAAAGACTACAATTCAATGAAATCCCCCCCATACTTAAATGATGCAGTGTCCTCAATGCATGAAAAAAAAAATAAAAATAAGGACAAAGAAGAGGGGGCGTACCGGATATGATCATGGTGGCTCAAAATAAGGAGGTGCATGGAAATCCATGACCTCGTAAGAATGTGGTGAAGAAAGTGGTATGAGAGAGGAATTAAAAGATGTGCTAGAGATTGTAGAGTGTGTACCCTTACCTGGATCAAATATTACAGAGTCTCCATTGTGTTGTTGGGACAACACCTCTTGTTCCTTTTCAGGCGGTTCCACTGGTGGTGACTTGGGAAGAGAAGTAGACAGATTACCATCTGGCTCAACAGGTGGTGGCTTGGTCCACAATTTAGAAGGCTATCCCCCATACTTGGATTGAGGCAAGTCCTTTAGACATTGATTAATACCTGTGTTAAGAGCAATTGCAACCAAATCAGGTGGTTCAAAAATTAGATGCACGTCTTCATCTAAGCATGGTTGCTTTCCCAATCGAAAGACATTAAAATCACGAGATGCATTCCCAAAAGACAGCATCATCAGACCATTTCTACAATTGATCAGAGCATTGCTAGTAGCTAAGAAAGGTCTACCAAGGATAATTGGGATTTGACCTTTGATATTGGTCACAGGTTGGGTATCTAGGACTATGAAATCCACGGGAAAAAGAAATTCCCCAACCTTTAATAACACATCCTCAATTACTCCCTTGGGAGTCTTAACTGATCTATCTGCCAATTGTAATGTGACATATGTAGGCTTAAGGTCTCCTAACCCTAATTGTTGGTACACTGAATATGGCAATAAATTGACACTAGCTCCTAAATCAAGAAGGGCATGGTCAATTCTAGTGTTACCAATCATACATGAGATAGTTGGGCAACCAGGATCCTTATACTTAGCCACTATCTGTTGTGACAGAACTGAACTCACATTGGCAGTCAGGAAGGCTTTCTTAGGTACATTGATTTTCCTTTTCTGAGTACACAAGTCCTTGAGGACCTTTGCATAGGTAGGTACCTGGGAAATAGCATCTAAAAGAGGGATGTTAACTTGCACACTTTTTAAGACATTTAAAACTTTTTCAGTTATTGCATCCTTCTTGTTGCTTTTAAGCCTATTGGGAAATGGAGCCTTAGAGACATAAGTCTTTTCAGGTGGCTCTTCATGTTTCTCTTCACTAACCACTATAGGTTCATCAGACGAACCTTGGACAGGGGGCTGGTCATTCACAACTATGGGAGGGTCATGTGGGGCACTTACAATGGGTGATGGATGGAGAACATTCACAGCATCAATAGGAGGCTCAGAAGTTAAAGGAGTTGGTTGAATTGGAGCCTCTTATTGGTTCTCACGTCCACTCCTCAGAGCATATATGGCATTACATTGACTAGAGGGTTCTGAGTGGTGTGGACTCTGATGGATAGAGTTCAACTGAGTGTGAGGTGGATAGGGCATAGAGGTCCCAGGGTTCGGATCTGATTGACTCGCCACCTTACCTTTTTCCCTTTCATGGAGAGTATTGGCCAGTTGAGAGATTTGCCTCTCCATGTTATGTTGGCTAGTCAGGAATGTGCTCATGAGGAGCTCCATACTCTTCTCAAGGGAATTTAACCTGGTAGACTCATCACTATTTTTCAAAAATTCAGGTGGTTGCTGATTCATCATTGGGGTTAGATTATTGGGAGGGGAGACAAATCTAGGGTTAGTCTGCTGGAGAGCAAACTGACCTTGGATTGGAGGCTGGAATGTAGATGAACCAACTTGATTGGGATCTTGGTTCCATGAGAAGTTAGGGTGATTTCTCCACCCAGGATTATAGGTTCGACTATAAGTATTGTTCATTACATGCACACTCTCATAGCTTCCATGCCCACTACACCTATTATGGCACTCATCCATCACATGTGATGAGGATTGGTATCCACTACACAAAGGGGTGGTCTGACAAACCTGATTTATCGGGGAAGGTCCCTTGGTCACTATGGCTTCCAGTCTTCTAATAAGACTGTCCAACTGAGCCTCTTTGGCTACAGTTCCCTCTACCAAAAATCCCTCACCGGAGTTTTCATTTTCTTGAGTGGATTCCCACTCTCTGGTCTTGTCCGTTAAGTCAACCAAAAACTCCCAAGCTTGATTTTCATCGGTGAATGATGTGAATCCAGTTGGGCACATGGATTCCACCAACTGCTTGGTTTGATAATCTATACCCTCATAGATGATTTGGCACAGATGCCAAGTATCTAGGCCATGGTGAGGGCATTCTTGAAGAAGGTTGTTGAATCTCTCCATGAATTTAGAGAAGGATTCGTTTGGCCTGTGTCTGAACTGCAGAATATCATTCCTAATCCTATTGGTCTTATGCAAGGGAAAGAACTTCTTTAGGAAGACAACTATAAATTGATCCCATGTAGTTATTGAGTCTCTAGGCAAACAATAGAGCCACTTTTTAGCTTGATCCTTAAGTGCAAAGGGGATGAATCTCAACTTAACCGCATCATCAGTCAATTGTTGCATCTTAATGAGCACACATACCTCCTCAAACTCCCTAAGAAACAAATATGCATCTTTGTTAGCTACCCCATGAAAGTGGGGCAACATACTAATGAAATTAGATTTAAGCTCATAATTGTTTTCTTGGACGGCGGGTAAGCGAATGCATGAGGGTTGTGCAGCCCGTGCGGGATAAAAGCAGTCCCTAAGGGTCATAGGTTGCCTCTCTCCTTCCTCACCCATAGTTGGAATCTCAACTCGTTTTATCCGGTTCTTAAAATTCCTCTCCCAAACAAGCATACAAAAGCCACAATCCAAAATTTAAAGCACAAAGCTCTTTTTTTTTTTTCTTTTGGATTTTTTTTTAAAATTTTTTTTTTTTTTGAAAACACTACAAATCAATTAAAATTGGAAACTAAACAAGCGTCACCTCCCCGGCAACGGCGCCAAAAACTTGTTTGAGTTTAAAATAATTAACCGCAAGCGTACGGGTCAATCGCAGCTACGGGTCGAACACGAAGAGGTCAACCTTGAATAAATTTCCACTTTTAATTAACGCGAAGTGTACAACTTACCAAATATAGAAACAACCTAGATATGGAAACTACCAATTATGGAAATTACCAAATATAGAAGCAACTAAATTACCAAAGATAACAAATTAAAAATAGAAACTAAGGCAACCGCTAAGGGAATTGATGAATTAAAAATAAGAAAGTCACTTGGGAATGAGTTCCACCATGAGAATTAGGGCAGATCAATGACTAGCATATTAGGGCAAAGCATGCATACGGCCTAAGTCTATAAGATATGCGGCACGGCTCATATACGGCTAATATATCCTATGAAAACAGTGCTCATACAACATACAATGTAAACAAAAAAAAAATACATGAATATAATGGTGTCACAATGGATACGGCTAACGAACATGTATATAGTTCCCCTTGGAATGACATACAAGCTGTGGGCGGTCATCCATCGTAAGTCCAATATTGATCATGTCCATTAATCACATAGACAATGCTAGCCATCAATTCTTCCTTCTCTCATGGTTTCACCCACTCCCAAAAGGAGAGGTTTAGCTAGCCATGAAAGCAATGAAGAGGGAAGGAAGGATTGATGGAGAAAAAGACAGAGAAATTATTAAAACTAAAATTTATAAGAAGAAGAACTTAGCTGATTCGAATAACTCCAATGAAGATGATTCCGTCACTTGAATCCCATCACTTGAAGCCGCATCCAATATTGAAGAACAAATTACCAAAGTGTATAATGAAGATTACACATATGATCGAAGGGATGGGGAAATAAAATTTATCCTAACAATGATTCTAAAAAAAAATAAAATTACATATGATAACCTAATTACATAAGATCTAAACACTCAGAGGATGAAAGATCGGGTATAACGAAGAGGAACGGCACTACTGCTGCTATTATCATTCTAGAATAAAAAATTAAAACTAAAAAAGAAAAAACGAAGGACTGAAGGGAGAGAGCCGCTGGAGTGCGGTCGAGATGGGTTTTATATGGGGGAGAGAGCTCGTGAAAGGGAGATGGGAAGGAGATAGAAAGGGAGATGGGAAGGAGATAGGAGAGATGAGGGAATTTAAGAGAAAGTGGGAGAGAGAAGATATAGAAACCGAATTTACCAAAATAAAAGAAATACAATCCGAGAGAGTTAGGAGAGAGATTAGAGAGAAAAGATATTTTTCTCATGTTTTTTTATTATATTTTTTTATCCTAAATTCCAACTTCACTAAGAATCGTTTTTGGGCTATATCTTTTTATCCTAGGTCCAGATGGAACTAATCCGAGAATTAAAGTTACACCATTTTAAATTTCAGATAATATGAGCCTAATATCCGATATCTTTTGAAAGATTCTTGATTCTCCAAAATTACTGTTATGCCCCTATGCTTGATTTTTCTCTCTTCTTCTTCTTCTAAACTCGAATCGGCTCTAATCAAGTGACTTCCGATGTTGCGCATTGGAAAGCTAACCTGACTGAAGTCTTCAACCTTGTAATCTGGCGTTTGGCGTTCCAATTAGACATGTATTCTCCACTTTGACCAAAATGCCCCTAAACCTGAAAAATGACAAAAAGTACCCGAGTAGCACTGTTCAATGTGGTAAAATGAATGCTTTATATCCTAAGATTTCACACATAAATGTGCTCATCAATCTCCTGACCATAAAGGTGAATTTCATCCTAGTAGTAATTGGTACCACAAAGAGAAGTGATTTTCTCCTGACCATGTTAATAAGTTGCACCACAAGCAAAGCAAAGCTACAGTGAAGCGAAGTAAAACTACAGCGATAATGGTGGCACGAGTAATACCGACAACAGAAGTTGAGTAACTAAGAAGTGAAGATTCCATTTATTCAAATATATAAGAGTGTACAAGTTACAACCGCCAGACTATACATAACAAGTAGTTACAAGTATAGGCGCTTTGGATGCCGAGGATTGGGGACATTGGTCTTGGAAGGTTCTCGGGGGCAGGAAAGAAGGGCACCAAAATAGAAGACGGGTCCAACCTCACCTCCTGCACAGGAATTTTAGGGTTGAACCCCAAATCAATCTTCCCCCACTGAAAATGGGGGGCAGCCTTCTTTATCTTGTTATACAGGTGCTGAGCACCTTCCAAGGCCTTGTCTTCACAGAAGTGTTGGAAGACTGCCGATTTCAAGAGATAATTAATGGTAAGGTTTGCCACGGCGTATTTCTCAACTCAGAGATAGTGAGCAACATCATCCACAATATCCTGGGCGAAATTCAGCCTTTCCAGCAGATCTTTCTCCCAACTCTCAACCGACTTATAATAGTCTAACTCACATTCAAGTCGGGATTTGAACTTCAACAAGGCAGCATTTGAAATTGCATACAACTTTATCTAAGCTTGGAGTTCCTATTCTCACTCCGCAACGTTAGATTGTCTAGCACCGGGCATGGAGATATAGTCCTATATTCAAAATGCAAAGGTCATGATCGGATAATATAAGTGTGGAGATGAGCATAGAACAAAGAAACCCAGAAAAAGTTTTTCATTAAGAACAGGTACGATGAATTATAGGTACAAAACAACAAAATGACATAGTCTAAAAAAAAGAAAGAGAGAAGAGAAGGAAGCTAAACTAGGGCTAGATCCATTGGATCCTGAGCATCAGACATCGGCATCGCTTTATCCGCAGGTTGAGAGGAAGAGGGTCCCTTTGGTGAGGCGACACTCTGCTCGGTGCCTCTCCCAATGCCTTGCACTGAATCTTCCCCTACCGTCCGGGCGTGCTCAGTACCCCTTGCAACGGTCTGTTCAGCCTCCGCTACAGAAGTGGACCCAACAGCATCAAAGCCCTCCACATTAATACTCCCTGAGGAAGCACATGGCACTGGAATTATCAATTCTCCCCTTGTAGAGGTAGGAACGAAGGCACCAACCTTTAACCTAGCGAGCATCAGTTCCACCTTCCTCACGCCCTGGAAGTCAAAATCGGGCTTCTTATCTTTCACCTGCATCCAGATGGAATGTGCCACCTGCAAAAAAACCTTGGAAGAAGTTTTCATGTGCTCCTTAGTGTTCTCCTCTGAGCAAAGATAGGCTTTCAATGCCTTAGCGCCGACAACCTTAGCCTAATTCTCGGCTTCCTCTAACTTGGACTTTAACTCAGCAATTTCCATTTTCTGGCTCTCCACCAGCTGGGTCTTCTTATTTAACTCCTCCTCAGCCATTTTATTAGATAGGGTGAGGACCTCAACACGTTTCTCGACGTCAGCATGACCTTTATCCGCTGTCGAAAAGGACTTCTCCACAACCACATTTTCCTCTGTCAGCGATTTAACATCGTCGGCAAGAGGATGGATCCGCTCATTTTTGTCATCACAGGTTTGCTTCAGATCCTTGCAATCCTTCTCCAGCTGGCTATACACCGAGGCGATCCTCCTCTTCCGATGTACCAACCCAGAGGCGAAAGCCAAAGCCTGGGACGAGAAAAAGTTAGTAAAGACAAGTCAAGAGCACTGAGATCCCCAAAGGAGGAAAGTGTTACCTCATAAGCCCGTGCAAGGGCGGTACTCTCCAACACGTCGTCATCCATATTGGAGAGGGCATCCCAATCAGCTGGAGGAATGCAAAACAGCGCCATCTGCTCAGCAGCCTTGGCGTCCCCAATCACTTTCTGATCAGCTCGTACCAACTACTCGGGGACAAACATGTCCAAAGACACCTTCTCCTTGCCCTTATTCTTTTTGGTGCCCTCAAGCAAAGGGGCACCACTGAGGACTGTGAGAGGAGCCTCCTCCTGAACAACATGCTCGAAAGATTGGAGTGCCTTCATCTTACTCGAATGATGGCTCTGATTCTTGCAGCCTTCAAAAATTGGGGGAGGGGCATTCTTCTTAAGCTCCTTCCTCGGAAGATCCTTCCTATGCTCGGTTGGAACTTCCTTCCTCTTCTTCTTCTTCTCTGGAGGTGGAGGGGAGGTGACCATGTCCCCCGTAACTTGGAGGTTCTCTGTCTCCATGAATGTGGCAATGGTGTCCAAATCAAAATCCACTACATCAAACAAGGAGGAAAGAATTAGCACACCCAATTAAGAATCAATAAAAAGGCAGGGAACGGAGAGAAAAAATTCAGGGGCGCTCCCCCTCTCCAACTCGAACATGTCTAAGGCATCAATGTCAGCCAGTTCCACAGGCCGCGGAGAATCCATTATCATCTCTAGGGTTATTAGATCCTTGTCGTCAAGAATTGGGATCTTGTTCCGAGCAGAGGTGTTCGAAGAACCCCATGTATCAGGGAACATGTGTCCCATGCATGAAGCCCAAAAGAATCTTTGTTTCCAAGCATGGATGGAGGAAGGGATTTTTCCCATAATAGGGATGGAGGGGTCACGCTGATGGAGGTCATACCACCCAAGATGACCATTAATCCATGTCAGCAAAAAACACCTAATGAACAATGCAGGAGAGGGGCATCTGCCCAACCAAGTACACCTAAGGATGAAGGCCCCAACACATCTCCAACAGTTCGGGAGTAACTGGCTGAGGGTAACTCCGTAATGTTTAAGAAGACAGGAAATAAAGACAAGAAGGGGAAAACAGAAGCCAGCCTCAAAGGCATCTGAGATGAGGCTAACCTCATCAGGATGCTCGGTATTCAATCTGTCTTCAGGAGAGGCGGCCCTAAGATCAACGGACTCTGGAATCGAGTAGATTTCTTGAATATCCACGACATCAGACACATTCAATACCAAGGGGATTTCGTCCACACCTTTTCCTATGATAGGGTCAACTTGGGGTTGGCGAATATGATGAGTCTTTTTCCCTAGGGAAGCAGAAGGTTTTTTCGAAGGGTTACGGCTGGAGATACCAGTTGAACCGCCAAACTTACTCCGCTGAACCAAGGCAGATATTTTGGGAACTGCAGTAACTTCTCCAGGCGCCCTAGGTGGAGCCGCGATGGTTTTCCTAACATCTTAGCCATGGTATAACTTCTCAGATTCTTTGAACAAAGAAGCTACATCCCGATCGGACTTGGGAGTTGGAGTTTTCTTAGAGCTTGACATCTTTTGAGAAAAAAAATCAACTGTAGAAGTAAAGAAAAGAGAACTTACTTGAGTAAGAGGAGTGTAGTTGAAGAAAAACGCAGAACGGAGGAGCTTCAAAGGATGAAATGAAGGTAGAGAATCAAAGATTTTCGGGCTCAAGAACTTGAAAACGATGGAAGACAGAAGCCCCAGGGAGTTAGAATCCTTTATACCCTTGGGAAAAGAATGGAGGCTTCTGATCAACCCGGTGAGTTTAATTGAACGATAAAAGACAAGACAAACACGTGTTTAGCGCATAAGGGAAGCTTCCTCGACAAGGAAAACACTAGGAGAGCAAGAGGTTCAAATTTGAACTTTATGATGTCCTTTCAACTTCCCTTAAAAGGCGTGAAATCCGGAAGATATTTCGGACCCACATGCAAACAACGACGAATGGCAGCACTATTTTGGAAACTCCCGCCCCCTACCCGAGGGTAAGATCGTTAGCAGACTAAATACGGCTCAGAGAGGAAGCGATTTTCACACATAACCGATGATCAGTGCTTCCGAGCATCAACCAGCATAAACCGACCATCACCGGAGGCCTGTAGTAAGCAAAGATCGCTGATAACCGAACATATAGACCAGAACACCGCAACACGGAAGAAATGGAGAATCCTCCCAATGCCTCATTCAAGACAAAGGGAGTGGGGGGCAAATAATACACCATACTTTATCTACCCAATCTGAAGATGACAGGTGGGACCTCGTCCAGAATAGATCGGACCACTAGCAAAACGGTTATACTGGTCTACACACGTCAGCAATATCTGTTTAGAACACCCTAGTGGATGGTGACTAGCAACCGTAATCCCCATACGAGAAGATTCTGGATCCCGGGATACAGGGGAGGATCTCCCTTTTTTGAAGGGTTTCCTAATCCGAGCACAAGGGGACCCGCCTTACAAAGAAGGAAAGCCATCTGGTAGATCCAAGAAAGGATCGGAGAAAGAGGGCTGGGGAGAGAAACTTGTATAAATAGGGGTTCTTGCACCCATGTAATTCAATTCGAGTATTCCATTAATAGAGAAATCAAGAAACCCTAAAGAAGAAAATTTCGTTTTCCATAATCGTTTCTAGTCTGATTCTAGTTGTAAGGTTGCAGTGCTTGAGGAACTCCCTCGAGCACCTTTCTTTGTGCAACACTATCCATCTTGATACGATGAAATCACAATAGACATGTACTTCAAGAACTAGGAATTAACTTCTACCCATGGCAAAATATCTCTCTCTCTCTCTCTCTCTCTCTCTCTCAATTATTGCATGCAATTAAGTAGGGTAGGGGGAGCCACTGAAAAGAGATAAGTAAGCAAGCGAATTACTGGGACCAACGTTTGTAATTTTTCTCTTAGTTGGTAGAGACGTCCATTAAACAAAATAAATCAGATGGCCTAAAGATAGAAAGATCCATACCAATTAAACATCACCTCCTACAATGGGAATGGAAGGCATAAGCTGTGACATCATGAACCGAGAGCTTAATTATGGTTCTCTCAGTAAAATGGATCCAATTCGATCACTAACTTGGCTTTCATTACCCCCCCCCCCCCACACACACACACACAAAACAAAAAGCAACTATCTATTCTTGGACACTTTGAAAGCATTCACCACTCCAAAGCATACAAAAGAATCAGAATATTCCTTCACCATACTCGTGAGTTTAGGCTAATTCAATTTCACCTCCTCTGCCACTTTGAAGCATTCTCTCTCTCTCTCTCTCTCTCCTATTAAAAACCCACCCTATTGTGTTTTAGCGAATCCTCCACCAAAAAAAATTAAAATATATGGTGCAATCATTAGGGCAGGAAACTTGTTGGCAAACCATTCTCCTCCAATTTATAATAGGAAGAGGATACCATAGAATCCACAAAAATGAAGAATATTGATGGGTATAAATTATGCACAACGCTAATTCAAAATTGAAATTGCACACCCCTTCACATATTATTGTTCATATGAGGGATGATGTCATAAATGTCTCTCCCCTATTATCAGATTTCAAAAGGGTTTCTCTTATTCGCCTAGAACTATACTTAGTCAATGTAGGGAACCCTCTCCCATTTGAACATTTTGTTATTACATGAGAACTATCCTAAACTTGACAAAATTCCACCAAACAGCTGGTGATAGAGACCCTTGTACGTGAGGACTCTTGAGTAGGACGAGTAAGCCCTTTTCTTGGAGTCTCAAAGCTTGGAGACAATTGAGGTGCTCTTACCATCCCCATCCAAAAAAGCTTGCAAAGATGTTAGTATCATTCTATTTTTGTTTCTTTTTACCTCATCTTGCTTATTTTAAGAATATATTAACTTAAAATTTCAAAAATTTTATCTTCTCAAGTCCAGTGCACTGCCCAATGCATTGAATTTTTATCCGCTCAAGTGCAATGACCATCGTCCAATGCACTTTAAAGGTGCACTAGGCAACGCACCACACTTGAGAGGATGAAAATCCAAAAATTTACTATATATATGGTATAGAAAAGGAGTGACCAATAACATAAAGGAAATTTATCATCAAAAAATAACAAAAAGGCTATTTTGTCAACCACGATTATTCTACCTAATGGCAACTGGCAACTCATCTAAGGTACATTGGTAGTTTCAACTTTTCACAATTTCCTTATGAAATTTCAACCCAATTTGAATTTTATATATGAAGAACAGAGGTTCAAGGCTAAAAGGTCAATTACAAACAACATAGACTTGCCATCGAAAAATACACAAGGAATAATCCAATACTACTTGGCCAAATGATAGACTTAGCTCACCAAATTTTACACATGGTTAATAATGGGTGGATTTTACCCATCCATACACGCTTGAAACTTTGGAGTAATTTGTATCATCCATTCTCACATCTATTTGCCATTAAAACATGGTAAATATTTTATATTTTCATTTTTCTATGGTGGGAACAAAGTTCCAAAAAATTGTGAAAAAACACACAACTTGAGAGAGAGAGATCCATCTCTCAGTTTCAATTTATTTAAGGCATCATGAGGCAGTAGCTGCATGAGCACTATCTCTCAATATAAAATGGGCAAGGAATTTTTTTTTTCCCACATTTTTGTATGGGTACCAGGAAATAGACTTTCTTGATGTATCTATGGCACAGCTGGGACACAGAACTGTTTAATATCATGAATGATGTTCATTATTCTGCAAAGAGATTGACAAGTAGGGATCCTTCTTGTATTTTGTGAACAGGGGAAGATCTAAGGCCTTCTCTGCAATCCTCCTGTCCTCCTGAATTTTGTCTATCAGGCTCTCAAGAGACGAAAAATTGGCCTGTCATATTCCAGGAAAAAGCTGATGTTACTAAATTATGGAAGGTATGGATTGGGAAATGGACGAACCCCAATCGCAGGTTTGGTAAAAAAAAAAAAAAAGGACTTTCTTGGCTACCTCTGGTCGAATATAACCAACGATGGTAAGGCGTAGCTCCTCACCATAGAAATCCTCATCAAAGTCATGAAGTAGCCATGGCTCCTACAATATGACCACAATTTAAGCAAACAAGAAAATACTACTTATTGCAATCATTAATTCATTTTACATTCTTCTTGTTAATTTAAACAGAAGTTACACTCACAATGGTCTTCTCCGTGTTATTGAAGTATGGATTCCAGCCAATACTCATGACCGTCTTGTAGACACCGCGTGTTGATAGCCCAGCCCAACCAAAATACACCCCTGATGTATATTCAGAGAGGATTTTTGAACAGCCTTCTGTGGATAGATTAGCTGAAGAAAACAAAGGGGACTCACAAAGTTCAGTTACATAGACAATGGAAAATAAATGATGAACTGACAAGCTGAACTCTACCCACGCAAAGTGGGCGGATGCTCACATCAAGAATACAAGAATGAGCCACATATGTACTGTAAATCTATTGGCAAACCATGGTAAGGAACTTTAGCTTTCTACACACCTGTGGGTATTCCAAGTACCTTTGAGCCACGACCAAATCCCTTAATGACAGGTCCTCCAATATACCAAGGTTCAATTGGTAAAATACCCTCTACCCCTGGAAATCCAAAGCAGAAAATGACAATGAGTAGCCTCGAAATAAACCAACTTATGATATAGTTAACAAATAGGTTTCGAAAGTTCAGGAAATACAATCTTGAAATGGTGGCAGGCCCCATCTTTCAGGTTGTAGATCAAACAGAGAGTTGATGACCTCGTCTGCTAAGGTGTATAGATGTGACTGCTTTGGAAGGGATGGAACAGCAACTACTTCCATTCCAGCAGCCTTACCAGCCGTAATACCTGGTCTGATCTAGTAAAAATCATTCTCCAGGTCAGAAATACAGAAGCACATACAGAACGAGTGGGTATACTATAAACTTGAAATGAAGTTAAAGTCAAGCATAAAAGATTACAGACAGTAATTATACTATTATAGAACAGATACATGTTTCCCATGAGTTACTAAAAATATTCCCAAGCTTTCCCATCACAAAATGTATTATCCCTTATCATATGCTACTCACTCTAACAACCATTTCCAGTGGAGAATCTCAATGCTGTTCAACTTGGATTTTTAAAATAAATATAGCTCCATAATTGGAAATGGTAAATGGAGTTGCATGATTGGATGGCTTTCAGTGTTTGCAAACTCCAAAACATCTAAAGTAATGAAACAATGACCTACATATAATTCAATGATCAACCTTTCAACTCTTATCGCCACACATAAAGAATATATTTGTGTTATAATAATTGTTCTTTTTATCATTTTCTTTCACTTTCTTCATTCTTGAATTTAAATCATAGAAGTATCAAAAGCTTCATAGAGTAGCTGAAAAAAGGGTCATGTTTATTGGCCCTCCTCTGCCGACTGCATATCATCATTCTCCAAACAGCTATTACTTGAAGCTGAAATTAATTAATCAGTAACCCCCTCTCCCCACCCCCAACCCCCCCCCCCCCAAAAAAAAAAAGATTGCTTAATCAACATCAATTTAATTAGATTTGCCTTAATTGGAAATAAGAATCAATATGTAACTTGGGATTTCCTAGAAGTCCTCAAAGTATAAAAAGCTTCATAGAGTAGCTGAACAAAGGTCAAGGTTTTTGGCCCTCCTCTGCCGACTGCATACCATCATCTTCAAACAACTGTCACTTGAAGCTGAAATTGCTTAATCAGTAACCCTTCCCCCCCCCCCCCCCAAAACAAAAAAAAAAAGATTGCTTAATGAACATCAATAATGAGGTTTGCCTTAATTGGAAATCAGAATCAATACGTAACTAGGGGTTTCATTAATTTTGAACGATAATTTATGGTAAATTCTCTTGAAAAGTGAATTCACAATAATTGATGTAGATAGTTTAAACAAAATCAATTTTTTGTGAACAGTCAAAAAAAAAAGGGGGTAAATTCCCTTGAAAAGTGCTCTTCGGTATGTAGTATGCTCATAAAAGAATAAGTGTTGGTCAGAAAACACATAAAACTGAAAACTACTTACAATGAATCTTCAATGACAAGGCAGCAGGAAGGTTTACTGTTCAACCTTTTAGCAGCTTCGAGGAATCTTGGAGAACAATAACAAGAAATTAGCTTCATAGAATCACTTGTCGTGGCGTACAATATCAACAGTAAGGAAACAATAGGCAAATCCAAAATAATGAAATATATTATGTTGTATCTCACAATTCAGGAGATGGCTTCCCCATTTTCACTTCATCACTGCCAATGATAACAGAAAAGGATTCTTTCCAGCCTACAAATGGAAGATAAGATTCTGATAAGTTCAAAGATAACAATCATAAACCACAATGCCCCTGAAGCATTAATCTGTTAGGAGCATCATGAGCTTATTACCTCATAGACTAAATACTTTTGATGTTATAACATGAAATTACCTGGCTGATAGGATATTTTGGCTTCTATACTGGCCCTCGGAGAGTTTGAAGCCAATGCCATTGGCACTCCATGACCATTAAAATGTTTAATCAATCGTGAGGCACCTGGAAGAGGTTTAATGTTGCACCATCTGCAACAACAATCTATGTCAGTGTGGTACAAGAATATGTCAAATCTGAAAGGGAAGATTTTCCAACCAGATGAGATAATGTAGCCAGCAGTACATTGTTGGAGAAATGCCCTGAGTTTTGAACGTTAGATATCAGGATAGGGTTTGCAGCTGAAAGTAGAAAGCATTTTCAACTTGGATAAATTATTCATGCTAAACATTCTGTGTAGGTAGTCCATTAATGATGCATTGGTAATAAAACACAGCAGTATTCAAACTCAAGCTTTATGTTTTAAAAATCAATGTTTTCTTTATTCTTAGAAAAGGCCACGACTGAAAACCCGTAAGTACACCTACAGTGTTTTGTGATACTGTCCTGTATATAAAATTTCGCAAGGGTGGAACCTACTTAATTTGATGGGTGTCGTGGCAATTTAGGCCCTTCAGGCATTGGTAGCATCTTTAGAAATAGAGATGGTAGAATCATCTACATGTTAATTGGCCCTTTGGATAAGCCATTGATGTAGTGCCCAGGTTTAACCTCTTCTCAATAGAAAGGAATAGCCAAACCAACCAACCTGGCTGGTCAATCCCAGAGATCGTATCGGCTGGCAAACCAGAGATGTAAGACCTTAGAATCGATAAGGTTCAAATGCAAGGAAGTTGATTGTTGAGTGGAACTCCAGTGTAACTCTCTTTATGCTAATGCTAGAACTTCAAGATAAGAAAGGTAATTGGAGCTTTTCACATTTATCAACGAATAATGAAAATCATGAACCAGAAGATTTCCAGTTCCTTTTCGAGGGCGGAAATCAGCTCAACGGTAAGATTGTTCTATTGCAACCTGGTGGTCGCGGATTTGAATCAGGAAACAGCCTCTCTACGAAGTGGGGGTAAGGCTACATACATATGCCCCTCCCCAGACCCTGCAGTAGTGGGAGCCTCGTGCACTAGATACGCCCTTATTCCAGTTCCTTTTACACACCCTACTACCTTCAAGTCTCTATTGGTCATTGTTTATGTTTTATAAACAAAAAGTGTCCATGACTCACATTGCAATTTGCAACAGATCTTTGCCAAGAAAATTTCAGATTCAAAATAAGTTTAAGTGTATAAAAAAGATTACTGATCAGAGAACATCGGATTAAGTTCTGATATAAGTTCGTCCACCGTGCAGGGTAGCTCACAATCCTCCACAATAGCAGCTGCAGCCTCAATAGGTGTTTTCCCTACTATTCTCTGAGCTACTCTGCCATCCCATGGCTTGCCATACTTACCCAAAAAGGCTTTTAACACTTCACTGACAATGCCATCTGTCATGAAGTTGAAACAAATAATAAATAGAAAAGAAACAAATAAAATAACTTAAATAATAACCACAAAGGATATTATGGGGCTAAAAACACATCTAATATTGTTGCCTGCAACATAACCATGAGAAAAGAGTATCTCCATTCATGATCAAAGGACAGCAGAGACCATCCTGCTTGCTTTGATCATAGACATGCTACATGGCCAGAGAACTTGAAACCAAGGATTCAATAGACTCAAAGGAGAAATCTCACACAAGAATATTTAGCATTCTCAGGTTAGTCAGGAGAAGGAAAACAATGAATGATGCTCAACTGTGGACAGAAATGTGCATGCACAGATACGCCAAAAAAGAGGGGGTGGGGAAACGAACACACAATTTTCCTGTTAACCAGTCCAGAGTACTCTGGCAGAAGCATTCCTTTTGAAACTCACCTTCCAAAAAAAAAAAAAAAAGAGAAGGAGAAGAGAGATAGAAAGAAACAGATACAAAAGAAGGAATAGGGACTCACCCGTGTTGAGGAGTGTACCATCCAAATCTAAGACGACACACGAGATCAATTTCCTCAATGGCATGGTGGTCGCAATCCTCATCCAACTTAGAGAACTCTCAAGTAGAAACTATGTTTCCATTTACAAGATGCCTGATAAAAAAAACCGATGAGCAAGCAATAGTTAATAAAAGTCCTTTATTTGAAATAATGAATCCAAAATAAAATCAATCCCATTCAGATCCAATAATCATGGTCTATCGTATTACCAGAATTACATACAACAACATTTTAATGTAATAATATTCTGTCAAGTTCTTGTTGAACATTATAAATATATTGAAAAGATTCACTATCACATGAACTGACATGTTTTACAAATCAACATTGCTCCAAACAGGCACACTCGTACAGCAGATACATCAACATTGCTCTAAACAGTTCTTCAACCAACAAAGCCTTATCTCAACTATTTTGACCAGGCTACATCGACTCCCAATGCCATTAACTAATTAAAAAACCTTCTTGTTCCATTCCACTTATCAAGGGCCTTCAACAATGTGGCACCAAATGTGACAATACAAAACACATTTTTACTGTTCTATAATTTATGCTATGAAATATTATTACATCAGATAATATAAACAACAAGAAACTATGGTACAACAAAATTCAGACAACATTGTAGAGGTAAAAAGTTTTAACCATTTATTATGGTCCCAATTTAGACCACTTTGGATAACTGTCTACTTATCATTCTGGATTTCTTAGGCAGCAGTCCAGAGAATTGAATCATGATTCCTAATCTTTTTAGTCAAACTTTTAACTCTTTCTGCACTTGTTGTCACTGAACAAGACTAAAGTTTGTTTGCTTTGTAATTCAATTCTGTCATTATTTGTTGCTTTTCAAACTGTTTTACTAGGCCACTCTCGTACCTCATCTGCTCAAGCTATCCACAGTCCCTCCTAGATATTTCTTGTCCATCATAGGTGAAGTAGAAAAGAATGATCAAAACTGAAACAAGAGGCAACAACCCACAGTGAAGAAAACCTAAAACAACTGTCACCAAAGATTTATTCAAAATTTTATTTTCAAAGTACTAGAAGGTGGTGGACCAACAGATCGTACACAATCACGCAACCAAATGCTTGAGGATTTGGATTTATAAACTTTCACAGCAAAAAAGTTGTAGGTGATATGTTTGTGAAGGTTAATATAATTGATATGGAAGGTACCCAGGTGAGTCAAGTGAGATGGTGGTGACAAATATGAAAATAAGGGCTTCTGTTCGTAAAATTTGTGAAAAATATCGATTGATCCATAGGCAGGGACGAATTATAGTAATTTATTCCAACCCAATTATAGTAATTTGTTCCAACCCAAGACATAATCAAAGACAAGGATAATCTTTCTAAAATAAAAAAGGGAATCTTTTCTGGAGGAATTACAAGAACATTTCGAAATAGATAGATCTCGGCAACAAGACTTCCTATATCCACTTTTCTTTCAAGAGTATATTTATACACTTGCTCACGATCATGGTTTAAATAGATCGATTCTTTACAAAAGTCGTACACTCGAAAGATAACCCAAAAAATCAAGGAAATAATTGGATGGAATGTAATGACATAAGGATCCATATGTAAACATAGTCTCTATTTACATACGCTCGAATGAACCCTTCTCATAATTAACCCTATTCTGGTGCATAGTTCTAAAACTCGCCGAGATCTTGGAAAACTCAAGAATCTCGACCTAGTCGAAACGAGTTCTCTTACGATACCCCAAATCTGAATCGTTTTGGTAAACTCGACCGAAATTTCGGTGAAATCTCAAAAATCTCGACCTGCTTAAGAAGAAACTACTCTTGTTTCTTCTCAAACACTATGATGTGGCATTCATATGTCATGCAGACAGAAGACAATGCATGTACCATGAGTGGACTTGATCCAACATGTCATAGTTTATATCAATAGACAGTCACAGACTCACAAAATTGTATTGTTGGGACATGGAAGACTATGGTGCTATGAATGTATTGTTCATTGTCTTGGTTGTCTATTTAATATGCATTGTTCACTCATCACTGTACTTTGTAGTTTTTACTTTAAGTCCTTAACTATTTCTTAAATAGTTATTCAATATTAACTGTCTTCATCCATTATTGCATAATTTACTTGTTTTATTTAACCATTATATCTCATAGCACCCAAACAATGTGTATAGGAAAATATTACATAAGGATTCAATGTTCACTACCAACTAAGGGTATCAACCGGTACGGTTTCAGTAATACGCTATGGTTTTGGTATGATACAGAAAATAGGTACCAAATACCGATACCATACCATACCGCATAATATGCATATTTCTAATACCGATTCGGTACGGTATATATACTGTATGGAAAACGGTATGGTCTCAATACAAAAACGGTTCAAATTCGGTATTGTAATCTGACTTGTAAACCGTTAGTTATTCGGTATAAAAACTGCAGGTGCCAAGGGGAGAAGATCTGATCTTGAATTCAATAGAACTTCTCAAAATGGTACTTATTCAGTATAAAAATTGCAGGATTGGATGAATCGATGATGATTAGGCATTAGGGTTTTCCACTTTTTTGTTTTCAATTTCATATCCCTTTAGTTATAATTTTAATTTTACAATCTTACGGTTTCCAACCCTTCTCGGCTCATCTTAAGAAGAAAAAAAATCCAGAGATATAAATACATCAAAGAAAATCTCAAACTACAATCGGATCACAACCAAAATATTCCCATAACAATTTTAATATATTATATAACAATTAAATACATAATAATTAACAATGAAAACAAAACAAATGAAGAAGATAAGGTCAAAAGACTCAAAGCCTCAACCCCAATCTCAGACTCTCAGTATTGGAATAGATCTGTGCAGCGTAGGAGAAGTGACCGAGATTGGTAGTGGGAGAGACAAAAGTCTTCTCATCTACATCAAGAGATTCATCCTCTATTATCCAAAAGATAAAGATTAGAAGAGCAAACCGAAAGCAAGAGCCCTTAAAGAAACGAAAATGGCAGGAACGAATGGGGCTGCGTCGAAAGCAAGAGCAGTGCTGGAAGCTTCAACCATGAGGATTACAGCTTCAATGGCTCCATTTTCATTTGTTTATTTTCTTTGTCAGAGAGAAACTATGATTTGTCTCGAAGGCCGAAGAGAGAAATTGCAGAGAGCCGAGAGCGAGAGAGAAGCTTCAAGAACCATCAATGTTAAAATAAGATATTGTTTGTTCTTTCCCCGAGACTGAGAGAGAAAGATATTGCAACGGCTGAGTGGCTGTCACTATCAGCCTGTCATTCACTCTTCACCAAAAAAAAAAAAAAAGCCTGTCATTCACTCATTCTTACCCTCCTATACGGTACATTATCGGCACCATATGTGTAAAACAGTATGGTATCGGTACATACCTGACGGTTTCAACTTAGAAACCGATACCGTACCAAGGGCAACACCGTTTTCTCATACCGTACCATACCGAATTTGTAATGATACGGTTTGGTACGGTTTTATGCGATTGGTTTCGGTATACAGTTACAATTCCAAATTGACACCCTTACGACCTTACTGCCAACCAAGGGTGCAAATCCAAAGCACAACATTGGGTGCTTTTTTTTACAATTTGAAGATTTAAATATGTTTATCAAGCCTAAAACAAGCTTCTTTTAAAGTTTCAGAGCCAACTATGGCCATTTTCCCACCGAAACCCCAAAAAAAATGCAATGTCTCACTGAGATCTCAACCTGGTCGAGACACCTCCTCGAGACGAGTTTTTGAACCTTGTTATACATTACAAGGTTAACACCTCACCCCCCCCCACCCCAAAAAAAATGATAATGAGGGCTGGTTATTGTTTGTTGTTGGGTTCAGATTATTGCGAGTGTGCTTTATTTTTCTAGACAGATATCAGTATAGTTTCTGTAGAGCTTTTAGGGCCAGGGTGATGCCGCTGCCAAGAAGAAGAGAAGAAGAAATTAGGCTGCCATATGGTCTTCCTATAGTAATAAGGAGAGTAGTACAGCCTGGTTATGGGTTAGTTTAGGAGTTATTTTTTTTATTTGAATTCTATTCAAAGTCCTAGAATAATTAGGCATTGAGTTGCACTTTTCCTTTTCAATTTATGTTTATTTCTAGGATTCCTAGTTGGAGTAGGAGAGCCACCATAGGCTGGTAAAAAGGTCATTTGCAGGGTTCAGTTTAGTTTTAGGAATCCCTTATGAGAATGTGATTTGGAGTTGGGTCCTAGTTAATTTGATAAATAGATCCAAGGCCGCATGCATGACTTCTTATGATAATAAAGTCCAGTTTTTTTAAACGGATCTGCTGTAAGTTACAGTGCTTGCTTGGTGGATTCCAAGGGTCCCTCGTAGATGGGTTCCTGCTCTCCATCTATCTTCTATTTTCAATTTTATTTCTTTCATTCCCAATGTCAGTATTCTCATCTTTCACAAGCTTGTGGCACTTGTGTTTCTGCTTAGCTTTCTAGTTTGCTTTCAATGGTCATCTGTCTTATTAATGTAGAACCAATTCAGAATAGAATTAGTCCCAAATAACCCAGGGAAACTCAGCAATTAGGGTAAGGTGTAGACTGAAATACATCCAGATTTCAGATTTTCAGTAGGCAACCAAATTAGAAAGTTAAAGAAACTTTTCTGTGGAAACTAATCCAGCTAGCAGAAGGGAGCCAAACTCAGGTCGAGTAGGGCTTGTACAGGGAGTAACCTTGGCAAGCAATCCCAACCTGATCTGATGCTGTGATTGTGAGAACCAAGGATTGATCAAAAAATAGAAGGTTAATGGTTAGGCCAGATCTAGCCAATGGAAAGTGGGGTTGAATGGGGTGGATGGATGCTCAAAAACCCAGCTGAGTTGGACGGAGGGATAAGGAGTTATCACGCCTGAAAGTGGCAGCAGCCACACTAGATCGCAGGAGCAGGAAAAGGACTTGCAGAAGTAGTTCTCGATTCTCTTTCTGATGGTAATCAGCAGCAACAGCAAGGTTCGAATGGTCCTCTGAACAAGGAGAAAGTCTTCACAGGGGTTGCAGTAAAAGAACTCGAACAGGGAAAGGAACAGAGGAATAGAAGAGGAGAAGGGGGGGTCGGGGAATGGGCCTCTCACCCTGGGTTTCTCACCCACAGCTATCTCAGCTGTTGCAGCATAGAAGGAGCTCCCATACACGATGGCTAAAGTGGCCTCAATATTCTTTTCTCTAAATTCTTATCATTCCTTACAATAGGGGGCTATTAATAGCTTAGGCAAGCTTACAAAATAGAAGGTAGAAAATAGGAACTTCCTAAAACCAAAATAGAAGGTAGTAAAATAGCAACTGATGAAAAATAGAAACTAGATGAAAATAGAAACTACTAAGGCTTTATAGATCCAGCCTTCTAAACAAGCAAGGAAACAAAAATAGAAACAAACTGAAATTAGAAACTATCTATTATACTTTCTAAAACTGAAAATAGAAACTAAACTATGGCAGCTTTAGGATAGAATCTTTCTCCACTTGATGGGCCCACAAAATCCTCTAAAAGATATCTCCACACAAGGAAAATATGGGCTGTGACACTGTCCACGTGAACAGTGTTTTGGCCTCTTTTCTTGGCCATTCTAGAAGACCTGCTGGGCTGGTTCGATCTGATCCAGTTCTGGTCCATCTGGAGCTGGTTCGATGGGCCTTGGTTCTTCTTCTTCTTCTTCTGGTCAGCCGTGGGATCTACATCACTATTATTGATCAGAATTCATTCAAATTTGATATCACAGTTTTTGTTCATATTTTCTAGTTAAATCTATTCTTGAAACCTGAGTTAAACTGCTTATAATTCCAATTCCTGCTACCTGCCCTGTTTTCGTACTGGTACTAGGAATAGCCATCACACCACCTATCTGATCTCAGATTTTATGAGTTTCAGGTCATGACCTCTCTATTTCAAGTTTCAGATTTTTCCCTTAAACCTTTAAATTCGAGTATTCTCAGTGTCCTCTTTTATTGGATCCTATTTTCCCAATCATCCTTTAGTCTCTCTAGAGCTTGGGAATTCAGGTTTGGTATCACAAGGCTGTCAACATAATTGAACATCTGCAGAATCTAAGTTAATTTGATTGCTTTGTTTTATCTGGAGATCAAGAAGGCTCAAAAAAAAGTCCATCCCCCACCCCCCACCCCCAAAAAAAAAAAATCAGAGCGCAAGGGCAGCTGAAATCACCAGCAACAAGAAAGTAGATGTTTTGAAACTTAGTAATGAAGGCCTATTTATCATTTGAAAAGTTACAGATAGGACATTAAAGATGTAGACAATCCAGTGATAATTCCCTAACACTGAAGACAAACAGTGATTCTACTAAGAAAAGCTACAATACAATCGGTCACTAGAAATTGGTGCAGAAGAGTCTAGAAGATTGGCCAGTTAGCCTGAGTGGAGGCTGTCAAAAATTTATATCAGAAGACACGACCAAATTATTGCTATATTCTACAAAAGATTAAAGTGAATTGAGTGCCAGCCCCAGTAAATTCCTAAACTGAGGAGAGCTAGGCCAATACTTTGAGCTCATTTACTGGGCAATTTGTGTCCGTTCTGCATGTGTTAAAATAGGTGTCGTTAGCTTGCTCCTCACTTTATCAGTTTATTGTGTTTTCTAATGGTCAATCAAGATAGACTCTATTAACTTCCATCCCCAACAACAGCCCATACAGTCTAAGAAAGGAAATGTAGCCAAAAATTATTGCAGAGACTTGACAAATTGTTTTGGGGCTTTAGCCATAGTAAAGCCCCACAATTACTAAGCTCATTATTATCTCAACCATAAGAAGAAATGAAAGTCAAATACGAAAGACAATAAATCAGTCGGTTAAGAATTCTCAGAGAATCCGTGACAAAACTGCAAACTATTAACCTGAATTCAATCAATAAAATTATTCATTTCATAAGAAAGAAGAAGCAACTCAAAACCATCTCAATTCTGACAAGTTGGATAAGAAAAACATGAATTTTATTGGAAAAAGCAACCAGAAGATGAATGAACTCTGCTATTTTAGAATCAAACTGATACCCCAAAAATTGGTGAAGCAGGAAAACACATACCGGCGATGGACTTTAGAGAATTACTTCTTCGTTCTTCTTCAACCGTGGAAGAATAATAAGAAGAAAGAAGAACTCACAAATGACGAGGGATTTTATTCTTCCGATGTCATATAATTTATATATAGGAGAAGGTTTTCTGGTCTCGCGGTTCATACAGGATCAGCCTCCATATGACTGATGTGATATCACCACCTGCTTCCAAGCCAACGTCCACGACGACAGTAAAAAGACCTAGAAACCCTAGCCTCTAAATTTAACCAGAATAGTTGGAGAAGAAGAGAAAGAAACCCAGAATGACTTTTTTTTTCTGTTTCTTGGGTAACAAACCCAGAATGACTGAACCCTCTTGAATCGTCTTATTTTTTTTGTCTCCTCGGATGTGGGTTCCATTGTTATTGTGCGTATCTTTGATTTTTTTTTTTTTTTTTTTTTTTTTTTTGGTAGAGCGTATCTTTGAACTGACTAAACAGGAGTCCGGCTCAGCTCCTCATACGAGGAGCAAGAGTTTTTTTTTTGGTGAATTACGAGGAGCAAGAGTCTCTCCTCGTACGTTTTAAAAGTGGACACGTGGCCTTTACAAAACTGAAAACCACCTTTGTGGTTATGATTGTTCTTTATTTTTTTAGGTTTGTGATTGTTATTTATTTTTCACGTACCCTCCTGAGGTTTGACCTAATTATGAAAAAATTCCTCAGTTTTGAAAAATTCTGCGTGCCCCCCTAAGGTTCTTAACAGTTAACAGATACCCCCATTCCATTAGTCTAGGGTACCGTTTGACAACGTTACGAGTGTTTCTGTTCCGTTTCTCACCAAAAATGTATTTTGGTGTTTGTGTTTGCAGAATAATGTTTCTGGATTGCAAAATGGTGTTTGATAAACCTTTTTGTTTTCCCCATTGTTCTTCTTCTTCCTCCTTTTCTTTCCTAATTTCTTTTCTCTGCAGTTGGAAAGAGAGAAACCAAAAGAAGTCCAGTAAAGAGACACTCATTGTGAATCACCTTTCCATTGTCATGCATAGCCCATTAGTTTGATGGAATGAAGTATTTTAAAACCAAAAAACTGTCTCAGTGGCAAAGGAACCACTGTGTTCACATTAAGGTCATAAGAGATTCACTTCTGTGAATGAAGTCAACAGCTCGGCTAATATCTGTAAGTGATGGGGCAAATAGGTAGTCCCTTGTTGAAATAACCAGATGGTCAATTCCATAAGCCTGAAAACCATAAAAGAGAATAGCTGAATATACAGAAGAAAACTTGAAATCAAGCTCTTTATGGGATCTATAGTAAGCTTTACAGGGAGCAAATCTGAATTTTCACTTATTCTCCTAGATCAATTACAACGAAATTGAGAAAAACCTCCAACCAAATGGAAGAAAGTGAAACACCACCTCAACAGAAAACAGAAGACCAATATTCTATATAGAAATTCAGATAAGTTAACTCAAAGCTTCACTGTTGCTTCACTGATGGGACACCAGACAATCTCTTTGTCAAGCTTCCCATTATATTGAAACTAATTAAAAACTAATCCATTGAATTCTATGGAAATACTCAACAAAATAGATGGTGAAAGGAAATCTTTTTCATCAGATTCCACCTCTCCTAATTCCTCGATTTTCATAGTTACGATCTGTGGACACCCAAATTCAAAACCGGAAGCCAATCCCGACCACCCGATTCCAGTCTGTTAATCTTCCAAACAGCAAACCGACCCAACAACTACAAACGATTATTGTTTGTAGAGAATTAAGGTCGACTGTTTCAAACGAAAATTGAAGAACCTTAATTAGGAATTCAATCCCTTCTGTCGGAAACCGAAAATAAATCGAACGCAAAAATACCTTCTTAAGCGCGAGAGAACTGAGAAGGTTGATGTCCTTTTCACTTGTTGAGGAAGAAGTTTCTGGGAACCTGATTTGCAGAACAAGTCTCGTAGATAGATGAGAGAGAGAGAGATCGCGGTGGTGGTTTGACTCCAGGCATCGACGGCATCCTTCGACGCTTGTTCCTTCCGTTTCTTCAAACCCAGAATGACTGAACCCTGTTGAATCGTCCCATTTTTTTTTGTCCCCTCGGATGTGGGTCCCATTGTTCTTGTGCGCATCTTTGAATTTTTTTTATGTTTTTTTTTGATAGAGCGTATCTTTGAACTGACTAAACAGGGGAAAATTATGGGAAAATTATCGCCCCCAGTACGGGGCGGTCAAGTTCGGATCGTGCGGCTGGGGCACCGCCCATGTGTGTATAGTGGATCCCCCGTGCACACATGGGTGGTGCCCAATCGCACGATCGCCCCCAATATTGGGGGCAATAGAGATCCCTAAACAAGAGTCCAGCTCAGCTCCTCATACAAGGAGCAAGAGGTTTTTTTGGTCAAATACGAGGAGCAAGAGTCTCTCCTCATACGTTTTAAAAGTGGACACGTGGCCTTTACAAAACTGAAAACCACCTTTGTGATTATGATTGTTCTTTATTTTTTTAGGTTTGTGGTTGTTATTTATTTTCACCTATCCTCCTGAGGTTTTTTGACGTAATTATGAAAAAATTCCTCAATTTTAAAAAATTCTACGTGTCCCCCTAAGGTTCTTAAGAATTAACACTTAACAGATACCCCTATTCCATTAGTCTAGTAACATTGTTAGAACCACGGGGGGCACAAGGAATTTTTCAAAACTAAGGGATTTTTTCATAATTACGTCAAACCTTCGGGGGATACGTGAAAAAAAACCCTTTATTTTTTTAGGTTTGTGATTGTTATTATTTTTTGGGACATTTTTACGGACACCCCCGATAAGTATATCGTATATCTCGAACACCCCAAAAACTATCAAAATATCAACCTTCTCTTAACCCTAAGCATAGTTAGCACCCAAAGTTGAAATGTCCATTTTAACCCCATTAATTATTTAAATAATAACCTCTCATTCCATCTTCTTCCCTATTCTCACCATTGGAGCATCTTCTTCCCTGTTCGTACCTTTGGAGAATGCTACAAAACCATCTTAGGCGATCATCACCTGGCCCAACTCTAGTTCCGACGACAACTCATCATCATCCACCTGCTGACAGTGAAACATAGAAAATGACATAAAGAAAAACAACAACAAAATGAGATGAAGAAAAGATCAAACGGCTCTGAGAAAACATCATATATAACCCCAAAAACATACCCTCTAGGCCTCTATTACAGAATTTGCAATACCAAGAATATGAGAGAGAGAGAGAGAGAGAGAGAGAGAGGTTGATAAAACAAAAGGCAAAGAGAAAAGTAACCAATATCCAATACAGAATTTCCAACAAAAAGTAGGAGGGGTAGAGGATCTATTGAAAATATCAGAAGAAAACAATTGTCATGACAACTACAGTGCTACGCACAAGAAAATTAGATGAAGGGCCATACATGAAGCTGAGATTTTACATGCGCAGAAACCCAGAAGTCCCCATAACACTTTACAAGCAATGAACTAAGTTTAACCTTATAAAGTGGGGCAACAAGCACACACCCTTAGAGGTTGCAGAAAGAGAGGTTATTTTCTAGGATAATTAGACAAAATTAGAGTGCGAGAGAGGGGCTTGACGTGGGTTGGTCGAGAAAGTGGAGCTGAAAGATGGTTTGGGAGGAGCGAGGGAGGATTAGAGGGAGATGTGAGACAGAGAGAATATCGGGGACAGGATTTTGACTCTGTTGTTAGGAGCAGAGAGTAGGGATGAGGGTTTTGAAGTGAGAAGAAAATTAGTGGGTGATAAACCATAAAACTAACGGCCTATCAATGAACGACACGTCGCTGGTTCTAGGCCGAGTCTGAGAACCCGGTCCAAAAAGAACCAAATGCCGACCAATCGGAGATGATGGATCAAACAAAAGGAAGACCCCTCAATGGTCGGCGAGGTGGCCGAATCCTCCATGATCGGCGACATGGCTGAGTCCTCCATGATCAGCGACATGGCCAAGTCCTCCATCATCGGCAATGTGGGCGAGCTCTCCATTGTCAGTAACTCCGCTGGGTCCTCCATGATCGGTGATCTTGAAGAGGCCTCCACAACCAGTCATATGACCGAGTCTTGCACGATCGGTGGGTAACCCGACCCCTCCTCACTCAGAGCCCCTGACAAGCCCCACGAGCTCAGATGACAGGTCTGATGAGGATACCTGAGATGCCCCCGAGGCCTAAGGATCGAATATTCCGAGCCGATCCCTCTAACAAGGCAATAATTGTCACTTGCTTAAAACATGGAGCCACATCATCACGTCCCGATGTTCACGGGATATGATGAGTCAGCCGAATTTGGCCGTTATCCGATAACGAATCCGTCTTACACTCAAATAAGGACTCTTACCTACGGAAGAGTCCGTTTTCAAATATAACTCTCATGTTCCCACCATTAGGAAGATTCCATCCAAAAATAGAACTCTTGCCATACGAGGACTCTTCTCCACCGCCCCATTCTTGCTATATAAATATTAAGGTATGAGGCATAAATGGGGGCTCACTTTTCACTAAGTTGAATCGTTGTTGCATCGGAGAGTCTTCGGTTGGGGTCACACCGGCTCTCTTGTGCTAACTCGGTTTTTTGCAGGATCATCCGTAGGCAGACCGCTGAATGAATCGACGTTAACGAAGCAGCGTCATTTCTACCATTAATCATAGTGAAGACAATGGTGCACACAAAGTCGGGTGAGCACACCGCCGCTTCCCGGGGGGAGGAGGTACAACCCAATGGAGGTGTGAAGAACTCCCCTCCACCCGAGACTTCACGTTAAGGAGCAGCATGAAGACCTCCTTGGGGAGGAGGGACCCGACACAACGCGAACGCAACCACCGACCCAGCCTTGCCAGTAGACAGTGACAATGGAGGTAGTGTTTTGAACACGGCTCAAGAGGGTCGGCCGCTGAATGAACCGACCATTGTCGGGGTGAACTTGCCACCGCCACCTCCCATACCGAAGAATCTGGACCCAGAAGCTCCAGCGAATAACCGGTAAGTCATGGACCTTCAGTTGCAGATGCTCCACACCAACGAGATGCTACGCACCCTCGTGGCTCAGATAGCTCGGGGAGGGAACTGGGTCTAATCAACGGGAGGGCCAACCCCTGGAAACTGAGGTGGAGCGGCGACTGCGAGAGCTCACCGAGCAGCTTGATGGCTTGAAAAAGCAATCGGCCAAAGATATGTACTCACTGGTCGGACATCATCCATATCCTCCCGAGATCATGTACACACCACTCCCTCTAGGGTTTAAACTCCCCTCCTTCGACAGATATGATGGAACGACTGACCCTAACAATGTAGAAAAACAGTGATTCCCTAACAATGTAGACAAACAGTGATTCTGCTATGAAAAGCTACAATAAAATCGGTCAATAGACATTGGTGCAGAAGATTCTAGAAGATTGGTCAGTTAGCCTGAGTGGAGGCTGTCAAAAATTTATATCAAAAGACATGACCAAATTATTGCTATATTCTACAAAAGATTACAGTGAAGTGAGTGCCAGCCCCAGTAAATTCCTAAACTAAGGAGAGCTAGGCCAATACTTTGAGCTCATTTACTGGGCAATTTGCGTCCGTTCTGCATGTGTTAAAATAGGTGTCGTTAGCTTGCTCCTCACTTTATCAGTTTATTGTGTTTTCTAATGGTCAATCAAGATAGACTCTATTAACTTTCAACCCCAACAACAGCCCATACAGTCTAAGAAAAGAAATGTAGCCAAAAATTATTGCAGAGACTTCACAAATTGTTTTGGGGCTTTAGCCATAGTAAAGCCCCTCAATTACTAAGCTCATTATTATCTCAACCATAAGAAGAAATGAAAGTCAAATACGAACAGACAATAATTCAGTCGGTTAAGAATTCTCAGAGAATCTGTGACAAAACTGCAAACTATTAACCTGAATTCAATCAATAAAATTATTCATTTCATAAGAAAGATGAAGCAACTCAAAACCATCTCAATTCTGACAAGTTGGATAAGAAAAACATGAATTTTATTGGAAAAAGCAACCAGAAGATGAATGAACTCCGCTATTTTAGAATCAAACTGATACCCCAAAAATTGGTGAAGCTGGAAAACACAGACCAGCGATGGACTTTAGAGAATTACTTCTTCGTTCTTCTTCAACTATGGAAGAATATTAAGAAGAAAGAAGAACTCACAAATGACGAGGGATTTTATTTGTCCGATGTCATATAATTTATATATAAGAGAAGGTTTTCTGGTCTCGCGGTTCATACAGGATCAGCCTCCATATGACTGATGTGATATCACCACCTGCTTCCGAGCCAACGCCCACGACGACAATAAAAAGACCTAGAAACCCTAGCCTCTAAATTTAACCAGAAGAGTTGGAGAAGAAGAGAAAGAAACCCAGAATGACTTTTATTTTTCTTCTTTCTTGGGTAACAAACCCAGAATGACTGAACCCACTTGAATCGTCCTATTTTTTTTTCTCCTCGGATTTGGGTCCCATTGTTCTTGTGCGTATCTTTGAAATTTTTTGTTTTTTTAGGTGGACAGGAGTCCGGTTCAGCTCCTCATACGAGGAGCAAGAATTTTTTTTGGGTGAACTACGAGGATCAAGAGTCTCTCTTCGTACGTTTTAAAAATGGACACCTGGCGTTTACAAAACTGAAAACCACCTTTGTGGTTATGATTGTTCTTTATTTTTTTAGGTTTGTGATTGTTATTTATTTTTCACGTACCCTCCTGAGGTTTGACGTAATTATGAAAAATTTTTTTAGTTTTGAAAAATTCTGTGTGTCCCACTGAGGTTCTTAATAATTAACAGATACCCCCATTTCATTAGTCTAGTAACATTGTTATACCTCAGCGGGGCACGCAGAATTTTTCAAAACCGAGGGATTTTTTCATAATTACGTCAAACCTCAGGGGAGTACGTGAAAAAACCCTTTATTTTTTCAGGTTTGTGATTGTTATTATTTTTTGGGACATTTTTACGGACACCCCCGATAAGTACATCGTATATCACGAACACCCAAAAAACTATCAAAATATCAACCTTCCCTTAACCCTAAGCATAGTTAGCACCCAAAGTTGAAATGTCCATTTTAACCCCATTAGTTATTTAAATAATAACCTCTCATTCCATCTTCTTCCCTATTTTCACCGTTGGAGCATCTTCTTCCCTGTTCGTACCTTTGGAGAATGCTATAAAACCATCTTAGGCGATCATCACCTGCGCCAACTCTAGTTCCGGCGACAATCAATTGCGACAACTCAACATCACCCACCTAGAGAAAGTGAAACGTAGAAAATGACTTAAAGAAAAACAACAAGATAACGAGATGAAGAAAAGATCAAACGGCTCTGAGAAAACATCATATATAACCCCAAAAACATACCCTCTAGGCCTTTATTATAGAATTTGCAATACCAAGAATATGAGAGAGAGAAGTTGATAAAAACCAAAGGCAAATAGAAAGTAACCAATATCCAATACAGAATTTCCAACAAAAAGCAGGAGAGGTAGAGGATCTATTGAAAATATTAGAAGAAAACAATTATCATGACAACTACAGTACTATGCACAAGAAAATTAGATGAAGGGCCATACATGAAGCTGAGATTTTACATGCGCAGAAACCCAAAAGTCCCCATAACACTTTACAAGCAATGAACTAAGTTTAACCTTATAAAGTGGGGCAACAAGCACACCCCCTTAAAGGTTGCAGAAAGAGAGGTTATTTTCTAGGATAATTAGACAAAATTAGAGTGCGAGAGAGGGGCTTGACGTGGGTTGGTCGAGAAAATGGAGCTGAAAGATGGTTTGGGAGGAGCGAGGGAGGATTAGAGGGAGATGTGAGACAGAGAGAATATCGGGGACAGGATTTTGACTTTGTTGTTAGGAGCAGAGAGTAGGGATGAGGGTTTTGAAGTGAGAAGAAAATTAGTGAGTGATAAACCATAAAACTAACGGCCTATCAATGAACGACACGCCGCTGGTTCTAGGCCGAGTCTGAGAACCTGGTCCAAAAAGAACCAAACACCGACCAATCGGAGATGATGGATCAAACAAAAGGAATACCCCTTAATGGTCGGCAAGGTGGCCGAGTCGTCCGTGATCGGCGACGTGGTTGAGTCCTCCATGATCGACGACATGGCCAAGTCCTCCATCATCGGCAATGTGGCCGAGCTCTCCATTGTCAGTAACTCCGTCGGGTCCTCCATGATCGGTGATCCTAAAGAGGCCTACTCGGCCGGTCATATGACCAAGTCCTGCACGGTTGGTGGGTAAGTCGACCCCTCCTCACTCAGATCCCCTGACAAGCCCCACGAGCTCGTATGACAGGTCCGACGAGGATACCTGAGTCGCCCCCGAGGCCTAAGGATCTAATATTCTGAGCCGATCCCTCTAACGAGGCAATAATCGTCACTTGCTTAAAACATGGAGCCACGTCATCACGTCCTGGCGTTCACGGGATATGATGAGTCAGCCGAATCTGGCCGTTATCCGATAACGAATCCATCTTACACTCAAATAAGGACTCTTACCTACGGAAGAGTCCGTTTTCAAATATAACTCTAATTTTCCCACCATTAGGAAGATTCCATCCAAAAATAGAACTCTTGCCATACGAGGACTCTTCTCCACCGCCCCATTCTTGCTATATATATATTAAGGTATGAAGCATAAATGGGGGCTCACTTTTGACTAAGTTGAATCGTTGTTGCATCGGAGAGTCTTCAGTTGGGGTCACAATGGCTCTCTTGTGCTAACTCGGTTTTTTGCAGGCTCATCCATGGACAGACCACTGAATGAATCGGCGTTAACGAAGCAGCGTCATTTCTACCATTAATCACAGTGAAGCCAATGGTGCACACAAAGTCGGGCCAGGACACTGTCGCTTCCCGGGGGGAGGAGGTACAACCCAATGGAGGCATGAGGAACTCCCCTCCACCCAAGACTTCACGTTAGGGAGAAGCATGAAGACCTCCTCGGGGAGAAGGGACCCGACGCAGCGTGAGCGCGACCACCGACCTAGCCTTGCCAGTAGATAGTGACAATGGAGGTAGTGTTTTGAATGGTGGGTGGGTGTGTGGGGCCCATATAGGCGCCATGTCGCGCTGGGTTGGCTTGGGCATGGTGCTTATTGGTCGGTCATTTAAGGTTATTACCTGTGTTGGAGTGGCTCAAGAATATTCGGGCTTAGTGGGTTAAATGGGGCGGCGGCTGTCGAGGCTTTAATGGGGTGTCGGCAATGAACCGAGCGACCATTGTCGGGGTGAACTTGCCACCGCTTACGCTGCCTCCCATGACACTAGTTTTAAACATGGCTCAAGAGTCGCGACCATTGTCGGGTGAACCCGCACCTCCCATGAGAATCGGAATAACTCGAATCGGTAAGTCATGGACCTTCGATTGCAAATGCTCCACACCAACGAGACGCTATGCACCCTCGTGGCTCAGATAGCTCGGGGAGGGAACCTGGGTCAACTGTCGGCCGCACCATCGCTGCCCCTCCCACCTGCTGGCGAGAGACCTCATCTTGTGGGTGACCAAACCCAAAGAGAGTCGAGTCGAGCAACGTCATCCTAACCACCTCGCCGAACCTCCCCACCTCGATTGAATGGAAACGGGAATCGCGAGGAGCCAGAGTGTCTACCTGCGTCCAAAATGCGTGAAAAGCTCGACCCGAAAAATTCAGTGGCCAAAAGGTCTGTGTTTTTTGGCCGTCTAGATGAGAATACCCTGTAAAGGGGCCACCAAGGCCAACAAGAAGACCCCCAAAGCAGCCACATGCATAAGGAAGAATCTCACTGTGGTCCCCCGTGCCAAAGTCCTACACATCGGGATGATCACTAGTGGAGTCCCCAAAGGGCTAACACGCGAGAGAATGTCGAACCGAGCAAACTAGCTAATCATGAGGAAATGGTCGTGTCGACCATGGAGCAAAGAAGAATGGTCGATCACGGTCTAATGAACGGGAGGGCCAACTCCTGGAGACTGAGATGGAGCGACGACTACGAGAGCTCACCAAGCAGCTTGATGGGTTGAAAAAGTAGTCGGCCGGAGATACGTACTCACTGCTCGGACAACATCCATATCCTCCCGAGATCATGAACGTACCACTCCCGCTGGGGTTTAAACTCTCCTCCTTCGACAGATATGATGGAACGCCTAACCCTATCGACCATGTCAATTACTTCAACTCCATGATGACTATGTACGGAGGGTCGGAGATAGTTTTCTACCGTGCATTCCTGGCATCCGTTAAGGGCGCGGCTACTTCTTGGCTCTCATGGCTGAGGCCGAACTCCATCCCCAATTTCTCTCAATTTTGTCGGGCCTTCGTTATATGCTTTCAAAGCAGCATAAAGAATAAGAAGACGACAGTTAATCTTTTGAGCGTGAAGCAAAAATCTGACGAGTCCATCTGAGCCTTTGTCTCACGCTTCAACAAAGAATCATTGGACATCAAGGATCTGGATGAAGCTACGGCCCACACGGCGATGAGCTATGGCCTCTCGGACATGGACCTCATCAAGGATCTAGCTTGGAAACTGACCAAGAATATGGCCAAGCTCCTAGAGTGGTGCAATGAATTTGTCAATATGGCAGAGGTGCTCCAAGCTCGGAAGGCAAGTGAAGGAAAGAATGAGAAAAGAGATTAGCAGTGGATGATCATAAAAAAAGAAAAGTGCTCCAAAATCGACTGCCGACCCGAGAAGACTGACCGAGCCCAAAGTCCTGATTACACTCCTTTGAACACATCCCAAAAAGAGATTTTGATGCAAATCCAAGATCATGGGTATATTCATCGACCCCGATCGATGCAAGCAGGGTCATCCTAAAATCCTAATAAGAACTGCTAATTCCACAACGACATCGGTCATGATACCGAAGATTGCTTTTAGCTGAAGAGAAAAATTGAAGAGCTGATAAATGCGGGAAATCTGAAACTGTACGTGAAAGGAGGCCGAGATGAGCGCGAAAGTTGGCGAATTGATGGCCAGGGTCGGAGGAAGGATGAGCCGAGGCACGTTGATAGGAAGGCCGAGCGTAATGATGATAAAGCTCGACCAGGAGGAAAAGATGATGGCTCGAGACCAAGCGGCACTAAAGGGGCACATATCTACACTATCCTCGAAGGACTAGGGCAAGAGTCAACGAGGAAGGCCAAAGCCAATGCACGGTTCATCGAGATCACGAAAATGCCCAGCAAAGTAGATAAGATAGAGATGGTGATCTCCTTCACCGACACTGACCTCAATGGTATAATCTTACCCCATGATGACGCTTTAGTAGTGTAGGTGGAGATTGCTAAAAGACCCGTACATCGGCTATTGATAGATATGGGAGCATCGGTGGATTTGATATTGCTTGACGCGTACTGACAATTCAGCTTGGTGACGATGTGCAAACTCGAAGGTACCTCCATACATGGATTCTCAGGAGCCTCAACAACGATTAATGGCTCAATCGAGCTGATGGTTACAATAGGAGAAGAACCATGCCAAATGACCATTAAAGTCAAGTTCATGGTGGTGAGGTCGGTTGTGGCCTTCAACACAATACTTGGGCGACCGACCATCATCGCCCTCCAAGCAATCATCTCGCCGACCCACCTGAAGATGAAGTTCCTGATAGAGAATGGAATAGGCGAAATCCAAGGTGACCAAAAGAAGGCCAGAGAATGCTACGCTTCATCAAGCAGAACAAAGGCAATGTCCGAGGGATGGCCATGTGTATAGAAGATCTCCCCAAAGATCAGAGATATTAGCTAACTAAGAGACGAGGGAAACTAGTAGAAGAACTTGTTCCATTCCCGCTCAACGAGGAAAACCCCTTTAAGACAATCCAACTAGGCTCATTGTTAAGCAAGGAACAAAGAAGTAAGCTTGGAAATTTCTTAAAGGAGAACGTGGATGTCTTCGCCTGGTCGGTCGCGGACATGCCAGGGATACCCAGATGTATAGTCGAACACCGGCTTCAAGTGGATCCGACCCAAAAACCAGTTCAGCAAAAGAGAAGGAACTACACCCTTGATCGGCAGATAGCAATCAAAGAAGAGGTGAAAAAGGTTCAAAAATCAAGCTTCATCAAAGAAGAGAAGTTCCCGACTTGGTTAGCGAACGTCGTAATGATTCCCAAGCCTAACGGGAAGTGGAGAATGTGCGTCGATTACACCAACCTCAAAAAGGTGTGTCCTAAAGATGAGTACCCCTTGCCTCGGATGGACCTGCCGATCAATGCCACCATCGTTCACGAAATGCTTAGCTTCATGGATGTGTACTCAGGTTACAACCAGATCCTCATGCATGAAGAGGATTAGTTGTACACACCCTTTCGAACCGACCAAGAGAACTTCTGCTACCGAGTCATACCTTTCGGATTCAAGAATGCCAGAGCCACTTATCAAAGAATGGTCAATCGCATGTTCTGGGATCAGATTGGCCAAAATATAGAAGTATACGTGGATGACATGCTGGTGAAGAGTCTCGAGGCCGACCATCACTTGGCTTACCTAGAAGAAGCTTTCGGTGTATTAAGGAAAAACTAGATGAAGCTAAACCCTGCCAAGTGTGCCTTTGGGTTGACCTCAGGAAAGTTCCTTGGTTTCATGGTCTCCGTCTGAGGCATAGAAGCCAACCCAGCAAAGATCTGGGCCATCCAAGAGATGAGCCCGCCCAAGACGATCCAAGAAGTGCAGAGGTTGAACGGGAGGGTGGCTACGTTGGCTAGGTTTATGTCGAGATCAAGAGACAAGTGCCTATCCTTCTTCAAGACATTGAAGAACCTTCGAATTCTTAAGGATTTCGTGTGGACGGATGAGTGCCAGCAAGTTTTTGAGGAGTTGAAGAGGTACTTAGAAATTCCACCTCTCCATGCTCGACCCGAGCCCAACGAAGAGCTACAGCTATACTTGGCCTCAACTCTTGTGGCCATCAACGCGGTACTACTAAAGGAAGAAGGCAAACAACAGAAGCCCATATACTATGCCAACCATGTATTGATCAACGCGGAGACGCAATACTCTAAGTTCAAAAAGGTGGCGTTTACCTTAGTGATAGCGGTAAGGAAGTTGAGGCCGTACTTCCAAGCTCATCTGATCGTGGTTCTCATCGATCAACCCCTTAAGAAAATATTACACAAGCCAAATGTGTCGGGTCGGCTGATCACACGGGTGGTTGAGTTGAGTGAGTACAACATCAACTATAAACCCCGCATGGCGATAAAGGGATAAGCCTTGGCCGACTTCATTGTTGAGTATACCATAGCTGACCCCAAGATCCGAGATGTTGAGGCACCAGATGAAGAGGCCGAGGTCGAATAAGCATGGATCATGAATGTAGATGGTTCAAGTAATGCGGTTGGGAGCGGCCCGGGGCTAATGTTGGTTAGCCCAGAAGTTCGTATGCAATATGCTTTAAGGTTCAAGTTTCCAGCCTCCAACAATGAGGCCAAGTATGAGGCCCTACTAGCTGGACTCTGAGTCACCAAAGCCATAGGCATCACCCGACTGAAGGTATGAAGTGACTCCCAACTTGTGGTCAATCAGGTCAACGATGAGTATGAAGCGAAAGACGATCGGATGAAAGCCTACCTTGACCGAGCCCGAGGTATGATTGCCGAACTCGAGCAATTTAAGATGACCAGAGTGCTACGAGAGGAAAATATCGTTACTAACTTCCTATCAAGGCTTACAGAGGCCGAGTTCCCGAGTCTGGCAAGCTCGGTATACATTAAAATTTTCGATAAACTGTCGCTCCAAGAGAAGAAGGTCAACCACATTGAAGAAGATGGTCTAAGCTGGATGGACCTAATCGTCAATTACTTGGAGAATGACCAATTCCCAGAGAGTCGAGAAGAGGCAAGAAAGGTCAAAATCCAAGCGGCCAAATATACCATGCTGGATGGAGTCTTGTACAAGAGGGCAGCCTCGGCCCGGTTACTTAGATGCCTCGGACCAAAAGGAGCCGAGTAAGCTTTGGCAGAGGTTAACAAAGGAATATACGGGAGTCATATGGTCGGACACTTACGTACAAAGTACTTTGACAAGGATTCTATTGGCTGAGAATGCAAGAAGAGGCTATAAAATATGTAAAGACTTGCAAGAAATGTCAGTTGTTCGCTCCAGTCCCGCACCAGCCTGCGAGATGCTGAGCCCAATACCCTTCGCCATATGAGGGATGGATATACTCGGAGATTTTATCTCGGCATCGGGTAATAGGAGATATTTGGTAGTCATCATTGATTACTTCACTAAGTGGATTGAGGCCGAACCATTGGCCACCATCACAGAGAAGAATACGGGAAGTTCTTTTGCGATAAGATTATATACCGATTTGGCCTCCCAAAAGTGCAGATCACAGACAACGGTAAGCAATTCGATAACCCAAACTTTTGGGAATTTTGTAAACACTTCTCCATAGACTTCCGCCTAGTGGCAATGGCTCATCCTAAAGCTAACGGACAGGTTGAGGGGTCCAACAGAATGCTCCTAACAGGGGTCAAGGAAGACTGGATGAGGCCAAAGGATGGTGGGTGGAAGAGCCACCGAGTATACTATTGGCCTACAGAACTACTGTACGAACGCCAATTGGTAAAATTCCATTTAGATTGGCATACGGGACCGAAGCACTCACCCCGGTAGAAGTTAAAGCCTCATCCTACTGAGCCCTAAGCTTCAACAAGAGGACATATGAAGATGGTCTGAGAGAAAATCTAGATTTTCCCAATGAAATTAGGGAGAACACGCTACTGAGAAACATGGCGTACCAACAAAGAACGACCAAGTATTACAACTCCAGAGTGAAGGAGCGATTATTCCGATAAGGGGATCTCATCCTATGGAAGATCAGCGCATCCCAACCAATGAAGCAAGGAAAGCTATTGCCGAATTGGGAAGGACCCTACATAATCTCCAAGCAGATTTGACCAGGGACGTACCGCTTGAAGACTCCAGGGGGCAAGAAGATACCCCGTCCTTGGAATTCCAAGAACATAAAAAAGTTTCATCAATAGAAGTTGTAAGCCTCGACAGTGGCAAAGTTTAAATTTATTTAGCAAAGTTCGGCAAAGTTTGTTTAAACTTTTTAGTCATAAGTTTTACAGAAATAAAGAGAAGTTCTTCATCTAAGCTCCTTGTCTACTATAAAGACCGATTCTCATAGGTCGGCAAGTCCAAGGGCGTAAGACCAATCCTCATAGATTGGCCGACCCCTAAGACTGATCCTCATAAGTCAGCGAGTTCCAGGGCATAAGACCAATCCTTATAGATTGGCCGACCCCAAAGACCGACCCTCATAGGTCAGCAAGTCCAAAGTCATAAGACCAGACCAATCCTCATAGATTGACCAACCCCTAAGACCAATCCTCATAGGTCGGAAAATCCGAGGGCATAAGATCAATCCTCATAGATTGGCTAACGCTTAAGGCCAACCCCCATAGATCAACACATCCAATATCATAGGATAGACCATTAGGGATCGATGGATTCATCAGCTCTTAGGCTAACCCCCATAAAGGTTGGCATCCATCAATGTTAAGACTTTTTGTAATCCCAAACAACCAGGCTCGAGGATGACCAATCAAGCCCTAATATAGTTCTCCAAAGGAAATCATAAAAAACTCTAAGGCATAAGGGTCGGCCATGATATCGACCTCGAGATCAGCCTTGAGATCGATCTCACAGTCGGCCTCAAGATACCTATTTCATGAAATCGACGTAGTTAAGATCTGGTCACAATCTCTAAACATGAAAATTTTAAGGCCTTTGGGTCGGTCTAGACGGCTCGGCCTCAGGTTGGGGATTGGGTTCCCTATAAGATAATCGCTGAAGAAAAAGGAGAGAATCCGATGCAAAACACTTAGAAAAATAAAAATACATTTTAATAATGAAAAGCCGACAGATCGGCCTCTGAATAAAAAGCCCCGAGCAGGCGAGGCAATACATGAAAAAGAAAGAAAGGAAGAAAAGAGAGAAACCCAAGCACGTAGGAACATGTACATCAAAAAAGAAAAGAAGGATCTTCAGGGGGTCGACATGTCCTTAGAGGTGTTGTCGGCTGGAAGGTCGGTCTGCAAGGTAGTAAGCTTTGTAGTCGACGCCATAATCTGCTCAGTCTTGGCCACAGTTGTGACATCCTCATCAAACTGGGAGAGATACAGGTTGGGGTGAGCCTCTCGGTGTTCATTGAGGACCTCTGCCCGATCGTCACTGAAGCCAGAGGCAGATGTAGGCTTGTTTATCTTGTGGAGCAGTTCAGAAAAGTCCTCTGACCTCAGGTACTCCTCCACGACGGCCTTTAGAGCCTCTTGGAGGTCGGCCTCATACTTCTTCTTTAAATTGTTGAGGTCGACCTCAACCTTCTCCGACTCCTCCTTTAGAGTCTCCAGTTCAGCTTTTGAGGATTCCAGAGCAGACTTAGCCTTCTTCTGCTTGTTCTCCTCATCGTGGTGCACCTAGATGGCCTTTTTATCTTCCTCCCCAGCCTTCTTGGTTTGAGCCTCAAGGGAAGCAACCTCCAAGGCTAAATTCTCAAAGTGGAGGGCCACCTCGGTAGCCTTAGAAAAACCCGACAAAACGGAGAGAGGGGTCAGCTATCAAAGTCAGAAAGTATATATGAGAAGTTCTGCTCAAAAAGGAACTTACTACCGCCATGTCCTTGAAGACTGTGGTCGACAGCTCGACGTCGAACATGTCTTATAAGGAAGCTCAATCAACAGGCAACCGACCTACATCCAACCACTCCTTGGCTTGAGGCACCAACCATAGAGCCGAGTCCCTTTAAAATAGTCACCAGATGGGCCGAATGGGGACATTGCTTGACGAGCTCTTTCCTAAAGAAGGGTCAATAGACATGCCTTCGATTTTCTCCCACGGCCGAGAAGCCGAGGTCAACAAAACCCAAGGAGGAGCAGGACCCTTCAGGTTCACAGAAACAATATTTTTGAACCATTTCCCTCCCTTCGAGCTTGGCTCCTCCCTCTCCCTCTTCTTCTAGCTGGACATCGCAACCTTTGTGGGGTCAGCCTCAATACCGACGATGACCCCTTTTTAGTTCTGGTCGATCGCCGCCGCCACTTTAGCCTTGGATTTACCGGCCACCTTTTTCCTTTTCCTCTTCTCTAAGAGCTCGGCCTTCATGTGAGCGGAGTCAAGAGTTGGGAGATCACCTGCTACTAGATAAGATAAAAGGAAGATCAAGTAACAACAAAAATGGCTGAGAATTAAGAAATATGAAGGATCGGTGCCGATCGCATACCTGGGGTCAGCTTCCACAGTCGAAGGAAGCTCTCATTTAAGAGCCAGAGGACATCAAAGGGCTGACCCTTAATGATTCAGTCATACAAAACCTAATCATATTCACTCAGGGTCGACGGAATTAGATTGACGTATTTCAAGTCAATCTCCTTCCACTAGGTTGGGATAAAGTTGGGGATGGAGGCAAAAAAGAACCGAGGCTTCCAATACTTGTCGAAGCTTGAAACACGTTCCAAAAATTTACAGGCATTCAGAGCCTTAATCTTCTAGGGTCGATGAGAGAAATAGTACCACTTGCGCTCCTTAAACTTCTTCAAGTAGTAGAGTCAGGAGAAGAGAGCCACAGTCGCCACACAACCCATCTGGTCGAAGAAGATGTGGACGTTGTACATAACAAGCCAGGCATTAGGGGACAGCTAGCCCGACGATAGGTGCCAGCGGTCTAAGATCTCATCGACCAGGTGAAGGATTAGAAAATGGAAGGCGTACTTAAAGGCAATCTCATAAAGAGCCACCTCGTCGAGTTGGATTAAGCAAGCCATCTCTAGAGGATTGGGCGCCGGAGTCCGATCTCCTCAAAGATCCCATACGTTTGCCGAAGCTCAACCAGGTCGGCCTCGGAAACAATACCCTCCACAGTCCCGACACTACCTTTGACTGGTACGGGGGCCAGGGATGATGAACCCGCTGATCTGTGTCCCTCATATTCTCCTAAAGACGACCCCGAGGACTCATCTTCTCTTGAGGACAACCCCGAGCCCTCTCCACGTTCTTCGGAGATAGGATGGGCAAGTTGGTCAGACTCTTAAGGTAGAGGGGCCTCGGCAACATCGAAAGGTCGGGGTTCCACCAATTTGGGCTTGTCCGAGCCAGAATCCATAAGGTCTACTATCAACTACAGCATGTTAAAGTCTTGGCCCGGCTGCATAACCTCTCGTAACTCCCCAAGAACTCCCTCTTCTAACCCACTATTGACTGACATAACTAAGGGTTAGAAGACTTACTGGACGCTGAGGCTGAAGAGGAATCTAACAATTAAAAAAGAGAAGAAGCGGGCTTGGAAACGCTCCAACACCCAGAGCAGGAAAGCTAAAAAATCTGATAAGAAGAAGCCGAATAAGATGAAGGCCAAGTGCTTGAAAGACCGAGTGCTCTAAAGTTGAAAGCTAGTGCAAATGAAGAAGAACCCTCATCTATTTATAGTAAACGAGAGACAACCGAACCGAAGGGATCTGACAGACGAGAAAATCTAAGAAGATCTAACGATTCCCATCGTGTAATGGTTCGAATACCTATGCGCAATGATGGTGATAAGTGACGTATCGCATGAGGAACAAAGCACCGCTTGACGTGTCACTCTGACAGCATTTAATGTCAGACCATCTATACTATTCCCAAGACTACAGCGATCGGCCTCGACCAAATACAGAATGGTCAGCACTCCAAGAGATGAACTCACCAAGGTCAGTCGAGCCTTGATGAGTGGGGGGCAAGTGATAAACCATAAAAGTAATGGCCTAGCAATGAATGACACATGGCCGATTCTAGGCTGAGTCTGAGAACCCAGTCCAAAAAGAACCAGACACCGACCAATCCGAGATGACGGATCAAACAAAAGGAAGACCCATCAATGGTCAGCGAGGTGGTCGAGTCCTCTGAGATCAGTAACATGGCCGAGTCCTGCATGATCGACGACATGGCTGAGCCCTCCATGATCGATGACATGGACGAGTCCTCCATCATCGACCATGCAGCCGAGCTCTCCATTGTCGGGAACTCCGTCGGGTCCTCCATGATCGGTGATCCTAAAGAGGCCTCCACGGCAGGTCATACGACCAAGTCCTACACGGTCGGTAGGTAAGCCAACCCCTCCTCACTTAGAGCCCCTGAGGAGCCCCATAAGCTCGAATGACAAGTCCGGCAAGGATACCTGAGATGCCCCTGAGGCCGAAGGATCTAATATTTCAAGCCAAGCCCTCTAATGAGGCGATAACCGTCACTTGCTTAAAACATGGAGCCATGTCATCACATCCCGATATTCACGAGATATGATGTCAGCCGAATCTGGCAGTTATCCAATAACGAAGCCATCTTACACTCAAATAAGGACTCTTACCTACGGAAGAGTCCGTTTTTGAATATAACTCTAATTTTCCCACCACTGGGAAGATTCCATCCAAAAATAGAACTCTTACTAGATGAGGACTCCTCTCCATCGCCCCATTCTTGCTCTATAAATACTAAGGTATGAGGCATAAATGGGGGCTCACTTTTCACTAAGTTGAATCGTTGTTGCATCGGAGAGTCTTCGGCTGAGGTCACATTGGCTCTCTTGTACTAACTTGGTTTTTTGCAAGCTCATCCGTGGTCAAACCAGGCGACAAAGGTTTTCAGATGCAACAGTGGGGATGACGGATGAGAGCAAAAGAGAGATTGAAGCTGTTGACAATGGAAGGGACTGCAATTTCCTCTTGGTCTTCTTCAACGTTGCTATCTGGTTGCTCTAGAATCCGTAGATTGGTATCTATTTTTAGGGTTTTTTCGGTAACGGAACGTGGAGTTGGAAGACCTTTGACCTTCACTTCTTCCCCCTTCTCTTCTTCTACTCTCTCTACAACGTCATTGATTTTGAATCTCAATTCTCACACAATGTCTTATGGACGTACTTCACCGATTATGTCTGAGATTTCATACCTATTCAAAACCCTAGAGGTTAGAATTTTTTTATGTAGATGAAACGAATAGGACAGATTGAAGGGGGAAAAACATACTGGTATTGTCGTTGTTTCTTCTTCCTCCTTTGGAGCATGGAAATTGAAGCAAAAATGGCGCCTTGCAGAGCAGTACCCTTCCCTGTTCTTGCTTCTTCCCCTTAAGACCAACGGAGATGATGAAGAGAATGGTTTGTATTTTGGTTTTATCCTTATGGGAAGTTCACCATGTGGTAAGGGTAATTTCACCATTATAAAAGAGTTAACAGCGACTTAACTGCACAGACCTAACGGAGTGGACTAAGTTGAAATAAAGTCATAAAGTACAGGGTATCTGTGATATTTGACATTTTTTGGGGTGTCCGTGATATACGATATACTTACAGGGGGTGCCGTGAAATTTTCCCTACTTTACCAACAGTTGCACTATGGTGCGCTTCATGCCCATGCTCACCAGGAGATCTCGAGTTCGAGTCTCTTAGCTGGTACCTTTCCCCTCCCTAATTTCCTCCCCCCCCCCCCCCTAAAAAAGTAAGATATATATAAAAGCTCCCAATTCCAAAAAAAAAACCTCTACTTTTTTTAATAAAATAAATGGGATCCACGCCTTTCTTCTTCTACTACTTTCTTCATCTTCTTCTTCTTCGCACGGTCTTCTCTTTGAAGAATGAAGCAACACCACCTCCCAATCTTGGCACCCTCCCTTGTAACCCTATTCCCGAATCCCACTCTCACTCTCTGTTCCACCCCCAAACCCCATACTCGCCCCTCACTGCAACCCCACCTCTGATTTGATGTCACATGGAGAAGGGGGGTTTGCGGCAAAATGGTACATGGTAAAATTTAGGTAGCAAATTCCTGCTTAAATCATCACTTTAGCAATGGATGAACCTTGTTATGCATAAGGACTCCAATGAAGTATACCAAGGCGGCCACCATGAAGGCGAAGAGACTTAAGCGGAGCCTAGATGAAACATGTGGGCGTGCTTGATAGTAAAATACTAAAAGAGGTGTTTAAGCAACTTGAATGGAGATTCTTAGCTCAAAGACTTCATCCTTCTAATACTCTCGTCTCCAACCCTCTTGATAAACCATAAATATACGGACCAATCCGGATCTGCCATGTGGCACGATAAGAATAAGAGAATGACCCAAGCCCAGCTACATTGAGACTCATCCTTGGCCCAAGAGGAAGAGACCCAGTAGGTCACTCAAGGACCAAGATCACTACACAGGTCAGCATGACGTCACCACAATGATCTACATCATCCTATCGGCAAAGGGATCTTATCCCAAAGAAGATGTATCTTATCCATACTCAACCCTCAAGGATCTTATCCAATATGGAGGGAAGCACATGTCCATCTGCTAGGGAACACCTTCCCTACTCGGACTCTACCTCCCAAGAGGAAGTGATCTACTACGTGATGGACTCTATTACAAAGGAGACTATCACCAACCACCTAGACTCTCCACCGCCATACACAGCTATAAATACCCAGGTATTCTACCCCCATTAACCCATCTTGAATTCCAATTATTCATCTGTTGCTCAAAGAGATCTAACTTAGTCATCGGAGAGGCCTAGGCCGGAACCACACCGGTTCTCCCTTGTCCCTAATGTCCTTTTGCAGGTTACAGCACCCGAAGGACCCATCGACGATTTCTTGATGCAAAACCTCTTCACTAAGAATGTTAAAAATCTAATGTAAGGGACCCTTATAGCATATTATTCCTTCGGGGATGCTAAAAACCGATTGCCTAATGTCCAACACTAAATGGAATCCCAACCATATCCTCTATGTATTCAACCAATGGAGTAAAGAATTCAATGAGCCCTCGAGATATTATTTTTAGGTTGTGGTGGTGTTGCTTCGTTCTTCAAGTAGAAGACCGTTCGAAGATGAAGAAGGGCATGGGTCCCATTTGTTTTATTAAAAAACAGTAATAACAATCACAAACCACAAAGATTGGTTTTCGGTAAAACATACAAGAGAGACTCTGCCAGACTCACTAAACAGACTATCTAAACTGCCATAACGAACCCACAGATCTTCCTATCTTCCCATGAAAAATCTAGACCCCTTCTAAATGACCTAAATACCCCTACTAAATTGACAAATCAGCCTCAACCTTGAATGAACTCTGATGATCTAAAAATGACATATATGCCCCCAAGTTATTAAAATCATAGCCTATCCTTGTGATAGTGGAACTAGTGTGAAAATACCTAGTTGCCCCTAGGATGAGCTAAAAGTTATGAAGCCATCGATTATTGTAGTCCAAAATTCTATATGGTCTTGAAAATTTTGGTATATGTACAAAAAACTAATATGTTGTTATAGATTATTTGTACAAGTTATTGATTTTAAACATTAATGAGGGTGACAAAATGGAGTATCTACATATGATCATTGATGATCTTGGCTTGAGGAAAATGCAGTCCAAAATTCTATTTGGTCTTGAAAATTTTGGTATATATACAAAAAACTAATATGTTGTTATAAATTATTTGTACAAGTTATTGATTTTAAACAATACAAAAAACTAATATGTTGTTACATATTATTTGTACAAGTTATTGATTTTAAACATTAATGTAGGAAAAATGAAGAGTACAACAAGAACCTAGAAAAATATTTAAAAATAGGGAAGATAATGTTACATGGTCACATACGGTACGCGGCTCATGCGCCTAGACATAGGACCATGTGAAATGACCGCCACGACCCCCTAGAAATGCGGAAATCCTCAAGAGTGTGGTGGTCAGTTCGTTTAGCCCTGTGTCTAGACACAGGAGCCGTGCACCACACGCGATCAGGTAGGATTCTTTTATCCTTAAAATATGTGGAAAAAGGCTAGAAGATTATATGGTTGATATATAAAATTCATAATTTTTCTCAAAGCTTGGAAAAATATCGAGTGTGGAATGTATATTTCACAAATTTACAAAAAAGAAAAAAGAATACACAAATTTACTATGGGTTTATCTTAATGATCTCTTAGTTGAGTCACTTTGAAGGTTTAAGGTTTATATAGTTGAGTTGACTATTAATAGATACATAAAATACACTCCTTGGGTTGTCTCCATGTTAAATTCTGTAGTCTATTTCCACGAAATGGCACACCATGTACAGGATTTTTTCCTTTATATTTTCAATAATCAAATAAACAAGGGTTGAGGTAACTCTAACCACAGGGTATATATGAGATCATGTGGAATGGTCATTTACAAAGTTTCAAAGCCAAGCGCAATCATATGCTCACCTTACATTTAACTTTTTCTCTTAGTTTAACTAGTCCATAAAATATAATAATGTTGTACAATTTTAACCAAAAGCAAAATGAAAACCTTTATAGGCATGACTAACAATTATTATATAATTAACTCAGTATTCAAATATAACTTAAATTTACTTTAGTATTCAAACATTATAGGACATGGTAACTACTTTTACTTCAATATTCAAATATAACTTAGATTTAAGTAGAAAAATATAATAAATGTGGATGTTTAGTTCACATTTCAGTTGGTATCTGAAATGTTTTTGTTTTTGTTCTATGTTTTTTTCTTCTTAAAATATGTTACACTTCATTTCATCATTCGACATCCTATCTAACAGAGCTTTAACATCACCAACCATTATTTACCAAAAAAAAAACATCACCAACCATTCAAATTTTGTCCAAAATATAATTAAAAGAAAAAAGTCCAATAGTGTATTACTTTTGGGTTAAAAAAATACTGCATGAGTCAAGGATGATATGATCAATATATTCGACAAAATTTGGAATCCAACAAAGTTGTTGCATGAAAGATATTCGTAACTATTTATATAAGCCTATCTTAACAGGCCATGAAGGAAACTCAAATCCTTGTTTATATGGATTCCTTTCTGGTCCATTATTCCATTGCAGTTCACCTAGTAAGGCTTCCTTGATAGATCTAATATTTACCAATGGTAGCTTAGTTGGTGTTATAAGTGTCTTGATATAATGTCCACATAATCATCTGGAGAATAATAAAGATGTTGGTCTACTGGAGTGTGTGGAATGTTGTTGTCATTGTTGGCAACATATTTCATCATAGTAGTGTTGTGACAATAGCTATTGGTGGTTTGGTAGAGCTGGAATGGTCAAACGGGCTTCTACACAGTGTCAAGAGCAGTTTGATCATTTGGCAGAGTTACAGAGGTATCCGAGCATGGATGATAACTATTGATAATATATTGGGTCTCTAAGAAGTGTTTGGCAAAGGCCCGAAGCAGCAAGTGAAGGCCTCGTACATCAAAAGTTGTGATTTCATAGGATCGCACAGTGGGGTCCAATTTGAAGCTATTTTTGAAAGTCTTACTGGCAGAAATGGGTGAAACACTCTTCACAAGAAATGTATCTCATCGAATTGTGGTAACAACGCAATTTGTTTCACCTCTTTTTGATGTTAGACAAGGAAGTTATGGAGTTTTTTATGTCGTTGCGTGAAAATGGAGCGAATCTGGAGAAGGAAGTTTTCTCTCATACTTAGCCAAATTGTTTGGCTCAAGTTTAGTGACCATTCTATAAATAGTCAATTAATATTGTTTTGTTAAAACTATAGAATCTTTTAGGCTGTTGGATTGAATTCTAGTGGCTAGATTCCATTTGGAGGAGACAGAATGACCAAGACAAATTTGATGCTGGCGCTAGCACTTCTATTGGTTGGATGCACCAAGTATTTTTGTACTGGTGCTCCATTATATCAACCTTTTAATGGTGTTATGCAGGTAGTGTTTTAGTGTTGAGCATGTACACTAAATACACTTGACAGATTCTTTTTAAATGGATTTGATTTTATTTTTTTTAAAGTAAAAGAAAGGAAATAAGTGTTCTGTAGTGGAATGTGGCATCAGCATGATGTTACCCCAATTTCTATAGAAGCCGGGCTTTGTGAATTCTTTGACGCGTATCCCTGTTACACATGGTTTTGCCACAATGGATCTATTTAATTATAATTTTGCTCCTGGTTACCAGTTTTGGAGCATCCATCTTTGGAAGGCCGTATCTTGGCCATCTGGGGTCCAAATTGGACGATTTTTTTACATGTTTTTTTTAGAGCTATTTATTGGAGCCACTTTCAGAGGTAGAAAACACAGAGAAGAATGTATTATGCACGAAATGCACTAATTGATTGATCTATGAAGCTGCAATGAAGATTGGAATGTGTGCATTGACTCTCGAAGGGGTACTGTAGTAGATTGATCACTGGGATATACAAGAGAGAGATATTCTTTTATTCTACGAGTCCTATTAATTTTAGGGTTTGCTTATGTGTTGAAAAAACCATAGTTTTGTTCATGTATTGGGGAAGGGCTTGTAATTGCTTTTACATTCTTGTACTCTCAATTGATGGATTGTAACTTCCTTCAAGTTGGGGCTTGATTGGAAAAGGGGTTTCTACTCTCGTTTGTATTGTTGGACAAACCGAAGCAGGGATTATAGTTCATGGGTTGTTGTTGTAGTTAAAATTTGAGTAGCGTTGAGCAATATATGAAACCCTAAGTAGGATATTGCTCCGTGGACATAGGTAGTTTGGCCGAACCATGTAAATTTGGTGTCTTGTCTGCTTTACTTTTCATTGCATATATTGGAGTGTGTTTGATCTGCAGAGTGGGGTGCACTGTCTGGTAGACCTGGCTGGCCACACAGTGGTTGTGAAGTGGACATGCATGTGTTGTGGGATTAGTAATTATGGGATTGCCCCGATCAATCAGGTTTGCCTAAAGTCTTCTCCATCGATGTTAACACAGGGTTGGAATTGATGGGTTATTTTTAAAGGACACTGATTCACCCCCCCTCTCAGTGTCAACCTGGGATCAACAAAAGATAATTAGCTCATTAAAATATTTGGGAAAAGGTTCCATTAGTTGCGTTTATCATGATTTGGTTTTTCATTTCAATAAAAATAAATAAAATTAACAAGATACATATGTCCATATTAAGATCCTATAAGGATCACCATTAGATTCACATATAAAATACATCTAGTCAAACTGTTGTATAAATAATAGGAAAAAAAATCCTACACCAATAGTGTGGAGATTCCCACAACATTGATTTTGCCATGTTGTACAAGATTTGGTCATTCTAATAATTTAATATATGATAATCTATGTATTAAATTTGGTGGTCCATCATAATTGTAGACCTCATCATATACCTTTTTTCAGACAAATTTAACTTTTTAAATAATTTTTAAATATTGTTTTGCTAGATAGAAAATTAAATTGGCTTCACATTTTAACTCATGGCGAGCTAATGATGTAGAACATATTCCTATAAACACTTTTATATGGTAAGAAAAACTAGAAAACTTCTTGTTGTTACCATTTTTTTTCTTCCTTGACGAGATTAAATCCTGTAATTTCACATAAGACAATGACAACTCATAATAATAAGGCACTTTCCTTGTATTAAAACCCTTTTTACCCTGGTCTTAAATAATTTTTGGGAATAAAACAAGGGATAATTGAAAGAATGTTACAACTTTTGAGTTCACCACTTTGGTATCAAGAAGTTGCACCCAAAAAAATATTAGTTGATGTGCGATGGCTTTCCTCCCCCATATCATAATGCTTGGAATTGAAATGGTGGAGAAATCAGACCTTATGGCAAAAATAAAAGGAAAAAAAATCAATACATGGTAGGCATATGATTGAGGAGAGGAAAGAATTAATGTAAGACAATGATTGAGGAGAGGAAAGAATTAATGTAAGACACCGGTTCAGAGAAGATGCAAAATTTTGATTAGTTGATTAGCGAATGAAATCAAGAGGCTTGAGTTGTGGATGGATAATTAAATCTTATAATTAACAAGAAGTTTTGAAAATAGTTTCAACCTCAGAACAAACTTTAAGTAAAGTAGTAACTCGGCAAAGCGGACAAGTCGATGATCTCTTCAACCACTGATCGAGACACATCTCATGAAACTTGTGACCACACTCTGGGACTATACACCATGGCTTTGATTTCACCTCCAAGCAAATTGAACACTCTAAACTCTGATCACCTTTGTGACTTGCACTTGATAATACTTGTGGTTCCTCTTGCCTGATCTCCTGCCTTATTACTTGAACTGGAGTTCTCTTCAGAGTTGCCACAGTAGGGACAAATTGATGATGAATGCTGCTAACTCTTTGGATTTGTCGTTTGAAGTCTCTAATGAAGTCTTGGATTATGCACCAGAAGATGAAGTAGATTATGAAAACAAACAGAGAAAAGACAACCAGAAAGGCTAATTGGGCAATGAAGTGAACCAATTCAATATGTCCAGATGATAATGGAGGGATGGGAGGAGATACTACAGGGAACTTAGCCTCAAGATTATGTGAAAGATGCATCAGAGACCATTTGTGTTTTTGGTTCTGATCTTATCTCTATATGAAGAAATGAGTCCCCTTTCCTCTCAAGTGTCAATGCATCAAATTCTAAAACTAATCAAAATATTACATAGTGCTTAGCATGACTTCTTAAGCAGGTCAGAATATTAACTTAGTGGCTAACATAAAACTCTCAATTAATTAAAACCTTTATTGGGATTACTTTCTAAACTAATCTTCTTAAACAAATTATATAGGGATTGTTTGTTTTGGTCCTCTAGTTTGGTTATCATTATTAGGTAAAAAGGACTTTGTCCGGGAGTGTATGTCATATACCCAGACTCAGTCTCCTATGAAATAACCGCCTTGCCCCTATGAAAAGAAAAAATCTAGCTCCTATTGATGCTTGTACATACGCTCTCATTGGCCCCTACACTGGTGCAGGAGCCGCACTCCCAACAGAAACCTCTCTTCCTATTATTATTATTCTCTTTGAGTGTTAGGGGGAGGGAGAATTTTGTTCTTCTACTTGCTTGCAAGTCTAAGGAGAAGCCAAACGTGATGTACAATAGAGTATTGCAAGTCTGCAACCCACTCACAATGATGCTGCCAAGAATCACACCTGAGTGTCAAGGGTGAGGTAGCGCATATTCTGCTAAGGTATTTACAAATTTTAAAAGGGAAAAATTTTGTATGTCTCTGAAACTTTGATTTATATTTGCTCACATTTCTCTCTGTCTCTCTTTATGTATGTATGTATATTTTTTTTGTTTTTTTTTTTGGTCAAGGACGAAGAAAATTTTATTAAAAGAAATTGACAACAGAGAAACTCTGGCCGGCTGGAAGATTTACAAGGACAGGAGGTGGGTTAGACCACCAAAAAATGAGACAAATCAAACCTACAAACCCCCATAGCAAGGAAATGAGCCCCTTTAACACAGTTTCAGGAAACATGCAAAAAAGACAAAAGAAAAAGTAGTACAAATAACTAAAATATCATCAGCTACTAACTGTGATGCCCAATCCAAAGTGGTTGACGACCTCTGATTGTCTCCTGGTTGTCCTATGTATGTATATCTGTATATATATATATTCTAGTAAATGTGCACGTGTGGCCATACGTTGGGGCAATAGAGAACCAAGTGAGGGGAGATATATTGAGAGAGTGAGAGAATTTGTGAGAGAGAAGGAACATTGGAAGAGTTCGAGAGAGAATCAAGATCAGCTTTAAGTGTCCGTATGAGACAGAGAGAGAGAGAGAACTCTCCATCAGCTTTGAGTGTCCACATGTGTGGGAGAGAGAGAGAGCTTGGGAATGAGCTAGAAAGAGGGAAGGGGAGGGCATAGAGGGGAAGAGTTTGAAGCGAAAAAGACTCACCTCCAAAATGTCTAAAGGAGAAATTAAGTAAATTTATTATATTTGTGGGTGGGGGATATCGTGGAGAGGGACAGAAGGATCTTCGAAACGAGGGGAGGGAGAGAAGGAGTTGGTCTCTTTTTTTTTCAACACCAATTAAGGAGACATAAATGGGATTGGTCTTTATTGATTCCAACTTGATTCCAATTAATATAGTCCTAGAAGTGGTTGAGAATCCATCCAACTCAGCCAAACCAAATGTTCAAAATAAAATGCAAAAAGATGCAACCAAAATGCAACATGAGTACCCTTAGGTTCCCTCTGGTAGGGCAGTTCATGCAAGCTTTGATTTAACTTGAAGCTCAATTCCGAACACTCTAGATGGTATTAGTAACACAAACAACCTAAAAAGTGAATAAACATTTTATTATAATGCTTTCTTCTACATTTCTAATCGGCAAATTGCTACCCGTCTGAAAATGTGGAATTAATATTTCAAATAAAAAAAGGTGAAAATGTGTGGTAAGACTCTGTTTTATTTTGGGATATGTAGTTGGGAAATAACCAACGCAAAATGAGGCCATGAATGGGAAGAGTCAAAAACCTCTACTTTTTAAATTGTTGTTCTACAATAGTTGGACAGAGGAAGATTCCAAAGCACTTCCAAAAAAGAATACATCATAATCACAATCAATATGAAGAGTGAAGGTAACCACAACAAAACTTGACAGCACAACAACCTGCAAAATTTGAGGACACACCTTAAAGAACCCAACTGCAATTTTTCTCTGCAGATTCTATTAAATTATGTCTTCTATTGGGGAGCCTTGTAAGGAGGAAGTGGATTCAAAGACCCTGTCCCATGGCGAAGATGTTATCCCAAAGCCCTTGTCTTGAATCCTGAATTGATGGTTCATGTGATACTCTGGCAAAACCAGAAAAAAAAAATCAAAAGAAACCATTAGCATAACCATAGTAAAAGGTCTATTTGTTTATCATTCTATAAATCGAATAGTCAGGTACTGAAGGATCTTTTTCTACGGGTAAATGAGGGAAAGCCTTGCAATTTTGTGTGGGCATTTGTTAGGTGGCAATGGTTACGAATGCCCTTAATCTTCATATTAACATACCAAAGGCATCACAATCCAGTCATGCTAGCAAAACTGGGTCCATCATCGGCTAACCCGGCAATTGGGATAAGAAAATTATTATTATTACATAGGAAAAATACGGAAGATGTATGCAGGTGCAACAGATTTCAAAGCTTTCCACAAAGGCAGAAAATTCAACCACCAATACATCTGTATATCTTTAGAAGATTTATGGTTAGATGAAGGCTTATCAGTGGAGCTTGAAGTCTTAAAATCAAATGGTTTTTTTTCTGAACTTTCAAGGGTATGTCCTATATGGAAAATGAAACGGGGCAATCCTTAGATAGATCAATGTTTCAGTTGGGTTGTCTACCTAATCCATTTGATCATCAATTAACTCCCTCGAACTGTCTCATGATAGAGAGAAAGAGTCGTGAGAAAATAATGAGTTCCAAAGAAGATCCTTCGAAGAGAATAATGAGGGAGACAAAGTCAAGTGAGGGAGAGAGAGAGAGAGAGAGAGAGAGATGGAAAGTAGTGTACCAAAACTTCCAAATTAACTTAATACAAAATCTTCCTTTCATTCCCACATTGTAAAAAGAAGTGCACCAAAACTTCAAGTTAATCACATCGTACATTAGAGTTCATAATCAGTAGCGAAGTAAGGTATATTTAATTCTCTTTCTCTTGTTTGGCTGCAACTGGCTTAAAATGATGTGCATGAAAGTAGGGAGCCTAAAAAAATACCAAAAACTTAGATTCTTAATTTTTCAAAGGATCAAGACTAAATATGCTGAGCAAAACTCCAAGTCCAAAATTTCTATACAAGTCTTAATCATCTAAACAGCATATTCCTAGAACCATACCTATAATGAAAAATTAATGTCAAAACCCATTGGTTTTTACTTGATGCAATTGTAATTGCACATATGGTTCTTGAATTCAACCCTTATACTTCACACCTAACAAAAAAAAAAAACCCCTTATACTTCACAGTAGTACAAGTGTTAAGAATTAGTATATGACTGGTTATAGGGATTAACATACTAAACTATTATAACAAAAAGAATCCAAACAAAAGCAAAACTCAATGACTAAATATCTTTATCTGCATTAAAAACATGAAAATTTTCATAGCAATAAGGAAATTGCACCCTCAATTTTGTAGCATATAAGATCGGTAACTATATTTGCAACCAGTGGCTTGGAGAACTATGCATCCATCATGCATACTATTTTTGATAACCAAATAAATTACAAAAAGTAATATTAATAGTTCTTGTCACAATAGAATCACCGGCCAACTTTCTTGTCTTTGCTAAATTTACATCGTTCATTAATCCTAAGGTCATATGAAGAGACAATACAGATATCTAAAGTAATAACTAATAAGAAGAGAAGCGAAACATGAAGAGGAAAATGCTATACCATGATATCTTCACGATCTTGCCTTTGATATCCTGTCAAGCATAGACATTTGGCACCTAGGATTCCATTTAAATCTTTTATAAGCCTGTACAAAATCTGAAAGGGAACGGAAGTAGAAAATCAAAAAAAAAAAAAAAAAAAAAGAACTTTAAGTACACAGAGAAAAATAAACAGAAACAGGTAGAAGCAATCACTGAAGAGAACACTTAGTGGTAAGCATATGCAATGACATGTCCAATGCAGGTAGACCTTAAGTGGAATAAGGAACATCAATTGCAAAATGCATTAGCTATGAACTGAGAACTGCTTCACAAGTCCAATGAAGCTTCAATGACAGACAATAAGAACCATGTCTGTCCTTGTTAACTATTGGCATTTGGTCTCTATCCAAGAAATGACAAAAGAACACAGAATTAAAAGCTTTTAGGCAGTATACCTGCTCCTAAGGGTGTCAAAACCTAGCTCAAACCGTTAAAACCGATAGAAATCGACCGAAAAAACCCGGACCGAGCCGAACCGATCCTTATTGGATTGGTTTTGGGCTAGGGTATTGCAAGACAGGCTGAAAACCGGACCGCACCAGACCGATCGCTAACAAACCGAAAATCGAACCAAATGAAACCGATAAAAAAAATAGAGTATAAGATTATGAATAGGTGGATTGATTACCCATTGATTTCAATATTAGTGAGCAATTTCCTGGTTGTAAGGGGAATTGTTACAAATCAATGAGCATGAGGTTGAAAAAAAAGGAAATTGATTTGTAATCATGCTTCTTCCATTGATCTCCTTGTTTACTATACAAAATTAGTTGGTTATCCAGAATGATTTGATAGTAGGGTTCTTTTTGTAATTTCAATATTAATTATCTTCTCAGTGATTATTCATTGATTTCAATTTTAATTACCTTCTCCTTACAGTTAATGATAAATAACTATACGATTTGTATTTTGTAACAATGATTTTGCTACAAACTCGATTTATCCATTGATTTGAATATTAATTATCTTCTATTCTTCCCCATATAATTTATTCTTCTTTATTTGAATTACAACACGAACTGATGAACATATCAAATCATTTTTCTTATTTTTGGTTGTATACTTTTTTTTTTTTATTTGGGAAAATGAATTGAAGTGTTTTTATTGAATCTTTCCTCACTACAAATTATGAATTTAAGATTTCATTGTGGCTCAAACTCGAAAGCAAACCGATCTAAACCGGTATTAATCCGATATTGAAAACCCAAAATAAACCGAAACCGCACCGGATCGAAACCGAAACCAACCGAAAACCGAAGTTTCTTAACGGTTTGGTTTTGGTCTCACTATTCCGAAACCGAAACCCAATTCAACCCGACCGAAACCGAGCCGAACCAACCGTTTGACACCCCTACCTGCTCCGAAGAGAAAATGTCCATAACCAAATAAATAGTCCTGTGATCAAACTGTTATTCTGGAAAACCTCAGAAATCATTAGCATGCCATTACTTTGGATCCAAAAATAAGACCTCTTCAGAAAACAGATATAGGGCACGATCCATCCAAGGTACATAAGCTATTTCATATTAAGTAAGAAATGTATTAGGAAACAAAAATTTAAAAACTTTCCTACAGAAACCCCAGGTATTCCCTAGGCAAAAATATAGAGGCAAATAGTAAACTTTACCAATGTTTCCAATATAGCTTTCCTTTATTTGTTGTTAAAATCGACAAATGGTTTCTTATTACAGTTTCAAAAATCAGATTATACTCTGGGTCATGTTAAGGTCCTAAAGAAGATTTGTAGTTTCATATCCAGTGATAAGCAAAAATCTTCTAATGATTTCAGCCCAGCTGGTGATACATAGGGTTAGAACAGGTAATCCAATCAGGTCAGACTGATACTGGCATAAAATAGAAAGAAGTGTTAAAAGGACAATTAAGTGATACACAAAACCTAAACTCTTTTTCTTCTTCCAGTGGCCTTTTGGCCTTGGTGCAACGGTAAGGTTGCTCCATTGTGACCAAGTGGTCATGGGTTCAAGTCTGGAAACAGTCTCTTTGCGAAAGCAGGGGTAAGGCTGAGTATATTATGACCCTCCTCAGACCCCACAGTGGTGGGAGCCTCAGGCATTGGGTATGCCCTTTTTTTAAGCATTAATAACAAGTTCTCTTCAGCAGTTCAATTCAGCTGGTGAATGGTTCAATTAGGTTGCATATCCTTGTACCACATTGACCTGTTTTCTTCATTTGAGTCATTTAAGATTATCAAAGATAAAGAAGGCTATAGATGGTCAAAAGCTTGTCACTACAAATTAACGATTACGGGCCACCAAAGGCTTCATCACTATATAACAGAAGACTGTACAAAGAAAGACAGCAGGCCACCCTTACATTTATTCAGGGAAGTAACCTTATCTAGTAAGCTCATGGTAGGCTCTTCTAGCAAAAAGGGAACTCATTATATACACGAGTGGTGCAGTATCCATCTTATTCCATAGTGTCATAAAGCTGATAACCTCCCAGCTTTCTCCAGCAGCTCCATTCTTCCACTCCAAATTCTTCTTCAATGAGAAAATGCACGTGGATGTTGAAGACTTTAAATGATTGTGCCATTTGCAATGGTTGCGTTCTTCACTATAACAGTGATACCAGACCTAATGTAGAATCCTTCATTTGGCCTATCTGCTTCTTGAACACCCTAAGAAATAGCATTGAGATGAATATACATTATCAATATATGAGTGATAGGAACTTACGACATCAATTATATGTTCCTTGAGGCTCCAAAAATTCATGGAAACTTAACTTTTATCTGTAAATTTTATTTTATATTTCTTTGATTTTTTTTTCCCATCAACAGCATACAAGGAAACATAATTTGGTCATGGCTGAGTGAGGGAGAGACCCAACTATATGATAGGGATGGAGTGACAATTATTTCACTGGCCAAGATGCCACCAATCTTTTTCTTTGGAAAACAACATCCAGAAAATAAAATAGTAAGTTGTTTTTCAATTTTTTGTACTGCATTTCAGTAAAATTATTAATAATTGTTTTAGAGCTATTTCCTTTTGCTTTCAAGAAAATTCTTGCAAAATAATTTTAGTTGAATCAGCCAGAGCCTAAGGATGTTTTGATCTTATAAACAAAAGGGAAAAAGAACTCCGAAAGGCAGCGTGACCGCTGTGCTCAGACAGAGGGGGGGCGAAATGACAGCGTGGGGAGCGGTATTACCGCCCTGTTGATGCCGCCACGCCCTCCCATTGGTCCCCACGCCGACGCAGGGGTCATGCTGCCTTTTGGAGAACACTCTTCCAAAAGAGAAAAAAATACATGTTGAGATAGCAATACTTACATCTTTGTTCGCAATGACGACATCTCTTCCTATCTTGGCATTCTTATCGATTATGCAGTTCCTTTAAGAAAATCATGGAACACATTTTTAGATTAGAAAATCGAAAACCTTGCGCATTAGGATATGAGTGTTGACAAATCCTGAACCTGAAGTCAAATATAAATCTACACTCAATTCCCCTGAATTTTTTTTTTCTGGAGTTGTGCCGCAATTACAAACAATCAAAAAATTGCCATAAATTGGATTATGGGATTGTCAAACACTTCACATGTTTGGCAATAGAATCTGTAATGCAGGGTCCACAAATCCATATTGCAGATATAACACTAAAAGTTCCATGTAACAGTCCCTAAATGAGTAGTTTGATTTGACTCTTATGTATATGCATATGCAGGTGTACTTAAATTCAATCCTCACCGGATCTTGGTATTCTGTCCAACACCAATTGGAACCTTTCCCTCTGCCAGCATAGATGCAATTTCAGATTCAGTTTGGTAATAGTCTGCACGCATCATCATAGTTTCCTGAAAATGAAACAATGCATTTCCAAGGAATAAAAGTTAGGTTGTTAAAAATTCTCCCCCTATTGGAAATGGTTTAAGCTATCCAGCAGTATCATCTACACATCAACATATAGCAGAGACACTAATTGTCTCCTTATACATATTTTTTGTTTCCAAGTGGGACTATCCCTGCAAAGGTAAAAGGAAACCTGTTTATTGTTTGATTCAGTCTCTCGTCAAGAACAGAATTAAAGTAGCTTTACACCTATTTTTCCCTTGGCTTTGACAGGCGGAGAAAAGAATGTTGCAATGGCAGCGAGGAAAAAACATTGCCTGAATTATGATAGCTTACCTGAAGTTCAACTCCATGCTGTAAACGTGAGCACACCCCCACTATAGAGTTTTGCACGCTACATTCCCTCAAGAAGCACCCATGAGAAATTATTGCATTCAAAATCTGCATAAGCCGACCAAACCATGAGTAACATGAAATAAAGCTGTAGCCTCAAACAAATCCAACATACATCATCATACCCGGCATTTGTCAACTTTGGTAGGTGGCAAGAACCGAGGTGATGCGAAGAAAGGTGTCTTTGGGTCATAGAACTCAAACTTCGGCGGCTGGATCAAAGATAAAGTGCAAGTTTATAGATGTCAACCGTGCAACCATATAGGAAAGAACAAAAATAGTGAACATCTATATAGTAAGTTTATAAATGTCATACTCCCGTTATAATACAATCCCTTTTTTTGGTAGCTTAACTATCTTCCAGCAAAAATTTTGAATTGATTTATTTCCACAACAGTGGGACCAACCTGTTCTGTGAGGGCCAAGTTAGCATCAAAGAACGATTTGATTGTTCCAATGTCCTCCCAATAGTCATTGAATAAATATGCCTGTCAAGATAAGGCATTCAAAGACCCATCAATTTCATTCCCTATACATAGCACACATCTGGAAGATATGTATACACAAGGAGTTAGGAGGGGGGGGATGTTTAAGGAGCATGAGAAGACCCAAACATAATTAAGCTCATGGATCAACCAAATGGTACCTGGAACTGAAATCACTCAGGCATTACTTATGTATACTTCCCTATCTAGTAGAATTGGTGGGAGAAAAATATAGAGAAATAAAAGAGGTCTGAAGCTTTGCTTACTTAAGCTTGCCCACCTAATAGCATTGGGGGAAGAACTCACTTGGACATTGTGCTCCTTCACAGCTGATGGAATGATTTCAGATCCAAAGTCATTGCACATGGAATATTTCCATGTCAAAAGCTTAAGTAGAACCTCTGTTCTAAATACATAGACGCCCATTGATGCAATGTAAGGAGATTCCATGGCTTCTTGGTGCTTCCTAGGAAATGTTAAAAGAAAAATTGTGCAGAGATTTTCCTACAATTATTTTCTAATACTTGATATAATTTGTGCCTTGATTATAGATAAAGATAAATCTTTTGGCTATATATATTTAGGAAAAAGTGGTTTAAAGTCTAGCTGTCTATGTAGGATGTAGTACAGATGTTGTTCAAGTAGGCTTCTCAATTCTCTCATTACATTAATAAACTGACTGATTTTCACTAAAGAAAAAGAGGAGGTACAGAAATGTACGGTTGCTTTTAGGTCAAAACCCTTAGGTTTCTCGGCAAATTGGATAATCCGTCCAGACTTATCAATCTTCATCAACCCATAATCTGATGCACCGCTGCAACATGATAGAACAACTTGAGATGAACTCCCGGAAAACAAAAAGAAGGCAAGCATTTACAGAATTGACATTCTACACATAAATGGAGGGTTCTACCTAAGCTGAACAATTAAAATTGGTGAAACCTTTTGAATCTTTTAATATAAAGTAGGATATTAGCCTTCCAAGTTTAAACTGTCTATACACAAGCTTTCTCTACTTGAATAGTATTTATTTGTAGGAACAATCCCAAACCAATACAATATCTCTCCACACACACACAAAAATAAAGAATCTTCAATATCTTGGGTTTTCAAGCAATTGGGACTCCACATGATAAGGGAATATAACCAGATTGTTCATTAGCATTTAAAAAAAGAAGGAGAATACTTGGAGCTTTATAGTGAAGGGTTTATAGTGAGGGTAAAGAGTACAGCAGTTTTACCTGTCATTCATGCGAATACATGAAACTGTAATATCAGCATTTGTGTCAATATGCTTCTGCAAATTCAATATATGTAAGAAGTAAATTTCGCAAACATGTTTAAAATATCGGATAGGTATTTAACAAGCAATGAAATGAAATGGATACCTGCACAAAGTCCATATAATCCATCCTATAAAGATGGTCACCAGACAATATCAAAATATTCTCAACATTCTTGGTTTTGGCATCCTACAGGAGGCAATCACTGCATCAGGACTACTTGCTTGAAACAGACTCTTTTTTTTTTTAAATAAAGTTTTCTTCTAGCAGATATGGTTAATTACCAAAATTCCAGGTACCAACCTCAAAGACCCACGTAAAGTGCCTTACAGCATCAGCTGTGGCCTTGAAACCACTTCTTTCCTGTTTCTCCTGGTGTTTGAGTGGCAGCAAGAACCTACTCTCAGAAAGAAAGTAGCATAAGGGAACACGGCATTGCATGTGGCTGCTTACAGGGGTCACTTAGCAGTGTTAAAGGCTCTAATTCTCACATCGCCTTCGTCCAGTTCTTTGTAAAACAGTGGGGGAGATATCTTCCTCCATATGGCTGTGGCTGGTTTCCGCACTCCAGGTTTCCGAAGGTTGGACAGACAGATTGATCTCATGAAGCAGTTGGTCCGTGGAAAGATCATAAGTATGCAAGATGTCATTAATATCAGAAACAATGATGGAAGAACTCCCCTTCATATGGCTGTTCTCGAGAATATACACTCTAATCTGGTGGAACTCCTAATGAGGGTACCGTCAATTGATTTAAACATACGTGATGTTTATGGCATGACGCCGCTAGATCTCCTCAGACAAGGGCCAAAATCTGCATTATCTGAATTACTGATTAAGCAGTTGATTTCTGCTGGTGGAATGTCCAATTGTCAGGACTATACAGCTAGAAATGCCATCGTTTCTCACCTAAAGATGCAAGGCATTGGAAGCAGTCCTGGAACTTCCTTTAAAATCTCTGATGCAGAGATATTCTTGTTCACAGGCATTGAGAATGCATCAGATGCTGGTGGTGTTATGGGAAGTGCAACATGCTCAAGTGAAATAAGTAACTTTGACTCAGCCAATGGGAGCCATGGCTCTTTTGATAATAAAAGGCCTGGTTCTGTAAACTATGCAGCAAGACATCTAAAATTTCTCCTCCAATGGTCAAAAGGCGGAAAGAAAAGAAAACTGAAAATTTGAAGAAGTTGGGAGATGATGATTCAGTAGGATCATGTAAGAAACAGAGAAATTTGGATGACACTCCAACACCACTCAGGCAGAGATTCTCAAAGCCCTCATCTCTTCTGAACAACAAAAGGGCTCTTTCTGTCAGGAGTAATCTTCCAAGTCCATCCCACAAGAAGAAGGTTGCTATAGGACTAATCCATGGTGTTGTTCAGGCCATACCACAGTTATCAGTTCCCACCGGATCATCTGCCAGTTCTTTCTCAAACTCACCGATTGCGTCACCTACTTCATTGGATAAACAAAAGGGTGTGCATACTGGAAATGAAAGTGCTGATCCCTCTTGCTCTAAGCAATCTCTAATTGGTGGAGAAGTGGACATGAGCCAAAAACAAACCCCAGTAAAAAGGAGGCTGATGAACCAGTACTTCTGTTTCGGTGCACAAAGCTTGTCTGTACATGACCCTGCTATGGGGCCTCCGTCAAACCAGGGTTATAAGCGTTAACTTCTATCAGTGTCTTGATTGAGTTGATGTAAAAGGATGGTGCCTGTGTGGCTCCTGCCATTAGAGACTCTTCCAAATCATCTCGTTTGTTTTTTTTTTCAAAGTTGGGACGTTAGGTCTGGTGACAACATCCAGAACCATGGCTCTAAGCTACGGATTTGAAACTCTTAGTAATCTAGAAATTGGATAGTGGTCTATATAACAAATCCAGTTGTCACAACCCTCAAGACAAAGAAATTAACTAGAAATGAGAGAAGTTCTTAATGGAAGAAACAAAAACTTTCTTAATGCCACAATCAATTATTGTGGATTAGACAATCAATTTAATACTTCTCAATTGGAGTTGCTGTCCGGAAGAGAAGACACGGACCAAAGATAATAATGTCTATATCCTTAGGAAGGAATATGTATTAAGATCATGCGTAAACTAACTATATACAAAAAAAAATTAGCATAGGAATGAAATGTACAAAGCTAATCTAATGCACGGTTTGTTACCTTAAAATCCAATGATCACTCTCTCTCTCCACAAGTTTCTTCTCCCTTTCAAAAACTCTCCACTTTCTTCACAACCTCCCCCGTGCCCTAATCCTCTCTCCCCCAACAACGACCCCCTACCCTAATCCTCTCTCCTCCAACAACCTCCCCCTGTTTCATATCAATTTCTAATAAAGATTATTTTATTAAAGTAAGATACCCTATGAACATAATTCCAAAATTTTACCCTTCATCCTCTTGAATATCTTTCAAACTTCGCCTTCCAGAGATCAACCAGCTTCTCAGTCTGATCATCAACACCTTCTACAGCAACAGGAGGATCGTCCATCAACACCTTCTACAGCAACAAGGAGATCTTCCTTTTGAGAACTCATTAGTAATTCCTCAAATGTAAGTTTTTTTTTTTTTTTCTGTTTCTTTCGAGTTCCTTTCCCTGTAAAATTCGAGATTTGTTTCTGAAACGTAACATCGTTTCAGACATTGGACAAGATCCTTCCAAAGTCTGATGACAAAACCAGAGTTGTTCATTAGGCTTGTTCCTGATAAATTCAACAAGATGTTTTCTATTATCGACAGCGGCACTGTATTATTTTCCTTGTACCTGAGTTCATGTTTCTTTGATTGGTCATCTCTAATCGAAATTAATGGTTTCCACAGATTTGGTGAACAATTTGGGAACAATTGCAAGATCTGGAACCAAGGAATTCATGGATGCAATATAAGCTGGAGCGGATGTGAGCATGATCAGTCAATTCTGTGTTTCTCTAATAATCTTCGTGAGAACAAAATCTGTTGTCCTTTAAATCATTTTGCTGAGTACCATCTTGTTTGCTTGGATCAGATGACTGTGGGCCAAATTAGTAAATTCTGCATAAATCAAGTCTGATATTGAGTTACATGCTTTTAGGGCTATTTAATCTCAACATTGTTCTTAAGTTATTAATTTTTTGTTTACAGTTAACTACCTCCAATGTTGAAATGAGTTGTGTTGCCTGCTCTGATTATGTCAAACACACAGACTCTATCAGCTTTGATGGTCCCTTCCCCTCTCCTCCTCCTCCTCCTCCTCCTCCTCCTCCCAAACCATGCGGCTGCACACAATAAAATTATGTGAGTTGTAATTCAATAAAAAATAATGATGGTAAAAAGTACATTTTGAAAGATACTTACAACGTTGGTATTGTAGGCTGTTATTGGTAATTCCAACCCTAGATGGTCAAATTTTCTCCTCCAAGCCGCAATCCCAGAGCCGATCACATAATTATAGAATTGAGAAAATAGGAAAGAGGCAACTAGGGTACCCCATATGATGGCTCCAATCATCAATATCCATAAGAGGTTCGGCTGTAGCATGTGATCCATATCCAAAAAGAATGCTACTATCATGGGAAATATGAACGTTATAACCCAGGTGGATACCTTCCACCTCCTAGTTCTTTCACACATTAACCATACGCCCAGATGTATCGTCTTAAGTATGAAAACCGCACATACAAGGCCTACCCAGGCATCTGCTGTATAATCCCCAAGTATATTTCTTAGTGGATCTAAATAGTCATTACCAGTTGGGACTATTTGGTACAGTGACATGCACCAGCCCACCACTAACCCTGTGATTATACCCCACATTATTAAGTTCAGTATCCATAATAAAAATCTCCGGGTCAGTGGTAATCCACTTATAAGAAGGAAGATGACTAACAACGATCCGAGTAGTGCTATGGCATTAGACACTAAGAAGACGAAGAATCTTTCAAGATTCATGTCTGGCATTTTGGCACAACCCAATCTGTTCCTAAGAACATGATCGGGTTTCAAAGGATCGTTCGGGGAATCTTCGTCCCATAGCCCACCCGGAGGTTTTAAAAGGGATCGTATGGTAATCTCGGCTGTTACTGTTCCAATCATCATCAAGGAGTTTTTCTGTTTTTTTATCCACTGGATTTTGTCGGCTGTTTGCTTCCCTGAATCCTTGGAGGTTTGCCTATGTTTTTAGACATAGAGTTACTTGTTTCACAAGTGAACTGCTAGTTCCATTGGTAGCCAATGACTGGAAATGATATTATTGCTCAGTTGAAATAACTACTACTAATAATGATCCATGTATGAGCAGCATAACTCAACAACATCAAGGCTACATTTATTATTTAATCACTTGAATTGGAGGACACAACTGTAGTAGAAATTAATGCATATCGAGTGTGAAAAGTTAAGGCATGTGTTTCTATCCAGTTGGGTTTTCACTATCAGATCGACAAAGGGTCATAGGAAGGGAATATCTAGAGATAGAGAGGGCATCCCTTATATTTTTTGACCCACTATCGAATCCTAGACCAAGGGAATTGTCTACATTGAAACATATGTTCCAATGCAGGGTTCTAATGGAAAACTGCCTAAACAATCATCAAATCGATCGCTGTCAACCCATTACGTACTCTTTGTAATACTCTGAGTGAACCAACCAGCCCTCATCTTCTCTGTTCAAGATCACAAGTTCACAACCTTCAATCCTTTTTATGATGGGCACATCAGTGGCCATAACAGGGACAATGAGAGCTAAGGCATTTCACGTTGGTGATCGGTTTGTAACCAACGTACCCAAAAATAAAAACTAGCATAACCAACCATTATAACAAGGAAAAAAAATGTTAGAAAAACTTTACCTCCACGTCTCTAGTTAGCACCGCCAGGTGCAAAGCAGTGTCTCCTTCCATATTTTTCAAGTTGATGAGTTCTCCTTGTTGACCAACGTCTGATTGAAGAATCAGCTTTAGGGTTTCAAAACGACAGTACTTCACACATAAATGGAGAATAGTATCTCCCATATTATCACTCCCAATGTCTATATGTTATGCATCAATAAACAATTTAGAAAATCATCTTTGCCCTTAACGATTGATTCCTGTATAGGAGTTCTCCCGCTTTTGTCGTTCCTGTAATCGCAAGTGCTTGGGTTCGTTCCCATCAACATTGCAACTATATCCCAGTTCCCTCTAGCCGCAGCTATATGAAGAGGGGTTAAGAGTTCATGGTTTACACTGTCTGTAAATTCTGGGTCGAGCATAAGAAGTTGAGAAGCAAATCTAATATGTCCCATTATTGCTGCAATATGGAGTGGTAAATCACTCCACTTTTCCGACCGTTGAACACTTTTCAGAAGATATCTATCTTCACTCACCAGCTGAACAAGAGCTTCAGTGTCACCTTTCCATGAAGCCTCCCACAGCGCCCTCTCCTGCTGCTCTTTATCCTTTGTTTCAGGTAGCCCTCTTGCCATTCTTCCCTCTACTTCTTCTGCTTTGCTTTCCAAGGAGAAATGAATATCTCAAACACTAAAATTACTCTTCCGTCTCGCTTCCCTTCCCTCTCCGTCTAATAGAATGGAAAACGATCTCTGCCAAATTAAAATACCCCCCTCAAACTACTCATAAGATCAAATGCACCCCTGAATTTTCACTATTTGTAAATGCATCCCAACTTTCCAAACTTTGTAAAACTTTAGTCCAATCCGTTAGTCTAGGACGTTAGACGTTAGTTTTAGGGAATCTAATGACCAAAATGCCCTTATGTTAAACCTCTTTATTCCTCCTACTTCTTCCCTTTTCTTCTAGCCTTTTCTCCCAAAATACATAAGCTAGGATGAAACCCTAGTTATCTCTTCTCTCTTGGCGACCACCATGCTCGCCGTGACCACCATGCTTGCCGTTGTCATCAACTATCAACTATTGAGAGAGGAGCTGCGACTGAGATGGGCACAGCTCGAGCTCTGTGATATTTAGGGTTTACTGCTTAACTCCTTAACGTGTTACTCAAGTGATCAGACAATTTGGATCCCCTACTACCAAGCTACCCGGCAGGACCGTGCTGCCAAGACACGATGAGGCGTGCAATGACCGCCTTACCCTTGCCCGAGTGCCTTGCCCAAGTGGGGGTAAAGCGGTCATTACGCGCCTCACCATGTCTTGGCAGCACGGTCCTGCCAGGCAGCTCGGCAATAGAGGATCCGGATCAAGTGATCAGATGCTCGTAAACCAGGGTTATGGTAGCTCGGTAGTAAAGGCCTCACCATGTCTTGCCCAAATGTCTTTTTTTCTCATTTCCTTTCATCTCACAATCATCAAACCCATTCTCTCCCACCATCAAACCCGCCGATTCTGCTGCAACTTCTGATTCCGATCATCCTACCAGGCGGATTTGAGGTTGTTTTTTCACCTGAGTTGAAAGATGCAACGACGAAGGTGCAGGGTGAGTAGATGAGAGCAGCTATAGGTTGTGTACCATCGTCGTAGCCCTCGCCGTCAGCTGCGAACACACACTACAGTCACCGTGAGAGCTGAGAGGAGCGTGAGGGGAGAGGGTTTGGTAAGAGAAAGAGAGAGGAAGGGTTAGGGCTTATGTTAGAAAACCAAAACGATTTGCAGTTCCAAAGGTTCACGGAGAGGGAGGAAGCAGAGCCACAGAGCGCAGAGGAAGAAGACGATGAGCTGGGTTTTGAAATCCTTAAGGTTTTGAAAATCTTAGGGTTTTGTCAGTGCAAACCGAGCTGGGCCAAGTTAGGTTTGGTTTATCTGACCCGTCTAGCTTGGGTTGCTTCTCTCAACAGCTTTTAATAAAGAAATTTTGAAAAATTCAATAGTAGCCATTAGATATATTGCTTTACATGTGTCCTACCCAGAAAACAGGGCAGTACGATGGCTGCTACTATGGAAGCCGTAGACAATCTGAATCCCATTCTGACTCGCACTATAAAAGCAAACGTTACGGCACTTGTCTCCAACTCCCCATCTCTCTTTTTTTTTTTGGGTTTTTGTCAAATGGCCCTTCTCAAAATGTCCATTTATCCAAATGCACCGTTACAACTTTACAATTTACACGTGTCCTTTACTTTCAAACCATTATAACACTTTAGTCTAGTCCGTTAGTCTGGGATGTTAGACGTTAGTTTTAGAGAATCTAATGACTAAAATGCCTTTGTGACAAAAACCCACCAAAATTAAAGGGTAAAGTGACCAAATTGCCCTCATCTTCTCTAAACCGTTTAGGGTTTGAAACTGAAAATCAAACCCTAAACCATTTGGAGAAGATGAGAACCCTAAAATCAATGAATCTATCCTAGCTCTTGCCATGTTAATCTTTAGAAATAAGAGGAACATAGAACATGATATTGATCATATGGAAAATGTCATTCATAGAATCGACCATTCCATCATGGTTTTAGTGGACGGTATCAGAATGGGTATCAGTCATCTTCAAAACCGATATGATATCGGGATGGATCAGCAATATTAGATAAATTTGCCCTTGATTCAATTGATTTTTTGACCATTCTATCCCTTATCCGTACTGTGTCACCGATACGATATCGATAAGCTACAAAACCGGTAAGGATTGCCCGATATTGCCGATTCGATACTGATACTTAGAACCATGCATTCCATAATGTATGCCACCCAAGATCATCGTCCTTTGATTTGCAATGGATCTTCATATCATTAATTATTTCCATCCAAGTTAGGGGTATCAATTGGTCGGGTTGGATTGGTTTCGATTCGATTTGAGTGAGTCCAAAACATGATCTAATAAGGGTGCATTGGTTTCTTATTGGTTTGGATTCGATTTGAGTAGTCTAAAACATAATCTAATAAGGGTGCACTGGTTTTTCTCGGTTTGGTTTTGGTTTACATGGTAAATATATTCATAAGTACGGGAAAATGGAGAGAGAAGTGTCAATCGGTTAACCCTAACCCTGGTTTACGAGCATCTGATCACTTGATCCAGATCTTCTACTGCCGAGCTGCCCAGTAGGACCGTGCTGGCAAGAGTCCAAGACATGGTGAGACGTGCAATGACCGCCTTACCCCCACTTGGGCAAGGCGCTCGGGCAGCAGTAAGGCGGTCATTGCACGCCTCATCGTGTCTTAGCAGCACGGTCCTGCCGAGCAGCTCGGTAGTAGAGGATCCAAATTGTCTGATCACTTGAGTAACACGTTAAGGAGTTAAGCAGTAAACCCTAAATATCACAGAGCTCGAGCTGTGCCCATCTCAGTCGCAGCTTCTCTCTCAATAGTTGATAGTTGATTACAACGGCAAGCATGGTGGTCACGGCGAGCATGGTGGTCGCCAAGAGAGAAGAGATAACTAGGGTTTCATCCTAGCTTGTGTATTTTGGGAGAAAAGGCTAGAAGAAAAGGGAAGAAGTAGGAGGAATAAAGAGGTTTAACATAAGGGCATTTTGGTCATTAGATTCCCTAAAACTAACGTCTAACGTCCTAGACTAACGGATTGGACTAAAGTGTTACAAAGTTTGAAAAGTAGGGATGCATTTGCAAATAGTGAAAACTCAGGGGTGCATTGATCTTATGAGTAGTTTAAGGGGGGTATTTTAATGTGGTAGAGATCATTTTCCATTCTATTAGACGGAGAGGGAAGGGAAGCGAAACGGAAGAGTAATTTTAGTGTTCGAGATATTCATTTCTCCTTGGGAAGCGAAGTAGAAAAAGTAGAGGGAAGAATGGCGAGAGGGCTACCTGATACAACAGACAAAGAGCAGCAGGAGAGGGCGCTATGGGAGGCTTCATGGAAAGGTGACACTGAAGCTCTTGTTCAGCTGGTGAATGAAGATAGATATCTTCTGAAAAGTGTTCAACGGTCGGAAAAGTGGAGTGATTCACCACTCCATATTGCAGCAACAATGGGACAGCTGCGGCTAGAGGGAACTGGGATATAGTTGCAATATTGATGGGAACGAACCCAAGCACTTGCGATTACAAGAACGACAAAAGCGGGAGAACTCCTATACAGGAATCAATCGTTAAGGGTAAAGATGATTGTTCTAAACTGTTTATTGATGTACAACATATAGACATTGGGAGTAATAATATGGGAGATACTATTCTCCATTTATGCGTGAAGTACTGTCGTTTTGAAACCCTGAAGCTGATTCTTCAATCAGATGTTGGTCAACAAGGAGAACTCATCAACTTGAAAAATATGGAAGGAGACACTGCTTTGCACCTGGCGGTGCTAACCAGAGACATGGAGGTAAAGTTTTTCTAACATTTTTTTTCCTTGTTATAATGGTTGGTTATGCTAGTTTTTATTTTTGGGTACGTTGGTTACAAACTGATCACCAGCGTGAAATGCCTTAGCTCTCATTGTCCCTGTTATGGCCACTGATGTGCCCATCATAAAAAGGATTGAAGGTTGTGAACTTGTGAACTTGTGATCTTGAACAGAGAAGATGAGGGCTGGTTGGTTTACTCTGAATATTACGAAGAGTACGTAATGGGTTGACAGCGATCGATTTGATGATTGTTTAGGCAGTTTTCCCTTAAAACCCTGCATTGGAACATATGTTTCAATGTAGACAATTCCCTTGGCCTAGGATTCGATAGTGGGTCAGAAAATATAAGGGATGCCCTCTCTATCTCTAGATATTCCCTTCTTGTGACCCTTTATCGATCTGATAGTGAAAACTCAACTGGATAGAAACACAAGCCTTAACTTTTCACACTCGATATGCATCAATTTCTACTACAGTTGTGTCCTCCAATTCAAGTGATTAAATAATAAATGTAGCCTTGATGTTGTTGAGTTATGCTGCTCATATATGGATCATTATTAGTAGTAGTTATTTCGACTGAGCAATAATATCATTTCCAGTCATTGGCTACCAATAGAACTAGCAGTTCATTTGTGAAACAAGGAACTCTATGTCTAACAACATAGGCAAACCTCCAAGGATTCAAAGCCACTAATGTTGACTTCCAAGAATGAATGAAAAAGAATATGTTTGATCAAGAGCTCGAGTCCATCAATATACAAACCTAATTGAAATACTAGTGAAAAGATCCATTCTTCAAATCATAAGGATGGAGTGAACAAAATCAGAAAAACCGCCATAGAAAAAATCCCAATGTATATTTCATTTAAACCACTAGAAATATAATTGACAACGCCAATAATTGACCTTGCAGAATTCAATCCAAATAGGCAGTGTTTTTAACTCTCAAACTGCAGGTCAGCCCTGGAATAATGTGTGCCAAATGAGTAGTACTCTCTCTGTCTTAAGCCGAATCTCAGGTAAGAACCCCATTTTATATGTGTATATGTTGTATTTTTAATTAATTAGTGTATTAGGGGCAGAATAGTAATTTTTACCTTATGGGACCTCGCACCAGAGCTACCTGTGTCTGGTCTGCTGGCTGGACAGGCTGCAGGACCTCCCCCTTAATTAAACTCAATGCAAGTATAATTTAAAATATATTTATATAACGTTTTGTACAACCAAATAGAGTTAGAAGGGTATTTTAGTAAACTTGCCTCTGTAGGATCCAGTTCTCCAGTGGAGAATGTAATTCCGGACAGTTACCCGTATCCGGATCATCCCTGATGTCGCATGACATCATTCTGTAGCTGGAACAAGGTAATAACTACAAAAGAATCAATTTTAGAAATAATTTATAACCAAATGACCATTCTGCCCCTTAATGCTTAAGTTTCTATAAATATAACCCTCTTTACACTATTCATTATTCACCAACAAAAAGAAGAGGAACCAAAATCGTTCCAGCTTTGGAGAATAAGAAAGAAAGAAGAAAAAGAGAAGAAGAAGAAGGGAAATGAGAAGCATACCTTGGAAATTCATCCTTTGGAAATTCATCCTAGACTAAGGTTGGAAGCTTAGAGACCTCCATTAGAGACCTTAGAGCTTAAAGGCAAGGTTGTCATCTTCCCTTCTTGCTGCTGATTTCAGGTAAGCTCTGAGAATCCCTGCTGTTTCCATCTCCTCCTCCTCTAAATTTGATCCAATTTCAGCCTAGACTATGCCTAAATAGATTTCTGCCATTAAAGCTTTTAATCCAAGCTTAAACAGTGGAAGTTCCACCTAATTTCTTACTGTTTAGTGTTATTTAGGTTCAGCTATGCCTGAATCTTCATGGTTGTACCTCTAATCAGCCCAATTGCTATTTCTAATGGCAAACCATAAACCCTAAGTCAACTAATTTAGGTTTAAATTATGAAATCCCTAAATTAGGAAGCCGAATATGAAATTGAACACCCAAAATAGATTGACCCACTTTGAATTAACGTTAAAACCCCTAATTTGGGCCATACATGCAAAGATCTGGCCAATTGAAGCAAAACCCCCAAATTCGGACACTGACCCGGATGCTGTTGCAGGCCCAGGGGCGGTTGACCGGCTCCCTGGAAGTCTGCATCCGGCTCCCCCATTTTGTGCCCTTATGACCTAGACCCCTTGGGACTTGACCTTGGACCATCCCAGAACCTATTGCATGGTGTTTGGTATGTTGTTTAGGGTTGTTTCTACTGTTTTCTAGTCGGTTTGTTGGATTGTTGGTGGGTAACTGACCTAGAATTCCTTCTATAACTAATCTATAATATTCTTGTCTCATAGGACTGTCTTGGTCTGTTCTTGCCTGCCTATTGGAGTTTATTCACCTAGGCTAGCTACAACTACAGGTAAGGGGATTCGACCTTAATTTCCTGTGTGTTTATCACATTAATTTCAACTTTATGCTGAATGCCATGCTCATGCATCATTACCCCTATACCTGGAACATGTAGTTTTCTAGCTTTTATTTAATGCATTAGACTGCATGTAAAATAGGTTGCACAAAGACATACTGCATTGCATTTGCATTGATTATTTATATGATGTGAATTTATGATGATGGAATTCGGTAAATTATAACTCAGATCATGCTTGCCTCATCATGTTTAGACCGCAGACTGGGCTAGGTTGATATTCATTACCCAAGATCGCGCCCCTTACCAACAGGGGGAAAGGTGTTGGACAACCCGTGGCAGAGACCGATGTGTTAGTTTCGAGATGCCATCTTCTGTCCCATGTTAGCGGGTCCCTAATTCCGCTGTGGGAATAAACAGGCAGGGTTGGTCATTTGGGGGTCTGTTGGGGTCCGATGTGTTAGTTTCGGAACTGGCGGGTCCTCATCGTGGTAGAATGGTTTCGCTCGGATGACCGAAGGGTTAATTCTGGGACCGAGGTTAGCATCTACCACTAGTAGTAGTACTTATACCCCATGAGACTTAGTATCTGTGCTAGGAACATGTTAGTTTAGCACATGCATCATGGATTTATTGTGTTTGTATGCTTGTACCCCCCTTACTGGGCTCAGTTGAGAGCTCACCCCTGTGGATATCCTTCTTTTTCAGGTGATTTAGTTACTTCTAATGTTGAATTTGCAGCGCTGGAGTTTGAAGTGCACGATACTTCGTGCGCTCGTGATGATTGGGCAACCTCCTGATCTTGGCCTGATAGTCCAGACTACCTCCCCACTCTTTTATGCTTTATAAATGCTTCATATAGTTATAGAATAGTTTCTTGTATACTTTTACTCTGTAGTACCTTTGAGAACTGTATAGTTGTATCACAAGCCTTATCATTTATATAAATGAAATATCATTTAGACTTCTCTTACTAATGATGTTATCTTTATTAATTAAATTGTTTCCGCTACCTTTGATTACTGTATTTGTGAGCAATGATTGTGAATAGGGTACTGCACTTGTGATCCTTGGGGATTGGTTGGATGTCAGAGACATCCGGCCACACTTGGCCCTTAATGACCGGGCCGGGGTGTGACATTTAAGTGGTATCAGAGCCTTTGTGCTCTACTCCTATTTACAATCAATTTCACAGTATAGCAGCTCTTAGACTCATTGATCTGAAGGTGAGTCTACTTAGGATAAATAAAAGCTTCAACTAAAAGCTACAACTAAAATTAAAAAAAAAAATAAAAATTGATTGTACAACACAAGAGATATTAAATAGAAAAAAAAAAAAAAAAAAAAAAAACTTTATAAATAAGCTGAGTTTTCAATACAATGGTTACAAGTTGTTACAGACTTTAAGTACAAGGTTCAACAAAGAACAACTGAGGAAAGTAAAGTAAAAGCTAGACTGGGATGTATAAGTCATCACTACTGTGGTGGTGGTGGGCCCATAACCCACAGGTCCCAGGATCTCCACTGGCCCAGTCTCCACTACCTAGACACGGCTGCTAACATGAGTGAAGTCTTTCCTCATGCCATCAAATCCCTATGCTATGGATCTCTCTAAGCCCTCAAACCGGCTAAAGAGCTGTCCCCAGTAAGTACCATTTGCAGGAACAGCCGCAACAGACGAGGAAGAAGCACCCGCATGACCATATGAAGGGTGTCGAGGAGGAGGAAGTGGATCTCTATGTGCCTCTGTATGTCCTCTCTCTGTAGCATCCTCAGCATCAGTAGTCTGTACCATGTCGGTGCAGTCAGGATGACCAAGCTCTGGAGAAAAAGGTGGAAGTTCTATACTCATCTTCACTGGGGTAATCCGGTTGATCTTCGAAGACTTCACCCCCGAAGCCTCCTCATTCAATAGGTTTACACCAAATCTGGGAAATACCTTGGTGAGTAGCCTCCCCAGTAACAGATTTCCACGCCCAGGGTTATCATGCAGGTGTGCTATGGTACACATGATGGCATCAAGAAGGCAGATCTGGTATCCTGTATAAAGACAGTATGTGGCAAGGATCTGTATTATGGACAACTCAGTTCGGTGAGCACTCTTCTGGACTACATTGTGTCCACAAATTCTAGATAAGACACGGGCTGATGGAAGCAAGTCCAACTCAGATTTCATCCTCTCATAGAACTTACCATTAGTGAATATACCCATTCCTGTTCTTCATCAGCCAGGAACTTAGATGCATCAGCACTTGGAGGGCAGTACCTCCACTCCCCTTCATAAGATATCTTCTGAATATTAGCTAATCGGGCTGTGCTGAAAGAGATAGGCATGTCTTTCACATAAGAGTTGATGATGAACTCTTTTCCTTCATACCGGTAAGATTGATTGCTCAAAAGAGTCGCACTAGTCGAGGGTAGCAATGTCTCTCCGGTTGTAGCATAGATAACCACCCTAGTTTCTCAAATCTTTCCCGAACCTTGAATGGGATAAGGTCAGCCAAGACTACATTCCTTTCTTCTTCCACTTTCAGGAAGATCCTTGGGTTGAATTCAGCTGGAACTGTAGCTGCACCTCTACCTCTCCCTCCACGGCCTTGAGTTGCAGTCATTTATGGTAAATGCTGCAAATTTAAGAAGAAAAGTATTTAGGTAAAGTCTAGGACAACAACAAAATTTGAGGTAAGATTGTTAAATCTATTAGGTACTAAGGTAGGAAGCCTATCAATATGTCTAGGTAAACTAATTTCGTAGGAATACATTTGGAATATATAAAATATATTTAGATTTCAATATAAGTATAAATAGATGCAACCACAAAAAAAAAAAAAAAAATAGGGTAGTATAAGTAGAGAAGGTAAATATAAGAATCATAGTACATTACTATAGCATTAGATAGAACACGTGCAAAAACATAGAGTTAACTTTAAAAACTTAATAAGAAAATATTAAAAACTAGGTAATCTTATGATAACACTGTACTATGTTTTAAATGAACAAAAATAATACCTAATATTAAGACCTAACACATTCACAATGATAGATAAGAATCGACAATGTACCTTAGCTAAAACCTAAGATGAAAGGAAGAAAATATAAGAAATGCATAAAGTTCAACAAAGAATAAAAGAAATACATGTGAATGGAGTAAAAGAGTAAATACTTACTTAAAATCTAGGAAATATGTTGAGCCATAGTTAGGTTTTGAGAAGAAAAACAAAAAAATGTACAAAATTTCCAAGTTTAGAACACTTACTTTAGATATGGAGGAGTAGATCTTATGATTTAAGCTCTTATTAGTGTTATAGGAACCCTAGAATAACCTTAGGAGAAGTTAGAAAGTGTTAGTGAAGATAAAGAAATGAAGTTGGATGTGTTTTGAGTGGGTTTTATAAAGCCTGTTTTGCCTGGCGGACGATCCGGCTGGATTGGTGTCTGAATCCGGGACATTTTAGGTCTGAATCTGGGACACCCAAATTCCTTATTAGGCTACTGACTCCACTCCCGGATGCATCCGGATCATTTTCCTGCGCATCCGCCCCAATTAGACTTTGCATCCGGCCCACCCAAATGGTTTTAAAAATAAAATAAATAAATCAAACCTGTGTTACATCAAAATAATGAAATATATAGAAAATAAAATAAGATTAAACATGCATATTGTATATAAATTTGTATATATATATGTATTAAAAATATATATTTTAATGTAGTAAGTGTGAATAGAGAAAGAAACTAAATACATTATGACACTAAGATGTGCATTCTTGTGTTATCATAATTATCTAGTGTATGATTTGGTTGCTTATGTAATTGTAATATATGTAAAGTACTATATGATGCTCATGTTTCTTTTTAGGCACTCGCCATGATAGCTTGTCATGCCTTTGCATCTCAATAACGAGTTATATATTAAGTATCTAGGGTAAGTAAGCAAAAATAAAAGACCTAGAAATGCTAGTTTAAGCATCTAGTCAAACACCTTATAGGCATTAAAATAACAAGCCCTTCCTAAAATTTTTGAATTCCTTCACTTTTAAACATAATGCAATAAAAGCCAAGAACAATTGAACAAAAAAAAAAAAGAAGTTGGAATTGAAGGATGTGGCAAAACTTTGCTCAACAATAGGTATGAGTGGGGTAATGGGTCCCCGAATGTCCCCTCCGTTGTTAGGAGTGAGCAATAGGGATTCCATCAATATTCCAATTCATCCTACAATTGAGTTAGGTATTGCATAACCAGAAGTGGAAGTCTTCATAATGAAAAACCCTATAAGCAAGAATTATACATACCTATGTACTACAACCTAAACCCTAAAAATATTGATAAAATATAATAATCGAATTATATGAAAATATAATGAACATAATAGAATTTAGATAAATGAAGAACAAAAATAATGACGAAAATAATAATAATAATAATAATAATAATAATGAGAATATTTTCCTTGTATTTTTAGGTTTAGGTACTTTGTCGATATGGTGACTGAGCCTTGTAATGAATTGTTCCCAAGTTACCTTAGATACTCTAGGACTCCTCTTCTTATATATTCTTGTGTGTTTAGGGAAAGAATAGGAGAGTTTTGGAAAAGAGGATAATGTCTTTGGTCGGTTTAGAATACTGTCTGACCCGAAACAGGCCAACAAAAGCCATCGACCTGTAGATTGTACGATACCCAAAATAGGAAACGACTTAAGGATGTAAGTCATGATGCTGTTGAAGTAACCTCAACTATTCGGATTGCTAGGTGCATCAATTTCGAGGAAGAAATTCTTATAAGATTGGGAGAATGTGAAACCCGGTCAAATTTCATAATAAATTTGAACTTTTGGAATCTGTGTGATTTCAAGTTCTGGTTCAACTTTGCCCATACTAGCCTCTAATTTGTGGGCCGTCTTGATTAAGAAATTCAGACCTATCTCATGACTCGTCTGTAAAGGCATTCCGATCAGCCAACTACCGTGGCCTTAAATGAGTCTGAGGTGTCTAGCGGAAGACAACACATAAGCTTGGCATGCTGGGTTGATGGCCTGCGAAGCCTCTCTCTGTCTTAAGCCGAATCTCAGGTAAGAACCCCATTTTATATGTATATATGTTGTATTTTTAATTAATTAGTGTATTAGGGGCAGAATAGTAATTTTTACCTTATGGGACCCCGCACCAGAGCTACCTGTCGTGTCCGGTCTCGCGGCCGGACAGTCGCAGGACCTCCCCTTAATTAAACTCAATGCAAGTATAATTTAAAATATATTTATATAACGTTTTGTACAACCAAATAGAGTTAGAAGGGTATTTTAGTAAACTTGCCTCTGTAGGATCCAGTTCTCCAGTGGGGAATGTAATTCCGGACAGTTACCCGTATCCGGATCATCCCTGATGTCGCATGACATCATTCTGTAGCTGGAATAAGGTAATAACTACAAAAGAATCAATTTTAGGAATAATTTATAACCAAATGACCATTCTGCCCCTTAGTGCTTAAGTTTCTATAAATATAACCCTCTTTACACTATTCATTATTCACCAACAAAAAGAAGAGGAACCAAAGTCGTTCCAGCCTTGGAGAATAAGAAAGAAAGAAGAAAAAGAGAAGAAGAAGAAGGGAAATGAGAAGCACACCTTGGAAATTCATCCTAGACTAAGGTTGGAAGTTTAGAGACCTCCATTAGAGACCTTAGAGCATAAAGGCAAGGCTGCCATCTTCCCTTCTTGTTTGATTTCGGTAAGCTCCGAAAATCCTCCGTTTCCATCTCCTCCTCCTTTAAATTTGATCTAATTTCAGCCTAGACTATGCCTAAATAGATTTCGCCATTAAAGCTTTTAATCTAAGCTTAAACAAGGGAAGTTCCACCTAATTTCTTCTGTTTAGTGTTATTTAGGTTCATTATGCCTCAATCTTCATGGTTGTACCTCTAATCAGCCCAATTGCTATTTCTAATGGCAAACCATAAACCCTAAGTCAACTAATTTAGGTTTAAATTATGAAATCCCTAAATTAGGAAGCCGAATATGAAATTGAACACCCAAAATAGATTGACCCACTTTGAATTAACGTTAAAACTCCTAATTTGGGCCATACATGCAAAGATCTCGCCAATTGAAGCAAAACCCCCAAATTCGGACACCGACCCGGATGTTGCAGCAGCCCAGGGGCGGTTGACCGCCCCGAAGTCTCAGATCCGGCTCCCCATTTTGTGCCCTTATGACCTAGACCCCTTGGGACTTGACCTTGGACCATCCCAGAACCTATTGCATGGTGTTTGGTATGTTATTTAGGGTTGTTTCTACTGTTTTCTAGTAGGTTTGTTGGATTGTTGGTGGGTAACTACCTAGAATTCCTTCTATAACTAATCTATAATATTCTTGTCTCATAGACTGTCTTGGTCTATTCTTGCCTCGCCTATTGGAGTTTATTCACCTAGGCTAGCTACAACTACAGTAAGGGGATTCGACCTTAATTTCTGTGTGTTTATCACATTAATTTCAACTTTATGTCAATGCCATGCTCATGCATCATTACCCCTATACCTGAACATGTAGTTTTCTAGCTTTTATTTAATGCATTAGACTCGCATGTAAAATAGGTTGCACAAAGACATACCGCATTGCATTTGCATTGATTATTTATATGATGTGAATTTATGATGATGGAATTCGGTAAATTATAACTCGATCATGCTTGCCTCATCATGTTTAGACTGACGGCTAGGTTGATATTCATTACCCAAGATCGCGCCCCTTACCAACAGGGGGGAAAGGTGTTGGACAACCCGTGGCGTAGACCGATGTGTTAGTTCCGAGATGCCATCTTCTCGTCCCATGTTAGCGGGTCCCTAATTCCACTGTGGGAATAAACAGCAGGTTGATCATTTGGGGTCTCGTCGGGTCCGATGTGTTAGTTCCGAATCGGGTCCTCACCGTGGTAGAATGGTTTCGCTCGGGTGACCGAAGGGTTAGTTCCGGGATCGAGGTTAGCATCTACCACTAGTAGTAGTACTTATACCCCATTAGACTTAGTATCTGTGCTAGGAACATGTTAGTTTAGCACATGCATCATGGATTTATTGTGTTTGTATGCTTGTACCCCCCTTACTGGGCTCAGTTGAGAGCTCACCCCTGTGGATATCCTTCTTTTTCAGGTGATTTAGTTACTTCTAATGTTGAATTTGCGACGCTGGAGTTTGAAGTGCACGATACTTCGTGCGCTCGTGATGATTGGACGACCTCCTGATCTTGGCCTGATAGTCCAGGCTACCTCCCCACTCTTTTATGCTTTATAAATGCTTCATATAGTTATAGAATAGTTTTTTGTATACTTTTACTCTGTAGTACATTTGAGAACTGTATAGTTGTATCACAAGCCTTATCATTTATATAAATGAAATATCATTTAGACTTCTCTTACTAATGATGTTATCTTTATTAATTAAATTGTTTTCGCTGCCTCTGATTACTGTATCTGTGAGCAATGATTGTGAATAGGGTACTGCACTTGTGATCCTTGGGGATTGGTTGGATGTCAGAGACATCCCGCCACACTTGGCCCTTAATGACCGGGCCGAGGTGTGACAAAATGAAAATGATGCATTTGTATAAGAAGAGCTACAGATTATGGAACCAATATCACAATCCATCATTAATTATGACCATCATAACAAAAGAATGCATTTCTCACTCCCTCTTGAATGTAATGTCAAGTTTTATTCAGAAAAGAAGAGGATGGAGACACATTGAACCAGCTGTTTCTGTGTTAGAAATTTAACAAAAAAATGGACATTCAGAATAGAAAAAAAGCAGCAACTATACATGTATTTTGAAGCTTAAAAATGCCAAAAAAAAAAAAAAGAACACAAACAAACAAAGGAATTAACAGATATAACATATATTCCCCCTGTTCATATGCTATTTTTTTTCCTGAGATATCCATACTTCAAGGGTTTCTTGTCTATGCTTTTATTTTTTTTCCATGTTTTAGTGGAGTGTTTCCTCTTCCATTCTTAGTATTATGTTGAAAATTATGGTAATTGATTTTTTTTTTATTTGAAGAACAATGCATTATGGTAACACTGTTGACATGTGAACCATTGTTATATTGTGTACACTAGTTAAAGATGAGTAATGTGAATGCTGAAGATCTTCAGAATGACCCTAAGGTGGACATGATTTTTTATACTGAAGAAGAGGCCTATCAGTTTTACAACGATTATGGGAGAAGGATGGGTTTCAGTATTAGGAGACAATATGTACATCGAAGCAAGTCAAACAAGTCAATAATAACTTCAGCTAGGTTTGTTTGTAGTAAACAAGGAATTAAGAAACAAGTATCTGAAACAAAAAATCCTCAGGAAGAAACAAGAACCAATTGCCTTGCACGGATGGGAATTAAACTAATGGATAATGGGCAATATTGGTGTCATGATGTTGTTGAAGATCATAATCACCCTTTTCAAACTCTGGCTACAGCATATATGATGAGATCACAAAGGAAACTTTCAAAGGCACATGCTGCTGCAATTGATTTGGCCGATGATTCTGGTCTTAGACCCAAGGCAATATTTGATTACATGGGTAGGCAGGCAGGAGGTGTAGAAAACCTTGGGCATACGAAACTAGATCAAAAAAATTATCTTCAGACCAAACGGCAACGAGACTTGGCTTAGGGTGAAGCAGGGAGTGTGTTAATGTATTTTGAGAAACAAACTAGGGAAAATCCTTCTTTTGCATACTCATTGCAGTTGGATAGTGATGAAAAGATTGCAAATGTATTTTGGACCGATCCAAGGATGATCATAGACTATGCATTGTTTGGTGATGTGGTTACATTTGATACTACATTTGGCACCAACAAAGAATACAAACCATTTGGTTTATTTGCTGGATTCAATCATTACAGGGGAGTTGTAATTTTTGGGGCTGCATTGTTGTATGATGAGACAGCTGATTCATTCAAGTGATTGTTTGAGACATTCCTTGAAATACATGGGCATAAAAAACCCATAACAATTTTTACCGACCAAGATGCTGCAATGGCCAAGGCAATCCAAGAGGTGTTGCCTGAGACATGGCATAGATTGTGTACTTGGCACATTATGCAAAATAGAATCAAACATCTAGGTTATTTGATGAGGGATGGTTCAAGGTTTTTAAGTGATTTCAAGGTTTGTATGTTCCAATACAATAATGAAGAAGAATTTGAAAAAGCATTGGAGAAGTTGCATATTAATTACGAAGTGAGTGATGATTCATGGTTAGATCGTATCTATGGGCTTAAACATAAATGGGCTAACTGCTATATGAAGAAGACCTTCACCATAGGTATAAGGAGTACGCAACTGAGTGAAAGTTTAAATGGGAGTTTAAAGGACTACCTAAGATCCAGTCTGAATATTCCTCAATTTTTAAAGCATTTTGAAAGGGTGGTAAATGACAAACGTCACAATGAGCTGAAAGCAAAATATGATGCAAGGAATAAAATTGCAAGGCCAAGGCATTACAGTCATCCTCTACTTAGACAAGCAGCAAATGTTTACACTCCTAAAATATTTGATGTATTCCACAAGGAGTTCAACGTGATTGGGGATTGCTACATAAAATTTAGAAATGAGAGTAGTGTCTGTCGTGAGTATATAGTTGTCATGGAGGATGTGGATGAGGAATTTCATGTCATATGTAACCCTTTTGAGCCTATGATTGTTTGCAGTTGTAAAAAATTTGAGACGTATGGTGTTCTTTGTTCCCATGCTCTCAAAATTTTAGATATACTAGATATCAAGAAAATTCCAGAATCATATGTTTTGAGGAGATGGACTAGGGGAGTGAGGAATATTGAGGTGAAAGACATTCAAGAAAAATTAGTTAAGGAAAATGTGAAGTTGGATTATACACAGCGCTACAATGTTCTTTGTCTTTTGTATATTAAACTAGTTTCACAAGCATCAACTTCAAATGAGGGATACACTTTGGCTCACAAAAATGTCCATGAGTTAAGTAAACAACTTCAAAATCTACAATGCAATGAGGAGGATCCAGATGACAGTGCTGAGAGTCCCATTATGCAATTGCAGAACAAAGGGCTGAAGAAGAAAGAGAAAAGCCACTGTGAAAAAAGAATGAAGTCTAGGGTTGAAATGCAAAAGAAAAAGGCGAACACTAGAGGTCATTCCCAATCCCATAGTGCTCATCAAAGTCAACCAAATGCAACCTCCTATCCAGTACAAATGGCTCCATCTTATATATGGCATGGTGTGGATAACTCATCTTCCTTTACGATTCCATCAATGGTATATTTTATGTAAACATTTTAAATTTATTTATTCATATTTCAATCCCTCCCATCTTAATTGCATTATTGTAGTTGTGCAGAGACATATTGGTTATTCACATTCAAGTTTATATTCTTCTCAAGGCTCAACATCAGTGCCCCACCTTAGTCAAAGCGAGGAAGGAAATGGCACAGAAAGTTTGGCAGATTTACTGTAAGTTTTCTTTAGAATGTTAATTCATATCATGAATTTATTAGAGTTTAGATATTGTCTAACTAGGTGTAATGTCTAATGAAATGCAAGAAGGGATTTAGTGGAATTTGAAGTTGACCACTGAGAGAGAGATAGAGAGGACTACTTTTGAATTATTAGTTGGTAGGTAGCATTAACAGATGTGTTTTAGTGGAGGGGAGTGTATGAATTATCTCTATTATGCTCGTGATGTATCTTCTTTACTTGTTTTATTTTTATTGGGTTTAAGTTGTTTAAAAAGATGTTTTGATCCTTTTTAGCAAATGCTTGGGTTTATGTAGTTTTGGCTCAGCTGCTCTGCCAGGCTACGGTCAGCAGGCATATGGTGGACCACCAACAGCTCAACCAGGTTATGGGGGACAGTAGCAGCCATATGGAGATGCTTATGATGGTGGTTACACACAACCTCCAGTCTATTCTACTACTGACAGCACTGTTACAGGAAATGCTCACGAAGCTTATGATGCACCCACGGGTTCTCAGGCTGTTCAGCAGGCTGGAGTTGCAAAAACTTTGCCACAGAGTTGATTTTGTTACAAGTGGTTTTGGCTACATTGATCTCTTTTCTTGCCTCTAAGCTATTCTACACTTCTATTTAGGTGGTAGTAATGGTGTTTGAGGTGCCTTGTTAATTTATGGTTGTAGACAGTAGCCATTTGGCTAATTTGACTTATTTACGTTCTTGGTTTTACTTCTCTTTCATACTCGAGTGATGATATCAAAGCATACAATAACATTTGAGACATACTAAAGTTTTAAATGTGTCGAGTTAAGTAGTGAACACCATGTTCTCAAATTTATAGTTTCATTGTATGAGGATTCATGACTACATATGTTGTGAAAAAATGAAATTTAACACTTTTGGTAAGGCTGTAAGTTACTAAATGCACTAAAAATTACACTACCACCAGAAGCAATGGCTCTCTCTTTTATCGAGAGTAGAGAAAGCGAAGGGTGGAGGTTTTCTCTTTATTGAATCAGGTAAAGCAGAAGTTCAAGGCTTTATCTCTAGGTCTAACACCCAACATCATAGGAATTGAATTGATGGAGGTTTTCAGCTCCCATGGGGAGGGAATTTCTCTCCGTAAGTCTGTCATGGGAATCTAAATTCTAGCTAAAATCAATTTTAACTTTAATCTCGATGACTTAACCTGCAAAGCATCTCTCTTAAACTCACAAGACTTTGTATAGGATGACTCTGAGCAACTGTAGGGCTGAACATTCTACCATGCTTTACTTGTGGACATGGAAGTTACAAGACTTCAAATGAATCCACTCTAGCTTGAAAATGCTGGCAGATCTATTATTCATGCAGTAGCATGCCTCATCTAAGTTTTTACCAAAAACTTGTTTGAAACAACCATTTGTAGCAACTACTATTGATGGGAATATCCACCCCTTAAATTAGTTATATGTCAAGTTTCAGATTCCAAAGCATTAACTTAAATACAAAGAAGATAAAGATTCACCATAAACACTATATGGCCACAGCCAAGTACCAACAACAGCCCACAACCTTTGATTACACAATTACGCCCAAATAAAAAATGCAACTATTTATTTATGTCCACTCCTTTTAGAAGATCAAGAACATCCGTTAGTACTTTTAATTTTCCACGGACGTATCCTTCAACAAATTCGATGGATTTTGTTTGCTTTGCTTCCGTAGCCAAGTCTTCAGTCCTTCCACTGTGAGACGCACTTCCTGTATCTTCTGTTGACAAGGTAGGGCACCCATCCTCTGCCAAAGCGTCCTTGTCTATCCACTTGAACATTTCACATTCATAGTTGTCATTCTGTATGCAAATTAAACAGTCTTAATCCAAAATATATTCATAGACTAATCGTTACAATATTGACTATTGTTTTCATGGTCTTACCCCCGTTGATGTTGGGGAGCACCAAAACGGTCGCTTCTTTGAGTACCTTACCTTGCATTGTCCTTTACCACATGTACACATGACCAGATGTTCCACCCACATGACAAATCCATAGACGGAGCACTTGTAATATTTTCGTCCGCTGTTCTTGGGTGTACTTGTCGTTGCTATGAAGCAACGAACTGTACAAACTTCGCATACAACCATAGAATCTACATCACTACCTCCACCCATCTAAGTTATAAAAAATAAAGTTAATATTTAAATTTATCATGCTTTTTTATATTTACATCTAGCAAGAGCAGCTTTCAGCAAAATGTAAAAAATAACCAGGGAAATGACTGTTGATTTCTCTTTCCAGCCCCAAATAAGATCTGCTATGTCTTCTTTGAGGAGACACAAGATTCTTACCTTACCCTCAACACACACCCACTGCCAACAGAGGGAAAATAAAGGTTGGAGTGGGTGGGGGGAGAGTGGAGGAAAAAATAAACCCCCCCAAGTAAATGCTCTGAAAGTTTCAATCAAACCCATTCGTGGCACTACATTACTTCTCATAAACAAGTAAATGCTTACTATTCAGTATTCATAATCTTGATAACTCTTAAAATCTGAACAAAATTGCTATGATAAATAGAGGTTTATCTATTAACAGATAAAGCTGTAAAATAAAAATCCAGATAAAGCCCTTCAAAGACGAAAATGAGAGACACAGAGAGAAAGAGAGAGAACGAAAATGGGAGAGAAGGACGAGTGTACCTGCTCCTATATTCACTGCTCGCCGTCGTCGGATCCCTGTGCCAAGAACCGAAAGGGTGAGGAGAGGGTGATAATTTTGAAATTTTAGATTCAGACCCAAATCGCAAAGGAGGTGAGGAGAAGAGAAGGACCAGTGTACCTGCTCCTGTATTCGCTGCCTCTCGTCGTCGCCGGAATCCTGTGCCAAGAACCGAAGGGGTGAGGTGAGTTCTAGGTTTTGAAATTTTGCTGGGTTCAAAACCCATATCGAAAAGGAGGTTAGGGGAAGAGAAGGACGGACGTACCTGGTCTAGTCTTCACCACCTCTCGCCGGTGAGGTTTGAGATTTAGGGTAAATCGATCAAAAGAGGGAAAGAGAAGAGGAAGACGGGTTTTGGGATGGATGCTTTTGTTTTTATTAAATTTTAAAGTGGAATATCGGGTGGGGTGGTCAAAGAGTGGAATAAAGATGGATTAAATTCTCACTTTTATTTTAGGAGATTTGAGACCATAGGATTTAGAGGGTGACACGTGGCTCGATCTTAGGGGGGTGCTGCACCATGCAGCTCCCGCCACAACTGGATAAGATCCAACTCCTTCTGGAGGGAGGTGTCTTCAAAAAATACAAAGATTGCAACACGTGGCAAAGGGAAGGATATTCCCATGGCTGCTTCACCTACTTTGCATCTGCTAGCAACAACGCTGGGGTTATTCCTTGTAGCACTAATGCTACAGGCCGCAAGCTTGTTAGTCCCTCAGTGGTGGTGCCCACGTCAAATACTCCATTACTTGAAGCTTCGGGTACTCATGACAAGGTTTCTTTGAATGATTCTACTTTACATGGGGCCTCGGCATCTAATGGGAATCGTTTTGCTGCATTGGATGATTTGGAAAATGGCCAATTGGTGGAGGTGCAGGTTGGTACTTGCTCTACAATTCGGGAAAGGGAACGCAGTCCGGGCAGGGGTGGCCCAGTGCATCACCCCTCTTCTCCAGCTTCCTAATGTTGAAGTTCGGCGCATGGAATATCAGGGGGATGAATGACTCTGGTAAGCGTCGGGCTGTTCTCGACTGAGCTAGTAGGAATAATTTGATGTTTTTTGGCTTGGTTGAAACTCGTGTGAAGTTATGCAATTTCAATAGCTGCTATTGATTGTTTAGTAGATGGTGGAAGTGCTGTACCAATTCGGAGTTGGTTGATTCTGGTCGCATGGTTAATGGTTGTGCAGATTTTTTGGCTTCCTTGGTGGGGTGTCCTATGGAGATGTCCCTTTGTATTGATTCTTTTCCTTCGGCTCTCTCTGCTATTGTACAGGATGATGCTAGGGGAAAGAGATATATCAGATTGTAATCCCTATGTTGTTCTTTATTAATATAATATAAGCTCCTATTATCCAAAAAAAAAAATACAAAGAAAAGAGAAAAGGCGGGGGATGGAGGGATGTGGCTTTTGGAGTTTTGGCAGTGTCTTTCCAAAGAGAGAGAGAAGAAGGTATTTTTGTCAAGGGAAGCAGTTTTCTGTATGGGAGGGTGGCCTACGCCAGCACTCCCATGTGTCTATCTCCCTCCTCTTTAAAACAAGGGGGTAGAGGTGTCTTTTCACATGGGGAGGAAAGAGATAGACTCATGGGAGTGCTAGCGTAGGCCACACTCATGGACAGAGAACTTTTGCCCTTTTGTCAATTAGAGAGAGAAGAGAGTACTTTTGTCATTTAAAAAAATTTGACAAAAAATGTGGAGTACGTACGAAGAGGGTACTTTTGTCATTTAAAAAAATTTGACAAAAAATGTGGAATACGTACTTTTATAGGATATATATATATATATATATATATATATATATATATATATATATATATATATTTCTGATTCTCTGACTACAATAAACATTCACTTCTTCTCACTTGGCTTTTTAAAATACTAGGTTATCCCCATTAATGATATATTTTCATTTTTTTTTAATTTTTTTTAAATGGGAAAGAGAACGCTACTTGGGCGCATGCAGTCATTTCGTGTGCCCCCTGTGCCCTTAGGATTTTTTGCCTTAATTTTCATGGGACGCGGTGGTCATTTCACAGGTGGCGTTCTTTCTCCCATTTTAAATTTACCTAAAGTATGAATTAGGATGATCTAACCATGTATTTGCGTAATTTAGAATGCTACTCCCTCCATAATTGTATTTGCGTAATTTAGAATGCTACTCCCTCCATAATTAAGAATGCTACTCCCCCTCCCCCCCCCCCCCCCCCCCACCATGTAATGAATCAAATGGTAAGATGTAAAAATATCTAGGTAAATGCATTAAATGCTTGGAGTAGACTATCATTTTGAAGAGCATACACTATAGTAGTTCATACCCAATCAGCCCTAACTATCAAGATCTCCTCACTCTTGAATTTCCACTATCAAGAAGACACAAAAATTTATAGTGCTTCTAAGCTAATAGAATCTCTTATGTTGGATCTATTAGAACATATTAAAAATGACAAACCAAATCATATGTCATGAAGCTTGTTCTTAATTGTCTTCAATCTTTAACTCAACTTGCTTCCAATTTCTGAAAATTTTAAACACATGCTTGGTCCTTAGCTCTTTATAAAAAGAAAAAGAAAAAAACTTGTCCAGTATAAGCTTAGGAGATGTGTTGAAGCGTGACACAATATGGTAGACCATTTAGGAAGCCCTTCCAAAACGAAGTTGTGTAAAAGAAATTCCTTAGTATTATCGTAACATTGTTGTATTTTCCCAAATCTTTCAATAGTTTGGAAGTTGGTATTTGTAGTGAATTATAGGGGAGATGGTAAGGGTGTCAATGTGTATCGAGTATACCGAAACTGTTTCTGTACCAAATTATTGATATCAAACCGTACTGAATGATGGTAAGGGTATCAATGTGTACAGAGTATATTGAAGCCGTTTCTGTACTGAATTATTGATATTGAACCATACTTAATAAATTCGACAAGGTATCGATATAGGATATATGTACCGAATCAATATTCGGTATGGTATCGGTGCAGTCCATACTACTGAAAATACACCATACTGAACCGATACCGTAATGAAATACCTATTTTAATTTGAACCGAATTATACCAAACTGATTCGATACGGTATCAATATGAAATATCTGTACCAAATTGGTATTCAGTATGGTATTGATATGAAGCATATGTGCAATGTACCAAACTGAAACGGTGCCAATATATTGAAACTATACCGATTGACATCCTTAGGAGATGGGAGGGGGAGAAGAATATACATATTCAAATTAAGGAACTACCCTTGCCCAAAAATAAAATGAGAATTAATTATGAGAATGCAGTTCTAATCTTACCTCTGTCGAAGCGTGTGGAATAAGAAACACATAATATCCCTAAATCAACTATCCATGACGAATTTAACACTGAGAATCCCTTGCCCATGAATAGGGGTGTCAATTGGTCTGCTTGTGGGCTATCAGTCCGGTTCCTTAACAGTTTTTGGCCCTACGGGGTCAAGAGTAGAATCGGATTAATAAGTTAATTGGTTCCAAACCTGAGATCTAGGACCATTAACTAATGGGTGGGCCGGTTCCAGTTCCTAAACGGTTCCAGGAACTCCCCAACAAAAAAAAAATTCCTTAAAACAAGTTACATACATTCAATAATATTATAATAAGATACTAATATCATTTACATGAGATATGCAACCCAGAATCAATTTTTTCTCTTCAAATCACAGAACTAGTCCATATTACCTCTTGCTTTGTATTCAATTAATATATATGACACGATACCACCTTGTTAAGTTAGGATTATTTTAAGTAGTTCTTAAGTTAGTATTCCCAACTGGACCTTTAGATTAACAATCAAATCTTTGGTAAAATAGTACATATAACAAGTGGTACCAATCAAAATGAAAGACTAAAAATAAAGGGTTTGACTTTAACTCTTATGACCTTAAGTCTTAATAATTATATAATATATAAGATTAGGATGTGATTTTGTTCCGGTTCCACCAGTTCCTAATTGTTAGATTCGAAATCAAATCAATAACTTATCAGTAGATCTATAACCAGATCAATAAGCTATTGAGTGGGTCGGTGTCGGTTCCGGTTCCTAGTAGGTCAGTTCCGATCCAGTTTCCAATTCTAGTCCAAAATTAATACCCTTAGTTCCAATGGTTCCTAATTGGTAGATCCGGAACTAGACCAATAACTTATCAATAGAACCAGCCCCAGACCAATAAGCTATGGGGCGGGATGGTTTCGATCCCTTGACCCGAATCCTGGTTCTAGTCCAAAATTGACACCGTTGCCCATGAGTATCTTATTTTTTTTATGTTTTGGGATGAATATCTAGAACAATGGGGAGAGTATTATAAACTTCGGATCCTAAGAGGCAAAATAATAATGACCTTAGATGGGTGATTGAACCCCACTATATGGGCGGATGAAAATTTTCTCCACCAAAAAAATGTTATCTGTGTAATGTTTATCTTAGATCATCTTGAGAAAATTAGTACATTAATAGCACTGGATACTGATAGTATGATATAGAATGTATGTCCAATTATGTTTGGTTGGCAAGAAATGGATAGAAAAGAAGAAAAAAAAATTTTCATTTTTTAAAGGGAAAATTACTTGTACACCCCAAGTACTTTGGGTCAATTGCTTGATAACCCCAACTTTTCAACCTATTATTTGAACACCCCTTGCTTCTTACTATTTCTTACAAATAGCTCCTATCCGTTATTCAATCACCGCTTAGTGATGATGTCATAAGTTAGAAAAATCCTAAATGTCCAAACTACCCTTTAAGGATAGTGAAGGTGACCCTATTGCCCTTCTTCTTCTTCCTCTAGTTGGGTTGGGTGATTTAGGGCTTTTGAGGCTACATTCTCACATGAGGGTTAGGTTTTCTGATTCTCACTTCTTCTTCCTCTGCGACTCGTCCATCCTTGTCAAACCACACCTAAATTGAAAGTTCATTGAAATTCTGGTCCTCGCTTCCAACCTATCCCTCCACACCTTGCGGCGGGGTCGTCATGGGTCGAGTTCATCTGAGCCACCATGGGCTTCACCAAATTGAACGTAGGAGATGCCGGAGCTACAAAAGGTGGTGATGCTGCCATTTGGAAGTTGATCCATTTGTCGGAATCAACAGTAGAGGTATTAGATTCATCCCATTTGGATATAGTCGCAGGATGGAAATGGTGGCAGTGAATTGGGAAGAAACCAAAACAGAACACCCAAAAAGAGCAAAAGTCATTGGAAATTCCAATATCATTCATTTCATCTCCCAAAACAAGCTGCAAAATAGGGATTTTGTTTCAAAGTGACTTTCAGGAGCCAACATGTGCAAGATTTCCTGAAAATAATGAAGTTTGCTAGCGATTTCCAAGCACCAAAGTTGAACGACGAGAATAGGAAGAAATATTAAAAGGGGAAAGGAGATTTGGGGCCTGAGGTGGGTTTGGCGGTGGTCACTGGGAGTGCAAGGTAAGGGCAGCAAGGATGGCAGGGGCAGGGGCAGGGGTGGAGAGGAGGACGGCGGTGGGGGGTGGCGTGAAGTTCAGGGGGTAGGGGTGGGTGGGTGGGTTGCCGCAAGAGGTGTGGTTGCAGGAGAAAGAAGAAGTTCGGAATTTTAACTTCACTATTTTCAATTGAATAGATGACAAGGGTAAAATGGACTTTTCCAATCAACCACTAATAGCAGACTAACACTGTTAGGTTTCATTGGGCGTCAAGTAATTGTTTGAAAAGTTGGGTGTATCAAGCAATCAAGTGTCAACTCTTTTTTTTTATATTTTTTATGAGAAGAAACCTTATATTACTTAAAGCAAAATATGTATATCATTGGAATTTGGAATAGTACAACTCTTATTGACCTTAGATCTAGCCAAACCCAACACCGTTTTATATAAGGTTTTGTTACTACACCATTTAAAACTAACAGTAGAAAAGTTTGCATTTGCCTCATCTAAACTAAAGTAGTGTTTAAGTAAGTTCCAAGGTAAATACATTTTATCACTTGGATAAAATAAAGAACAAAGATCTTTGTTGTAGCACCACACTTCTTTGAGTTGGATATTAGCCTTCACAGCTTGTTTCCACCCTTGCAAGAGTCCGTCAAGTTTTGCCTCCTTCTCATTAGTGGTTATTAGTTTGCCTGCAGGTGTCAAACCCTCTTGGCCATCTATCAGAATTGAACAAGCCCAGCTGGTTGATCTTAAATCGGGGCCATAGATGCCTACACAAATTAAGCCAGGGAATTGCAACTAAGAGTTAGAATCTTGGTTCAATTCATGAGATGTGATAAACTATAAATACTCGGGGCCAATCCCGATCCGCCACGTGGTATGGCATGAAGAGAGGATGACTCAGACTCGGCTACATCAAGGCTCATCCGTTGAGCCCAAGAGGAAGAGACCTAGTAGGTCACTCCAGGACTAAGATCACTACACAGGTCGACTAGGGCGTCACCACCCAAATCTACATCATCTTGTAGGCAAGGGGATCTTATCCCAATGGAGATGCTCCTTACCCGTGCACGACTCTCAAGGATCTTATCTAACACTTAAGGATCACGCATGTCTATCTGTGAGGGAACACCTTCCATACCCAGACTCTACCTCCCAAGAGGAGGAGATCTACTACGTGATGGACTCTATTACCAAGGAAGCCTATCACCAACTACCTGGACTCTCCACACCACCATTATCAACTATAAATACCCAAGTATTCTACCCCATTGATCCATCTTGAATTTCAGTAATTCATCTGTTGCTGAGAGAGATTTACTTAGGCATCGAAGAGTCCTAGGCCAGAACCACGCCGGTTCTCCTTTGCCCCCTGACGTCCTTTTACAGGTTGCAGCATCCGAAGGACCAATCGACGATTTCTTGACGCAACAAGATGAGCGTATGCATGGTGAGGATGCATGTATAGTATGAGATGGGGGTTGAATGCGTAACTCATCAAGCCATCGAAAGTTAGGTCTATCAACCAAAGTATCAAACATAACCAAATGATCCCAATATACTTTGTGCCGCCCTACTATTTATCAGTTGCACGAAATAAATTCTCCCGCAGATCACATTGCAAAGTGTCTATGTATCGTAGCTCATTTCTGTTCCGTCATTCCCAGTTTCCATGTGAGTATAATTCCCGGCAAGAAACCCAACGGTTTTCTCTTCCGAATTTAAAATCTCACCTTGCTTCTCTATCTTCGCAAGTCTATCCTCTTAAGAACCAAGAAACCTCCTCTATTCTTCAGTATTCTTCTATATCAAATTTTGATTGACAAGGCCAGGCCGCCAGACCATAGGAGAGAGATTAGCTCCAATGGTAGAGAAGAAAGAACCCATAGGCCTCAACAGAGACACGCTAAAGACTTACCTTCTTGCTGTCCATCTTCCAAACCTGATAAACCCTCAAAGATCAAACTCGAAGATCGACGTCACCTCTGCAAGTTCTCATCCAAAGATGATGCCGGTGCTGACGAACCCTCCAAACCTACCTTCACCGGAATCACCGATTTCGATTCTCTACCTTCAAAATCTAACATCACTGCGAGTGTCGGAAAGCCTTTAGAACCTTCCTTCACTGGAATCCATAATTTTGAATCTCCACCTGCAAAGATTAAAGTTGTTGGAGGAGGTAATGAAATTATAGACATTCTCAATGAATTGAGCTCAAGACTCGAATACATGTTGATTGAGAAGAAATGAGACACTAAAGCTGCTGAATCAGCTGGGAATATGTTGATTTTGGGTACAAATGAAGTGCAGAAGCGGAATGATGAGAATGCCGATGTTGCGGAGTATGAGAATGCTTCTTCTTCATCTTTCTCTATCGAATCTTGCAAGTCCGATAACTCATTGGGCGCTGCTCAGGAGTCTAGTGTAGGTGATAACGTTGAGATGGTTGTGGAGGAACATGAGGACTTTTGGGATGCAGAGAGTGAGTCGGAGGGTAACAGTTTCAATATTAACTGAAGGGATACGGGTAAGGGAGAATTGAAATTTGATACCAGTAGAGTTGATGACAATGTAGTATCCCTAGCGAATTATGCTGTTTCAGATAGTAGTCATGGTGGTTGCGTGATTTTAAGCAGCGGTAAATCGGGTGAACGAGTAAAGCCACGAACTGGTGGTGTTGAGGAGAAAGTTTGTACTGCTCCTTCTGTTGATACATCGGATGATGGTGGTAGTGATTTTGTTTCTGAGGATGAATTTACTATTAATTTGAATGGTGCAAAGTCGACATACATGTTACCTGGTATCAAGGGTACACCCGTCTTTCTCTCATGAAGATTATACTTGGCACTCAAGTCTCAGATGTGATATAGAATCTCTCCAAGAATGGCAAGCTGGAATTGATATCACATGTGACATAGAATGCAATCTCAGGGAATATTTCTCTCTATAGTTTCCATATTTTATGTGACGTACTTTCTATATTTTATGTGATCTATTACCATGTAATTGTACCATTATATGTACTCCCTTTGAGAGGAGATAATTAATCAATGAAATCAATCTTCACTATCTAACATGGTAATCAGAGCCTAACTCCAACGAGACTTCTTCTTTCCTGGTTCTCCTTTTTTTTATTTTTTATTCCATCATGACTAAAGGACAGCTCTCTTCCACGGTGGTTGGGGCTATCACCTCTTCTTCTGAGATGCCCAATCTTCCAACCTTCCCCAATGCACACCATTATATCTCAATAAAACTCACCTCTAAAAACTTTCTCTACTGGCAAACTCAAGTGGAGTCGTTCTTGATGGCCTAGGACTTTTTGGCCATGTCGATGGCAGTTCTCTCTGTCCAGCCGAGCCAATAGCTGCACTTCAATGGCATCGGTAGGACTCTATGATCCAAAGTCTTCTCCTTGCATCCCTCTCTGAAGAGGTATTTTCATTGGTGCTTGGCTTAAGCACTAGCGGTGAGATTTGGACCACTCTTTGCACCTCCTTCTCAGCACCTTCGAAAAGCTACATCATGTCCCTCTCAATGGCACTTCAGGACCTCAAACAAAAGCCGGATGAAACTATTTCACAATTTATGCAGCGGGCCAAAGCCATAGCTGCCGAGCTTGCTGCCTCGGGCCATCCTTTGCGCCCCACCTAGTTCAACTTGCACATCTTTCGTGGTCTAAAAGCTGAGTTTCGACCAATGGTTTCCTCTCTTCTCACTCGGACAGACCCTATTGAGTACGATGACTTGCATGCCATGCTTCTCAATCATGAGTTTCTCAATGGCTTGTTTCTGAGTGAGCTATCTATCACTGAGACTCCAGCCTCTACGCCAGCCTTACCTTCTGCTAACACTGTTCAACGTAATGCTTCATCTACAGATTCTCTCTCGGCTCAGACCAACCGCGGTGGAAGGGGTGGCCGTGGTGGCCAATCTTATGGCCGTTTCTGGTGTTTAATATGTTGCCGCACTAATCACAGCACAGATCGATGCTTTTATCGCCAGCAGCCCTATGCTAACCAACAGCCTTCCCCATCATCTTCTCCATACCCTGTGGCCAATTGCACCTATCCCACCACCGTCCCTCCTTACCCCTCCAACCCGCCATTGCTACCCACTCCACCTGCCTATCATTCTCTACCTTGGTACCCAGATTCGGGTGCTACACATCACGTTGCCCCTGACCTTTATGGCTTTTCACAGTATGATGAGTATCATGGTAATGATCAGCTTCATGTTGGTAATGGTAAGGGATTGCATATTTCTCAACTTGGTCATTCATTACTTCCTACTCAGTCTAGTTGTTCTTTGCATCTGCACAATATTCTCCATGTTCCTGATATTAGTAAACGGTTACTTTCTGTTCATAAATTCGCAAAGGATAATAATGTGTATTTTGAGTTTCACCCCTCTTATTTTCTTGTGAAGGATTAGGTCACCAAGTCAATTTTGCTGTCTGGACTGAGTAAGGGTGGTCTGTATGAGCTTTCTGTGTCACCATCACCTTTTGCGCATTCTGCTGTCTTCACTTCACTTGATCTCTGGCATTGTCGTATGGGTCATCCCCATGAACGTCTTCTTCGCTCTATGCTTCGCTCCAATAATTTGCATTTTTCACCTACTCGTTTGTCATCATTATGTAGTGCTTGTTAGTTGGGTAAAGCTAGTAGATTAACTTTGCCTGTTACTGGCAATCGTAGTTTATTTCCTTTAGATCTTGTTTTCAGTAATGTCTGGGGTCCATCCCCGTCTTCTTCATGTAATGGACACAGATATTATATTATTTTTGTTGATGATCATTCAAAATATATTTGGTTCTATCCTCTTGTGCAAAAATTTGATGCGTTCACTGTTTTCATTCAATTCAAATCTATGGTTGAACGTCTCTTTGAGCAAAAAATAAAGTTTGTTTAGACAGGCTGGGGTGGGGAGTTTTGTACCCTTCCATCTTTTTTTAAGCAATTGGGGATTGTTTAGCAGTTGTCTGCTCCCTATACCGATGAGCATTAGGGTAGTGTTGAGCGTCGTCATAGACATATTGTCGAGACGGGTCTCATACTTCTTATGCAAAGTGGGGTTCCACAGATTTACTGGCATTTTGCATTTGAAACAGCTGTCTTTCTCATTAATCGGATGCCGTCCTCTGTTACTAATGAAATATCTCCATATCAACTTGTTTTTCACAAGGCACCCGATTATGAATTCTTACGTGTTTTTGGTTGTCGTTGTTTTCCCTACCTTCGTCCTTACAATAATCATAAGATGGATTTTCAGTCTGCAGCTTGTGTGTTTTTAGGATATAGCACTTCTCATTATGCTTATCAGTGTTTCAACCCATCTACGGGTAAATTCATTATTGCTCGGCATATTAGGTTCGATGAAAATATTTTCCCTTTTTCAGAGTCAGTGCTTGGTGCACCCCATGCGGTTTCTTCTCCTTCACAGCCGTGAGGTGTTGCACCAGTTCGTCTTCCTCCTATTGGTGCGCCCTTACCAAATCCAATACCACCTTCTCCTTTACATACACCACAGCCTCAATCACCACCTAGCAGCCGAGCCAGCCCAAATATACCATCATTGCCACCCTCCCCCCAACCGAGCCCAACACCACCAACACCACCGCCTTCCCCCCCAGCCAAGTACCATCCCCTTCAGGATATCTATGCTTCCACTTTGCCCATTACACATCGATCTAGTACTTATGCTGTGACTAATGCTTCTGAAAATATTGTTGAGCCTACATGTTTTACGCAGGCATCAAAAAGTGCAGAGTGGCGAGCAACAATGACTGAGGAGTTTAATGCATTGTTGCGGAATGGTACATGGCGTTTGGTATCCCCTGCACCTAACCAGAATTTAATAGGTTGCAAGTGGGTCTTTCGAATTAAGAGGAAGGCTGATGGAAGTTTGGAGCAATACAAGGCCAGGCTGGTTGCGAAGGGGTTTCATCAGCAACAGGGGCTTGACTACGGGGAAACTTTCAGTCCTGTGGTTAAACCCACAACTATTCGTAGTGTGCTCTCTATAGCGGTGTCTCAAGTCTGGCAGGTTCGCCAATTGGATGTACACAACATGTTTCTTCATGGGCGGCTTGAGGAAGAGGTTTACATGACACAGCTGCCGGGTTTTGTGGATCCTAATCGGTCTCAGCATGTTTGTCGACTTTAGCGTTCTCTTTATGGCCTCAAATAGGCACCGCGGGTGTGGTATCAACGCCTAACAACATTTTTGATGCATCTTGGTTTTGTGGGGTCCAAGACGGATACTTCTCTTATGATTCGTCGCCAAGGCAGCTAGGTTTGCTACATTTTGATTTATGTAGATGATATTTTAATCACATGCAATGATCAGCCTGTAGTTCAATCTCTTCTACACCAGCTTTCGAAGGAGTTCTCAATCAAGGATTTGGGCCCATTGCACTTTTTCTTAGGCATTGAAGTGAAACCTCATTCCAGAGGCTTGTTGTTATGCCAGACACGCTATATTTCAGATCTGCTACATCGGGCTGGTATGGACAATTGCAAGCCTGTGTCCACGCCAATGTCCACTACCAAGCCTGCATCTGACTCAGGGGGTAAAGCAATGCCAAATCCCACAGACTACAGGTCAATCACTGGGGCCCTACAGTATGTGATCCTTACACATCCTGATGTGTCTTTTTCTGTGAATAGGGCGTGTCAATATATGCACTCCCCCACGATTGAGCATTGGCAGTTAGTTAAGCGCATATTGCACTATCTCAAGGAGACCAAGACCCATGGTTTGCTTTTTGAAAAGTCCTCCTCCCACACCCTTCAGGCGTTCTCGGATGCGGACTGGGCCGGGGACAGTACTGATCGCAAGTCTACTGGCGGATTTGCTATTTTTCTCGGGAAAAATTTGATCTCTTAGAATTCTAGAAAGCAGCGCACTGTGGCGCGGTCATCTACTGAGGCGGAATGCAAGTCCCTGGCTGATGCGGCAGCCGAGCTTATTTGGCTGGAGTCCCTATTCTGCGAGTTGGGGTTCCCCTTGGACGGACCACCTATCCTCTGGTGTGACAACCTAGGGGCTACATATCTCTTGGCAAACCCGGTATTCCATGCTCGCATGAAGCATGTCGAGATCGACTTCCACTTCGTGCGGGACCGGGTTGCCAAACGCCAGCTTCAGGTGCAGTTTATTTCTACCAAGGACCAGCTAGCTGATACACTCACAAAACCGTTGGGCATGACTTGGTTCCAGTTCATCCGTGACAAGCTGAAGATTCGCGTCTCGGAATCTCCACCTTGAGGGGGTGTATCAAGGGTACACCCGTCTTTCTCTCATGAAGATTATACTTGGCACTCAAGTCTCACATGTGATATAGAATCTCTCCAAGAATGGCAGGCTGGAATTGATATCACATGTGATATAGAATGCAATCTCAGGGAATATTTCTCTCTATAGTTTTCATATTTTATGTGATGTACTTTCTATATTTTATGTGATCTATTACCATGTAATTGTATCATTATATATACTCCCTTTGAGAGGAGAAAATTAGTGAATGAAATCAATCTTCACTATCTAACACCTGGGAAAATTGCAAAGATGTTGTATCCACACCAGCGGGATGGCTTGAAATGGTTGTGGTCTCTTCATTGTTGTTGGAATTTTTCAAAATATTGATGTGGACTTTTAGTCCCACATCGGCTATGAAAGGAAAGCTCATTGGGTTTATATGTGTTAGTAGTAAGTAGTTATTATTATCACATGTAATGCTAAAAGAGATTGTACGGTGCACTTGCGAGCGATGACGGTAACCGTCCGAGCGTGTATGCGTGCGTGCGTGCGTGAGGCGCAATGTGGCGCTTTGATGGCGCACTTTGCACCGCGTCGCGTCGCATCGTCGCAGTATGTCGCCTTCATCTTTTCGGGATCGGCGTTTCCGATCAAAGGGTGCTTAGGATCGATCCGACCGTTGGATCGGTGGCGATCAAAGAGGAGTGCAACCCTTGGTTTAACATTGACCCCAAGAGTTGCAGCCACACGAACAGCCAAGGGAGCCCAGCCCAATAGTCATGACACAGTCGGTCAAGCCATATGAGCCAATGGGTGTGACCCATCCGAACAGGCCTTGTGGGCCTATAAATGGGCCACGAATTCTCTCGATCCAAATATCAAAAAAATCTCTGATAGCTTCACGGTGTTCTGTCCCTGCAACCAAGATTGATCACTTTGATTTATCTTGGGAGGCGGTTTGCTGCAACCCTTTGCGGGATTAGGAGGGTGCAAATCTTGTGTCTTAAGGACAGAACGATTTCGTTCGACTCAGGCCTTCTTTCTGTCCTCTCCTTTTTGTTCAGATTTCTAACAATTGTCATGGTAGCGGAGGAATTTTAGGGGATGACATGGGTTTGGGGAAGACAATGCAGGTAAAATGTGGATACTTTTCTCCAGGATTAAGTGTTGCTGAGGAATTTTGAGTTTGTTTGGCCTTTAAAGTTCAATTATAGTCTATCCCCCACATTCTAAATGCTTGGATATATGCTGAAAGTATTATTTGAGTGCTTCACAACATAAAGACAGAAAAAGCTTGCAGTAACACAAGAAAGCCTGATAAAAATCCACATAATTGGTTAAGTTTTTATTTTGCTCACCATAATAAGTTAAATCCATTTTCTTTGATTAACTTGCTGAGCAAATTAATTTGAGTTCAAAAGAAAAAGGAATTCTCAAGTGACAAGTCTGCCAAAATATGGATGTGCACTTCGTAGACCCAATCAGTCTTTCTAATTTGTATTATTTAGTTAGATTACAATATGCTTGTCTACTCCCAATAGTGAAAAAAATTTGAAACTATATAATTCTGAAAATTATCACCATATTATGCTTTTCTTAACATGTCTAAAAGAAAAGAAATGGCAACTATGTTTTATAAGACCTCTCAAAGACTTTCGTTGTTCTGATGTGTTTCATCAACCACCTGATATTGGGCATTGGTGCATATCCAATTTTTCATTTTGGAGGGGGGGGGAATGATATATCATTCTAATATTGTATCAGAATAATGTTCATCAGGCTAATTCAAAGTCGATTCTCTGTGATATTGAGAGAAAATGTCACTGGTAGAGTACCATAACAAACATTTATCATACCGTATAATCAATTCCTCCTCGGCTGGGCAAGCTTGCTTAATCTCTTTAGATTTTGTACTGATGCAAACCTGGCATTTGTCAGGTATAACATCCCCTTTGCAACGGAAGAGGCCATAAATTGCATATGGGTTGCCCTAGCAATAGGGGTGGGGTAGGGAAAATTATCTTCTCCAGTTTCTTGCCCGGCCTAATTCCCCAGTTCCTCTAATAGGGTGGTGGTGCACCTCACTCTGGCATAGTATTTGGGTAGGGGTAGGGTGGTCCTTCCAGCTCCCCCTTGTTAGAGGAATTGGGTAACTGGGCCGGGCAGGGAACTAGAGGGGATAAAGATCCGTGAAGTTAGATGGGGTTGCAAGAGGAGGAAGAGACGAAAGAAGAAAGAAGAAAATAAAGAAGGGTATTGAATGAATTAGCCCTTTAATTATCCCCTCCAATTCGTGGGCACCTCCAATTCCTCTAATAAGAGAGAGTGGACCCCACATTGGGCAATGTTTTGATAGGGTGATCATTTTAGCCCCCTTGTGAGGAATTGGAGGAATCGTTATCCCCTTTAATTCGCTGCCCCTTTCAATTCCTCTAATTCCTCACATGGGGGGGGGGGAGATGACCACCCTACCCCCTGCCTGAAAACACTGTCCAAGATAGGGTCCATTCCCCCCTATCAAAGGTATTGGAGGGATTAAAATCCTCTACAATGCATAATCCGGCGGAGCACTGACGGAGCGCCCTTCACTGATCGACACCTGGAAAAAAAAAATCTAACGGTTCTAATTGTTTTCTCAACTCTCACCCCATATTAAGACCCATTTTGAAGAATACCCGCCTCCGGTTGGAGGAATATCCACCCCAGCTGAAAAGAAATGGGTACCAACACGTTGCCTAAAATCAGGATTTAAAATGGAAAAAAGATTTCCCTCCCTCTTTCCTCTCTCTCTCTCTGTAAGAGTCCCGATTCGGTTATTTCCTCTCTCGACACGTAGTAGAACCTCGCTCTCCGAGAAGCTCACGAACCTCACTATCAATACAATTGGTGGGACTCGCAACAAGGTAATTTCTACTTCTTCTTTTTCTTGCAAATAGGAGTTTATTCTCTTTAGTCCTTGACACATCTACAAAGGGTTAATGCTTCTACAAAGATTTTTCTCCCTCTTTCCTCTCTCTCTATCAAAAAATCCCAGGCATTCGGTTTTTTCCTCTCTCTCTCGACTCATAACATCCAGTGGTGTTTATTATATGTTTCCCAACCGAAAAAACAGAGTTTGGTGGATAGTGGACACTCCATAAGAATTAATTCAAAGAGTATCTATGAAGAGAAAGCTCCTCGATTTGTTCCATTATTTTTCTCTCTGTTATAAGCTGATTTCATTCATTAATACCGAAAAAATATAACAAAGTGCTATTACATGTAAATAGTTTATTTTTTTCCTGGATATGAACCTGGCCATGTTGGTGTTCCCGGCTCCCGTTGATTGATTTCAAGAAGCGATCGAGAGACGATAAGCCACCACATTTTCTCCCCTTGAAACGTTTTTTACTATTACAAATTCAGAAAGATAGGCCTCCATTGCAAATTCAAAAAGACAATAAATTACCATCAGTGAAAGCCAAACACGCATTGATGCCTTGGAACCCCATTACCTTTTTATCAAACCGATAGATTTACTAATAAGATCTTGAGAATTTAGGCTTTTGATTCTCTGCATCAGATCACAAATCATTTCTTGCACAGAGAAGAGAAGAGAAGACTATAGAGAAAGAGAATAAACATACAATAGCAACGATGAACAAGTAAGATTTTGAGGTTAAAACATGAAACTTCAAACTGGTGTAGGTGACTTACTACGTGTAGGGACTAGAGGGGTTACTAGGGATGGTAGGTTAGGTTGTGTGGGGGAAGGAAGCAGAAGAGGGAATTTGAGTTTCTTGATTCTTACATAACCACCCACTCTTGTCAGTGACGCCGCCGTTGCCGCCGTGAACTGAAGGGAACCATTTTAGAGTTTTTTCCTCTCCATTGTATTTGTCATGTATATTTGGTTTGTTTTGTTGTATGAGTTGGGTTGGGTTTTTTTTTTTTTTTAAATCTATGGTTTAGCTGCATAGTATTATCCTTTTCTTTCCTTTGCTGAAATTCTGAATTCATTGAAATTTTTATCATATAGCGTGCAGCCATTTAGCTTCTCTGTTATGTTGTCCTTACTTTCATCCCCTCCCCCTCCCCTTCCCCCTCTTAAAATACATTACTTTTGATATATCTTTTGTCTCATCCCCCAAAACAATATCTAAATTGTTTTTTTCATGTGTGTTATTTGTGGAATTCAGATACTGTGGTTAGTTTGAATATAGAATCATGGAAAAAACAACAAGAAGTCCCGAGGTTGAGTTAGGTGAAGATGTTGAGTGTAAGCCTCAAATCGGTATGTTGTTTAATACAGAACAAGAGGCTTATGATTTTTACAACAAATATGGAGGAAGTGTTGGTTTTAGTATAAGGAGAGATTTTGCAAATAAGAGCGGAAAGACAAGACAACCATAACTTCACGGAGATTTGTATGTTACAAATCGGTGTCGCACAAAGATAAGAGGGACATTGACACAAGTAAGCCACGAGTGAGATAAGAACAATGTGCCCGGCGGATGTCCATATATTTGTTAGAGAATGGGAAATACAAGTGTCGTGACTTTATAGAAGAACATAATCACATTCTTCATCTTCCAAATACTACTCATATGATGCGTTCACAGAGAAAAATTTTAGACATACATACATATGAAATTGATTTGGCGGACGATTGGGATTAAACCTAAGTCCATGTTTGAGTATATGGGTAGGCATGCGGTGGGAGGGAGAACCTTGGCTACACTAGTCAAGATCATAAGAACTATCTCCGAACTAAAAGACAACGTTCACTAGCCTATGGTGAGCCAGGGAGTTTGTTGAGGTATTTTGAAAACCAAAGTAGTATCAATCATTCATTTACATACTCAATGCAATTGGACAATGATGAACAGATAACTAATATTTTTGGGCTGATCCGAAGATGAGAATTGATTATGCACAATTTGGCGATGTTGTTAGTTTCGACACCACATTTTGCACAAACAAAGAGTATAGGTCATTTGGGATATTTGTTGGGTTTAATCATCATAGAGGAGCCATTATATTTGGGGCTGCACTTTTATATGATGAGACAATTTGAATCTTTCAAGTGGTTATTTGAGGCATTTGCGGAAGCACATGGGCGTAAGAAGCCTATCACCATCTTCACGGATCAAGATGTGCTATGGCAAAGGCATTAACCGAGGTGTGGCCTGAGACATGGCATGGGCTGTACTTGGCACATAATGCAAAATGGCATTAAGCATCTCGGTAACTTGATGAAGGATGGCTCGCACTTTCTTGGAGATTTGAAAAAATGTATATTTCAATATGATGAGGAAATACAGCTTTGAGGATGAATGGCAAAAATTGCTTAAGAATTATGAAGTGGAGAATAATTCATGGTTGCAACGTATATATGGTTTAAAATATAAATGGGCAAAGTGCTATATGAAAAATACCTTCACATTAGGTATGGAGTACACAACTTAGTGAGAGTTTGAATAAGTGACATGAAGGATTATTTAAAATCCACTTTGGACATTGTGCAATTTTTAAGCATTTTGAACGGGTTGTGGATGCTAAGCGAGCCAACGAGTTAAAAGCTGAGTTTGATTCAAGAAACAAGCTTCCAAGGAGAGTGAACTTGGTGTCACCTGTCATAAAACAAGCTGCGGAAGTCTATACTCCTTTGACTTTTGAACTCTTTCAAGAGCAGATGGATTGGGTTAGTGCTTGCCTCATCAAAAACAAGAATGAAAGTAATCTCATGTCTGAATTTTTTGTTGGTCTTGTCGAATCAAAATGTGAGTACAAAGTATGTTGTAACCCATCTGAGCTTATGATTAATTGTAGTTGCAAGAAATATGAGACATTTGGGATTCTTTGTTGTCATTGTTTGAAAGTTTTGGATGTGCTAGATATCAAGTGTATACCTCTAGCTTATATTTTGAAGAGATGGACACGGGGAGCAAGAAGCTTGGTAGTGACAGACAATGAGGGAAAACAGGTTGAAGAAGATAGTAACTTAGATAGTTCACAACGATATAGGCGTATAATGCCTGAACTTGTTAAAATGGCATCACAAGCTTCAAATTCAGCTGAGGGTTATGCTTTGGTAATGCAGGTTACAAAAGAGTTACGTATACAACTTGATTGTATCACAGCATCTAATGGCCCACAAGTGGTTGTCCCTGATGAGGTCCCTATGTTTGCAGTAGGGCTGAAGAAGAAAGAAAAATGTCCAAGTGGTAGACGGAAGAAGAGTAGGATAGAAAAACAAGGAAAAAAAAAGAAAAGAAGCTGAGACAAGAAACACTCAAGTGTCACAAGAAATTCATTCAGCTCTGCGAACCAGGGTACATTTTCAATGTCGAATGTACAGATTACCTTCAACAGATGGATGACAATATTAGCTTCACTTCACTGTTAACGGTATTTCGTTTAATGATTCACATTTTCCTATTTTTTTAATGTACTGGATTAACTTTCAATGATTCAGACATTGATTTTAATATTTTTTTTTCATTCTTGTATTTGTGCAGGGAGGAACCTCTATGTATGATCTTTCCTTAGCTATATCATCTCAACCATCAACAAACCTAAACCTGCACAATTTCCAAGAACAAGATTAAACAGCTTATGGGTTCCTCTTAGATGTGGATAGATTATAGAGGATAATGGTGGGGTTGGGTTTTTTTGTCTATGGTTGAATTGCATAGTATTTTTCTTTTCTTTCCTTTGCTGAAATTCTGAAAATACATTACTCCTGTCCATCTTACACCCCCTCCCCCCTCTTAAAATACATTACTTTTGGTATATCTTTTGTCTCATCCACCAAAACAATATCTAAATTATTTTTACCTGTGTGTTATTTGTGGAATTCAGATACCATGGTTAGTTTTTTCATATGTTTTATTTTCTTTGTATCTCGCTCTCTCTTTTCGAACACGGTTAGAGTGGAATGCTCTTTCATCATAATGTAGAGGTATGTTTATTTATCGTATCTCGGTCTCTCTTTTTTGTTTGTATGTTCGGATCTAACATATTTTTTTACAGGTTGAGGCCTTAGCTCAAAATGGAAGAGCACCTAGGAATTATTTTCTAGGTTATGATGGTTCGAATCCATCGGTCTCAAGGATTGTAGCTTGTGAAGTTGGGTTTTGTTCAATCTTTCTTTAATTATGTCCTCTTTTTTTTCCCTTACTTTAGGTGGGGTGTATATGCTCTTAATTGTTGTTGTCTCTGTACTTGTTATGTCCTCAAATAGAGCTAATTGGAGGAAAGGATTCATGTAGCTGGCCCCATTTAGTTGGGATATTCTTGAAATGTTGTTGTTGTCGATTTTTTGGTGGTGGGACTTATTGAGTTGGAATTTGTTGCTTAGTTTGGAAGCATTTTATTTTTCACATTAGAGAAGCGTCTACGAGTTGTTGGACTGCTTTATTATTATTGCTATGCATTCGCACCGATTTTGAGTGATAGTTAATCTCAACAGTTGTAGGAAATCTATGAGTAGAGAAGATTCAAAAATTATAAATTTAATCTGAGATAGAACATAGATGGTAGGTCGCGCACAAGACAAAGAAAAGGACATACCTTCGCTAACCTTGGAATTTGATTGCATTTCTATATATGGGGTTGTGGAAAAAGTGAAGTAGCTAAGTGTTGACAGCTTTCAAAGTACTGGCATCACAGAGTGTTTAAACACATTTGCATGCTACTTTACATTTTTGAGATAAGATTTGATTTAAAGGACACTTTGTTAAGGGTAGTATTTCAGTTGTCTAAGTCAACTAATTTTTTTTTTTCTTTCTTATTTCTAACTTCCTAGTGGTTGGATGTTTCAAATATGTTTTTTTCCTTCTCCTCTGACTTGAAACAACTAAAATGTGGCATGTGAATAGGGTTTAAGCCCATGCCCATCTCTGCAAAATCAGGGATGTGTGTGTGTTTGTGTGTGTGTGAGAGAGAGAGAGAGAGAGAGAGAGTCATAAGTTTTCCAGATCTTTAACCACTGTCATCTATATAAAGAACACATGTCCGCTACCATTCCCATCTCTATGTGAATGAAGAATCCTCCCTCCCCAACATTGTACTCTTTTTTTCTCCCCCTCAGGGCAGCTTGCCATGTCCTTTTCTTTTCCTCATATGAAGAAAGGCTTCTCCCTTCCAAGAATGCGGTCGGTTTCTTCGTGTGATGGGTTTTGATTCTACTCCGCCCCCTTTTCTTTAGTCTCATTCTCTTGTTCTTGGGAAGCAAAATATATGTTCATGTGTGGAGGTGTTTGTGGCTGTATTTACATTCAAGCAAGGCATTTGAAATTTAATGTTCCACTTTTTCTCGAATATGTTTGCATGAATCTATTTTTGGGTATATTTATTAAGGGTCTTCTATTCTATATTTTAATTCAAATTTGAACCTCGGTGGCTGAATTTTCAGCCATGTTTTTCAATTGAGGTTCTAGACTCGATTTGGAACTTCTTCCAAGATTTTCTGTGCAAACTCCAAACCACAATGCTCGGATTAGCTAAAATCATGGGTGTGTGCTCGGTGTTGTTTGCGTGATGTAAATATCATTTGAATCTCCTTTAGTAGTAACTGATTCATTTATTTTCATTTTCCAGTTTGGCTGCACTTTGTTGTTGTTGTGTGTTGGAAATGTGGAAACTTATATGTTGGGAACAATGTATGAATCCCGATGGATTCGAACCATTGTACCCGTAATTCAGTGTGCTCTACCATTTTGAGCTAAGGATTCACCTCAAAAAAATACATGTTAAAACAATGCGATGAAGTAATTTAAACACATTTGCAAGGCATAACATTTGCTACTGCCTAAGTTCCCAAATCAATGAATTTGAAAGGAGACTAGCTCCTTCAGCTTCTTGTGTAGATAAGAAGACTAGTGATCCAAAGTTTCGAGTGAGAGACCAAAGAGGATATTGCATAGCCAACCCTCCGTTCCTAAAACTAGATTCATCTTCATTTGAAGAATCAAATGTGCTGATGTCCTTCCTCCTCAATTCCCATTCTTGTTGAAACTTCGCTTGTGACCCATTGTGGGAAGGCAAATTCTCATCAATCTTACACTTTTCTATCTTAAATTACTTGAAAAATGAACCAAAACCCGGATGTCCTGAAATACAAGTACACGATATATTCAACCTCCAGGAGACTCGACAGAGATAATTAGATCGCTTGAAAGAGGGAAACCAGTGGATCAAGAAAGTAGAATATGAACAGTTCCTTGAACACATTGTGATAGGAAAGGTGAACTATAAATTGCAATGGATTTTCTTCTTCCTACAAACTATATGTGAACATAAGAATTAGGCTAAAATTCAATCAATTCACAACCAATTTGTTCAAGCAAAAGAATCAATTTGAAGAGTCAAAACATTTGGAAGGAAAATTTTAGCCAGACAAAAATCAAGTTTTGCAATAACTATTTACAACATACAAAACCCCTCCCTCCTCCAGCGCCAATCCATCATCCCCAAAAAGGAAAAAAAAAAAAAAAAAAAAAAAACAAAGAACAAGAAGGGGAAAAAACTTACAGATTTCAATTTCTAAATCAGATAAAGAAGCTAATATATTAAGACTACCCCTCTTCAATATCAAAGACATAAAGGAGAAAAACTGATAAAACACAGTTTTCTACAAAGAAAGATTATCATAGAACACTAAAGAACTATACAAACAAAGAAACAAATACCATATAGGCTCATATTAATTCTTATGGAGTGTCCACATACTAAACTCTGTTTTTTCGGTTGGGAAACATATAATAAACATCATTGGGTGTTATGAGTCGAGAGAGAGAGAAAAGAGGGAGGGAAATCTTTGTAGAAGCATTCACCCTTTGTAGATGAGAATAAACTCCTATTTGCAGCAAAAAGAAGAAGTAGAGATTACCTTGTTGCAGAGTCCCACCAACTGTATTGATAGTGAGGTTCAGCGAGCTTCTCTGGAGAGCGAGGTTCTGTACTTCGTGTCGAGAGAGGAAATAACCGAATGCGACTCTACAGAGAGAGAGAGAGAGAAAGAGGGAGGGAAATCTTTTTTTCCATTTTAAATCCTGATTTTAGGCAACGTGTTGGTACCCATTTCTTTTCAGCTGGGGCGGGTATTCCTCCAACCGGGGGCGCGTATTCTTCAAACTGGGTCTTAATATGGGGTGAGAGTTGAGAAAACAATTAGCACCGTTAGATTTTTTTTTTTCCAGGTGTCGATCAGTGAAGGGCGCTCCGCCAGTGCTCCGCTAGATTATGCATTGTAGAGGATTTTAATCCATTGGAGGTGCTCATGAATTGGAGGTGATAATTATTCGGAATTGAAGGGGGGCAGAGAATTGGAATTTGAAGGGGATAACAATTCTTATTAGCGTCACCACTTAACGGAAACACACTACCGGTGTAATTTTTGAAATGCAGGAAATATAGTGTAATTAGAGCATAGTTCAGGGGAAGATGTGTAACTTTCCCTAATTCTGATACACGAAGGCAACACTAGGTCAATAGTGTGTACTCTTTCGATCTCGAAGCGTAACAGACGTTAGTGATGACAGTCATGACACTCGACCTAGGGTTTTTCCTTCTCAGCTCGTCTCTGGTTCAATCTTGAACTTTGTATCTACCGACCACATTCGCCGAGAATCAAGCTTCTACAACCCTCAATACATTACTGGCTGGGTAAGGGGACGTACTTGATTTTGTTCTCCTGCACCCTTTCTGTGATTCATGGTTTGAGATCTCTAGTATCATCCTTTTTTTTTTTGTTTTCTTTCTTTTTTTGGTAGATTTGTTGGATTAGTTAACCGCATTGTTCTTTAGACGATAGATGAATTCCACAAACCGGTCTGTTGCTTAGCTAGCTACATTTCTGGAAAACTTTTCTTATTTACTCTTGTCATGCAGTTTGAAACTAACAATCTCTCGCTATTTCGTTGTTTCTTTTCCGTTTGTTTTTTCCATCTGGGTTTTTTTGTTTTGGTAAGATTTCATCTGGGTTTAATTTGGATTTTTGACAGGTTTGGTAATTTAAGCTCGGTTTTTTCAGTTGGAAGCTGAAGGGATCGACTGTTCTGTAAAGAATCGTACGATTTTTGTTTAGCTTCACAAACAGTATACGTTCTTGCATGTGCTAATATGACGCCCATGTGGGCTAAAAAAAGGAGGGGTGTGTCATGGAATGATTGTGATCTGTGTAAGTCTACGAGCTGGAAAAGAAGACGCTTTAACGTTTATGACAGTTCCAGTCCTTGTTCGAATGGTAAAGAAAATATCTTGGGTGATGCTAAAAGAGACTTAGTTCCTGACGCTGATTACTCACTATTCCTGAAACTTTTAAATGTGGATGATGAATCAGACGGTGAGGAGAAGAATGATATCGATCCTGATTACAAGAGATTTTTGGATCATTTGAAGGCAGATGAGAAATCATATATTTATGAGATGAAGAAAGAAGATGGGAAGTCCATCAGTATTAAGTATGAGATGTGGGATGAGTTGTTAAATGAGACAGAGACAGGGCGAATTCCAGCTCGCAATATTTCAAGCCTAATGCCAAATGAAGATTACCTTCCATTCTCTCCTGATAACAAGCATGATATGGAATCTTATCCAGTGGATGAAAGTTATGCAATATTCCTCAGTAAACTTAGACAAAATGAGGAATCTATGATTCTGGAATATGGTGATAATGTGGTGAGATATGATACTGATGAAGGTGGAACTGATTCAGAAGTAGAACCAGAATATTCTCCATATTGTGACCGAAGACAGAAGTTTCGCCGATCTCTATCTCCTGATTCTCTTGATTCATCTGTATGTAAATCGGTTTCATAGCCTAACTGATGCTCTGTTTTTGTCTCCATTTATGTTTTTCTGATCAATGTTGGTGTTTGCAAATTAATAGATGGATGAAGATGACTGTAGTTGCATTGAGAGTCTTGGTGATAGTAATTCTTCTCAGTATCGAGAGAGGCTTATGCGTTTACTTCGGATGCCCTATAGCGATGAGGAGTATAGAGAACTCAAACATTTAGCATGTACTACCAGGCGGTTGGAGAAAACAAGAGATCTGCGGGGTCGTTTGGTATCATACCAAACAGATGAGACTAGCTTTTCTTATTTCGATTACTATGATGGTGAGCAGGCATATCTTCTTATTCTTATCTGTTCTGTAGTATACTTTTTATTGGACAGGCTTCTGATGCTGCTGTAACGTATTTACTCTTCAAATGTATATCTGTATAGACTGTATTTTCTTTGACTGCTATGGCATGATCTTTTCTTGTGATCGAACAGGAACCTGGAAGTGAAAAATTTCTCTAACTGAGCACACCTAGTGGGGAATCTCTAGGTCAGCAACATGCTTTGCCATGTGAAGGGCTGATGTAGCTGTTGCAAACTATTAAAATAGATAGAACATCCTTGGCTGTGAGCGTAAACCTATTGAAACCCATTAACTGTGGAACCTATAGCACGATGATAACTGATAAGGTATCCTTCACTCCATCACTCTTCAAGCATATGAACAAATATAATCATGGTTGTCACAGCCATTAGGCGACACAAGGCGGAGGGGCCTGGGCATTGAGGGCGGATACCAAGAAGGTGCCTGATCGCCTAGAAGACATCTTTTTTTTGTTTAAGCGCACATCGGAAAGAGACTTAGATACAAATTCTTATTCCAATTGAAAAGCGTAATCGTAAAATTAATATTATTGTATTGTAATTGACTAAACAAAGCAAATTGAAATAGTATATTTATTGGAAGAGGTATGCCATAAGTGGCCAAAGGGGAATCTTAGGAAAAAGATCTTTTAGATCTCTTTCCTTTTTTTACAATTTCCTAATCCTAATATCGTAATCCTTTTTTGTCACTACTTCTAGATCGTATATACCATATTTGTATATATTATCAAAATACATTATTTTGAACCACGCGTGTTCTTCATGACCTCGAGACAATGGTAGCAGTAGTGTTGATGTTGTCGCCCATTCTGGTTTTTTTTAAAAAAAATAAAAAAATAAATTAGTATTTTATTGGACATGTTGATATTCATGTCTTCTTGAATTCAAGAGTTCGGAACCGAGAATGTTGGAACTGAATAAATTGGTAGTGTGGATCTATGATTTATCAACAAATAAATAAATGGGTAAATTGGTGAATTCGTTGTGTATTTTCATAAATCATAATTTGTGATCCTTCTAAAAGATTATTTTGTTTGACTTGATTGATATTTATTTCGAAGGGTCTTAAGAAATTTCATGTGTGACTTGAAATTTCGTGATCCCAAGTTCTAATAAGGCTTAGTTGAGTAGCGTTTTAAAGAATAATTTATTTTGCTGGCATTTATGATGTTGGTTGAGATAAGATATTTTCCTTGAATGATCAAAGATTTTTCTAGTATCCTGTTTGTTTAATATTTCTCAGGCTTCCTCAATTATCATGTATGGAAAAATTTCGTTGCTTGGCAAATACTACATATTGATGTTGGAACTTGCTACTAATACCATTTTGCGCACATTTTGTTGGTGGCACGGTGCTCCATTGAATTTTTAGGAATATCTGGTATCTGTGTTCCATTCCGCATGTTGGGTTAGGCACGTTAGGGCCTCCATCTTGAGTACTTATCATGCTTGAAGCTAGGGTTCATTCTTCCTGGGCAGAATGTTCCTTAACGGCCTTGGAGAGAGCCTTCTCTTCACGAATCACAATCACTTGTTTTGCAATGTGGCATGGATGATTTACCAAGTAGGACAATAGGGCTTGGAGAAATCAAGGAAATGGAGAGTGTGCACTATTGATCGGAGTACAATACACATGGATGAGCAATCATGCGAGATGCATGCTAATACATGGGGTTACATGGTTTAAAGTTGAGTATGAAATTTGACACGTGGTCTATCCATCGTCCTCTCTTTATCCAATGTTCAAAATTGCTACAGCATCCTGCCACATGGTGTTTCGCGGAGAGAAGCCTCTTTGAGCTGGACCGTGTAAATGCAAAATTGTCTTTCTATCTTACCTGTAATCCTTCTGTATTAAGCTGTTGAAGTTTCTGATCTGAGGAAGCAGAGTCAGAGTATTCAGAGGATTTGTACTCTATTGGGTGTCCCTGAAGGAAAATATGAGACATGTGACTGATTTATTGTGTATTAGGACACCCATCTAATAAGGAAGCACCTATTTCTTTGGCCATATCCAGATGTGACTCTGACTTGCATGTTCTCACTGCTTATGCTTACGTATTTTTCCTCTTGGAAAAGTTAAAGAAAGGGGTAATAGGGAGAGAGTGATGGAATGATGGAGGAAAAGATGGTTTCCTTGGAGAAAGAAAATGTATTATATGTAGTGGCATGAAAATTGAAACATAATTATAGTTGGACCCAGCTGTTTGTCTATAGGAAAAATGTAATTATTGTGTACATATGTAGGCATGTCTGCATGTTGCTTTATTTGGTTGTCTTGCCTGTCAATTTATATCTATTTCGGACACCAACTGACCTGTCAGCACATGTTCCTTCTGATAGAATGTCTCTCTTTTAACTAGTTTTAGAGGTTTTTGGAAGGGAAGGAATAAAAAATCTTTGAGAACAGGCATTGAGTATACCATGATGGAAATTCTCATCAATGATGCTATCTGGGAGCTAAATTACTTGGGACAAGGCTTAGAATTAAGTTGAATTTGTTATTTGTATTTACTCATCCTTATGTCTGTGGGTGTCAAAAGCTGGCCCACACCAGCATGCCTGATTAGTACCAACCGGTTAGTAAACTGCATGGTTCTGAGCCCAGACCAATTTAATCGTTCTTGGTGTGTGGCTGTAGCTCGACGGGCACCTGAACAGCTGTGGTAACTGACCGGTTAAAGTTCGTTTATAGCTCGATTAGCATGTTCAGCAAGTTTATGGCCTGTTTATAGCCTGTATATAGACCAATTATAACCTGATTAACATTAGCTTGGTTAATGGACTGGTGACCGACTGACCGAATATAAACTTGTACATGCCTAGTCTATGAGGCCTGATTAACTAAACTGACAGTAATGGTGCGGGGTCTTAAATTACTGGGGACCGACTAGGCCCGACCGAAACCGACCGGCCCCGACTGGTTTGACTCCTCTACTGTTATCTTAGGTGGCTGTAATGGAGCGAAAGCTATAATCTGACTGCACAGACCTTCCCACTCTCATTATCTTGGTTTAGTTGTATTTTTTATTGGATAAAATAACAGATGCTATTGATTGGGTTACTTTATATGTGACTTGCTTGTTATGGTATTTCTCATGTTTGTTTTTAGCCTCAACATGTACCCTCATGCATTCACCGTTCCATTAATGAATTGGCAGATGTCCTCGCTAAAGTAGCTGTTCATAATTCTGAGATGTTTAATGGGGCAGCTAGCACCTCTCTGGGTAAAACTTTTGTTGCTTGGTTTAGACACAAGGAAAGCTGATTAATGAAATGGCCAAGTAACGCATAATTAATCTGGAACCAGGGAAATCCAACTGGAGATTAGCTTGCGACAGAGTAGCAGGAAAAGGAACAATAACCAGATCAGGAGAAATTCCAATTACTTGATAAAGAGAAATCTGATTTGGCCAAAACTCTGGTTGAGTGGGCTAATTGTATGTATGATATAAAAATGCCAGTGAAATATGATTGAAATCTAATGGCTAAATTCACATTTATGGAGCAATCCTACTGGAGTAAGAAATTCAAGAACTACAGAAATGGTGTACTGCTAAGGTTTCAAAATCAGAATTCAGCTAAGAGTTTAAGTAGATGATTGAAACCAGAAAATCCTAGGCAGAAATCAGATTCATAAACTTAATTTGAAGTAGGATTTCAGAAATCGATGAAAAAACTGACTGAAAACATAATCTGATTTTAATACTTAATTAAGTTGATGGCAAATTGTAGTAGTTTTTACTCACAGATTAACTCAATAACCAGAAATAGAAATTGATACATGAAGAAGGAAAAGAATTAGAAGAAATTAGAGAAGAAAGTAGATTGGCTAGAAGACAATATTAGAGAGTAAGAGAAACAGAGAAGTGAGAGGAGAGATCACACATGATCTTAGAGGAGGGGCTAGAAGACAATATTAGAGAGTAAGAGAAACAGAGAAGAGAGAGGAAAGATCACACATGATCTTAGAGATGAATACATTTAGGAGGAGGGAGATAGTGATACAGATTCGATCAGAGCTGACAGATCTGATTGGACTGTGAGTAATGTGCCCACTAATGGAATGGATTAGATCTCGATCCGATGGCATGATGTACGCCAGATCTGATCTCAAAATGAATGGTCAGATTTAATAGAATAGCCACCAGATTTCAAGGATAATTTCCAGAAATAAAATAATGGAGATTAATGTGGCACAATTGAGAGGAGAGAGGAAAATGGATAAATGGGTGTTTACGGTTTTATGGAAGAGATAAAATAGGAAAGCAACCTAATATTTAGGAAATCGATGGGAGGAAGAGAGGTGCCTACGTGATAGAGGAAAAATAGGAAGCATTGATAAGTAGTGGAGAGAGGAAATAACCAAATTGTGAGAAGGAAGAGAAAATCTTTCTATAATAATAGGATTTGAAGTTAAACAAATCAATGGTAGAGAGAGAAGAAGAGAAGGGAGAAATAAAAGGAGAGAGAGAGAGAGAGAGAGTGATTGTAGAGGATGGGGAAGGGAGAGAGAAGAGAAGAATAATGGTGAGAGAGAAAATCCCTTACCAAACCAAGGGGAGAGAGAGAAAAGGAAGGAGAGAACAGGTGTGGACAGGAGAGAGAGCTTCAATCATTAGTGGCAACAACCAAGCCAAATCAATTCATTTCATTAATCCCAAATAGTGGAGAGAGGGTTGGTTACATTACTTATTTATAGAAACAAAATAAACAAAACTGAAATCTCCTAGATTGACTCAACTACATCGACTTTCCGAACTAGACAGTCAAGGACTCTAAATTCTAAACTAGAATACTAACAATTTAGGATAAGTTAAATCCTTATCCAACTATCACCAGTATGGGACACACTAATAAAATAATAATTTTCATGCACCACCTTAAATCCTTACTTTTTTGGGCTTTATTTTTCAGTTCATTACCAAATTAAATCCTAAAAACTAGCCCAACCCAAAACTATACTAAAACCTGGTCCAAATTTAAACCGAGCCTTCTTTAATCAGATCTGGAATACCAATCTTGTATGCACTGCTGAACAGCCCCAAAACTCTTAAAAGAAAACTCAATTTTTTAATCAAATTATCCTTCATTGATGGGTAGTTTACATATATAAATACCTTCTGAAACTCATAAAAGGAATCTTAATTACTCTCTTATGCTGAGTTGCCTGTCAACATAAAGTAATAAACTCGAAACAGAACTCGAAACAGATCTCGTAAAAGCTATTAAACATCCTAATCTAGCTCTAACACGTAACTAACTTAATGGGCTTATAAATTAGGCCTATTATAATGATACCCAAGAAAATAAGAGGCCCAACCTATAATATAATTACTCAAAGCTCAATTTCAGCCCATTGGACTGCCAACTGCTCCTTGTGGGCCTTATAAACTTAGTCATAGGCATCCATATGGGATTAATGTCTAATGCAATTGCATCACTGAGTTTTTAACAGTGAGCATAGGCAGGAGGAGCGCTAGTAGCAAGAGGTGCTGCTGATATTAGAACAAGAAAAAATGCCCAAGGTTCAGGTGGAGGAAATATCTTTGAAATCTACTTCCCTTGGGTTGCAACTCTTTATGGTGGGTCCAAAATGGTGCTGTTGGATTGACTTGCCCAGGCATAATTTGGCTTAGTTCTAATGTTTCCATTTCAGTTGACATTGTTATCCTCTCCTAGCATTGGTCATGAGTTGTGAGCTTATATCTATAACTTCCCGTGCCCAGAGAGCATTGTTTAGTGTTTTTATTTTATTTTATTTTAAAAGACCACATTATACTGGGAAATACTTCTTAGATACGGTATTTCTTTCTCTTTATACCATAGAGAAATCAATGTAGTAGGGAGTCTTGCTTCTCTTTGTAATGTTGTACAGAGAGTTCTCTCCTTACTTTGACCTATCTATTGATACCCTCCTTCGTGTGGATGAGGAAGCTATGGATATTGGTAATTTAGGATGGGGAAGGTTGTAGTGCAATGGAAAACATTACACCTTGTGGGAGCTCAGCTGGTAGTCAAATCTTTGTGCTCAAGTACTCAGGGAGCTTTACTGTCCTCTACTCAGCTGTAAAATTTCGGGCCAAATAGACTTCTATGTGGCAAAAACAAAATCAATGTAGGAGCTAAAGAGATTAGGTGTTGATATAGCGAAAGGTTGAAAACAAGGTCATATGGAGACCACCAAATTTGATACGTTGCTAATCCAGGATCCTGACCTATCTGTCTGCCGTCCATTGCACCAGGACCAGTGCAATGGGCCCATTGCACTACCTTTTATCCCATAGTATGTAATCTACAATTTTTTTTTATCTTCTATGATCTATGCTCCCTCCTTTCTCTACACCCTCTGGTTAAAGTTATTGTAATAATTGTAAGGTAAGGCTTCACTTGATCTTTTCAGTTCCAATTGGAAGAGCAGATTTCATTTCGGCAAAGAAAATAATGGTTTGGAGACTGCTATATCTAGGGGGGTTGGAGTAACTCCATTGTTGAAGGGGACTCGGCTTTGACAATTGGGTAGATGAAGCCCCCTATGGAGGTCCTTCGAAATATATTCATCTGAATTGGAAAGCTTCGTTTGTTCTGGCTCAAGGAAATTTCTTTCTTCTTATGGAGAAAGAGATTGACTAATTCAATTGGTGACACATTGGCTGGGGGTGGGGGGGTTCTCGGGAGTCCCTTATTTGGGAGAACTTCCATTGATGTAATGCAGCTCTTCTCTTCTTTTGTTTGTGTGTCTTGGCCTTCCTTCTTGTTGGGGATACTCGGGAGTCTCTTATTTGGGATAACTTCCATTGATGTAATGCAGCTCTTCTCTTCTTTTGTTTGTGTGTCTTGGCCTTCCTTCTTGTTGTGTACTACCTATTGAACCTTCTTTTTTTTTTTTCCCATAACAATGTTTGTTACTTATCAGCAAATAATAATGACAATTTTACGGAAATGTGGTAGAGAAATTAGCGTTAGACTTTGGCTTCCGTTATTAGGCAATTATATTTTATTTTACACTACTTTGTTTTTTGGGTCTTATGCCTACAAGGTGCCGATATGTGTTTGTTTTTGTTTATCTATTGTTGTATTGTTTTCCTTCTGTATCTATATCTTTTTCAGAAAAGCTCTTGTGGAATTTCAATCTAAGGATCTTTTTCTTTATTTTGTAGACTTTATGCAAGTGTTCTATTCTGTTCGACATCGACCTCACTGTTCAATACGTTTGAACCTCTTGCGTGGGTTTTTCTATCACCTTCAGGTATTTTTTTCCTTTGATTTGTTCATTTGATGTTTTTTTGATACACACCAACACTCAAGGGCATATATCTACACAAGTAAAGTTGTAAGTCGGGAACCCTAATTGATGCAGGACAGGTTAAGAAAATAAATAACCTGAGATCCCAGGGTTAGCTGTAAGCACTGTGAAAGATGTGAGTGGTCATGATTTAATTAGGAATGGTAATGAGGTGGTTCAAATGGCACCCCCCCCTCTGGGGTAATGATTGGGTCTGGTTTGATCAAGATCAGTTCAGGATTGGTTTGGGTTTAAAAAACCCAGTCTCTCACCCTGGTTGACTTGTTAAATTGATAAGCCCCGTCCATATTTTACAGGTCAGGGTTGAGTGGTATCTTAAAAGGGTCAAGTATGACGTATGGAATTTTTGAAGTCCACCCATTGACATACCTTTATTTAATGGAAGACATGGACCTAGATAAAGTAGAATGTTAAGTTGGATTTGTATAGCTAACCAAATAAGGCTTAGTTGAGACGAGTTGAGATTTTCTGGAAAATTCTTTAGTTTATCTGGAGGTGAGAGTAACTTTCTAGTCCAAATTGTTCTTCGTCACCTGCTTTTATACATATGTTTATGTGCAACATAGCTACATTAGTGGAATCCACTAGTTCTGTATTACCAGGATGAGGACCTCCATAGATCACTTCTCATATTTCTATATCCTGAATTTTTCTCAACTGTATTATAATTTTTACTAATTTCTTTTGTTCATTTGTTTCAGAGAATTTTTATTTACTTTTTAATTTATTTCATGGACTACGATATGGCGTGTTGAATCTATTGATTTTAATTTGGTGGAAAAATAAGGTTCATTTAGTTATGTAATCTCTTAATGTCAAATATTTCATGTGTATGATTGAAAATTTGAAATCACTGTTGGCATTTGATAGTTTTTCTTATGGTTAAGTTTCTTCTTGAAACCATTGTTGACACACATGCATCAGCTTGCATTTACTGACATGTGTCCATATTTCCAATCATTAACCACTTTGATTAACTTTAATTGTCAGCGTGTTCAGTTGGTGTATAGTATTCAGAGGTTTCGGCTTAGATTCTGCTTAAAACATAACTTGCCAACAACTAGCACCAACCTGCGTGGATGTAAAAAGGATTAAACATTTATATGAAGGTTGTATTCAAAGAAATGAGTTGGTGGATAAGTATTTGTGATGCAGATCAGCACCAAGGGAGGAGGAAGAAGAACATGACTTGACTCAGTCAACTCAGTTTAACTCAGTACTGTTACTGAGTTAGTTCATTCTTTGACTTAGCCTTAAGGTTCTTGTTTTGGTTCTGAACAAGCCCATGCTTGGTTGTTTTCTGGTTCACTAAAAACCAGTAGTAATTGTGGGATAATATTAGTAGATAAGAATTTTAAGTTTGTTTCTTTGAAATCTAGTTAAATAGGATTGGATAAGAGTCATTCCTTTTTAAATTCTTGTTTTATTGTTTACTTGTCTTATTGGGACACTTCGAGCTAGATCGATTGTTAGAGAAGGTCTAGTTCCTTTATGCTCATGTGTTTTATGTGGTTATGTCTTCTACACAAGGTTTAAAGTATCTGTACCGGGTATCGTATCGGTCGGGCGATTTTAAGAGTTCCAGAGTTACTTGGCTTTATTTAATGAAGAATCATTCTGAATTGTTCTCTTTCTTTTGTGCCTTTGTGAATGAAGTTAAGACTCGATTTAGTACTCTATGTATTCTTTGTAGTGATAATGCTAAGGAACACTTTTCTGCCCCTTTTTCTACTTTTATGACTCAACATGGCATTATCCATTAGTCTTCTTGTGCCGACACCCCAAAACAGAATGGTGTGGCTGAAAGAAAGAATAGACATTTGTTGGTGGTCACTCGGTCTCTTTTGCTTGAAATGAAGGTTGCTAAATCCTTTTGGACTGATGTTGTCTTGACTGCATGTTATCTCATTAACCGCATGCCTTCCTTTGTTTTACATGGTGGGATACCTCATTCCCTTTTGTTGCCTTCTACTCCTTTATTTGCCTTACCCCCTCGTGTCTTTAGCAGTGTTTGTTTCATTCGTAATCATCGTCCATGAATCTCTAAGTTGGATCCAAGAGCTCTTAAATGCATCTTTGTTGGATATTCTCAAGCTCAAAAGGGCTATCGTTGTTATTCCTTTGAGTTCTAGAAATGTTTGTCACTGCTGATGTTTCTTTCTTTGAGTATACTCCTTATAAGGATTCTCCGGTGGTTTCGTTTGACTTGGATGCTGATCTTCCTATGTATATTGTTCCGTCTTCTGTTCCACAGGTATCTCCACCACCATTGCCGCCAGCTCCATAGGTGCCACAACACTATTATTTTCCAACGCCATAATTGGAAGACTTGGGTCCCCGCTGCTCCTCCTCCACCATCCTCTTCTTCGTAGGTGGATCCTTCCCCAGGTACTTCTTCTTCTCCTAATATTTCTTCCCCTGATCCTTCTTCTCCTGCTGTTTTCTCTGACCTTGATATACCTATTGCTCAACGCAAGGGTGTTCGGAGTTGTACTCAACATCCTTTGTCTAACTTTGTGTCTTACGTTGGTTTATCTTCTACTTTTCATACTTGCTTGACCACTATTGAGCAACATCCTGTCCCTAAGTTTGTTGCAGAGGCAGTATCTAGTCCTGGCTGGCGGGCTGCTATGACTAAGGAATTGTTGGCCTTAGAGGTCAATCAGACATAGGACCTGGTTCCCCTACCCTCGGGTAAATCTGCTATTGGTTGTCGTTGGGTCTTTGTGGTGAAGATGAATCCTGATGGTTCTTTGGCTCGTTTGAAGGCTCGCCTTGTGGCCAAGGGTTATGCCCAAGTGTATGGGGTTGATTACTTGGACATCTTTTCTCCTGTGGCCAAGCTTACTTCTGTCCGTATCTTGATCTCTCTTGCAGTTACTCATCATTGGCCCTTATTGTAGTTGGATGTTAAGAATGCTTTCTTGCATGGGGATCTCCATGATGAGGTTTATATGGAGCAACCTCCTGGGTTTGTTGCTTAAGGGGAGTGTGGTATGGTGTGCAAGCTCAAGAAATCTTTGTATGGACTGAAATAGCCGCCTCGAGCTTGGTTTGGTCGGTTCACTGAAGTCGTTTTGGAGTTTGGACTGACACGTTGTAGTAGTGATCAGTTTGTATTTTTCCGGCATTTTGATGCAGGGAGAATATTTCTTATTGTATATGTGGATGATATTGTCATTATAGGAGATGACTCTTTAGGGATTGAGAAGCTGAAGGTGCACTTGCAGCAGAAGTTCCAGACTAAAGATTTGGGAAGGTTGAAATATTTCTTGGGTGAAGTGGCTCAATCAAGGAAAGGGGTTACACTTTCACAACGAAAGTATGTCATTGATCTTCTTTCAGAGACAGGGTTGTTAAGATCCAAACCTCTAGATACTCCTATGGATCCTAATTTGAAGCTTACAGCTGATGTTGGTGATGTTCTTAGTGATCCTGAGAAGTATCAAAGACTTGTAGAAAAACTAAATTATTTGACTGTGACTCGACTTAACATTCCCTTCCCTGTCAGTGTTGTAAGTCAGTTCTTGTCTGCTCCTCGGACATCTCATTGGGATGCTGTTATTTGTATCTTGAGGTACCTCAAGAAGGCTCCTTGACGTGGTCTACTTTACTCTGATCATGGATATGGAAGGATTGAGGGCTTTTCAGATGCTGATTGGGCTGGATCTCTTGTTGATAGAAGGTCAACTACAGGCTATTGTACATTTGTTGGAGGGAATATCGTTTTATGGAAAAGCAAGAAACAAACTGTTGTGGCTCGATCCAGTGCAGAGTTAGAGTATCGAGCCATGACACATGTTACATGTGAGTTGATGTGGGTGAAACAGTTATTGACTGAGCTTGGATTTACAGACAACTCACCTATGCAATTATGGTGTGATAATCAAGTTGCTATTCATATTGCTTCGAACCTTGTGTTTCATAAGAGAACGAAACACATCGAAGTAGATTGTTATTTTTTTCGTGAGAAGTTGCAACAAGGGTGCATTTCTCCTACTTATGTTCGTACAGGAGAGCAACTTGCAGATGTGTTCACAAAGTCCTTGGGGAGTGCTAGAGTGGATTACATTTATAACAAGCTGGGCATAATTAATATCTATGCTTTAGTTTGAGTGGGAGTGTTAGTAGAGGCTGTTTTAAGTTTCGGATATGTTCAAGGGTAGTTTTGGTATTTTTGATTTTGTTATTTCCTATTGTGTCTCTTGTGTATCTTAAGTCTCTATATATATGAAATGATGTGGGAGCTCCAACACTAAGTGGAAACCTCCCAAGTATAAACCGATTTCCACTGTTCTCTTCCTTTTCTCCTTCTTCTTCTTCTCTATTACATTCTCAAATCAGATACTTGGTTCAAAAACTCCGGAAATCAAAGAGTTTCAGTTGGAAAAGGAATCTCGCAATCAAATCAAAGGTTGAGATTTAAAGCAGGAAACCGAAGATTATGAAGTGCAATTGCAAGATATATAATTTGATTTGAAATCAGGGACACATCCAGGGAGAAATCTCAAATTCAAATCACTGTGTGTGCACAGAAATAGAACAGAGTAATCTCAATGCTTCTCATACAAATCAATAAGCAATTGAAGTATTGAACACCAAAACAGTAGTGTAATCCGGGCACAGCAAACACCAGTAGCTTTAGGGAGTTGGGTAGTCACAGGATTCTTTTAAAACATCAACAATATATGATCGTGAAAACTGAAATCTAGCATAAGGTGTGATTTCAAAATATGGTCTCAAATCAGATACTTGGTTCAAAAACTCCGGAAATCAAAGAGTTTCAGTTGGAAAAGGAAACTCACAAACAAATCGAAGGTTGAGATTTAAAGCAAGAAACCGAAGATCATGAAGTGCAATTGCAAGATATATAATTTGATTTGAAATCAGGAACACATCCAGGGAGAAATCTCAGATTCAAATCACTGTGTATGCGCAGAAATAGAACAGAGTAATCTCAATGCTTCTCATACAAATCAATAAGCAATTGGAGTATTGAACACCAAAACAGTAGTGTAATTCAGGCACAGCAAACACCGGTAGCTTTAGGGAGTTGGGTAGTCACAGGATTCCTTTAAAACATCAACAATATTGGATCCTGAAAACTGAAATCTAGCATAAGGTGTGATTTCAAAATATGGTCTCAAATCAGATACTTGGTTCAAAAACTACGTAAATCAAAGAGTTTCAGTTGGAAAGGGAAACTCACAAACAAATCAAAGGTTGAAATTTAAAGCAGGAAACCAAAGATCATGAAGTGCAATTGCAAGATATAAAATTTGATTTGAAATCATCCAGGGAGAAATCTCAGATTCAAATCACTGTGTATGCGCAGAAATAGAACAGAATAATCTCAATGCTTGTCATACAAATCAATAAGCAATTGAAGTATTGAACACCAAAACAGTAGTGTAATTTAGGCAGAGCAAACACCAGTAGCAACTGATATTAAACTAAATAAATAAATAAATAGAGCTAAAAGTAATAATAATAATAATAATAATGATGGTGATGGTGATAATAATAATAATGCGATGACGATGACGATGACGAACCAGTAGCACAAACAAGGTGTACACACAGGAAGGAAAGAGCATACAAAACAGAACCACTAACAACAAAAGAGGGCAGGATTCCTACCAAACTGAGCCTAAGGACAAAATTTACTGGAGGAACTGCTGAGGTGTACGCGGAATGACCACCACTACACCTGCGGCTTGTAGAGGCTTGGAAGCTGCTGGTCTTACACTGACAGGGTGTGGAAGGGTAGTGATGTCTGGGGACTGGGTCGATTCAGATAATTTGGCATCTCCGGTGGTGGAGGGGATGGGTTTCTGCACTCTGAAAACACCGATAGGGATTGATGTAGGAAGCCAAAATCTCTAGCACAATCCAGAGATGGGGTGAGCCAAGGTTCTCTTGCTCCCAAGAGAAGACCGTTGGGGTCGCACAAATTTTTTTTTTTTTTTTACGCTTTTGGTGGAAGGCAGGGGAGTCGGTGGCCTCAAAACCAAGCGTGATGCTGAGTTTAACAGTATCGTCTTCCTCCTACGACCATAAAAGAACAGTGAACAGTGTCGTCTTCCTTGTACGACCAAGACAGAAAAGGCGGGAGAGATTCTGCTTGTGGATGTCGTCCTTATCCAAACCTTTGAATCCTTGGCGAATCTGTGATACAGACTCACGATTGTAAGCCCTAAATGAGATTGTCTATGTAGGCCAAATCAGAAGCCCTAAACCCATGAAGATGATCGGAGGTGAATAAGGTCTCCCTATGCGTAGTCCAAGGCTATCCGGTGTAACTGCCTGTGGTGAGAGCGAGGTTGAGTGAGAGGCTCACCAGTTTCAACGAAATACTCCGCTTGTGATGAGAGAGAGAGCAGTCGACGACTAGAGGGAAACTCCATCATTGAGGGAATCGTTTACCGTGTTATGATGGTTGGGGTAGCCTGCAATTGGGGCTTGGAAGTATATGCATTTGTTCAGGAAATTCTTCTGTTTTTTATTTTATCATATCCTACTGAGGGCTGGTAGGCTACTTGGGTTGACCGGTTGACACCCCAAGAGGGGGCGGCCAGGGTGGTGTCCCAGCTCCAAGAGGAAAGGGCAGCCAAGGGGGGGGGGGTCGAACCAGCAACCTCTCCCTTGGACTTAGGCCAGCACCCTACGGCACTGGTAGCCACCACCACGCCAAGAGGTGCTTCCTGAAATTCATCTGTTTGGTCAAGGCATTCTCTCTATCCTGGTGAAAGAGACCTGCTAATTTCTTGTCTGGTGGGGTTGGCTAGAGGGTGTGCAGGTAGGTTTACAATGTAAAAGGGCCCCCCTCATCACATAGAAAGGCCTAGAGCTTTTAGGCTTCGGCCTTTGTAGGTATTGTTGTTGTCGTATTCTATTGGCTGTACAACTATGTTCGCATTAGTAATAAAATCTTTTCGATATCTATCCAACGAAAGGGAAAAAAAAGGGGAAAATTTCTTAGATCCACTAGTTAAGAACAGAAATTACAAGTAGGTTTCAAATGCTTTACATTCACTACATTCTATTTTATAAAGATTTACTTAATCCCAAAGTTGGTTAGTACTCATGCCACACAAGAATAAAATAAAAGCATACTTCCAAAATTACCCCAACCTCCCTTAACTCTTTTAAAAAACCGTGAAATCCGATGAAAGTGCACCTTTATTGTAGGAATAAAAATCAAAGCTTCTCTTACCCCCTCCAAAAAAAATATGAAAACAAAGCTATAACATCGAGTCCAAAGGGAAGTACACCTTAATTGTTGGAATAGAAAACAATAGAAACGTATTATTAAAAAAAAAAAAAAAAACAAAAAAAAATAAAAAACAGAGGATGGTTCACCCACCATCCTAGGGTTCGCTAACCCCTCCTAGAGTTTTAGTATGTTCCAAAATACCATCCCGATACCTATTCCCACCCCGTGGTGAATGGGGTGGGTAGAAGGAAACTTTGACAACCAAAAAAAAAAAAAAAAGAGATTTTTGGGGCAATTTTGGAAGTTTGCTTTTAGTTAATTCTTGCGTGGCTTGAGTACTAACAAACTTTTGGGATTGGGTAAATCTTTTCAAAATGGATAGTAGTGGATGTAAAACAAATTTGAAACATACTTATCTTGTAATTTCTGTTCTTACTTAGTAGATCTACGAAATTGTCCCAAAAAAAAAAATGATAGGAAACGCTACTTGAATGAAAAAGAGCATGGTACGTATTGTGTTGAATTTAGTGAATGCCAAAAGGTAGGTGAAAACTGCTCATTGAAATCCTGCTTCATGTGTGTGTGTGTGTGTGTGTGTTGGGGGGGGGGGGAAGTGGGTTGGGTGAGAATTACCTTGTAACCACCAAAAAAGGGGGGGGGGGGGGGGTAATCAAACCACTTGTCTCATGGGCTTTCACTCCCGTCTTGCATCTTATTGTTTCATGGCTGTAATTTGTTCAGTTCAGGGGTGTAACTCTTACACAACTCATAGCTTTATAGTGGGGTTCCAATTGCATTTAATAGCCATTTCTTTTTAACAGGGTTGTAAATTTTTGTTTGCAGAACTTGTCACATGAAGGTTCATTTAAACCATGGTTGGACAGCGATTGTTTGAAGATAAAGCCAGAGAGTAAATAGACCAAACCCTTGTGTTTGCGTTGCATCTACTGGAAATTATACGGGGGAATCTTTAGACTTCCACTGATGGAGAATCCTCGTGGCTTGCCATTACAATATAGTCACAACTGAAGCAAATCTAGCGGATGATATACTGTTTGTCCCACCTGTTGTTCTCTGTAATTTACAAAAAACTGCTACCAAAAATTTTAACTTGGAAAACTTTCTTTTCCCTTTATTTATTTGTCTCTGTTAGGCTTTTGCAAGTTTCTCTCTTTTTTCTCCCGAACTAGAAGGAACAGTGAAGAACATATCATTTCTTTTTATGAAGTGAATATTATCCAATTCAAATTGAAAAATCCGTGTAGGCATGTTCTCTATTCATGCCCTAGGAGGAAGTTTGGTCCTAAACTTCTATGGTCTGGTCCACTACACGGGGATCCACCTCACCCATCCATCATTGTATAGGGACCCATTATGGTTGGCCGTCTCATTGTGCCTAACTAAGCCTCTACGGCCCGCAAAGTAGGGGTGTAAATGAATAGCCGAAATTTGTTTTCATATTCATGTCCGTATCTGTTTAGCACTATCTGAATCTGTCCGAAAGCTAAACGGATGCGGATACGGATAGGCTATAGTTATCTGAAAAGCTATATTTACATTTAAACGGATAAAATATCCGATCTGTATTTGTGTTCGTATCCGTTTAATACTATCTGAATCCGTCCGATAGTAATTGGATGCGGATGCGGATATAGCACTATCTGAGCCGAAGCCGATTCGTATACAGCCTTACCTCAAAGCAGATGGACTTTTCTCTGCCATGCTTTATAGGCCTAACAAGGATGGAAATTCTAATCTTCCTGTTGCTTTGGTGTAGACATTTAAACTGTACAAAATTTTGTGGATAGGGAGGTTGCAATTAACGGCTTCGGCTCTTCTGCAATTCGGGGGGCATGGCAGCAGAGGCCGACACCTGGCCAGGGTACAAAATGAAGCACATCTGAGCATGGTGCACATTCGATGGACAGAAAGATTTCTCTCTTCATTTTCATCTCGCCTCTCCGTTTGATCGGTGTGTGGGGCCTGGTATCGACCTCTGCTACTGCATCGGGCGATGTGCAGCGCACCCCTGCACCCTGCTCCGTAGAGGAGCCCGATCCTGCAATTAAGAGTGCGTTTGGTAACGTTCAGAACAGTGTTCTGAACAGTTCTTTTGTTCAAAAAGAACAAAAAAACATGAAAAAGTGTTTGGCTTTGCGGTTCGTTTTTTCGTTCTTTTTTAGAACGAACCGGAGGTCTTGAGCACCAAAGAACGTTCTTTGCGGCACGGTGCCGCAAAGAACAAAGAACGATCGATTGCGCGATCCACGAGCAAAACTCGTGAGCAAGCCTTGAAGACAAAAAAAAAAAAAAAAGGAAGAGACATCCGGGAAGGAAGAGCAGGCGAAACTTGCAGGTCGATACTCTCTCTCTCTCTCGCTCTCTATCCCTCTCTCTCTCGCTTCCTCTCTCTCTCTCTCTAGCTCTCACTCTCTCTGTCCTCGTCTCTCTCTCTCTCTCTCTCTCTCTCTCGCTCTCTCGCTCTCTCTCTCTCTCTCTCTGCGTTTGTTGGGACGAAGATCCGATTAGGCTCTATGGATTTTTCTCCCTTGTGTCTCGGGATTTGGAGCAACATCCCTAACATTTGAAGGTTTCTACATGGTCCTCTCTAGCACGATCCCCTCTGCAATCGAAGTTGACAACAAGAAGGTGACTCTCTCTCTCTCTAATTAGGTTATCATTCTTGTGACTTTCGTCGTCCGTGTGGTTCCCAATTGGGTTTTCGATTTAGTTTTTCGGATTAGGTTTTCCAAGAGGCATTTTGATCCGCTCGATTTTAGAAAATCTCGTCTTTGTTCTTCGTTTTTCTTTCCGATTTTTTCTGTAATGTTTTTCATGCGTTGATGTATGATTTATAGTGTAATGTTTGAAATTTGTGATTGCTGGCCAATTTTTTCCTGAAATCGTAATGTTTTTCTAAGTTTTGCCGCCGATTGTTGTGAGATTTTCATCTCTGTCAACAGATCTGTTTACCGAACTTGTTCTCCATTTTTTTATAGGTACTTCTTCTCCATTTCCGTTGTGTGTTATGCATTTTTTTCTCCATCTCTTCCGATTTATCAACACATTGCACTGGGTTTCTCTTTTTTCCCTTTTATTACATCTGCACAAGGTCTGTCTTGGGTTGTTATTCAACTTACAGACATGATCCCTTCTTTTCTCTCTTTTTTTTTTGGTAGAACCCTTCTTTTCTCTTAGTTGTCTGGTTGTTTGTGCCATTAATTATGTTGGGCCTACAAATCATAGGCATAATTTGGGATCTTTTTCTATCCCTGCTTCAATAAACTAATCCCAGGCAAATAAGAGGAATGAGTAATCATCATCTTTTTCTATCCCTGCTTCAATAAACTAATCCTAGGGAAATAAGAGGAATGAGTAATCATCTTCCAGCTTAAGAAGCTCTATTGTAACGGTGGTTATGTGAAATAATTGGTTTTTTTTCATGGAATCTTTGGAAATTCGACTATGACACGAGCATATTATGTCGGATGAAGAGGAACTCGGGTTGAACTACCTATATGGACATAGTTGTATGCACATGAAAAAGACCCAGTCTCACCTCATCCTGAAAGGCATACTCAATCCCAACGGATGAACCAAACCTTCTCAATCGGAAATATGTTTTTAACATATCCAGACAGCTTCTTTTTACCGCAAATATATATATATCATCCCTTGAAGGTCATAAAACTATTGGGAAAAGGTTTTCCGATCTCTGCTTATAGGATAAACTAGCGTTGTCCGTGTATCTTCCCACCGCCTTCCATTGTAATGTAATATGTTTTTTCATATGGCGCTAGTTAACCTTCTCCCAAAACCATTTACATGCTTGTGTAGCTCTGAATTTTGCAGCTCTCTTTCAATAGATAAACCAAAAGAAAAGCAATAAAATCAAAGCAAACACAAAGCCGATATTGTTTTGTCATCTTTAATCAAAGCAATCACAAAGCCGAATAGTAGCTTTAAGATAGATTCTTTGCGATCGTCATCTTCATGTGAAATCTGCCTACACTAGAATACGTACACAAATCAAGATGTTTCCGATTCAGTCTCCTATTGTTTCCTCGCATTATTCCACAACTAGGAAATTGTGATTTCATGCTGACCATTATATATGTTCCTTCTTTCTTTCTTTCCCCCCTTTTTTTTTGTTTACTTTCGTGATCGTCTCTAGCTTAATAAAATTTGTTTGAGTCCTGAGTATCAATGAAGAATGTTTGAAAAATCATATTTCGTTGATAGACAAGTAGGGGCAGAATTTTTAAAACTAAATATGCTTGGATGAAACATTTGAACCAAAAGCTAGCTTCCGTAAGATGAGGTTAGCACAGGTAGTGTGAAAAACGGATTGAACAATACAAGGTAGCAAACTTGTGTTAAGTATCTAACTAATGTGGTTGAATCTAATAAACTAGGCATAGTGAGCCTAAGTTTTTTTGTTTGTACTAATTGCCTTTTCTTTGAAAAACAAAAAATTTCTTTACTTCTCATGTCCAAAATAGCCAAGTGCTTGAGCTTAGTTAAGATCATTCAGTCTATGGAATCTCCTGGCTTTCTAGAATTCAAAAGAATGGAGAATATAATTTGGTTTAATCTGTTGTGTTAATTCATTGACAACTTGATGGGCCTTTAGCTCAAATTGGTAGAGCACTTGGAACATGAGCATGTTCCAAGAGGATGGTGGTTCGAGTCCACCAAGGCCCTCTTTATTCAACTGTTCATAGCATAGTTAGTTATGCCACTAATCCACTCAAGAACCTAATTTTAATGGCATCTTTGAAATTTGGCATCTTTTTATACTTACTTTGGTTATGTTAATGAGATATTTTAATTTTATGCTAAGGTTGATAAGAGAAAAGGATTTTACAAGTCTTTTTTTGGTATAATTGACAAAGAAATGACATTATTATAATTAATATCAAATAGAAAAGAACAGATTTTACCAAACACCATTTTCGTTACGAGCAGCGTTCTTGAGAACGTTACCAAACGGTCATTTTTGACCTCGAATGCCGTTCTAGACCAAGAACGTAAAAGAACGTTTCTAGTCAAGAACGGGCGTTCTTTGTTCAGACCGTTACCAAACGCAGCCTAATATTTTATATTGTTCTTTCTCTTCTCTACTTTCTTAACATTTTATATAGTTGAGGACTCCCAGGTCCTTCTTGTCAAGAGCACTTGTCCTGAAATGAAATAAAAAAGATCATGGTAATGGACTGGGTGACGTTAAGAAATTGATTAGAGCAAACCGACCAAGAGCCCTTAGATCAGAAAGGGCAAATGGATCTAGAGAATATAAACAGATCGAATACAAATAGAATATAGCATACTCTGCATTCATACCCAATTAACGGATTTGGATAATTTTGGATATCAATTTTGAATACTGATTTAATTAAAAAGATACGAATATGAATAAGATACTGATTTTTGACTATCGATTTATATTTTTAGCTATTTACATTGAGCGGAGGAGATTTAGGGAAGACGAAAACTCGAGTAGGGTTGATGTAGCCATTGGGGTGTCATTAGACTCATTACCCCCTTTGCTCTCTATTTTATGAATTCTGAAATACCCTTGACTTTATTCTAATTTTCAGGAGTCCCATCTAATCCGCATAACCCAGGGATTAAGACATTAATTTTTCATCATCGGTGAAAAAAATTCAGTCTAATTTCTTCTTTCCAATCTTGTTTCTTTTTGAGGTAATACATCCAACAAGTTGTGAGAATGGATCGTAGTTCTGCACGTATCCAAGTGAACGTACATATGAGAGATGACTATTTGTCCCTTTTGTTTCTATAAATACCCCTCTTCCCCTTGTAAATGACAAAAAATAGGATATGTACTTTTACCTGGACGTACGAGTAGAGGAACTACACTCCGAGTTGTAATCAGTGGAGCAAAGTGTATGTATGTACCTAATACGGACGCAAGGATTAAGTTCACTATAGCGGTCATACTAATATATAGGATCAAAACATCGGTTTTTCAAAAAAAAAAAAAAATATATATCTATGCTGTATCGCCCGATTCATATCGATCAACTATTGATATCTGTTAGTTCACATAGATCAAGATCCAAATAAACCAGGGTTTGGATCATACCTGAATGTGTACGAAAACGCAACGGAAGAAGGATCAAGTATGGGTTTGATTACAAGCTTCACGAACTCGAACCATCTCCTTCACGATCTTCGAATATCTGGTCAGGTTTCTCAAAAAGAGAATTCCACACCACAAATCCCTGGGAAGAGATAGAATCCCAAAGAGAACACAGAACTTGGAGAGAGAACTTTCAAATTAGGTTTTGAGTGTTACTGGCCTTAGGGTTAGAGGCTGTCGATATAAAGCCAAAACCCTAAGGTTTGCCCCCCTTTTAGATTCACTCTAGGACTCTGCAAGAGGGGGGGAGAGAGAGTCAGCCACTTAAGTGGCTTGATCTCTCTCCTCTCACGTGGGTTGGCTTGGCTTGTCACGCCCCCATTCCAAGATAGGAATAAAGCATAGTCAAGGGGTGACTGGGATGACACGCATCATTCCCTTTCCTACCAGGATCAATGACACAGTGTCCCAGTCTATAGTCAACAACCAAGGACAAACATAATGATTACAATTTACAGGAAATGAGAGAATATTCCATTCAAAACAGAGTAAATACAAGCGGAAGCGACATAAATAACAGTTACTATATGTTGAGCTGGCTAGGTTATACAATAATAGTTTAACATTGTTTGTCGACTGACCATGATGTAACTACTCAAAAGAATATAAAGTTTTATAGACAAATGTTCATAATGGGCACAAAGCCCCAAAAGAATCAAAAGAGGGGACTATCCCCAACAACATCATGACCCGTAGGCACAATCGTCACAGTGGCATCCATCGTCGTGTTCCTTTTGACACAGCCTCAAGTTCCTCTATGCCAATACCATCATAATCCGCTGGCTGGCCTTCGAGACTAGCCAGGTATCCACCATCTGCATCAAGATCTAAAGATTATGTACACAGGGGGTTGGCTCCACTGAGCCAGTGAGGGGAAGGGGAATGCACAAACACATAATCACAAATAGTCCATGATGAATGTAATGTTAATAGATTTTTCACCTAACAAACAGTTTAAGTCGGGGTATATGCTACTATGATAACTCGGGAGACACTATGGATCACTTAACTTATCTCCACAATGAAACATTTATTATCACCAGGGACCTTACGCCGGTCAAAGCCACCAAGACCACTCAGTGGCGGACCCCGATGATCAGTGGTCACCCCTGATCTGGCCTCTCTCCCCCATAGGCAACAAGGAGCCCCGATCACCCAACACCTAAACCCCTGTTGGTAAGGGTAGTAGCATAGGGAAGTGAATCCTAGTCGCAGATATACTACATACAAGTCCTATCATCTCGAGAGGTATTCCGAGTACATCAATGTTCCATTCCATCTAGTACTCAGGTACCAGCACAACACGACGCATACAGAGCAGGATGGCAATCAAGATATCTTATAAGCATTTCTGGGGTTCTGGCACCGTAACCCGATACAATAATGTAAAGTAAACACATCCATTCGTAACCAATATAGTTCACTTGCAAGGATGCAACATGTTCATAATGGATACAAGCATAAGAGCAATTATATGATTTATATATATATATATATAAATTTGCAAACACATTAAAGCAAAATTAAAACACTCAAGGGTAATTAAAATCCCAAAAAAAGGAGGTCCACAAACATAACTATAAGCCAATTAGGGAACAAGAAAGGGTGTGGGTGATATCCTTCCCAAAAACCCTAAAAACAAATCCTTAAAATGAAATTTTAGATCTGCCCAATTTTTTTTTTTTTGAATTGAGTGACTACACCAATTGAATTCAACAGTACAAACTATATGGCCTACGACCATGGGCAGCAACCCTTGTGCCTGAGCCTGACTCGGCCCTCCCTATGTTCCACATCCACTCATGCGCACCAATAAAACAATAAAAACATTTGTCTCAGAGACTTATATTGATATGGCATAACATAACATAATGAAGTTTTAAAAAAAAAAACTAAAATAATCGTAGCCTCTTAAATACTTTTGAAAGTCATGATTATGCCTTTTGAAAGTCATGATTATGCTATTCATGACAGTAGCATCAATGTTACTTTTTTTTTTTTATTAAAAAAAAAAACACGGAAGCATCATTACTTGGTACGCATGTTCAGGGCGAGGGGCAATGGCTTGTAGCCAAGGCTGCGCGGCAATAAAGGTACATACAACACACAACAAAGGCGCCAGCAGGCCAGTAGGTGCTGACGGGTAGCCAGTTGCGGTGCACGCATGTTGCCATGGCAGCGTCCACCACTGCTGTTTGTGGATCTCAAGAAGCTCCAAAAAAAAACTTTTTAAGTCAAAAGCGAACCAAACCCTAAAGGATCTGATACCAATGTTAGTTCACATAGATCAAGCTCCAAATAAACCAATGTTTGGATTATACCAGAATGTGTACGAAAACGTAGCGGAAGAAGGATCATGGACGGGTTTAATTACAAGCTTCACGAACTCGAACAATCTCCTTCACGATCTTCGAATATCTGATCAGGTTTCTCACAAAGAGAATTCCACACCGCAAATCCCTGCGAAGAGATAGAATCCCAAAGAGAACACAAAACTTGGAGAGAGAGAACTTTCAAATTAGGTTTTCAGTGTTACTAGCCTTAGGGTTAGAGGCTGTCTATATCAAGCCAAAACCCTAAGGCTTGCCCCACTTTTAGATTCACTCTAGGACTCTGCAAGAGGGGGGGGGGGGAGAGAGTCAGCCACTTAAATGGCTTGATCTCTCTCCTCTCACGTGGGTTGGCTCGGCCAGCTCTTGTGGGCAGTTCGAACCGGGCCCGAGGCCCATATTGTCTTACAGTATCAATCACGGCAGATACCTAAAATCGTATACTGACGCCAATGGGTATGATTATCCTGGCAAAAGAAACATTCTCAAGGGGAGAAAAGCCATAAAGGTATCAAGAATCCAAAGGGCATTTCGTCTTCTGAATCCGAAACTTGGTACATGAGTTATCAAAAGGACCACTTGAAAAAGTCCATTTCGGCTGAAACTTCCGGGGGAGGGCGTGCTAAAATATTTTCTCTCATACTATTCATATATGTTCTAAAGCTCCCCAAAGTCCAAATCTTTATTTTTGCTTTGTGATAGTAACTCAAGTGTTCCAGATTTACTTGCAAAGAAGAATAATTTAAAAAAAAAAAAAAATTTCATTTAGTACAAGTTTCCAACTATGCACAAAAATTGATCAGTAACACTGCTCTATCATTGTTTGCGTAATAACGCAGCGGATTCGGATTGGGGAGGCAAACTTTTTTGTTTGGATTCAAGAGATCGAACAAAATAAAATTCATAAGAGAGAATGATATCATTACCGTAGAATTGCAATCAAAGCTTCTCCTTTAATAATAGTTCTTTCATAACCTGAGCAATGGATGTGATTGAATTTTTTAACTCCTTGAATCTTTCAATCCCGCACCCACAATAAATATCATTTGGGTTTTCACAAAACCCTACTTGTATTAAACCTTACACACAAGAGAAAGGGGAGGGAGGGAATTACGTTTGAGAGAGAGAGAAAGAGAGACTCCAAAACTGTGGAGCTTTCTCCTCTGTCCTCCTTTATATAAAAACCCCCCTTTTTGGGGTGTTGGGTTGTGCAAGTTTAGTTTTCCAAGCTTAAACTTGTCATTTTGGTGAGATTTTTTGTTAACTTTCTAAATTGCTCAACATTTTTGCTTGTAAAGTGGGAAGTAGATTCTAAAAAGGATTTCTGTCTTTTTGAATATGGGCAAGAATATTTGTCAAAGATGACATAGTTTCTTTCCATAATAAAAAAGATAATTAATCATTTAATATTTCTAAAATTATCACGCATAATTAAACTCTCTAATCTGTGTGTAAGTCATTCCTCTTAACCAATATTTCATGATGAGCTACATGACATGTTATTAAATATTGGCAAACCCCAACTCACTGTACAAGTCCATTTCATAGATTTTGTGTTCGTGATCGGATGCTGAAAGCATTTAAAATTAATTTTAATGAATAAATATTATTTTTCATATTAAAAATAATTTTGTAAATAATTTACAAAAATTACATGCATTGGTATCAGATTTTTGTGCGGTCTATCGTAGACTTTCTCTCCTTGATATTCTCCAATTAAGGACAGTGGATTCCATGTTGAGCATCTCTTTCATTAGCAATGCGGGACCATGTGTCTAGTGTACCGATATATAGTTCGTCGGACATCAACCATTAGCTTACCAAAACAAGCGTCACAATATTACAATGAATAGGATCTCTCAGGTCAAAGGTCAATTACCAGATATGAATCTCATCCTCAGACAACTGGCAGTAGCACATGGGAGATCCTTATCGGATTTTTTCTATACACACACAACATATGTACTCACATTCACATACTGAAATCGCATTCCTAGCAAAATACAATGTGACAGCCATATGAACGGGATGTTAGGTCCTGTCCCTAGCTGAGAACCGTTTTGGGTGAAAACCCATGGAACAACTTATAAGCCCAATAAAAATCATGCCATGCGTGAAATAAAGTAAATACTTTATTAATTAAACCGGGTTTGACAGATACACACATCCAACAATCTCCCACTTGTACATCAAAGCTAATCTCCCATATGCCTTACACCCATTGATTCCGCATGTTTCAAAGATACAATTGGCACTAAACCTTTGGTCATGAGATTCGACACATTCTTTGTTGAGTTAACCTTCATGACAACTACATCACCTTGTTGAATGATCTCCCTTATCAGGTGATACTTTTGTCGCATATGCTTGTTCCTTTGAACCCTATGCTTTTTTGCTTGAGCTATTGCCCCTTTGTTACAATATAACAAGATTGAATCTTTGACAAGCTCGGGGACAACATTGAGATCACTTACTTGAACTTTATTATCTCATTCTAAGTTGAGAAATTACCATACTTCCCAGTTAAAGAGTTCACTTATTATTTCACACATAATTTATTTCAATACTATTCCATAGAGGTTAGATCAAAAGTATCTTCTAGGCTACAAAAGACCTTAGCTCGGAGCTTGGGCAGAACCTTTAAGCACATGCACGGTCTAAATTTCACTTTGATTTCAATTTGCCATATATTTCTAAGTATTGAACTCAAATGTTTCTCTACTACGTTTGGCTTGAATGACATGCAGGGCTTGCATCAGATACCCAAGTTACTGAGCAGTGTTGGAATAGACTCTCAGTGCATATATCTTTTGATTGCCACTTTGTGGCTTTAGAAATTGATGCAGTATGAGTTCAAACTTCTGTTCTTTCTCTTCACATGGGAATGGCTAAGAGGTGTTCTCGATCAAGGAACCTTGCTTCTTGAGGCGGAGCATCCTGTCATTTATAACCAATGAATCAACCCTTAAATTTTCACTCTTTTTAAAAAAATAAAATAAAAAATCTAATAGAAATAATACTCATCATACAAGTGTGCCACAGTCCAGCCTTAGCTCCTAACCAAGACTTGTGTAAACAAGACCACACACAAGATCGGCTCTCTCTGTAAACAATATCTTTTTTTTTTTCCTATCGACTCCTACCTTGGGATGTATTCCAATTCCTTTCCTTGAAAACAAGAATTTTATTACTTCAAAGCACATGGTACCAAAATTATCTCTCTTTTTCTTTAAAAACACAGAAAATTTCTAAGAATTTCAAAATGGATACAAACTCACACCCAAGCCCAATTCAGGATTCAACCCATCAACTATCCCCCCCATACTTAAATGATGCAGTGTCCTCAATGCATGTAAAAATAAAAACAAGGACAACGAAGAGGGGCACACATAATAGGATTATTTTGGCTTAGAGTAAAGAGGCTCATGGAGATCCATGACCTCTTCCAAATTTATAGATGGCAGCTCAATGTAAGGCTTTAAACGCTCTGTCATTAACTTTAAAAATCTCACCAGTACCTAAGAAAGCATATCTGAGATTTGAGGATAAAACCTTCAAATCAAGCTGAGGTGGCTCCTTAATGGACGGCTTAGGAAGATATATGGATAAGGGTCCCACTGGCTCCAATGGTTGCTGTTAGTGGCGGCAGAAGCGATGGGATTTTCTTGTAATCATAAAATTTTATGAGCATTCAAGGATCTCAATAAACACACTAATATACTAATCTTAAGAGGAGAACAAGGTCACCTAGAACACTCAAATGGTGTGTTCCTCCAAAGGAATGCAACACTTGAAGAAGATCTCCTAAGCTTGCTTCACCTCCAATGGCCAATAGTGCTTGAGGAAGAAGAAGACTCTCTTTTTTCTCTCTCTAAGCTCTCTCACAATTTTGTGCAAATTGTTCTTATGATTTTTTTCTCTATCATCATCATCAATAATCTTTGGCCTTAGGTATCTTTATATATATCAAGACCTAATTGAGTGGCAAACCTACGGTCCAGATCTAACCAAGTAGTGTCATCCTAAAGGGTAGCCCATAAGATTATCCTAAATTGTACATAAGGATAAAACTTATCCAAAATCGCAGTAAAGGATGATCCTACCAGGGCGTAACCTAAAAAACCCTAGCGGTAGGTAATTTTATTACATTTTCTCCCCACACTACTAATACCCTAATGGGCCATTGCAACCATGGAATAAATGTCACCGCCACAATTCTGGTCTATTATAATTTATCACAAGAGTATGAAGGACTTTGATAGGCCATAAAACTCTTTGAAAACTCTTTTTCAAAATATGTTTAATTTAATATTAATAAAATAAAAAACTATTTACAAACACTTTACAAAATACCAAGGCCTTGGATTTGGCACAATCAAACTTGTTCACTCCATTTTTGGTATTCTTCCTTTAAGGGCAGTGGAAACTTTATTGAGCATCACATCCATAACTATTTACATTGTGCACACTGAGCGACCAATATATAGTCAGTCCTTTCGGTAGACATCAACCATTGACACACCATAAATGTACAGAACATAAATAAAATGGCAAGTGTCTATCAAGTACAGAGAAAATAACAACTGAAGATTCCCGTTGCAACTACAACTTTATGGTGAATAATTCGGGAATCCCCGTGGAACATGTTCAACATGAAATGTGCCTATATTTATATTTTGGTCCAATCACTATTGTACGAATGTAAAATATAGCAACCATAAAACAGATTGCCCAAATCTATTCGTAATTGTGAACAAAACGGTTTGAATTGGGCAGATGCAATATACAATTATGACAAACAGATTTTATCCCTATGTTCGCAACATGTCTATTAAATACTACTAGAGTAAGTCCCTTGGTTAAGGGGTTAGACAAATTATCTGCAGAATCAACTTTGGCAATCGATACGTCCTCTCTTTGTATTCTCTCTTGAATGAGATGATACTTGCGTTCCACGTGCTTGTTCTTCTGATTTGCTCTTGGTTCCTTAGCTTGAGTAATGGCTCCTTTGTTATCATATAACAAAGTCATGGGATCTTTAACAAGATCAGATACTACCTCCATGTCAGAGAGAAATTTTCTTAGCCATACCCGTTCCTTAGCTGCTTCACAAGCTGCTAAGTATTCAGCCTCAGTCGTGGAATCCGCCGTTGACTTCTGCTTTGCACTCTTCCATATGGCAGCCCCTCCTCCTAGCATAAATATCATGTCAGATGTCGATTTCCGGTCATCTTTATCTGACTGGAAATCAGAGTCTGTGTACCCTACTACTGATAAGTTATCTGCACCATAAACAGGGAAATAATCCATTGTTCTTCTCAAGTACTTCATGATGCACTTAACAACTGTCCAATGTTCCTGTCTAGGGTTTGATTGGAATCGACTAACCATACCAACTGCATGACAAATATCTAGTCTAGTACATAGCATTGCATACATGAGGCTTCCAATGGCCGAAGCATATGGAACCCCTTTCATAGTTTCTATATCCTCAGGGGTCTGTGGACATTGTGACTTAGAAAGTGCTATGCCATATCTAAAGGGAACGTTTCCTCTTTTAGAATATTTCATTCTAAATCTCTCCAGAACTTTGTCTATGTAATTAGCTTGGGACAAACCTAAAATTTTACATTTTTTTCTGTCTCTGACTATCTTGATGCCTAGTATATACGTGGCATCACCCAGGTCTTTCATCGAGAAGTTGGTGAAAAGCCATTTCTTAACAGAAGTGAGCATTCCAACATCATTCCCAATGAGAAGTATGTCATCTACATACAGGACAAGGAAACAGACCGAACTTTCACTGAATTTCTTGTAGACACATGGCTCATCAACGTTCTGATCAAAATCAAACTCTTTGATCGTTTGATCAAACCTGATGTTCCAGCTTCTAGATGCTTATTTAAGTCTATAGATTGACTTCAACAATTTGCACACTTTGTTCTCTTCCCAATGGGAAATAAACCCCTCTGGCTGAGATATGTAAATGTCCTCATCAAGATGTCCATTCAGGAAGGCTGTCTGGACATCCATCTGCTAGATCTCATAATCGAAGTGTGCTGCTATGGCAAGTAAAATCCGAATGGATTTGTAGGATTGAGAAACGAGAGTTTTTCCTCGAGCTAGCTGAAGGAGTTAGGGCTGACATCTTTTACCTGGATTTAGACCTGTATATGACCGGGCAAAGACTTGAGAGCCTAGCTTGCTAAGTTTAGGTACAAAAAATTATACATACATTTATATTTAAGTGCCTAATAGAGGATGCCCCTTACACGAGCATACCCTTGATAAATTATAAAATGCATGCTGACTATAGTTGATAGAAACGCAAATTGTGGCTACTTGTACATATGATATTATTTTGAGTGTTTAAATTTCTCAAATATGTGATTTGTTCAGGGAGATACAAAGAAACAATTAGATCTACCTGAATAAATGAATAATAAACATATACTCTCAAACTTCCTTTCAGAAGAGTAATCATGGTTAGGACAAGGCCAAACAAGAGAGCTCATTGCGAAATGCAATCTCATTTTGTTTGTGAAGCGAGACCATCCAATGCTTTGGCCCTGACACTTGAAACATCTGCTTCTTTTGAGAGCGTGCCTGAGGTCCTTCCTAGACAAACACATGAGGTTCCCCCAGTACCTGAGGTTCCTCCGGCTCATACACCTCCACCTCCACCAATCAGGACCGTCAGAGAGGTGATTGCAATTATGGCTAATATGATGCAGTCTATGCAACAACAACAGCAAGTTCAATTATAGATTCAACAACAACAATAAGAGATAATGACCAACATGAACATGCAATTCATGGCTACCACACAATAAAGAGCAGTGCCGCAACCTAACCGTCCCCCAAACTTTCCTCCTCCTGTGCCTCAAGTTACATTAGAAAATTCCACCGCCGAAGTGATGGAAAAATTCAAGAAACTCCACCCTCCATCATTCTCCCAGGTTGGTTCAGACTCGCTATAACGTTAAAGATGGATCAGTGCCCTGGAGAAGGCTTTCAAAGTATTGGAATGCACCAATGCCCAGAAGTTGATATGCATTGGGTACCAGCTGCAGAACGAAGCCGAAACCTGGTGGAAGTCAACCCGGCCAAATCTTGAAGCAACACATTCCAACCCAACTTAGGATCAGTACAAGGAGGTTTTCTTCAAGAATTACTTCCCAGAGAGCCTCTAAGATAGAAAGGAAGCAGAGTTGTCTGCCCTCACACAAGGGTCAAAGACAGTCCTGGATTACCAACAACAATTCGAGGATTGCTCCATTTTGCACCGAAACATCTGAGGAATGAGGCAAGCAAGACTAAGAAATTTGAGAAAGGACTTAAACCTGAAATTGGAGCTATGTTTTCAATCATGGAGATTGAAACCTATACCCGGATGGTTGACAAAGCCAAGACAGTTGAAGATAGACTGAGGGAAAAGACAACTACATCGCAAGGGTCAACCAAAAGGCCTAGCAGTTACCAGAACTATAATTGGCCCAATAAGACATTCAAGAGTCATAGCAACCCCAGCCCATTGCAGTATCGACAGCCAAAAGTGGGTCAAACCACACAACCTTTCCTTCTGTCTTACAACTAGTTAAATCAGTATACTCGTCAGACTTCTAGTCAAGCTACAACTTCTATTCAGTCTCCGCGGCAGGCGATGAGCCAAGCTAGTAAAGTCCCTTCTCAGTCAATCCGTTCTATGTCCCCTTTGCAATCTGTCGATTCCATCCGGTGTTTCGGATGTGGTCAACATGGTCATTGGGTGAAGGACTGTATGTGCCGAAGGAATAATGTACCCTCGAGATTCCAACCAACTGGCCGACCTTTCATGCCCCAAGACGACAGGACTCAAGGGAAGGTGTACGTGCTAACCAATGAAGAAGTAGAAGTGGATCCGAAAGTAATGACAGGTATTTCCCTAGATAGAACTATCAAACAATCCATGATAAGTTATATGGCTTAAGGTAGATTTTGATTGCATCATTATCTTCACTTCAAAACTTAGGTACCCTAAACATAGCATCCATTCCCGCACATGTGCTATTTGACTCTGGTGCATTGCATTCTTTCATTTCCAGTACCTTTGCGAGTAAGATGAATGTATTCCCTAGGAGCATAGGGCACAAGTTTGTAGTTAGCACCCCAACCGGGAGTGTAGTAAGCTTGAAGGAGATTTACAAACCTTGCTCGGTAGAAATCTGCAGGTGGGACTTGATAGCTCATCTGATCAAGTTTGAGAAGAAAGATTTTGATGCAATCCTAGGAATGGATTGGCTGTCCACCCATGGGGCAAATTTCATGTGTGCGGAGAGGCAGATCGTATTGAAGCCTAAGAATGGGGATGAGTTTACTTATAAGAGTGAACCATTGAAGAAGCCCAAGAAGGTAACGATATCTGCACTCCAGGCAAAGAAGTTGTTAGATGATGGATGCCAGGGGTATCTAGCAACCGTTATGGAAATGAAAGTAAAGGTAAGTCCAATGAAAGAGTTGGACGTAGTCCAGGAATTCCCTGATGTATTTCCCGATGACCTAACTCAGCTGCCACCGAAGCGAGAAACAAAATATGTAATAGACCTAACCCCTAGAGCAGCTAAAAGAGATGCAAATTCAACTGCAAGACCTATTGAAGAAAGGATTTATCTGACCCAGTGTATCTCCATGGGGAGCACCGGTCCTGTTTGTAAAGAAGAAGGATGGAAGCATGTGTATGTGCATCGATCATCGGGAACTGAATAAACTTACAATCAAGAACTGATACTCGTTGCCATGCATTGATGATCTGTTCGATCTGTTGCAGGGCACAAGTGTTTTCTCAAAGATCGATCTTAGATCCGGGTATCATCAGCTGAAGATCAAAGGCAGCGATATCCATAAAACAACATTTAGAACCAGGTACAGACATTATGAATTCCTAGTGTTATCCTTCAGTTTAACAAATGCCCCCGCGACATTCATGGATATGATGAATAGGGTGTTCCACGATGTTCTGGCGACATTCTAGTCTACTCCAAGAATGAGGAAGAGCACGCACAACACTTGAGGTTTATGCTGCAATGGCTAAGGGAACGTCAGTTGTTTGTAAAATTCAGTAAGTGTGAATTTTGGCTCCGTCAAATAGGATTCTTGGGGCACATAGTTTCGAGTAAAGGCATTGAAGTTGATCCAGAAAAAGTCAAGACAGTCCTTAAGTGGGAGATGCCGAAGAGTGCCACAGAAATTCATAGTTTCCTGGGATTGGCTGGTTACTACCAACGATTCATTGAGAACTTCTCATGACTATCGGCACCAATTACTCGGCTAACTAAGAAGGGAGCAAAGTTTGAATGGTCCGACGCATGTGAAAAGAGTTTTCGTGAGCTAAGGGAACGATTAGTAACAACCCCGATTTTGATTATTCCGGATGGCACAAGTGGCATGACAGTATACACAGATGCATCACGAACTGGCTTAGGTTGTGTACTGATGCAAAAAAGAGAAGGTGGTTGCCTATGCATTGAGACAGTTAAAGGAACACGAGAGGAGCTACCCCACTCATGATTTGGAGTTGGCAGCGGTGGTTTTCGCCTTGAAGATCTGGCGGCATTATTTGTATGGCGAAAAGAGTGAAATCTTCAACGACCACAAAAGCTTGAAGTACTTCTTAACGCAGAAAGAACTAAATATGAGACAAAGAAGGTAGCTGGAGTTGGTAAAGGATTATGACTGCGACATACAATACCACCCGAGAAAGGCTAATGTAGTCGTGGACACGCTAAGCAGGAAGACCCAAACACAATCCCTTGCTTCCTTAGCCATTAGTGAGCAATTGATAGAGGAAGCTAGAAAGTTTGACTAGGAACTCATGGTAGAAGGAACTGCCATATTATTGGCGGCTTTGGATGTTCAACCATCGATCAGGGAAGATGCGAGGAGCTTGGGAAGATCCGGACTTCTCGATTGCTGATGACAGGGCGCTCAAGTTTAGAGACAGATTGTGTGTCCCAGCCGATTACAATGTGTAAGATCGAATCCTCAGAGAAGCACACAATTCACCATATTCAATACACCCAGACAGCACAAAGATGTACAAGGACCTACAAGGGTACTATTGGTGGATTGGAATGAAGGAGACCATAGCGTTATATGTTTTAGAGTGTCTCTCCTGCCAACAAATAAAGACGGATAGGCATAGACCATATGGACTGCTGCAACCACTGCGGGTCCCTGAATGGAAATGGGATCACATCACCATGGATTTTGTGACTGGTCTACCATTGATGACTAAGGGCATGAATGCAATCTGGGTGATTGTTGACAGATTGACAAAATCAGCTCATTTCATCCCTAGAAGGTCACTTACCCCTTGGACAAGCTAGCACAAAAAGACATCAATGGCGTTGTTAGTTTTCATGGTGTACCAGTCAGCATTGTATTGGACCGAGACCCTAGATTCACCTCCAGATTTTGGAGATGCCTTCAACAAGCCATGGGCACTCGGTTGAATCTTAGCACAACTTTTCACCCCCAGACCAACGGACAGTCTGAGCGGACTATTTGAGTTAAAATAATACCGCAAGCGTACGGGTCAATCGTAGCTATGTCAAACACGAGGAGATATACGCCACTCTATTTAACTAACTTAAAAGTAATGCAAAGTGAACCAAATTAAAGTGTTAAATTAAACTAATGAAAATTAATACAACCTAACTCATAAGCATCTAACAAAATTAAGGGATTAAATTGGCGTCCTAGCACATTAGCATCTAACCTATCAAACTAACGCAAATTGAAAGGAATAAAAATGCAGCCACACATAATAGCCACATAAAAAGGAATAAGAGAATAAAAGTGCATCCACAAACCACAACCAAATAAAAAAAATAAAGAAATATAGGGAGAAGAAGAAGAAGATAGAGACAGATAGAGGAGAGGGAGAATGAGATTAAGGGTTTAGAGAATGAAAACCTGGATGTGCTTGAATCGGACTGAAATTGCTTCCTCTTCTAAATCTCCAAGTTTTGTCGTCAACTTAGAAACTTAGACTAGAAAGCTTGAAACTAAATTAGAATTATTACAACCATATTGAAGACATAAAATTAAAGCATGAATCAAAAGGATCACAACAATGAAATTGAAAGCATGAAATCAAACTAGAATTTAGAAAGCAAAAAACTAGAAGAAGAGAAGAAGAAATTTCACTAATTAATTGAACTAAAAACTACACTAAAAATTGAATTAAAATTGAATTAGAAACTAACTAAAAATTGAACTAAAAACTAACTTGTTACAACCCAAAGGGCAAGGGGTATTTATAGGGGGAAGGGAGAAGAGAGAAGAGGGAAGTGGTAGGAGAAATATTCCCTAAGAAAAGAGAATATTCCCTTCTCCTTCCTCATTTACATTGCCTTGAATCCCAAGAAAAAAGAAAAAAAATAGAAAGAATGAGAGAAAAGAATCCTAGATACATAAACCTTCTATTTATTAAAAAGTAACTTTCTAATTTTAATTTGTGCTTCCTTTTCTTTGTAGGTGACTTTTCCAAGCAATGAGATCAAGGCATCTTTGACTTTTCAACCTTCCATAGATGAGAGAATATCTTCCAAATTAAATCTATCCATAGTCAAATCCCAAAAGTGCCCTTGGAAAGTTGGAGGAGAGAGAGAGCAAGGGTGATGACTAGGATTCCACTCACAATTAATGAAATGTTAAATCTGTCCTTATAAAAACGTGGAGCATGGGATGCTTATATGGGCCTCATTGTTGTATTCCTTACGAAAAATCACCCAAAATAGATTCAAATTTCGTCCAATTTGGAGTTCAGGAGGCTAAGATATCTTAAGTTGAAGTTGGACTGCTCCAGAGCCTTCCAAATGGAATCTTTCAACTGATAGAAAGATAACTTCTGATAATTGCATTAAGGCCCCTAGAATCCGAATTTCCACTTTATTTTGTTCCCGACCGACTATCAATAATTACAAATAAACCCCTATCCACTAAAACGGCCGTAACTTCTTCGTTTTAACTCGGAATCAAGTGCCGTTTGAACCGTTGCGAAGCTGATTTGATGGGCTACGCATCCATACTACTAACACCTCAAAATTATGATAAGGGGCCCACTGTAATCACATTCAAATTTGATTTATTGACGTGATTCTTTCAATGCTCAATCCAAACTTGATTTTCTCGACTCTTGGGCGCTTCTGACTATTCTTAGCATCTTTTGCTCTATTTTCAGAAGAATTCACCTAAAACCTGAAAAGCACAAGAAAACACCAAAGTAACTCTGTCCAATGTGGTAAAATGTATGGTTTATGCCCTAAGATTTCACACATAAATGTGCTCATCAGATTCCCCCACAGTTGAACGTTACTTGTCCTCAAGTAAACAAAAACAAAAAAACTAATCTAGAATGCAAAAATCCTAACTCACTTTCTTAGGAATCACAGTTGCACTTAGCATGTGCAACAAGTCTTTAAACTCCTAGGTTACCCCTAGTGGACAAGTTGTGTCTTGTGAGTGTTTGCAGTGAATATACACTCAAAATTCAATTGTAAATGAATGCTACAAATTTTAATCATGGCATAAGTAGGACAGTGTACATAATCCCAAAAAGTACTGAACTAAAGATCAAGGAGCCAAAGGTTCCCCCACACTTGAATTTTATCACCCCACGTCAATTCAAGCAATAAGCAAGTATCAAGATTAAGGGATCTCCTCATATTTTCTGAACACTACTCACCTTCAGGTAAACCACTCATAGCATCGATGGAACCAAAGACTTAGGCTTTGAGTATTTTTGACCATATTTTCTTTTCAGGCTTTTTAGGCATTAAGCTTTTCTTTCACAACAAAAAACTCTATTTCTACTCCACTACTGGTCTCTGATTGACATGGTGGAGCATACACCAGACACCCAAATACTTGGTAGCTTCGCTTTTTGCATATATCCATAAAGGCTTTGAGACATTGATGCAAGAGTTTTTCGAGTTTCCTTCCAAAGAATTTCGATCAAGTCACCCTGCTTCATGAGGCACAGTGCCATGTCTAGTCCCAAGGAATTCCACTTATTTTCTGTTCCTTGTTTTTTCTTTTTATTTTCATTTACTTTCATGCCTTGCCTTGCCACAAACAAATTGGTTTCAACTACTAGCCAAAAGATCAAAGGGTCCATAAAACACATAGAGAAATCTAGCCATCAAATGAAATAACGCTCATATTTTCCAATTCAGTCCTTCTCACCAGATACAAACCAACCACCGTCCTTGAAAAGGGATCTCTTTATTATTTTGCATGTTAGGGCACCTAATTCCCTCTTTCTCTCGCTTTGCAATCAGAGAAACGTATACACAAAACCAAACTACCGCCACAATTAAAATTTACCAAATAAGCAAGCTCACACCCCCCACACTTAAGTCATGCAATGTCCTCAATGCATGCATAAAAGAAAGAATAAGGACAAGGGAGGATACCAGATATAATAAAAAAGAGGATCATGAAGAGTCATGAGCTCTACAAAAAGTGCTAGGAGCAGCAACATAAATCTCAATCCATGGCCAGTAAATGGAGAAATTGCTTCAGAACCAGAAAACACTCGACCATAAATTTTAGTAAAGTGAGAAATAATATAGAAGTTAAGCACAACTAAGAAATATCCAATAGAAAAATTTATCCTCATGGGACAGTGGAAAATGAAGGCATTAAAACTCATGCCATAAATCCTCCCATTCTCTCCCTTTTGCAATGTAGAACACATGTCATGTTTTGAAAAATCAACCAAAAATGGATCACAGTAAGCATGAAAAGGATTATGAATAACCTCATCAAAATAATCATAAAAAATGGGAGGTTTACTCAAATGAATCCTAGCAATACAACTATCCGCCCTTTGCATAACTTGATTTTCCAAATAAGGATCGCGATAAAATGCTTGAAGAGCATCAGGACTAACATTGTTCTCCTCAATAAAATCATCAAACCTAGGAGGTTTGAAAAAATCACTATGTGGGACAAAACAATCCTCAGTATGACAGTCAACTAGATTTTCCAAAGAGAGAGAGGGAGATCGAATTTTCAGGGTTTCTATGCTATCATGAAAATCTGATTCTAAATTAGTAGAAACACTAGGGGCATTGAAATCAGAAATTTCAGGCAAAAGTTGGACGTCCCTAGGTAGCTCATCAAACCTAGCTTTACTAACATCTTCAGGAGACTCAATCTCAACAAATAAATCATCTTGAAAATCATTGTGTTGGGAGTGACTCTCATTAACCTCAAAATGGGGTGGTGGACTTTCAAACTGGAGTGGTGGACTTTCAACATCATTAAACTGGGGATGGGGTGGTTCAGACTGACTAGGTAATGTACCCGTTTCCTCCTCTTGCACCATGCTTATCAGTTGAGAGAGTTGCTTCTCCATGGTATTTTGGCTTGTTATGAGAAGGGCTATGTGTTTTTCAAGCTCACTCAGTCTGGCCTCCTCACCCATGCTTTGAAACTTAGGGGGTTGGTGATATGGTTCAAGGAGAGATGGCTCATTGAGATTCAGTGGAGGGTTGGGTATTGGAGGACCAAACTGACCATGGTATTGGAAATTGGGTGGTCCAGCTTGGTTATTCAATTGATCCCACAAAAAATTGGGATGATCACTCCACCCCTGATTGTAAGAGCCAAAAGAATTGTATTGAAAAAGAGGACTCACATGCTCATCACCATAGCTCCCCCCATAAAGATTAGGGCATCCATCTATAACATGGATAGCCTGGGGATGAGACTAGTCAAAATTTTTTGAAAGCCCATAGTTGGGTTGGGGAACAAAATTGTACTGGGGTGGCGCAAAGTTGTTCTTTAATTCTCTACTTTTGGCCGCCCCAGTCTGTTTAAACATTTCCCCCAAAGTTATGGTTGCCTTAGCATAGTTCTACCTTTCCCCCAAAATCATAGGTGGAAGTGTATCTCCCACCTATCTCAAATTGAGGTCTCCCTTAGAAAAATTAAAGAAAAATAAAAGACTAAAAAAAATTCACTAAAAACGTGAGGGAATAAATAGACAGTTGGTGCATTGCCCTAAAAAATCGAAACAATGATTCCAAAGCTGTAAGGTTTTCATATAAGTTGACAGCACGGGAACCTGTATAGTCTTCAAGAGCCACCTACGGGCGACTCCAATTGGATTCTAATGTAGAGTGGAGGACTACTATCCGTTTCTGTTTCCAAGGCACTCACTATGTCGCTTTCTTGTTATCAAAATTGGTCACCTCCAAAGATAAGTCATATGCCATTCCACCCAACCAAGTCAAGATGCAACAACATAGGTAACAAAATCCTATGAGGGACACCAAAAGAGGTTGGGTTTGAGCATAAGAAGGACTTTAGAATGGGCGCACAGTCTTTGAAACAGAAGAGAAACAAGATGAGGTTTTCAAAAACTAATTTTTTTTTTTTAGAAGAAAAGGTAAAATTAAATAAAGCACTTTGAATTACTTAAAAATCAAAAAAATAAAGTGGACAATAATCTCCCCGGCAACGGTGCCAAAAACTTGTTTGAGTTAAAATGATACCGCAAACGTAAGGTTCAATCGTAGCTATGGGTCGAACACGAGGAGATATACGCCACTCTATTTAACTAACTTAAAAGTAATGCAAAGTGAACCAAATTAAAGTGTTAAATTAAACTAATGAAAATTAATGCAACCTAACTCATAAGCATCTAACAAAATTAAGGGATTAAATTGGCGTCCTAACACATTTGCATCTAACCTATCAAACTAACGCAAATTGAAAGGAACAAAAATGCAGCACCACATAATAACCACATAAAAAGGAATAAGGGAATAAAAGTGCATCCACAAACCACAACCATATAAAAAAAATAAAAGAAATAGAGGGAGAAGAAGAAGAAGATCGAGAAAGATAGAGGAGAGGGAGAATGAGATTAAGGGTTTAGAGAATGAAAACCTGGATGTGCTTGAACCGGACTGAAATTGCTTTCTCTTCTAAATCTCCAAGTCTTGTCATCAACTTAGAAACTTAGATTAGAAAGCTTGAAACTAAACTAGAATTATTACAACCATATTGAAGACATAAAATTAAAGCATGAATCAAAAGCATCACAACCATGAAATTGAAAGCATGAAATCAAACTAGAACTTAGAAAGCTAAAAACTAGAAGAAGAGAAAAAAAATTTCACTAATTATTTGAACTAAAAACTACACTAAAAACTGAATTAAAATTGAACTAGAAACTAACTAAAAACTGAACTAAAACTAACTTGTTACAACCCAAAGGGCAAGGGGTATTTATAGGGGGAAGGGAGAAGAGAGAAGAGGGAAGTGGTAGGAGAAATATTCCCTAAGAAAAGAGAATATTCTCTTCTCCTTCCTCCTTTACATTGCCTTGAATCCCAAGAAAATAGAAAAAAATAGAAAGAGGGAGAGAAAAGAATCTTAGATACATAAACCTTCTATTTATTAAAAAGTAACTTTCTAATTCTAATTTGTGCTTCCTTTTCTTTGTAGGTGTCTTTTCCAAGCAATGAGATCAAGGCATCTTTGACTTTTCAACCTTCCATAGATGAGAGAATATCTTCCAAATTAAATCTATCCATTGTCAAATCCCAAAAGTGCCCTTGGAAAGTTGGAGGAGAGAGAGAGCAAGGGTGATGACTAGGATTTCACTCACAATTAATGAAATATCAAATCTGTCCTTAAAAAAATGTGGAGCATGGGATGCTTATATAGGCCTTACTGTTGTATTCCTTACGAAAAATCACTCAAAATAGACCCAAATTTCGTCCAATTTGGAGTTCGGGAGCCCAAGATATCTCAAGTTGAAGTTGGACTACTCCAGAGCCTTCCAAATGGAATCTTTCGGCTGACAGAAAGATAACTTCTGATAATTACACTAAGGCCTCTGGAATCTGAACTTCCATTTTATTTTATCCCTGGTCGACTATCAATAATTACAAATAAACCCTTATCCACGAAAACGACCTTAACTTCTTCGTTTCAACTCGGAATCAAGTGCCGGTTGAACCGTTGCGAAGCTGACTCGACGGGCTACGCATCCATACTATTAACACCTCAAAATTATGCTAAGGGGCCCACTATAATCATATTCAAATTTGATTGATTGGCATGATTCTTTCAGTGCTCAATCCAAACTTGATTTTCTCGACTCCTGGGCGCTTCCGGCTATTCTTAGCATATTTTGCTCCATTTTCACAAGAATTCACCTAAAACCTAAAAAGCACAAGAAAGCACCAAAGTAACTCTGACCAATGTGGTAAAATGTATGCTTTATGCCCTAAGATTTCACACATAAAAGTGCTCATCACGGACCATACAGACATTAGAAGATATGCTCAGGGCATGCACTCTAGAAATGAAGGCTAGTTGGGACTCACACGTTCCTTTAATAAAGTTCGCGTATAATAGCAGCTACCATTCCACCATTAGAATGACACCCTGTGAAGCTCTATACGGAAGGAAGTGCCGCACACCCCTATACTGGGATGAAGTTGGAAAGCGGCGTATGATAGGCCCAGAGATAGTTCAATTTACTTGTGAAAAAGTGGATGTGATTAGAGAAAAGATCAAAGCGGTCCAGTCAAGACAAAAGAGCTACGCCGATAATAGAAGGAAGGATATTGAGTTCATGGTTGGCGAGAAGGTTTTTCTTCAGATTTCTCCAACCAAAGGCATCATGTGTTTTAGCAAGAAAGGAAAGCGGAGCCCAAGATATATTGGACCATATAAAATTCTAACAAGAATTGGGCCAGTAGCGTACCGTTTAGCTCTGCCGCTATCATTGGCAGATGTCCATAATGTGTTTCATATGTCAATGCTAAAGAGTACATAACCAATCCGACACATGTACTTTCGACCGAACCAGAACACCTTAACTCCGACATGACCTATGTGGAGCAACCTGAAGAAATTCTAGATCGAAAGGAACATAAGTTCCGCAATTGTACCATTGCCTACGTCAAGGTGCAATGGAGAAACCACACACCCGAAGAAGTATCGTGGGAAAGTGAAGAAGAAATGCGTAAGGAATATCCTCATCTATTCAGCTTACAAGGTACGTTAATTTCAAGGACGGAATTCTTGTAAGGGGAGGAGGATATTATATCTGTACCCGAATCCTAACCCAAACTCTGAATGTAGGTCAGGAACCCAGAGAATCCAAGGTCATGCCCACTAGCAACCTGTGGTGCATTGATTGGGTAATCATCCGAGAGGAAGGAAGTCCGGTGATGACATCTTACATACCAACTAGGAGGTAAACTCCAACCCCATGTGGTTGTTCTATGCATCAATTGATGTACAACCTAAGGTAAATTCCTCACTTTAATTAAATTAGGAAACTAAATATTTGAATACTGTTAGTAACTTGACAATCATGTTTGGCAAGTGTGCAAATCATGGCCTAAGTCTCTGACATGTCTAAATGCAAAATCAACAGAAAATCATCTACTAGTCCATTCCCACTGGTCGATTGGATTGACCACTTCAATCGATTAGTGCTACTGTCATGTGTAGTTTCTACTCCTGGTGTGTGGGGCCTAGTGTCTTGCACCCCGAATCATCTCCACGCACTTCCACCAACCCATGGGAATATTGTCCTGACAATGTGACCATGTGGGGCCCACCTATATGCCGATGTGCATTCCAAGGAGCTATAGACTGTGTTTTTGACATGTGGCCCCTAGCCAAACATGACTTAAGTCAGCCCTATATAAAGCCCACCCCATTCCAGATTTACACCCCTAATCATTTTGTTGAGAAAAGGAGTGAAAGAGAAGAGAAAGAAGGAGAGAAAGAGGAGAGAAGAAGAGGAGAAGCTTGAGCTCACTCCTTGTGCTTGGACTTTTCAGGTAAACACTCTCAACCCCTAATGTTCTTGGCTACTCCAAGGCTCTAATTGTGATCATCTTTCATTTCTTATGGTATGCCTATGATCTACCATGTTAGCATGGAGTTATGCCATGAATTCCTTATGTAGGAGACTAGATCTTTGCATGCATGTAAGAATCTGCACCTTCTCATCTCTATTTTGTCATCTTCTAAGTTCAGATTGTTGTGATTACCATTCCAGCCTAGGAATGCCTAGAGCATGGATTTAGGTGTAGGACTTGCTTACCTTGAATGCATGTTGAATCCAAGGCCTATTACCTGTAACAAAACTGTTATAGAGTAATTTAAACCCTCCCATATATGAATTCTGCTGAGCCTTGTGTAAGAAACCCCATGCATGTTGGCTATCTGAGCCATAGATCCCAAAGCCCCATGCATGTTTAATTCTTATTTTGGAATATGATGTTTACCATAGAAATAACCAACTTATGCTCCCTGATCATTTTTATTAGCCATAGATCAGTAGAACGAAGCTTAAACAGTGAAGGCTTCTAAGTTCTTCGAGCTATACAGTCACTGGTCGATTGGATGGACCAGTACCAATCGACCACTACCAGAACCTTGGACCAGATTTGAACATGGTCAGCCCCATGGCCTGTAACATCATGTGGAATGCCATTTGTGTAAACCATGTTGGAGCCTATGCCATTTGAGCCCTGTAGTTATCTATTGGAATCAGTTTGACTCCCGGGAAGTGCTTTGGGCGACCAATACAAGTTGGGGATGAGACCTTGACCCAAACCCTGTAGGAACCACTGGCCTATCACCCTAGGACCCTGTGGTGTGAAGCCATGCCCATCTCCCTAAAACCTTTTTAGCTTTGTTGCTTCCAGCCCTACTAGTCGATTGGATCGACCACTGCTGCTGTCTTTCCAGAATTGGGTCTGGCCTTGGTTTAGAACCTAAACCAAGGGTACCCCTGGACTCCTTGTCTATTTAAACACTGATGGATGTCTATTATAATTTAATTAACCTTAGGCTATAACATCTTATCCGACGATGCGTATCAGAGTACTTTTGAGAGTCGGCAACATTTCGAGCAAGTGGATCATAGCCAAGGTGAGTGGATACGAATCATTCTTGTAGATGTGATGCTGTTGAACATGATGAAGTTAATAAAATAATTCTCTCTTTAAATTGCTATGAAATCATGAGATCAATGATATGAATGTGGAATTGCTTTGGTTATGATTGAAATGCCGCATTATGATGAAATGCATGATATTGAACTGCTAGATTAGATGCCGTAGTCGACTTGGAAATGAATATTATGGTGAGCCGTAGTATGGGCTACAGAAGCACTGTACACTTCATACTTGGACATGGGGAGTGTGGTAGCCCGTAAAATGGGATACGGTTGATACCACTCAACTCATACTATCATGTAGATCATGTGGTTAGGATGAACATACCCTCATGCTACAACCATTACCAACAGGGGTGCATGTGTTGGGTGACCATGGCTTCTTGTAAACCGAGGAGTAATAGAATCCGGGATAGGTTATCATGGTTATTTTGGGGTCTGCCAAGGGAGGGAGTCGGTGCTCCTAGCCCAGCGCGGGTTCCTTTCACAATAATTGAGGTTGCAACCAAAGTGAGAAAGTGAAGCGACAGAGGTTGCTACCCGAGTTATTGTAAGTAGCATATACCTAGAGACTTAGTTGTGTTGCTAGGTGGACTTGAGTAAAAAAATTGAATCCAAGCATATAGATTCATAAAGATGTGTTGCATCTGCATGCATGATTTATTATTCATTTGCTAGGCTCGGTGGAGCTAATCCCTCGTGAAATATTTTCTTTTAGATGATTTTGCAGGTGGATATCTCCCTGAATGGGAGGATCATTTCGGACAGGATGGTGTTGGTGATTGTGACTTTCTTGGTATGGACCCCGACAGAGGTGATCCCTTTGATGCGGGTGTTTAGAGTTGGTTTGGAAGAGATGACTTGATGGAGGGCTGTCCTTATTTTGATGTTCTTCGAAGCATTCTTTTTTTGTGGATAGCCTAGTGGCATTTCTTTTGTAAAGCTTATAGACCTTGATGTAAATGTTAGAAAATGTCATACTTTTTATGTAAGAACTGTGGTTTGTGGGCCACTTCTGAGCAATATACTTTGTGGCCGCTCTTGTATAAATCTTTAGCTTTTCCGTTGTGCTTTGATTTTACAATGGTTATTGTGAATGCCTGTGTGTGTTTATGAGTGGTGTTCGCTTCTAGATTCTGGAGATGAAGCGGATGTGTTGGACATCTGGGTCACCCGCTCAATCCTCTTAGGGGGTGGTTTGGGGTGTGACAACTTAATTGATAATGAAAGCGCATAGGTCCAATGAAAACAACTCCATCACTCTAGTCCCATCACTTGAACTTGCCGCATTCAATAATAAAAAAACTCCTTAACTAAAATTACACATATGAACTAAGGGGAAGGGGAATAAAAATTCTGGATTAACAATGATGAGAAAAAAAATGCAGAACAACTTTTAATTTAATAATCTTAAAATATTCAGTTATCTCGCTAACTTGAATGTTGATTTCACCAAAATCAGAAATCAGATTTTCTTAATAGACAAAGAGAACCAAAAAAAAAAAAAAACAAAAACAAAAACTGAAGAAAGGAAAGGAGTTCCAGGAAGAGAGAGCGAGAGTGTCGTAAAGGTAGGAGATATATGGGGGAGGGATCATGTGAAAGAGAGATGGGAATGAGATAGGAGAGGTGATAGAATCCGAGAGAAGTGGAAATGGGTGAGAGGTCGTGAAGGGATTAGAGTTTGTATGGAAGAGAAACGTGGGAATTTGGGAAATTGAATTTAATTTATTTATTTAAATTCAAAATTCAATCTAAATTCCAAACTTAGTCAAATTTCTCTTTTTGACGATATCTTTTCATCTTGGTCCGGATGGATTCAGCCTGAGAATTAAAGTTGCATCATTTTAAATTTCGGACGACATGAGCCCAATATTGAATATTTTCTGAAAGATTCTCAATCTATTAAAATTATCATTATGCCCCTAAGCTTGATTGTTCTTTCTTTCTTTTTTTCTAAACTCGAATTGGCTCATAATAGTGAAACTTCCGACACTGCATCATCTCCTTTCAACCTTGACACCAATAAGTTGCAAGTCAAATACTTTAAAAAATACGGGCTGCCATCGGTTAGTTTGATAGGCATAATAGGACACCCTTCTCAAATCTTCACAAAGATGCCAAATTGCCCTTGATAAAATCGCAGAAGTTGGGCTGGTAATTCGGTTCTGACCCACAAAGATCCAACTCTTTTGATCTTAGCCTTGGACAGCTCTCCTAGCACTCTTTAAGCTTTAAATCCTCCTCTTCAACAAAAATAAGCCTAAAACCGGAAAAACATAGAAAAATAACCTGAGTAGCACTGTTCTAATAATTAAAAGACAATAAATAAAGGCAATAATTCACACATAAATATGCTCATCACGGTTTCGTACCTTATTACCAAATACCAGTACCGTACCAAATTACGAATATTGTATACTGTACCGAATAAAACCGTATACCGAACCGATACTATACGATACAATATAGGTATGGGAAAATGCTATCGTACTCGATACGATATGTATTGGTGTAGGGTGTATGGATTCGGTACCGTACCAAATTGACACCCTTATCTAGTAGGAAGCAGTGTAGATTCTTGATAATAAAACCCTGACATCCTAGCGGCTCTATTGTCGGGCTGTATTGCCAACCTCTACATTTACTACTGATAGGGGGCCATAGAAATGATCCACCAGTTAAGATTCATCCATATCACACATGTTTTTAAACAATTGAGGGTAATCGTAGAGCACATATGCATTTATAGCATATATAACAATATCATACATCACATGTATATTAACCAATGTTGCAATGTAAGTGTAGTTATGAGATGGTTAGTTTAATGAGAATAATAATAAACTATTATTACTTCTACTAAATTAAAATTTTCATTTTGTAATATAGAGCATCACATGATACATTTAACTTGCGTAAACTCCATCTCCTTGCAACATCGAACGAAGTCCTCCATCACTCCATACATCATCAAATCTCCATCGGTTGAAATTACATTTAAAAAATAAATTGTAACCAATGTCTATACACTTTCCTTTAATTAAAAACCTCATGGAGAAACCAACCCACCATTTGGGTTGCCTAAGGAGTGGAGTACAAGAATTTTAATAAAAAAAAATAAGGAAGAGAGAGATAGAGAAAGAGAAAGACCATAACATAGGCCACATCCACATCTCATGCCATATTACATCCATCACATGAACAATAGCCATCGACATAGATTTCATTTTAAATTCATTCCTATAACCACAACAAGTAGGATATAATAAGGATCTTCATATAAAATTTCAAATTTTAGCCAATTAGGGTTCTACGCATCACATGCGAAAAAATTATGCATCACATACATACATCAAAGTGTATATTTCATGTACAATATAGTACAAAATATAGTAGTTCTACATCATCATATGGCCTATATCATAATCCAACATAATCAAACACTTTAATTAATACTTCACAAGAGTGGGTGAAGACACACTATCTTCACCCACCTTGTTCCTCTCACCAAGCATGAGTTTTACTCATAATAATAATGAAATCATTTTTCTTAATACAAATACTATATCCATGGGAGAAGGAAGCATAGTCGCGGCTCCATAGCCACTGTCTATAGTTAGCAAAAACAGGAATGACAAAAAAAAATAGTCTTATGGTACGGGTTTTAAACGGTAAAAAAATTACAAACGGACAGTCAAAAAAATAGAGAATAGTGAAAAATAGAAAATGAAAGGTATGAGTTTTAAACATTTATAGTTTAAAAAAAAAAGGGAACAAAAAATGACACTATTCTCATATAAATTGAGAAATTTTTATTTGAAATACATGCTTCTAATTTCGGTATCTGTGCATTGACCTTGAGTTGAAGGTGATATCATGAAAAATGTAGCCCTTCGAGTCATCTTTTCGTTGGTGAAAGATTAGGCCGATCATAGTTCAAGAGAGAGAGAAATATGGTCACTTAATTCCAAGGTCTTAAAAAACGTCAAAAAAACGAAAACATGTTTTAAACACGTTTAAGATAGGAATGCTTGCCATTTTGTAATTTTTCTTATATGTTTGAAAAACATACAACAAAACGTGTTTAAAATGATAAAAAACAGGAACGTGTAAAAAACGAATGCGTTTTTGCTAACAAAGCCGTTGCCTCACGTGCACGGTAGTAGCATTGGTCTGCTGTACGTGGGCCGAAGGCTAATCTCTTAGATTGTTAAGGCCATAAAAAAGTGATTTTTTAAAAAATTTTTCAAAAAGCAAACCAATGATGGGGTTTTAAAAAACATATTCAAAATCTTCGCTGACTTAAAATAATGTTTTTGAAATCAAAAGGAAATATTAATTTTTTGGGTAAATGAGAGTATATTAATATAAATTTAGAGGACAGTATACAAGGAATTTACATCCTAATGAACTTCTTCCCATTGACGTCGTCCCGTATAAGAGCAGAAAGAGTCCTTGGGAGGCTATCAGAACTCAGAAGGATCTCCTGGCATGACTGCATGAGTGAAGAAACCTAGTCAGAAATTTAGCACACTTATTGATCTCCCTGATATGATGCGAAAAACTATAGCTACGAAAGCCATCACATAAAGCACGGATGTCTTCAATCAGGCCCAAGGCAAACCATGGAGCTTGATACTGCCCAGTGATCATCCGTATCGCACACTGTGAATCAAAACACAGCTGAATCTGAGAAAGATTCAAAGAGCTGGCCTTCCGCAACCCGCTTTTGATCACCGTTAATTCCAACGTCAAGATGTTATCTTCTTGAGTGCCACCTGCTAGCGCAAACAACACCTTACCCATATCATCTCTTCCATGGCCCCATAACCTCCAAGGTCCCCGCGAGCTGAACCATCACAATTGACGGCAACGCTACCACTTGAAGGGAAAGGCCAAACATGAGAAGATGAGCATTTATGTTCAAACGTCACATTGGTTCCTGTCAATGTGATATTTCCTTGAATTTATGATTCCTCAATAGAGGAATATATATACAGATTACAAGATAGACAAATATACAAGGAAACAAATAAGATAGAGGGTACATGAAATATTGGATTACATATTGACAAAGATTTGACGGTGAGACTTCCATTCAAAGGTAGGATCCATATCGCATGTGATCATAGCTTCCAAGTTGAGATAGAGGCCATATCGCATGTGATAGAGATTACCAAAAATACAAGATTGGGTTGTACATGAACCGATGATAGAGATCATATCGTCAATAATTCCCCACCGATTGAAAAAAGTCCCGATTATTTCTGGTGTCTAGCACACTCCATTTCTCGTCCGAAGAGCGACTCTGAATTCCCTGAATTATATGACAGAGAGTTTGAATGGCACTACGTTCCTTCTGCATGAACAGCCTTCTGTTTCGCTCCCCCCATATCTGGTACACAGTAGAGACAGTACTGAATCTTCTTATATTGTTGAGTAGAGTGTTTCATGTGAAATGTCTAGATAATTATTGAACTTCTTCTTGCCAACTTGCCAACAAGTCCCTCCTGTAACCATTCATTTGAAGGTTACTAATACAAATAGTCTTTGAAAATGAACAGTGAAATAGGAGGATCCAGCGTTCAACGCCAATATTGCACAACAAGCAACTCAGATTGGTGGTTAAACCCCAAGAGGCCAACCGACTGCGAGTCGATAACCTTCCAAGAATCGCTAGCCAGGTTATAAAAGAAAATCTGGGCTGGGTGGAGGAAAACCAAATGAGGTTATGTCATGAAACTTTGGGGATGCTCTCTCGTATAGCTTCTCACACGAATTTCATTAAGAACCTGTCGGCAGAGGTGGGCATCCATGTTGCTGTATCCTTCTGAAGTCTGCTATGAAACCTGGTAGTGTTGATCTCAAGCCTAGATACCAAGAATTATTGGGTCGGTAGTAGATTCCTCGCACACACCCGCTTCCAGGCAAAGCGCATCAACTCGATCAAAAGCGTGTCTTTCGTGAGCTTGAGAGAGTAACGTTCCAACAGTGTAGATTGGTCCATTCGGGAGCCAAGGATCAAACCAAAGCAACGTATTGGCGCCCGAATGAAGTAAATATCTGGTGCACTTAGAGGCCACCGATCGGGTCCTCAAAATTGATTTAAGGGAAGCTGAACAAATAGTAGGGACTGCCTGGTAGAGACCACACCGAGTGCTTGCGCAGCCAGCGATGATTCAAAAACCGAACCCAACACGTATCTGAATTTGATGCTATGTTCCAGATCTGTCTCATGAGGCCAGCTCTAGCTATTCCAATCATTTAACCGACGGAGTCCAAGCCTCTCATGGGCGACACAGAGATTTCCAAGCCACCTTGTACATGCCCTTTTCAGAGTTGCCCCACCACAAAAACTTCGCCATTTTCCTCTCTAAAGAGTTAATAATCTATTGTACATGGAATACAAGAAAAATTTACTCAACAGGCAATACTCCCCATGAGGATTGATTGGATGAGTATAAGTCTCCCAACGTACGATAAGGATTTCGCCTTCCATGAGTCAAGTCTACTCTCAATCTTAGAAGTCAGTATTGTGAAATCCGTAAGGGTGAGGGATTTACAAGCTATTGGGACCCCCAAGTATTTAATAGGTAGTTGGCCTATGGTAAATCCAAGTGTCTGGCAAGATAAGTTCTCCACCTCAGATGAGAAATTAGAGAAGAAGATAGAAGACCTGTCGTGGTTGACGGAAAGTCTAGATTTTCCTGAAAAGCTTTGAAAGACCAATCTCAAATGAGTAGCATTAGAGGCCGTGGCCTTCCCAAACATATATAAATAGGTCATCTGCAAAACAAACTAAGGAAATTTCTGGCTTGGCACAAAACTGATGATAATCATAAGCCCTTCTTTCATTGCATCTACTAAAGAGTCAGTGAAAACTTGCAACACAATATTGAACAAGAAGGAGGACATCAGGCCACCTTGGCGCAGGCCCCTGTTTGCAGAAAACCGAGGGGACTGCACACCATTGAGGAATACCACATAACTAGGGTTTACAATGCATTTGGTTATCCAGGTAATGAAGGTGGGAGGAGAATAAGACGGAAACAAAGACGAAGGTGAGAACGTGATAGGAGATTAATTTGCAGATAATTCTGCCGTTGTGATTTCGACATGGAACGTTCAAGGCGAGGTGGAGGTCTCTAGGATGGAATCAAGTGATGATAGAATTTGGGGTTTCAATTACATTGTTATATGGATACAATTTCATGACATTCTTAATGAACGTTGCTATCTCGTAAACTTGCTTTCCGCCTTGCTCTAATAATAGGTTCCCCCTAGTAAGGTGTTGTAGGTGGAAGGAATGATATCCAGAGAACGTAGTAACATCTTTCGATGTTGTCTACAACTGGACGCTATGAAACCACTGTTTGCTTCCATTCCAATTAAAAGGCGTACTGGGGCGCAAGGGGAAATCAGGTCATCTCTGGCCATTTACCCACCAAATTGTGGGTCTTTCCTTCGTGGAATGTTCCTAACCAGAGAAGCTTGGAGTGTACCATGAATTTACTCTTTGATAATTCAAGAATGACATACTCTTCCACCACAACTATGGTTCTACTAGGCTGCCATCGCTGCTAGGTCCGGCTGTCAGAGATCAGAATTGCACTAGATATTTGGACACAAGTCCACAGAGCACATATCCATGTAGCAGCATGTCATTGGGCTCTAATGGTGGTGTTCCTGACTCTGCCATTATTGGTAATCAATGCTCATCAATCCCTACAGTATGCCGGCGGTTACACTTCTCATAGTAGTAATCAACCTCTCTCTATATCTCGTCAGTTGCAACATCCAAGGCTCCACTAACTTCTACTCTTAGTGCTCATCCAATGTTTACATTTAGTGCTCCACAAATGTCTACATTTAGTTCTTATCAATAACCAATTGTGGTCAGCGGTTACAACCCTTCTAATACTATGACTCCATATCGCAGTGAAGCTCTGCAATCTTCCCATATTCATCCATCTCTAATAATGACCAGCGGTTACAACTTTTCACACTAAGGAATTTTGCGTGTGAGTGAAGTTGAATCAATTATGTCTCTTAAAGAGCATCAAGAGGGCAGCGGTTGCAATCAAACAAGGGGTCGCTATTTTATTACTACACCAAGCTTTCTTTCTTTATGGGATCGTCTGATCTCTTTAAGTACAACTTATGATTCCAATTGGTTAGTCTTTGGTGATTTTAGTTCTTGTCTATCATGGCAAGAAAAGGAAGGTGGTAAATATCCTTATAAAGCACAAGTGACAATCCAAATTGGCAAGCCCGCCGCTCCAATGCCCACAGTGACTCTACCAAGTGTGAAGGATATGTTTAAAATTTCTTGTTGTTTTGTCAGCTAGACTTCTAGTTTCATTCCTAGGGATTTAATGGTTGTGCCCATTCCCTAGCCCGGTAGGTCTCGTCTATGACATGTATGACAAGGCCATATTCCACTCCTTGGTTTCTGAACCTAGATGTTCCTTAAAACTTGTGGAACACATGTCTTCTATCTGAATAGAATTTCTTTCTACAAAACTAATAATATATATTTTTTTCAAACTATTTACAATGCATGTCAGCAAACTTGAAGTTTTCATCTAATCATAATTAAAGATTTCTCTCCTGATATTCACCTTGTAAAGAAAGTGGATTTCTTATTGAGAATCTCTTTCATCTACAAATATTATAGATCTTGGGCACAAATATAGAACCAAGTAGGCATCAAATGCTAGTATACTAAAGCCCATACTATTATTCTATTGCAACGATAAGGACCTTTTAGGTCTAGGGACCAATCATGAATTATTATCAAGAATTTCTCAATTGACCTAATCTGACACAAAAATATATGTCTAGAATCTTTTTTGTGTGTGGTGAAATGTATGTCTGGAATCATCATCATGAAAATATACAATGAGACAACCATATAAATAGAGTGCCCAACTTTGCCCCTAGTGGTGAATACTTTAAAGTATAAACCTTAAGATAACTATATGCCCAATCATATGTCATGCAAGTTAATCATTAAAAAAGGGAAAAAGATCCCTGCCAAGCTGTGTGCAGCTTATGCCCACATGCAAGACGGTGCAAAATGACCACCCCGCTCCCTGAAACGAAAAGCTCCAACCGTCATTGATGCCCCTGCGTGCGCTGTCATTGGCTATTGCACTTGTGCAGGGGCTTTTCGATCAACAGAATCACAAGAGATTCACCATGACTTTCTTGCATCGGCTGGCAATGCACACACCTATCACATTTTGCACATGTGATATACAAAACCTTCTAAAGACTACAAATGTGATATGGGATCCTCAATCAAATATGGAGTTTCCTTATTTGTACAAATCATGTCTCATTCATATCTCATTGTATCTAATCTTGTGTAACCACTATTGATTATCTATAAATGCAAGAGATCCTCCATTGAGAGGATTGGGGATTGAATAATAATAATCAAGTCAATGTGGTATCTAGAGCCAAGACCTCCAACGAGCCATCTCTCCATTAATTCTCTTTTTTTTTTTCTCTTTAGCTTACCTCATCCTCCACCCATGGAGGGTGCACAAGAAACATTAGAGCACCAATCCAACACTCCTTTGGCAGCCTCTCATCTCCCAACCGTGGACTCTAATGCCTCTATACCCACCACCAATGTTGCATCAGCCGGCATCAACCTTCCACCATCCACCCTCACCTCTTCCACCGCCACTTCTTTACTATCCATCACACCCGTCATCACCAACCCCTCCACGGTTTCTCACTCATTCCCTAGTGCCCAACATTTTTTATCATTGAAGCTGTCTGCGAAAAATTTTCTCTATTGGAAGACCCAATTTATTCCATACCTTCGTGGACAAAACCTTTTTGGTTTTCTTGATGGCACTCACCCATGCCCGTCTGATCAGGCTGTCGCTGCAACTTGGCTTCAACAGGACAATTTAATATTGAGCCTCCTGATAGCTTCTCTATCTGAAGACACAATCCACTTAGCCATTGGCAAGAACACCAACCGAGAATTGTGGGAGGCGCTTCGTGCCTCCTATGGATCGGCCTCCAACACCCGCATTCTTTCTCTCCATATGGCCCTCCAGGACCTTTCACACAAGGCCGATGAGCTCGTCTCTCAATTTCTGCAGCACGCAAAAGCAATTTCAGATGAACTTGCCGCTGCAGGTAAGACAATTGCACCATATCAATTCAATCTACATATTTTTCGTGCTCTTTGCACGGATTTTAAGCCATTGATTCCTACATTATTAGACCGCCATGATGCTATCACCTATGATGAACTCCATAGCCTGCTTTTGAGTCACGAATTTCTTAACGCCACTTCCATGGCGCAACTCACTATTGCAAACATTGTGCAACACAACACTCCTACCCCTCCCACTTCTTCATCTGTTGGCCGAGGGGGACGTGGGCGTGGTGGTCGTGGCCGCTGTAGGCGTGGCCGTGGTGGTCGTTTTCAGAATCAGGGACGTCTATTTTGCACTATATGCCATCGCACCAACCATGTTGCTGCCACTTATTTCTATCGCCAACAACCTCTTCAACCCCCTGTCCCATCCACTCACTATAGCCAATACCCACCTCCCCCACCACCCACCCTACCATACCAATCCATGCATTACCCCCAATCGGCCTACACTTGGTACCCAGATACAGGGGCATCTCACCATGTTACTCCGGATCTTCATTCCCTAGCATCCTATGACACATACTCAGGGCAGTCTCAACTCCAAATTGGTAATGGTAAGGGTCTTTCGATTCACAACATTGGTAAATTTGTTATCTCTTCCCCTCTCCACAACTTTCATTTAAATAATATCCTCCATGTTCCCTCCAGTACTAAACCATTATTATCCGTTCAACAATTTGCTAAGGATAACAATGTGTTCTTTGAATTTCACCCTTTTACTTTTTTTTTTTGTCAAGGATCTCAAGTCCAAGAATACCCTTCTGAGCAGGCGGAGTAATGCCGGCCTCTACACCTTGCCCATCCACACATCTCCTACCACCTATATAGCTGAAAAGACCTCTCTTGATGGATGGCATCATCGTCTGGGGCACCCTCATTCTCAAGTTCTACAGTCTATTTTACATTCCAATAAATTGCCTTGTAATTCAACAAAAACTAGTGGTTTATGTTTTGCGTGCCAACTTGGAAAGGCACACCGTCTTAGTTTACCACTTTCATCTAGTTGTAGTAAATTTCCACTTGATCTCATTTTTAGTGACGTTTGGGGACCATCCCATCATGTGTCCTCCAACGGTCATCGTTTTTTTGTCATATTTATGGATGATCACACCCGTTTTATTTGGTTTTATTCTGTAACCCACAAATCTGAAACTTTTTCCATCTTTCAAACTTTTCAAAAACTTGTTGAAAGGCAGTTTTCAAGAAAAATAAAAATGGTTCAAACCGATTGGGGAGGTGAGTATCGCACCCTTCCTCATTTTTTCACCTCAATCGGTATTCAACATCGCCTTTCAAGTCCCCACATCCATGAGCAACAAGGGATGGTGGAAAGACGTCACCGTCATATTGTTGAAACCGGTTTAACCCTTCTTGCTCATAGTGGTGTTCTCCATCTTTACTGGCACTTTGCTTTTGAGACTGCTGTTTTTCTAATCAATCGGATGCCATCCAGAACATTGGGGAATGTTTCTCCGTTTCAGCTACTAACAGGCAACATCCCTGACTATAATTTTCTTAAAGTCTTTGGTTGCCTTTGTTTTCCTCTCTTGAGACCTTACAATCAACACAAAATGGATTTCAGATCTGCCCCTTGTGTGTTCTTAGGATACAGTTACCATCATCATGGGTACAGATGCCTTGAAAACAAGCGCAATCGACTCTATATTGCGTGCCATGTCCAGTTCAATGAGGACTCTTTTCCCTTTTCAAAACCATCAATCTTGGGACCAGCCCCCACTACCTCCCATACCATTCCCTCTCCCTATGCCATGGTTCCCAATACCATTGTCCCTCCCACAACCAGACTTCAACCACCCCCTCCCCAAGGTGCCCCTATTTCAACCCAACCAAACCACCCACCAACACCACTCATACCACCTTCCCCTCCCCCATCCCCCACGACACCCTCCTCCCCCAACCCCATCAATTCCCCCTCCCCCTCTCCAGTCCTATGCACTCAGCCCTTGACCGAGCTCTATCAAGCACCAAGCACCCCTCTACCACCCACTCGGACTCATCACATGCAACTTCGACATAGAAAACATCCTTAAGCCCATCTCACCCAAGCCCCACCCCTAGCCGAACCAACCTGCTTCTCTCAAGCTAACAAATTACCTGAATGGCGTGTGGCAATGAGTGAGGAGTTCAATGCCTTACTCCGAAATAACACCTGGTCTCTGGTTCCACCACAACCACAGTGCAATCTAGTAGGGTGCAAATGGATTGACTGTGTGAAACGCAAGGCCGATGGGTCTCTAGAACGGTACAAAGCCCGTTTGGTGGCCAAGGGTTTTCATCAATAGCAAGGGTTAGACTACATTGAAACTTTTAGCCCAGTAGTCAAACCAACCACCATTAGAACGGTGCTATCTATTGCTGTGTCTAAGGGCTGGTCTATTCGGCAACTGGACGTTAATAATGCTTTCCTACATGGAATTTTAAAGGAAGAAGTCTACATGACTCAACCCCCTAGCTTTGAGGACCCTGCTAGACCACATTTTGTGTGCAAATTATATAAGTCCCTTTATGGTCTTAAGTAGGATCCTTGCGCTTGGTTCCAACAGTTGTCCCAATTTCTAATTCAAACTGGTTTCACTGCCACTCAAACAGACCCGTCTTTATTCATCCTCCATCTAGGGTCCCTTACCACATATGTTTTGGTGTATGTGGATGACATTATTATCACCAACAGCAAAATCGACCACATCACTAGTCTCCTTCACCAACTAGCCTCCACATTTGCCATAAAGGATTTGGGCCCGCTTCATTTTTTTCTTGGCATTGAGGTTCAATCTCACCTTACTGGTCTTCTTCTCTCCCAAAGTCGGTACATCTCAAATATCCTGAACCGAGCAGGTATGATGGACTGCAAGTCTGTCTCGGCACCCATATCTTCGACAATGAAATTATCTGTTAAAGGGGGTGCTCCTCTGTCTGATGCTACCCAATACCGCTCCATTGTTGGGGTCCTACAATATGCTACCCTGACCCGCCCTAATGTTGCTTATGCGGTGAATCATGCCTGCCAATATATGCATGCACCCACGGAGGACCACTGGACACTTGTAAAGCGCATCATGCGCTATCTCAAAGGCACACAACATCATGGCTTACTATTACATTCGATCCTCTGATCTTAGTCTTCAGACCTTTAGTGATGTCGACTGGACTGGAAACAGTGATGACTGGAAAATCAACCGGGGGATATGCAATTTTTCTTGGCCCAAACCTAATCTCATGGGCCTCCAAAAAGCAACGCACTGTTGCCCATTCGTCCACCGAGGCTGAATATAAGGCCCTAACTGATGCTTGTGTAGAATTGACCTGGTTGTGGTCCTTATTTACGGAACTTCATCTTCCACTCTCGCTCGGCCCCATCTTATGGTGTGATAATATTGGAGCTACATATCTATCCGCCAACCCGGTTTTGCATGCACGGACAAAGCATGTGAGATTAATTTTCATTTTGTCCGCGATAAGGTTGGCAAAAAAGAACTAAATGTTCAGTTTATTTCCACAAAAGATCAAATCGCCGACATTTTTACCAAAGGTCTTTTCACCAATCGATTCCAATTTCTCAGTGACAAGCTAAAGATTCGATGTCTCAAATCTCCACCTTGAGGGGGTGTATCAACAGAATCACAAGAGATTCACCAAGACTTTCTTGCACCGGCTGGCAATGCACACACCTATCACATTTTGCACATGTGACATACAAAACCTTCTAAATACTACACATGTGATATGGGATCCTCAATCAAATATTGAGTTTCCTTCTTTGTACAAATCATGTCTCATTCATATCTCATTGTATCTAATCTTGTGTAACCACTATTGATTATCTATAAATGCAAGAGATCCTCCATTGAGAGGAGTGGGGATTGAATAATAATAATCAAGTCAATAGGGCTATACTTTGTATCAACTAGAATTTGTCTTACACCAAGGAGCACCAATAAATCATTGGAGAGGAAGAAAAGAAACTGTCAAAGTTCTTGTAAAGTAGCACTCATACATTATACAAGGTAAAAGGGACTTCTGTGGACAATTTATAATCAATAGCAAACATTACATTGAAACAGTGATATACATCACAAGCATCAAATGCTATCAAAATGATTTGAGTCCCTGATGTGTCAGATAAAACATAGATTCCATTTGTTTGGCATGATTCTAGTCCACCGACAGCGGGACCTCACTGAAGTTGCAGGAACCTTAGATTCAAGCAACAGCTTCTTGATAAAAACCTACTTGTAAAGTTCACCAATTTGATCAATATATTTAGCTACAACTTTGTCTCTCCTTATTTTCATGGTTGGGGTCATTAAGCCACTATCAATCTGCAATTCAAAGTATACAAAACAAGCTGTCAAATCTATAGAAAGGTAAAAACCAACACAAGTAACCTTGATAGCGATGTAAAACATTACCGTAAAAGGCTCATCCACTGTCAGAATTGGTCCAATCTGAAATGAGCACTCTGAAATCCTGCACAATGGCTAAACCGGTTAAGACATGCATTTACGCAAGTAAGGATAGAACCATTCATCCTGTCAATTGGATGCATCATTGTAAAAGCAGGACAATTTTTGACTGGTTTTAGAATTGATGCTTGGAAAAATGATTATCACATACATTTCTCATGAAGTATCTGTAGCTTGGGTCTAAAATGTATATCACTTGCTATTCAGAGGTGATTCATCAAAAAAATTAGGATTACACTCTCTGCTTCTTGATGACATAAAAATTAGGGTAATTTACACATACCACCCTTGAGGTTTGACGAAAGGATAATTTTACCCCCCAGTTTTGAAAAATTCTGCGTACCCCCCCTGAGGTTTGCAAACAGTAACAAATAAGCCCATTCCGTCAGTTCATGACTAACAGTGTTAAAAATAAGAGGTGAGCTGACAAAATTACCCTTGCAAGAAAAGGACCAAAAAAAAAAAAAACCTGCAACTCATCTTCCCCAAATCGATTGGGGAAGATGAGTTGCAGGTTTCGCGAGGAGATCTGGTTAATTTTCTAATTGGGTAGTGGAATCTGAGTATGTTTGATTGACATGTCTGAAAATTCTGAGAATTATGCTTCAGAACAGGTCTTAGAATCTCCAAGCTCTCCGCCAATTGGAAGCCAAGGGTTTGATGGGAACGATGGAGGTACTGGATCTGCAGAGCTTTCTATGGAATCTGCTGTTCAGATCCAGGGTTGTTGTTTGGCGATGGGGTAACCTGTTCTGTTGAGATATCAGAGGGTGCTGATGGGGATGGCTATTCGGTAAAATCGTCTAAGAACTAGCAGAACTTCATAGCTTAAATGCCTGCTTCACCTGAGGAAGAACCAAGCGCCCAAACTGAACATGCTTCTGATACTCAGCAGGTAGCGCTCTATTTTATTCTAGCTTGTTCCTTTTGATAATTTGGTTTTCAGGTTCGAATGACTTAAATCCCCAATAAAAATTCTTTTCCTCCAGATGGGTAATTGAAAACCCAGATTACTTCCTTACTGAATTCTTTCTCAAAATAATCTGACATTGGCTTACTTCTATCTATTTTGATTTTTGTGTCGAGCATGGCAATCTTGAAGTTGTTAAATTCTCTCTAATTCATTTCTTCACTTCATTACCCTAATCTGGACTCTCTCAATAACCCTAATTCAACTAAATTTCCTCCTACTGCCACCGGATACCCAACTGTGGGATCTTCAGACTGACCAGTTTTCTCAGCCAAATCTGATGCCATGGCCTCCTAACTTCCTTCCATGAGCATCAGATGAACTAGGGTTCTTGTTGTACCTTTCAGATTTTGCATCCGCGCACTTTCAGAGATGTTAGGATAAGCCCAATTACGATTATGAGTAAGAGTAAATTCTTCATGATCCAATCTGCAAATAATAATCACAGTTCAGCTACGATTAAAAAGATAGGTTAGATGATGGGTCGAGTTCATACCTGTCTTTCCTTCCTCTTCAGAAATCAATAATATTCAACGATGATAGATTTTTTTTTTTCTTTTTTTGCAAGGGTAATTTTGTCAGTTCACCTCTTATTTTTAACACTGTTAGTCATGAACTGACGGAATGGGCTTATTTGTTACTGTTTGCAAACCTCAGGGGGGTACGCAGAATTTTTCAAAACTGGGGGGTAAAGTTATCCTTTCGTCAAACCTCAGGGGTGGTATGTGTAAATTACCCTAAAAATTAATATATCCAGCATGTGAGTTGCTTCCAGGATCATATTTATTCAGTTATTCTATGCTGTACAATTTTAAGAAATTCTCAGTGCATGACCATGATCATCAACTTATTCATTAGAAAGACAGAAGAAGAAGCAACCCATCCTTACACTACATACACCCCCAACCGACATCCCCCACTGTACAAGCCATGAGTATCCTCATGCACTGTTCTACTACAACCCTGGTAAAGCCACTGGAATGCTACAAATGGAAAAGGAGGAAAATCAGGCAAAAGGGACCTTAACAAATCAGCCCACCGTTGTATCCACTAGTAGTGGAGACTCTTTCTCTCCTGCCCCTCTTGCTACCTTACTACCTTAGGCTACATATTCTTCTGTGATTGACATAAAACCCCAGGAACTTCATCATGTGAATTTTCCACCTACATAATCACAATTCCCTCATTCTGCATTATTAGGTTTGGGACCACAGGCTCCTGAGTCATCTAGCAGGTCATTATTAAATTTATATTAGGTGTACATAGTTCACGTCATAGACCCTTGTCTTGTTTAGGTAAATGAAAATTTCATATTTTATGTCAAATCAGCAACAATTTTTTCATTTACCAAAGTACATGGATACTGAAATTTTACATCCTTTTAGTTCTACAGAATACTGTAAAAAAGGCTCATGAGAGAGAGAGAGAGAGAAATACCATGTTTTTAGCTCCTCACGCAAAAGATTGTTTATTTTTTTCTTCTTACTGAGTTCTGAAGCATCAGCATCTAAACTAGACAACTTTTTTGCTTTAAGTAAAATCTCATCTTTATTTGGAACAATTATAGCTCCCAGGCGTCGTTGATCCTGCCTCAGAATAAAAGGACATAGTGTTTCAAAATAATACCCAAGCCGAGAAAAGGGATTGAAAATCACCTGAGACAAACTATCTATTTAATTGTACCTGGCCAATAACAACAATCTGTTGAATTAGATTACTTTGCAACGCTGCTTCCTCTAACTCTGATGGTTCGACATTTTCACCTATATATATATTTTTCCAAACATCAACTTAAGTTTCATGGTGATAGAATTTATCAAGCTTTCTGTAAAAGGAATGTATGGCAAAGGGAGGAACTTATGAGAAGTTTACAATAATAAATGCTTCTGAAAACTATATTTACTCAGTAGAAACCTTAAATACAAGCTAATTTTGGATTTATGGGATCTACGATAAAACTCCAGGGAATTCAAATAAAGGATTTTCAGCCTCAACTCTTAAGAAATCTTTATGCTTTCCTTAATACTGTCAGTTGAGGCATGATTCTGGCTCCTTCTATATGGTAAAAAAGCACTATTATTCACCCAATAAACCTAAATTATCTACTGATGCTTGTTGTGGCTCAAAATGCATCTGAAGAGGGGACCCACAACACTTGCTTCTGTATTGAGCATGCTTTTTTTTGATAGGTAGAGGAAAGGAAGATTATTGGAGGAGTATAAGGGGAGTTTGCATTATCTTCAGGTTCAGCCCTAATTTTGAGAGGTTTTTGGTGACAGGTTCTTCTACACTTCATGACTAGTGAACTTTTACACTTCACCACCTGACACATGGCAGCATGTGGGTAGGTCCATGTCATAGAGGACCCCGCATCATCTCAGTGCAAAACGAGTGAGGAAGTGACAGTTTAAATCAAAGTTCCAAAAAATTGCAGAAAATTGCCACAGATGGGAAATCAATATAACATAGAAATGGCATCTTTGTAATTCCTGTTGGACAAGTGTGTGTCCATCAAACCCGGTTCGGTCCGGTTCACCTTTGTATTGAACATTTATACATTTTAGTTTAATATTGTCACATGCGATATAAATTTTTTGAGCATTATGTGTCCGTAAGTCATACTTAAAATGGTAGTCACAACTAAGGTTTGGGCTGGGCACCCTTATCATATGGTCGTCGCATTGGGTATGCCTAGACATGTGATGTCAGGGTACGAATGCGAGTGCTCACATGTTTGATGTGTGCATTGGCGAAGAATCTACTTTGTCGATTCCCTCATGTATTACTGCCAGATGTAGGAAGGGATAGACATGTGTCACCGACACCCTGTGCCTGAGGGAACCCTGTCACTACTAAGTGTGATCGCATTCTTTAGTTCATCAATGACTGAGACTCAAGCGAGTCAAAGCCGGTGTTCTGGGAATGCATGATCACTTTGTGAGTGAAGGAGTTATTCAACATGGTCACCACTGCCCGATTGGGGAACACCAAGATAGAGACTGTCTGTGCATGGTTGGATCGGAATCTGGATCCAGTACCGTTTTGGAAATGGTTTTGCAAAATCTATTTTACATAAAATGATACATTATTTATAATTATTTGAACAAAGTGTTTTATCGAGTTTTGCGGGACCCGATCAGATGCACAAACGCTCGTATATGGACATGTACTATGGATTGGGGTTTGGCAGTACATGTGTACATGCCCTAGATTCCATAATGAGGGTGTTGATTAGTGGGGGGGGTTGTATATGATAAATTGTTATCATATAGGGAGTTATTTGGAATTTGCTAATTTAATTGGCTCTTTATTTAATTAATGGATTTGGTGCTAATTGTAATTATCCATTAATAATTAAATAAAGAATCTAATTAATACTTTCCCTATTAGATTTTGCTTCTTCACCTGTGTAGCACTTTGAGTTTAAACAGAACTGCCAGACTGAGAGAGAGAGAGTCAGACTCTCACTAGGACTCTATTAAATCTATCTAGGATTTAATTAAACCTATTATTATAAATAGGGGACCAACACGCAGGAGGGAATGGAAGCTCTCCACGTTTTTGGAGTAGACACTCTCTCTCCTGCATTTTTGGTTTCTCTCTCTCTCTCTCTCTCTCTCTCTCTTGTGATCTCTCTTCTTCTTCTTGCTTCTCTCACTTGTGTTTGAGAGTTAGGGTTTGTGAAACCCTAGATCGGTGCTGAGGAGTTTGAGGGCATCTGGGACTGGCGTGTAGAACCTTGGTAGCACCATTGGAGGTTCAGATCTGTTTGCTTGGAGCGCTCGCTAGAGGAAGAACCACTGTCTATTGGAGGAGCAACACTTGAGGTTCACCAGGTTAGCAGTTCTTTATTAATTCCTTCTGTTCATTGATTATTAATATTTATGGGATGCGAAAGAAACTCGAATCGACCTTTTCCGCTGCACATTTGAGTTAGGGATGGATCCCCCTTGCCATGTGATGTACTAGGGATGAGTTTCTTCGTCCCTACTGTGATAATAAATTTTATGGGACACATGAGGGAAGGAGAAACCCTAACAGGGATGCATCAGGGTTCCCATGGGCGACCATGGGAAGCCCTAAAAATTAAAATGGGGCACCCATGGGACACCATGGGCTAACCCAGGGCGTGCAAAACCCTAAGGATAAATATCTTGGTCTCCCTAGGGAACCATGGTTTGATCCCTGGACCGTTGTTTGGCCAACAGTTCCATCGCACTTCTACTCATTTGGGGCTCAAATTTGACCAGTGAAATCTGTACAGCGTTGTACTGCCACATGACAGGTGGCAAAGAATTACATTCTTTAGGCATAGGTGAAGTGTAAAATAGCCCTTCCCCCATCGTTAATCAAACTTTGAACAGCACAGATAGGTAAGGCACCACATGACTCTGACTTCTAAACTCCATAATTGTACCCGTATAATGCAATTTCTTGTTACATTTCAGTAGAAGTACAAAGCTCTTGTATTTGTAGTTCCAATTTCCAAAAGGACCTTCTACAAATAGATTACAAAAAGCAGGAAAAAAAAACAATTAATGTCAGATCAGCACTGACATATACTCTTCTTATATGCTCTATAAAATATTGCCAATCATTAAATGAGGATAAGTTTAACATTCTCATCAACTGGCAGGTTATTTCCAGTGTTACTTCAAAGTGACTTTGTATAGAGAAAAATAATGTTACAGGCTTACAGCATGCAAAAGTGTAAACCAATGAGTACAAATGCTACTTGAAACAAGAGACAAAGTCATGGAAACAAAGCAATCGGGCTGATAACACAAACAGAGTGAGAATGCAAATCCCAAACAAATCAAAGGCTGCCAAACTAAATATTTTTGCAAGGACAGAAGAGAATGAAAGAAAAGATGGGTAATCTCTCTTTTCAGAGTTATCGTCGACCTACTAAAGAAAGTATTCGTGTAGTAGGTCTCGTTCCTGGTCAGAAATGCGGTTATGCACTCTTCAAATAGGAATCCATTTTCTGAACTTCAACCATTACCTCAGCTCTATTTAGTGGTATTCAAGGTTTTCAAGATGCACTTATGTAACTTCTTCACACCATTTGTACTGACAACTAATAGTTAAGATAAAGCAATTACTGAAATTTGAAACCAAGCACAATTACTATTAAAACCATATTCTTAAGTTGTTTAGCATTGGTAGTATTGTAATATGTAAAAAGAAATTAAATCACCCAAGGGGGAAAAATGTGCTCTAATCCAATTCCTTAACAAGATTGTATCATGCCAGTCTTCCAATTGGTCATATATTACCTGTTGAAAGAACTATAGTATCCTTTGCACGTCCTTCAAGAATAATCACCCCCCCACAGCGACGACTTCGCCCTCTTGAATGATTGGGAGCAATCCAACCAATATCACCAGTTTTAAGCCAGCCATCCTTGTCTAAGATTTGTTGTGTAGCAGATGGATTCTACTCCGGAAACCACACAAATCACATAAAAAAATTAGCAAACAAAAACATTTCTCAACACAATGGCACTACATAATCTCTGTAATTACATATAAAAGCAAAGAAATGAAAGATAAACTTTGGTTACTTGACAAAGATCATTAAATTTGAAATGGGATTCAATTATGGCACAAGATGAAAATTGTGTTCTCACCAAATGAAAAGATTTTTGTAGTATCATTATATATGTCATTAGCACAAAATGTATCTTTTTTTCTACAATGATAATGACTATGGTGTCGAATGCCGAGCTGATTATAGGCATAACAGGTCAGGGTAGATTCCTTTCTATGATGAATGCTACTACTTGTTTTTGGTCTAGTAATTAGTATATGAAAATTATTGTGAATAACTATTTTCTCTAGGAGTACATTTTTACAATGTTTTTGTAAAACCCACCTCTAAACCGGATCTAATTGAACTTGTGTGATTCCAGGTCCAGGTGACATCTGTGTATGCCTTGATGTTGTGGGCTATAACTGTTGAGGATTCGGACCAATCCTCCAGTTCACCGATGGTGGAGTCCGAAGAACCGACTGAAGTAGCAATCATGGAACCTGAGAGACTGGATGGGACCTCGCATATAAGTTTTTCATGCGAAGAATGTTGGATGGAACATATGTAAAACCTATCGATTTCAGACACTGGGAGGTAGGTAAGAAACCTATTTAGTATTTTTACAAGAAACCACCGTCTTCAAATCAAGCTGAGCAATGGTCACCACGGGGTGGTCGTATCGGCTGAAATGTGACCTCTCCTTGCGGGACCCGCATGCCCCAGTTATGTCATAATTACCCATAGTTTATGTTAATTGGATTCCGAATACAATCCGGGATATTTTCCTTGGTATCAGTTCTGGCTTCCACTAAGCTAAAATTACTATAAACCCACACTCATTCTAATATGACTTAAACCAAACAGACCCTAAGGCCTTCACTATATAAGTGAAGGTTAGCCTTAGAATTCATTTTATCAAAGCTCATTCTTGCTGATTTGTTCTGGAGAAACGGAAGAGAAGAGAGAGAAGCTCTGGAGAAAGGAAAGACAGAAGAGAGAAGGTCTGGAGAAGGGCCGGTCGGGATTTGCCGCCACCAATTTCTTCTTCTTCCCTAGGGTTTCAGCTGAGGTTTACAACTCAACTAATCAAGACTTAGAAATTTATGCAAATTGATGCTTGATCTCCAAACCCATCATACAATTGGGTTAATTCAACCCAATTGAGGTCCCCTTTAACTCCCCTAATTTTAGCTTTGGGGGCTGAGCATGGCAAAATCCATGAAAGAAGACCCCAATTTCGAGCACTGCAACAACCACCGAATGGTCAGGCTGGGCTCACTGTGGACGACCGGTCTATGGTCTATTGACCACCCGGTCCTCCCTGCTGACTCTGTTTTGCCGCAATTGGCTTAGGTGAACTCTGATAGGCTAACCCTTGGATTTGAGTGAGTTGCTTATTTCCATCTCTTGTGAGCTATGAGATGGACATGATGTGTCGGGCATGCCCTTGCATGTGGGTATTGTCCCAAAGCCATGATCTGTTTCTAGTGATAGATAAGAGCTTGAGTTGAGTGCAGTAAACTGTGCAGGCTAAGCTGCCACTCAGGTGGCCGAAGCATATCGCAGGTCATTTAGGGATGTGTTAACTGAACTCCAATAGGCTAAGCTATACACATCAAGGGCTTAGATGAATCCGATACACTTATCTCACTGAGAGGGATGTTGGAGAAGTGTGAAACCATTGAATTCAAGATAAGGTTCCATGGTGTATGCTCTTCGTTGATGATGTCATTTTGGTGGACGAGACAAAAGAAGGGATTAACTTTAAGTTAGAGCTTTGGAGGTCAACCTTGGAAATAAGATGATATAAGATTAGTAAAACGAATACGAAGTATATGATGTGTAATTTTAGTCACACTTTGATGGATACCGATATGGTGTGAGTTGAGAAAAGAGAGATACCGCAAAATAACTATTTTAGATAAATGGGGTCAATCATAAATAAAGGTAACATAGAGGATGATGTTTCACAAAGAATTAAAGTGGGATGGATGAAGTGGGGAGGTGTGTTCGGAGTGCTGTGCGACCGATGTATTCCTTTAGAACTTAAAGGAAAGTTCTATAAGACTGTTGTTCGACATGCCATGATGTATGTGGCAGAGTTGGGCAGTTAAGAAGTGTCATATTGATAAGCTTTGTGTAGCAGAGATGAGGATGTTAAGATGGATGTGTGGAAAAATAGTGATGGATAAAGTACAGAATGCATATATAAGAGCGGACTTGGGAGTTGCCCTGATAAATGACAAGCTTTGAGAGAGTCGTTTAAGGTGATATGGTCATATTCAACTGAGGCTTAGGGACGCCCCAGTAAGGAGGAGTGATATGATTCCGATTGAAGGAGCTAAAAGAGCTAGGGGCAGACCTAAAATGACCATAGGAGAAGTGGTGAGGAAGGACATGCATAGTCTAGGTCTTGTACCAAGTATGACCTCGGACAGAGCCTATTGGAGGGAAAGGATCCATGTCGCAGACCCCATTTAGCTGAGAATCTCCTGACGTGCTGGGCTATGCCTCTTTCCTCTTACTATCTGTCATCTTGCATCTTTCATTTTTCTATTTACTTCCCATCTTTCATTTGTCTTGTTTCCTTTTGCATTTTTCATCTCTTTCCCCATCCCTCTTCTCCCATGTTTTCTTTCCCTTTTTGGTTAGGACTCTATTTTCCCTATTTTGTTTTGTTTGGATCCATGTAGTCGACACCATTAAGTTGGGATAAGGCTGAGTTTGTTGTTGTTTCTTACTGTTTATTTCAATGATTGTGATTATTGTTTTAATTACCTGTACATCTTATGTAGATTCTATCACTGTTCCAAATAACACACAATACTGCCCTCACTTTGCTCCTTAATGACAATAAGTTGACCAGACCAAACAACTACCTTGAATGGAAGAAAAGGCTTCTGTTTGTGTTAAGAGCAAAAAAGATTTTGTCAACTATAGAGACCATTGGACCCCTCTGCCTCACACTACTGATGATGAAGATTATAATCCTGGGATACTTTTAAGGAAAAGGATGTCCTGGCCACTGGCAGTCTGGCAGATCTTGCCAGGAATCACCATCTCTAAAATTGGTTTACCCAGTCACTCAACTGGATCAAGACTCCAAAAGCAAACAGAAATTTCATCTCTTCCATTCTTGTTGCAAGTCTATAGAGCTTTTACTAGGCTCTGGCTCATCCAATTTCATCCTGAAATGAGTCATTAGCTCTTTCCATTTGTGTCTAGTTGATTCTCACTGATACTCCATGAAAATGATGCAAGTATGCAACCAATAACGCTATTTTTGAGTCTAGGAAAATAGAATATTAATTAAGCAAAGTTGTCCAAAAAGAAAAGCAGATGTTATATTACCAAAATAGATGACAATTCTATTATAAAGGCTTTTCTTGTGTGTCCCAGTACCTGGAATTGAATGAATCATATCCTCATAATTTGATTATCATAAGGTTGGGGGATAAGCTAATAAATCTGATAAGGGGGTTGAATTTATTTTCTATAAGAACTAACCCAATACCAACAAAAAGAAGAAGACTCACTTGGATATACATTCAGATAAAACTTGCTTGAGCTATAACCAGAGAGTCAATCATCTACACATAGGACTACACAATCTAAAAGCTGAAGTAACTAAACAATCATTACTGATTTGAATTATAAAGAGATTAAAGTAATTACCTTAAAGTAACCCTTCATCACCTGTGGCCCTCTAACCTTAACAATGCCCTTTGAACCAGAAGGTAGAACCTCATCAGTTTCCGAATCTACAATTTTAACATCTGTATGTCGAAGAGGGTGCCCAATCGAACCAAGAACCTTCAAAGGTTAATTCTGTGATACTAAGTCATATGATATACCATTTTATCTCAAACGAAATAAAAATAAATTCAAAATTAAACAAAGGAATGGAACTAAATGAATCAGATCTAGCAGAAAAATAGATAACAAAATACTAACTCCCAAGGCCGAAAGTATGTTATGAAGAACAGGCCTTTGTATTCCACAAACGGGATCTTAGAGGCATTTGTATGCAGCACAATCCTAACCTTAAATCAATTTGGAGCTTAGTTGTAAATTTCATTTTGTTTCGACAACCCAAAATATTTCATTTTGGTGGTTAACTCAAAACAGATGTTTCAGTGGAATTTTTCGGTTCTGAGCTCTAGTTATTTCAGTCTATTTGGTCGTTTTGCTCCATTTTGGTGATTTTGGCCCTTCCCAGACCCCGTAGTAGCGGGAGCCTCGTGCATTGGGTATGCACGCCCTTTGGTGATTTTAGCCAAAACGCTGGATTTGGAATTTCTTTTTGTTTTAGGTTAAATAATGTTTAAAGTATCGGTATCGGGTATCATATTGGAAGGGTGATTTTAAGAGACGTATCATATTGTGTTGGAGAGACAAAATATGCTAATCTTACATATGGAAATGGTTAAGAAACATATGAAAATGGTTAGGAAATATATGTGTTAAAAGAGAGATGTAGAGAATGCTTGAATGAATAATTCGATCATTCAGGCCCTGTTTATATAAAGAACAAAATTACAACTGAAAATAGAAACTTAACTCAGTCCTAGTCCTACTAGGAATTCCTAATACAACTAGGAATCCCAAACTAGGACTCGGCTGGGGAAAAACAATAAAAGGAAATAAAAAATAAAGAAAAAGAAACATAAATAAAGTGGGACTAACCACCCTAACTCGACTAGGACTAATCCTAGTAAGCTAGGACAGGTAGGACCAATCCTAGTGGAACTAGGACTGCTTACCCCAATCGGGTAAGCAGTAAGCAGCCTATTTCAACACACTTAATTGGGATGAAACAATTTTTCAGACAATCCCTTGGTGAAGATATCAGCAAGTTGATCCGTAGATGTCACAAAAGGAATAGAAATCAGCCCATCTTCTAACTTCTCTTTGATGAAATGCCTATCCACCTCAACATGCTTGGTACGATCATGCTGTATAGGATTGTGTGCTATGCTGATTGCAGCCTTGTTGTCACAGTACAACATCATAGGAAGACGAATAGGAACACCAAGATTTTGTAACAACCCTTTAAGCCAGAGTAACTCACAAATACCCTGTGCCATAGCTCGAAACTCAGCTTCGGCACTAGAACGGGCAACAACATTTTGCTTCTTGCTACGCCACGTGACAAGATTTCCACCTACAAAGGAGCAATACCCAGAAATAGACTTGCGATCTGCAGAACCAGCCCAATCAGAATCAGTGTATGCTTCTATCCGTAGATGACCATGCGTAGACAAAAGAATTCCTTTTCCAGGAGCTGACTTCAAATAGTGTAAGATACGAAGAACAACCTCCATATGAGAAGAATAGGGATCATGCATAAACTGGCTTACAGTACTCACGGCGACAGCAATGTCAGGACGAGTGTGTGAGAGATAAATCAACTTCCCTACAAGTCTTTGGTACCGGCCTTTATCAACAGGCTCCCCTTCTTTCTCCTTGAGTCGAACAGTAGGGTCCATAGGAGTATCTGAAGGATGGCAGCCTAGCAACCCGGTTTCAGCTAATAAGTCTAGGACATACTTCCTCTGGGAGAGAAAAATGCCTTTAGAAGATCTGGCCACTTCAATCCCAAGAAAGTATCGTAATTTCCCTAGATCTTTAATCTCAAATTCTTGTCCAAGGAAGGTCTTCAATCGTTTGATCTCATCACCATCATTACCAGTAACTACTATATCATCGACGTAGACTATAAGAACAGCGAGTTTTTCACCAGTCCTCTTTATAAAGAGTGTGTGATCAACATTACTCTGCTTATAGCCCACAGAAATCATAGCTTTGTGGAACCGGCCAAACCATGCTCGAGGTGACTGCTTCAGCCCATAAAGTGCACGCTTCAGTTTACACACTTTTCCTTGGTTTCTGTCACAAGAGAACCATGGTGGGACGTCCATATACACCTCCTCATCCAGTGCTCCATTTAGGAAGGCATTTTTTACATCTAGCTGCTGCAAATCCCATCCAAGATTGACTACAATGCCGTATGTCCGAGTAAACCCCTTGGCCACGAGCCGTGCCTTATACCTATCCACAGTGCCATCAACCTTTTGTTTCACCACAAACACCCATTTGCATCCAACGGTTTTCTTCCCAGGTGGAAGAACCACAAGCTCCCATGTGTTATTTTTCTTCAAGGCCTCCATTTCTTCCATCATAGCTGCCTTCCACTTTCCGTCTGATAGAGCTTCCTGCCAATGGTTAGGAATACGAATAGAAGAAAGAGAGGAAACAAAAGCATGAAAGGATGGGGAAAGTGAGTTATAAGAAACAACATTAGATATGGGATGCTGAGTGCAAGTCCTGACACCTTTGCGAAGAGCAATAGGTAATTCAGGAGAAGGAATATTACCAGGTGGAGAGGCAGGTTCTAGATCCGGGTTCGGCAATTGGATGGGTACTGGAGCAACAGTTGATTGAACCTGCTTATGTTTCCTTCCATAGGTCTTCACAGTACGGTCATCAATCCTCCTCTGAAATTCACTAATAGTCCTCTGAATAGGAGTTTGGACCGGAGTAGGTTGCTCCTCTTGAATGGAGATAGTCTCCCCCTGTATAGAAACCTCTCCCCCTGAGTCAGGGGAAGGACTGGGGACAGGCCGAACTGATTCAGACTCGTTGTAAACAGACTGAAGTGGAGGTGGAGAGTCAATAGTCAACACATCTTCACTAACACTCTTCCCCTGAAGAGGTGGGGACACATAATATGAAACATGTTCATGAAAAACAACATCCATGCTAACAAAAGTCCGGCGGGAAGGAGGGTAATAACACCTGTACCCCTTCTGGGTAGCAGAGTAACCCAAGAAAATGCAGCGGAGACTACGTGGGTCAAGTTTACCAGGGGACCTTATTTCCCTGGCATAACAAACGCAGCCAAACTCCTTAGGTGGGACTATGAAGGAAGAAGAGCCAAGTAATAGCTCAATAGGGGCCTTGGAAAGAAGAACCCGACTGGGCAGCCTATTAATTAAATAGGCTGCAGTAAGAACTGCATCTCCCCAATAAAGGGAAGGGACATTGCGAGCAAACATAAGAGCTCTAGCCACCTCCAAGAGGTGGCGATTTTTCCTCTCCGCCACACCATTTTGGGCTGGAGTGTCAACACAGCTGGTCTGATGGAGGATTCCATGGGCAGCAAGGTATTTTTGGAACTGACCTTCCGTATACTCTTTCCCATTGTCACTCCTCAAAATTTTAAGAGTGGCAGTAAATTGGGTCTTAATTAATTGATGAAAGTACTGAAAGCAAGAAAAAACTTCATTTTTTGTGTGCATAAGGTATACCCAAGTGAACCTAGAATAGCAGTCAATGAAAGTGACATACCACCGATGGCCAGTCAAGGAAGCTTTCCTACTAGGCCCCCATACATCAGTATGAACAGTATGAAATAAGGAAGAGGATCTCTTATTAGAAATAGGATAAGTTGAACGTGTCTGTTTAGCCAAGACACAAGGTTCACAAAAAAAATCTTCCTTATTACAATCCTTTACTAATGCTGGAAATAAATTTGATAAAGTTCCTAAGGGGGGATGGCCTAGTCTAGAGTGCCATTTATGTATTTCAGAAGAGAAAGATGCCGAAGGTAAAGACTGAGTAGGTGTAGGATCTCTATCAAGCAGGTACAATCCGCCATGCACTTTACCCGATCTAATCGTCTTCCCTAAGTCCAGCTCCTGAAAAACACAGTGAGTTGGAAAAAAAATCACTTTACAATTTAGGGATTTAGTGATACTGCTAATGGAAAGAAGGTTAGTTGTAAATTTGGGAATATGCAACACAAATGGCAGGGTAAGGGAAGGAGAATAACCAATGGATCCTTTCCCTGAGATGGAGGAGAGGGACCCATCAGCAATTTTGACTTTATCCTTACTAGAAGCAGGAGAATATGTATAAAAAAGGCTAGAAGAACCTGTCATGTGATCAGTAGCATCGGAGTCTATAATCCATGGAGTGGTTACTACCGATGCACAATGACCAGCAAAAGAAATACCTGTACGGGCAAAGAAGGAACCTGAATTGGCAGCAGACGTAGTAGAGGCAGGGGATGTGTTCAAAATACGACGGAGAGCCTAGAGTTCTTCCTGAGAGAAACCGATGTCAGCAGTAGGAGTTGGGGCTACACTTTTAGTGTGATTGGCTTTGCTTTTAGACTTAGCACGTCCTCGTCTGGTCTCAAAATCAGCAGGCTTGCCATGTAATTTCCAACACTGAGCCTTCGTGTGATATGGTTTGTGACAATGCTCACATTTCACAGGCTCTTTAGTAGTGGTAGCACCAACACTGTCAAAAGAAGTAACGGGAGTGGAGGTAGCAGTCAGTAATGCTGATCTCTCAACTTTGGGAGTAATCATCATGGCAGCCCTTCTTGTCTCTTCACTGTGAACATAAGAAAAAGTTTCCTCTAAAGTGGGGAAAGGAATCCGACCAAGGACTTGTACCCGGATAGGATCATAATCATCATTGAGGCCAGCCAGGAAATCATAGACCCGAAACTTATCAACATAGGAATGATAGGCAGTGATGTCAGTAGTAGTAGTAGGTGAAAACCTAGCATAGTGATCCAATTGCTGCCATAAATACTTGAGGGCAGCATAGTATTTAGTGACAGACAACTCCTGCTGAGTGGTATATTGGAGTGTCTTCCTGATGTCATACACCTGAGCATCATTTCCTGAACGGCCATAAGTTCCCTTGACAGCAGTCTAGATCTGGGTAGCAGTGTCAAGGAGTAGATATTGACTGGAGAGGTCAGTGGTCATAGAATTCGTAATAAAGGACATCACCATAGCATCATTGGCAGCCCATTTAGTACGGGCAGCACCTTCTTCAGTAGGCTGTGTGGTGGTGCCAGTAAGATGGCCAGTGAGTCCCCTACCAGCCACAGTCAAGGAGATAGATCTGGCCCAGATGAGGTAATTTGTTCCCTTAAGTTTAATAGCTGCAGCATAAGGGAGAAATTCTGTCCGCGGCTGAGAATCAACTCCAGAGTTGGCCGTGGTTACATCTGAGTCCCCCATATTGCAGACAAAACAGTATAAAAACTGAAAGATGAGTCCCTTCTGTAGCAACAAGAACCAGCCCTAAATAAAAAATCGATAGGTAGGGTTTTGAGGAAACCCTAGAAGAGAGATCGATTGAAATTCAGGGGTCTTCAAGTCGTAAAAAAAATTGCAGAATCTGTCTTCAAAGTTGATGCAGATCCGTGCAACAAAACTGCCCACGCAGAGAGGAGAAATAAACCAGATCGAGAAGCAGCAGGTTTTGAATATTTGTTCAAAAAAAAACTGGAGAGTGATATGGATATATGCCTCAATGGTAGGAAGAAAAACAGAGACAGCAGCTGTCCAGAAAAACCTGCAGTGTTGGATCCCAAGAAAACCAGCCTGTAATTGTAAGAGAATCTGATCTTCAATAAGGGAAAAAAAATTTTGCAGAAGTGTGCGCAGCAGCTATTGATCAAAGAACTTCTTAAATCATCAATTGTTGAGGTGAAAAATTAGGGCAGCATCTACAAATCACCTCATTAGATCTGCCCTAAGTGGAGAAAAAACCAGAAAAAGTGAAGAGAGTTGAGTGGGGGGGGGGGGGGGAAGATGGAGATCGAGTGATAATGGAAGGAGGGTGGGGGGCTAGGAACCAGGCTAGATCTGAGAGACTATCTCTGATACCATGTTAAAAGAGAGATGTAGAGAATGCTTGAATGAATAATTCGATCATTCAGGCCCTGTTTATATAAAGAACAGAATTACAACTGAAAATAGAAACTTAACTCAGTCCTAGTCCTACTAGGAATTCCTAATACAACTAGGAATCCCAAACTAGGACTCGGCTGGGGAAAAACAATAAAAGGAAATAAAAAATAAAGAAAAAGAAACATAAATAAAGTGGGACTAACCACCTTAACTCGACTAGGACTAATCCTAGTAAGCTAGGACAGGTAGGACCAATCCTAGTGGAACTAGGACTGCTTACCCCAATCGGGTAAGCAGTAAGCAGCCTATTTCAACAATATGAAAATGCTTAGGATATATGAAAAATACAGTTTTGAAGCATAAAACACTATAAATAAGTAATATGTACAATATATCATGTACAAAAAGAAGAACAAGTATGACAAGACAAGTGCATTCAATAGATCATATATAAAGGATGGGGTTTCATACATGTACTAATACCAAATTTTTGTAGGTATCGTATTGGTACCTTAAAGATACGATACGTATCAGTTAGTATAGGCGGATATGGTAGGATACTTAAAACCAAACTTAAAGCCAAAATGAGACAACATTTATAACTAATCGTCAACATACCCGTTTTGCAGGTCATTTCAAGGTTTTCAACAGTGTCCAAACCCAATATATTTATATTTTAAATGTTGTGTATTTATGTTTTAATATTTAATATACTTAATCCTATTTATTTATATATCGGTTTTCCAAAATATTTATATCAACAGAAATAATTCATCATATTACTGAATTGCAGAAAATTTCCATTCTGGAACCAAACCTATACGGCCATGAAATGAAATATACAACTCAGATTTTTCAGCCTACAAAATTTGTCATTGAAACCCTAATTTCCATTTCTGTTCTTGGGAATTTTCCCTTCACTTTCATAGTACTGTTTTTCTTCATTCTTATCATGTTCGGTTCACTTCTAATCTACATATCAGTCTTGTTGAAATCCTTGAATAATGGCTTGAGTCCGAGTGACTACAGCCGTCCTTTATTTATAACAAGAGAAAGAATGTTCTAGAATGGGTACAAGGACAATATTACCCTATGACAATTTTACCATTGAACCCATATTACAACACTCCCCCTCAAGTTGGTGCATACATGTCAAACATGCCCAACTTGCTAACAATAGAACAAAACAATTTACTTCTAATTCCCTTAGTAAGAATATCAGCCAGTTGAACACTAGACTGAACAAATGGAATACAAATGACTCCTTGCTCCAGCTTCTCCTTGATAAAATGCCGATCAATCTCAACATGTTTGGTGCGATCATGTTGGACTGGGTTATGGGCAATGCCGATTACAGATTTGCTGTCGCAGTAGAGTTGGATAGGAAGATCAATTGACATCCCAAGATCTTGAAGAAGTCCCTTTCGCCAGAGAAGTTTACAGATACCTTGCGCCATGGCTCTAAACTCAGCTTCAGCACTTGACCGAGCAACCACTACCTGCTTCTTGCTTCTCCAAGAAGTTAAGTTTTCCTCCAACATAGGTGCAATATCCAGATGTTGATCTTCTATCATCAAGGCTGCCTGCCCAATTTGCATCACTATAAGCTTCTACCTGGAGATGACTGTGTGAAGAATATAGGATTCCTTTACCAGGAGAAGACATCAGGTACCTTAGGATCCGGTATGCTGCCTCTAAGTGAGAAGAGTGAGGATCATGCATAAACTGGCTAACTACACTTATTGCAAATGCAATATCTGGTCTGGTATGGGATACATATATCAATCTCCCAACCAGTCTCTGATAATGTCCCTTATCCACAAGGTCACCTTCCTTACTCTTCAAGTGTGTGTTAGGCTCCAAAGGTGTATCGGCAGGTTTACACCCAAGCATCCCAGTATCATTCAACAAATCAAGAGTGTACTTTTTCTGGGAAAGAGATATACCCTTAGCTGAAGAGGCAACCTCTATTCCCAAGAAATACCGCAATTTGCCCAAGTCTTTGACCTTAAACTCTGTGCCCAAGTAGGTCTTCAACTCCTGAATTTCTTGTGCATCACTTCCAGTGATCACTATATCATCTACATAGACAATCAGAATAGTGATATGCTGTTCCACTCTTTTAACAAACAGTGTGTGGTCAACATTGCTTTGCTTATAGCCATTGGCAACCATAGCTTCATGAAAATGACCAAACCAGGCCCGGGGTGATTGCTTTAAGCCATATAAGGCCTTTTTCAACTTGCACACCTTTCCCTAAGTTTCTGGTGAAGCAAATCCTGGAGGTATCTCCATATAGACATCCTCTTCCAACCCTCCATGTAAGAATGCGTTCTTGATATAAAGTTGTTGGAGACTCCAACCTTGGTTTACAGCACAAGAAATAATTACCCAAACAGTGTTCATCTTTGCTACAGGAGCAAAGGTTTCTTGGTAGTCGATCCCATGGGTTTGGGTAAACCCTTTTGCAACCAACCTCGCTTTGTATCTATCCACTGTCCCATCCGACTTATGCTTTACTATAAAGACCCATTTACAATCAACGGGTTTCTTTCCTTGTGGAAGAGTCTCCAAATCCCAGGTTCTATTTTTCTCCAGGGCATGCAATTCTTCATCCATTGCCGCGTTCCATTTCTGTTAAGCTATTGCTTCCTGCCAGTTGTAAGGAATAGAGATGGAAGATAAAGAGGAAACAAAGGTATGGAATGAAGGAGTTAAAGAATTCTAAGAAACAAAATTTGACATTGGATGTTGAGTACAACTTCACTTGAGTTTTCTGATTGCAATAGGAAGATCAAGACTTTGATAAAAAACAGGCTTACCAGAAGGATGACTAGGACTTGGAGCAGGTGTTGATTGTGTGATGCAGTGGTGGTGGTATTTTTGTGCCCAATTTAACGAGGAGGGAAGTATACTCCATGAGGAGGAAAGTATGTTCCACGAACCAAGGTCTTCACCTGATTCGGTTCTTCCCCTTGGTCTCCAGACTCCCCCTGAATTGTAGGTTGTCCATTCTATCCTAGTTCTTGTTCTTGACTAGTAATTCCATCTTCCAATTCAATAGACTCATCTTCAATGGTAGGTACATGTACATCTAACGGAGCTATCAGAGGAACATCTTCATTACTTGAATTCTCCCCTTGAAGAGGTACTGATGGTGCAAAGTACGGTTCAGACTCCCAAAAGACCACATCCATGGTAACAAAAAGCTTCCTTGTAGGAGGGTGATAACATTTATACCCTTTTTATGTGGCAGAATATCCAAGAAATATGCATTGGAGCCCCTTCGGATCAAACTTCCCATGAGGATGATGATTTTTAGCAAAGACCACAGAACCAAATATCTTGGGTGGAACAATAAATGTGGAAGATCCCAATAGAACATCCAATGGGCAGCGACCAGTGAGGACCCATGAAGGTAGCCGATTAATCAGGTAAGTAGCTACAAGAATGGCATCGCCCCAAAACCGGGGAGGGACATTCATAGCAAACATAAGGGAGTGGGCCACCTCCAGCAAATGTCTGTTCTTGCGTTCAGCCACTCCATTTTGGGCTGGAGTATCAACGCAAGAGGTTTGGTGAATAATACCATGAGTGTTCAAATATGTCCGAAAAGCCCCATCCATATACTCCTTGCCATTGTCAGACCGTAAAATTTTTACTTTTGCATCAAACTGAGTGTGGACCATTTTGTGAAACAATCGAAAACAAGCAAACACATCACTCTTGCTATGCATCAAATACACCCAAGTAGTACGGCTATAGCAATCAATAAATGTCACAAAACATCTAAATCCAGAGGTAGACACACAACGAGCAAGGCCCCATACATCATTATGAATTAATCCAAAAGGAGCCATACTACGATGATCAAAAACAGGATAAACATTCCGAGTTTGTTTAGCAAGAGTGCAAGCATCACATGAAAAATTATTCGGGTTACACTGTCTTAATCTAGGAAATAAAGTTGATAAACACTCAAAAGTGGATGCCCCAAACGGCAATGCCACTTATTTAATTCAAATAACTTGGATGTCAATGCTGCCGGCGAACTGTCAAGCATGTACAAACCACCAACCACCTTACCACATGCAATCGTATGACCCGTTTCCAAGTCCTAGAACAAACAGTGAGTGGGAATAAATATTACTTTGCAGTTCAAGTCCCTAGTGATACTACTAATGGACAATAAATTAGTAGAAAACTTAGGAACATGGAGAACAGAAGAAAGGCAAGGAGAAGAGGTGCACTTGACGGATCCCTTGCCTGAGATTGGTTAAAGAGATCCATCAGCAACACGGACTTTATTATGACGGACTTTATTATTACCAGATAAAGAAAAATATTTCAAAAAAAGGGAAGAAGAACCTGTCATATGGTCGGTAGCACCCGAGTCAATGACCCAAGATTTGGGTATGACGGAGGTGCTATTCCCACTAAAAATACCGGGAGAGGAAGTGGTAGGAGGATCGGATGGCAAGGAAATAGCCGATGCAGTCAAAGAAGGAGACCCAGATGAAGAAGATATCCAGCCGAGTCATCATCTTCCTGAGATTCTGAAGTTCTTCCACTACCTGGGACAGAGATGAATCAGAGGGCTGGTCATCAGTAGGTGCTTGATTTGCCCGGGCAGTGTTGGAACAATTGGAACCACCTCTCCCATGCCCTCGAGTGTTTGCAGGACGACCATGTAGCTTCCAGCATCGATCCTTAGTGTGCCAATCCTTCCCACAATGATCACACTTAATAGGAGGATGGTCACCAGATGAACGATCCCCACCAGAAGACGTGAAATTCCCATGGGAAGGTGTTGCAGGTCGAGAAATAAGAGCTGAGCGCTCCTGAGTAACAGGAGTAATCATGGCAGTCCGGCGGCTATCTTCAGCTGCAAGAATAGCATATGCTTGCTCAAGAGTGAGAAGAGGATCCCGTTCAGAATATTTGATCGAATTGGATCAAAATTGAGATTAAGGCCAGCCAAAAAATCAAACACTCGTAATACGTCTTCCCATTTTTGGAAGGCAGTGGTATCAACATCACGGGTTGCAGTTAAGGTGCTCAAGAAATCAAGTTGCTGCCACATCGTGCACATCTTATTATAGTATTGAGACAGGGATGATTCCAGCTGCTTTGTCGAGTGGATTTTCTTGCGAAGCTCATAACACTGAGCTGCATTCCCAACTTGCAAATATGTGTCTTGGGCTGTCTTCCAGATTTTGGCCCCCAAATCAAGAAGAAGATAACGACCAGCAATCTCTTGCTCCATGGAATTCACCAAATATGACATAACCAAGAAGTTAAAATTCATCCACTTGTCTTGGGCATGACCAGCATCAATAGGCCTGACATAGGTTCCAGTGATGTAGCCAGAGAGACCACGAGAACCGATAGCAAACAAGCAAGAACGAGACCACAACAGGTAATTGGCCCCATTTAATTTTATAGGGCTGGCTAGAAAAGGAACAAAATCACGCTGCGATGTGCCGTTAGGGCCAGAGGAAGCAGACATGATCTCAGAATTGTCAGGCATGGTGGCTGGTCATAGGGAAATTCTCAATAACAGAGAAAAAAAATGCAGAAAAATTCACCGCATAGGAAAAAAAATATGGCAGAGAAAGGCCCTTGGTGGGAGTCAACTCACCACCAAGGGAGGGGGAAAAATATTACAAGGCTTCGGGAAGGCCTCCAGCGAGAAAAGAAAAAGAGAAAGGGGTCGCGGGAGAGTGGTGGTGGTGTGGGAAGGTGACGGAGGCCTGGGAGGGCTGGCAGTGGTGTTGGTTTCTGGCGGAAGACTAGCGGAAGGGGTAGCTGCTGGCGGTAGGTTAGTGGTGGAGGCGGTGGTGCTGCTAGGTCGAAATCACGATGGAGAGAAGGAGAAAAGAAAGGAAAAAAAGGAAAAAAATATTAGGTCCCATATTCTCGGATTTTTGGCTCTGATGCCATGTTGAAATCTTTGAATAATGGCTTGAGTCAAAGTGACAACAGCTGTCCTTTATTTATAACAAGAGAAAGAATGTTCTGGAATGGGTACAAGGACAATATAACCCCTATGACAATTTTACCCTTGAACCCATATTACAACAAGTCTATTCCATACTTGGTCTAAATCCATACAACGTTCTAATTTGTAAACCTTTATTATGGTTTAGGGTTCAACAAATGCATAGGCAATATAACAGCATAAAATAATCAAATTCAAACCAGTGTATATCATACTCTTGAACAAGCTGTGTTTCTTACATTGTTCTGGAATGGGTACAAGGACAATATTACCCCTATGACAATTTACCCTTGAACCCATATTACAACAAGTCTATTCCATACTCGGTCTAAATCCATACAACATTCTAATCTGTAAGCCTTTACTATGGTTTAGGGTTCAACAAATGCATAAGCAATATAACAGCATAAAATAATCAAATTCAGACCAGTGGATGTCATACTCTTGAAAAAGCCGTGTTTCTTACATTGCAAGCAGGTCGTCGAACAGAAACAACAGGAGAAGCCTCGGTTAGACCATAACCATTCTGCAATTGTATGCCAATTGCCTACAAGTTTTACATTTTTTTTCTGTTAAAAGGAAATATAAAATCCTAGTTGAATTCTATCTGCAATAAGAATGTATAAGAGTCTAACCTCAAAAAACCTGTCAACATATAATGGCAGACTGCCACCACCACTTATACCAGCCTGCATTTTGTCAATAACTTCTCTGTTTATTCCACTTGCTAACAACCAACTGAACTTTCACAGAAATAACTAATATAAAAGAACTTAGATGCTACATTAATGATTTGCAATATAGCAAGCCCAAACCTTTGATATTCCAATTGCTGAATGAATTTTAGAGTATACAAGCTTCAACCCTGCAGCATGCATTGGCCACAAAACTGCTGCAATAATTCTAGCCAATAACCAGTCGAACATTGAAACAAGAAAAGGAGGTTGATTCTGATTTCTTGTGAGGCACTTTCCCTACAAACCATGCTTAAATTAAGTTAGTAATGTATACATTGGACCATTACTTGGAAAGGAAATTAGTTTTACTTTGAGGGAGAATGACCCAAATAAATTTGTTAAAATAGGCAATTCAATTGACTAGTGTAAGTGAAGTTTGTATTACTTGATCTTTGGGAAGGTGGCTGTACGACAACACCTGTGCAGGGCCTAGTATAATGCATAGTGTTAACAGGAGAAGAACTTGAGCTCAACGCTTGGATGTATTAATGAACATCCAAGCCTCTCTATTTATAATAAAAGAAGGGAGAATTAATTCCATCACTGCCCCCACACCACCGACTCCATTAATTAGAGTCGGTTAGGTGGGAAAATACAAAAACACCCCTACGGGTCTTATTTTAACACTCCCCCTCAAGTTGGAGCATAAATATCAGACATGCCTAACTTGACTAAAATAGGATGAAAAACTTTCTCACTTAACCCCTTAGTGAATACATCAGCCAATTGATCAGCAAACTTCACAAAGGGAACACATATGAGGCCTTCTTCTAGCTTCTCCTTGATGAAGTGCCTATCAACCTCCACATGCTTGGTACGATCATGCTGAACAGTATTGTGACCAATGCTAATAGCAGCCTTATTGTCACAGTACAACATCATTGGGCGACAGACAGGAACACCAAGATCTTGTAATAAACCTCTGAGCCATAACAACTCACAGATTCCTTGCGCCATTGCATGAAACTCTGCTTCAGCACTTGACCTTGCCACCACAGTCTGCTTTTTGCTACGCCAAGTGACAACATTTCCACCTACAAAGGAGCAATAGCCAGATATGGACTTTCTATCAGAAGATCCATTCCAATCAGCATCAGTATACGCTTCAACTTGTAGACGACGATGAGGAGATAAAAGAATTCCTTTTCCCGGTGCTGACTTCAAATAGCGAAGGATACAAAGAACAACATCCATATGAGAGGAATAAGGATCATGCATGAACTGACTTACCAAGCTCACGACAATAGCTATATTTGGCCATGTATGCGAAAGGTAAATTAGTTTTCCTACCAGCCGCTGATAACGACCTTTGTTAACCGGTTTGCCCTTTTTTTCTATGAGCCTAGTAGTAGTTTCCATAGGTGTATTTGAAGGATGACACCCTAACAATCCTATTTCGAACAATAGATCTAGGATATACTTCCTTTGGGAGAGAAAGATGCCCATTGAAGGTCGAGCAACTTCTATCCCTAGAAAGTACCTTAGCTTTCCCAGATCCTTTATTTCAAATTCACAGCCATGGAAACTCTTTAATTTGTTGATCTCATCACCATCATTCCCAGTCACCACAATATCATCAACAAAGACTACAAGAATGATTACTTTATCACCACTCCTCTTTATAAACAGAGTATGTTTAGCATTACTCTACTTATATCCCACAGAATCCATAGCCTTGTGAAACCTACCAAACTAAGCATGAGGTGACTGCTTCAACCCATATAACGTACGTTTCAATTTGCAAACCTTGCCGCTGGTTTTGTGACATGAGAAACCAGGTGGAATATCCATGTATACTTCCTCCTCAAGCTCTCCATGGAGGAAGCATGCTTCAAGATTTCGCGAAATATCGCCAATATATCGGGATATTTTGGAAATCTCGACTGTATCGAGACGAAATGGCAAGGCGAAATGGAAAAAGTTCATATTTCGGTGATATTTCGGGATATTTCATGATATTTCGTGATATTTCGTGATATGTCGGCGATATTTCGTGATATTTCTTGTGAGTCTTGCACTCTTGTGAGTTGTGAACTTGTGACTTTGTGTATTGACTATTGAGTAATGAGTAATGAGTATTGAGTATTGAACTATTGACTATTATGGAGTTTATGAGTTATGAGTTATGAGTTATGAGTTATTTTTGTTTCATTACTTTGTTTAAATTTCTTATATGTCTTTTAATACCTAATTAATATGTATTTAACTATTTATACATCAGGGTTGGAGACCGTATATTGTCAATCAAGGGTGCAAACCCAAAACACCACTTTGAGTTCAATTTTTTTGCAATATGAAGGTTTAAATGTGTTTATTTAGCTTAAATAAGGGTGTACATGAAGTATTAGGCCTTAATATGGCAAAAAACCCACCGAGATGAGAAATACCATATTTCGGATATTTCGGCCATCGCGAGATTTTAAACTATGGGAGGAAGGCATTCTTCACATCCAACTGTGGTAAATCCTATCCCAGATTTACCGCACAGGATAATAAAACTCTAACGGTGTTTAGTTTTGCCACAAATGCAAAGGTCTCTTGATAGTCAATGCCATACGTCTGAGTAAATCCCTTGGCCACAAGCCGTGCCTTTTATCTATACACAGTGCCATCTGTTGACCACAAATACCCATTTACATCCAAATGGGTTTTTCCCTTGAGGAAGAACCACAAGATTCCACGTATTATTTTTTGTAAGGCTCTCATTTCTTCTATCATTGCTGCCTTTCACTTTCCATCTGTAAAAGTTTCCTGCCAATTCTGGGGAATATGAACAGAAGAAAGAGAAGAAACAAATGCATGAAAGGATGGAGAAAGGGAATTATATGAGACAAAATGAGATATATGATGCTGTGTACAAGTCCTAGTACCTTTGCTAAGAGCAATAGGCAACCTAGGAGAAGGGGTCTTACCCGAAGTGGAAGTAGGCTCTGGATCCAGAATCGGCAACTGGATGGCTACTAGTGTCGCAGTGGATTGAAGCTGCTTGCCTTTGGAACGTCCTTTCTGATAGGTTTTGAGGTTAGAATCATTAATTCTCCTTTGAAAAATTCAACAATGGTTTTCTGGACTGGAGTAACCTCCTTCTAAACAGGAACTTCATCATTACCAGTCTCCAAAGTCTCCCCCTGTATAGGCTCCTCAACAGTAGAAGGTATATGAGGAACAAAAGCAATAGGTTCAGGTTGACTATACACAAGGGCCTTAAGAGGGATCTCAAGAGTTAACACATCTTGACTAGAACTCTCCCCCTGAAGATGTGGGGATGAATAATAGGAAAAGGCTTCATGGAAAATAACATCCATACTCACAAGGGTACGGCAGGTGGGTGGATGGTAACACTTGTAACCCTTTTGGGTGGGAGAGTAACCTGAAAATATGCAACGAAGGCCATGGGGTTCAAGCTTACCAGGAGACCGAGCATAATACACACAATAACAAATTTTAGGGGGAACCACAAAGGAAGAGGAGCCAAGCAGTAGATCAACTGGGGTACGGGATGCTAGGACCTTAGTGGGCATCCGATTAATGTGGTATGCAGCAGTAAGGACAGCATCTCCCCACTATTGGGGAGGAACATGCCGAGCAAACATTAGCGCTCGAGCTACTTCCAACAAGTGACGGTTCTTTCTTTTAGGTACTCCATTTTGGGCTGGGTATCGACACAACTGGTTTGATGGACAATCCCATGATCACCAAGGTACTTCTGGAACTGACCCTCCATATATTCCTTGCTATTATCACTTCCTCAAAATTTTTAGAGTGGCCTAGAACTGGGTCTGAACCATTTTATGGAAGTGCTGAAATAAGGAAAAAACCTCACTTTTAGTGTGTATGAGATAAACCCATGTATTTCAAGAGTGACAATCAATAACAGAAACAAACCAACGATGGCCATAGAAGTTTTACGACTAGGACCCCACACATCATTATGAATCATATGAAAAAGAGGACTTCTTTAATTTGAAACGGAATAAGTTGAACGTGTCTTTTTGGCCAGTACACACACGTCACATAAAAAGTCATCTTTATTACATTGTTTTACTAATGCTGGAAATAAAAGAGATAAGGTTCCTAAAGGGAGGTGACCTAATTGGTAATGCCATTGTTGTAATCCAGAGGAGACCAATGAGTTCTGATGATTTGAAATGGTTATGTGGGTGGAGAAGGACAACCATTGTCAAGCAGATACATTCCACCATGCATTTTACCACATCCAATTGTCACCTCTATTACCAGATCTTGAAAAACACAGTGAGAAGGAAAAAAGTCACTTTACAATTCAGATCGCGAGTAAGACTACTAATTGAAAGAAGAATAGTAGTGAAATTAGGTATATGCAAAATAGAAGATAAAGTGATGGAAGGAGTACAACAGATAGATCCCTTTCCAGAAATAGAGGAGAGGGAACCATCAGCCACACGAACTTTGTCATTCCCAGAAGTGGGAGAATATCAATGAAAAAAGGATCCTATCATGTGACCAGTGGCACCAGAGTCTATTATCCAAGGATTGGAGACTACCGATGCAAAATGACCAACAAACAAAATACCTGAATGGGCAAAATAGGAACCTGAAGTGGTAGATTGATTGGCAGGTGTTGATGTAGTAGATGAAGTGGAATCCTGTAACATACGACGGGATGCCCACAGTTCCTTCTAGGAGAGACCAATGTCAATAGTGGGAGCCGTGGTAACAGTCTCGGTGTGATTGGCTTTGTTCTTGGACTTTCCACGAGTAGCACGCTTGGCCTCAAAAGCAGCAGGTTTACCATGACGCTTCTAGTAAGTGGCTTTAGTGTGATATGGCTTGTGACAGTGTTCACACTTCACAGGCCCTTTAGAAGAATCAATAATAGTATGTGACCCATCAGATATGGGAGCAGCAGTAGCAGCAGTCTGTGACGTTGATCGGTCAATGGTGAGTATGCAACATAGCAGCCCTACGATTTTCCTCTAGAAAGAACTAGGGCATAAGAATGGCCTCCTACGGTTGATCCCCCTGTTCCAGTTTTAGATTCCCTTTCCAGACCACCCCAATCCACGTTCTTCCCCACCTTTGCAGGTGTATCAGCAGCAGCCTAAGTCGATGCAGCATATTGAGGCTCGTTCTGCTTTACCAGGTTTTCCATCTACCACACAATCTACTCATACTAGAGGTGTGGGTTCCCCCTCTTCTAATGACTTACCCATTGCACGTCGTAAAGGTACCCGCTCTTACACCAATACCTCTCTTGTTGTTTATCCCATGGATAACTATGTTTCGTTGTCTCATTTTCCTTCTTTTCATCATACCTTTGCTTTGTGTCTTGCTTCTCATTCTCTCCCTAAAACCACCATGATGCTGTCTTTGTTCCTGGTTGGAAAACAGCCATGGATGCCGAAATGGATGCCCTTTTGACTCGTAAGACGTGGACTTTGGTTGATCCTTACCAGGATGCTGAAATGGGTGCCCTTTTGACTTGTAAGACGTGGACTTTGGTTGATCTACCTCTTGGTAAGGATCTGGTGAAGTGTCATGGGTTTATACTATCAAGTACCATCCTGATGTGGCTCTGTTGAACGGCTTAAAGCTCGTTTGGTTGCCAAGGGGTATACTCAAACCTATGGGGTCGAGTACTTTGAGACGTTCTCTCCCATTGCCCGATTCGGTTCACCTTCTTATTTCTCTTGCTGTCAATCTTGATTGGCCTTTGTTTCAGCTTGATATTAAAAATGCGTTTTTGTTTGGTGATTTACATGAGGAGGTCTATTGGAGCAACCTCCGGGGTATGTTGCTCAGGGGGAGTATGGTAGTCGTGTTTGCAAACTGCGTAAGGCGATTTATGGCCTTAAACAATCTCCTAGCGTCTGGTTTGATAAATTCAGCGCTACAATTATTAAATGTGGTTTCTCCCAGTGCTATTCTGATCATTTGGTCTTTGTACATCATCAAGGATCGAAGGTGGTTATTTTGATTGTGTATGTTGACGATATTATTTTCTCTGGGAATGACATGGTTGGCATTTTGGAGGTTAAAAGTTATTTGCAGCAGAATTTTCAGACCAAGGACTTGGTTAACCTCCATTACTTTCTTGGTATTGAGGTGATTCGAAGTAGTAAAGGAATCACCCTATCCCAAAGAAAATATGTGCTTGATTTGTTATCAGACATTGGTATGCTTGCTTCTAAACCAGTGGATACTCCCATGGATCCTCACTAGAAGTTTGGTGTTAATGAAGTGAACCAGTATAGAAGCGCGATTGGGAAGCTTATTTATCTAACGGATACCTTTGTAGTGGGTGTGCTCAGTCTGTTTATGCATTCTCCTAAAAAATCTCATTGGGATGCTACTGTTTGAGTGTTGAAGTATCTCAAAGGTGCTCCTGGTAAAGGTCTCATTTATCGGCCTAACAAACATAGATTTGGTTGGTTTTTCTGATGCGGATTGGGCTGGTACGGCTAGTGACCGACGTTCCACTACAAGTTATTGTACCTTTATTGGTGGTAATCTCATTACCTGGCGGAGCAAGAAGCAGACTACCATTGCCAGGTCTAGTGCTAAAGCAGAGTATAGAGCTATGGCCCATACTGCTGCTCAGTTGATGTGACTTCGGTTCTTACTCTTAGAAATGGGTTTTCCTATTCCTACTATGAAGATGTTTTGTAATAATCAAGCTGCTACCTATATTGCTTGTGACCCAGTTTTCCATGAGAGGACGAAACACATTGAGGTTGATTGTCATTTTGTTCGAGATGTTGTGATGAAGAAGATGATCGAAACCCCATTTGTTTCTTCCTTAGATTAACTGGCTGATACGTTTACGAAGTCCTTGTTTACTCCTAGTTTCCGGTTGAGTTGTAACAAGCTGAGCATGGCTGATATATATGCTCCAGCTTGAGAGGGAGTGTTGAGAAACTAGGGGTGTTATGGCCTTTAGGGTTTAGTTTTATTATTTTCTATGCAAGGTTATTTTTGTCAAGTCTTTCAAACTTATTGTCTATATAATAATAGTTTCCGCCCATGATCTGGTTATTCAGTTTTCCAGGTCATGGGCTGCCTCTCTTGGTCTGCGACTTCGTCTCTCTTTTTTCTGTCCTATTTCATCATATCTTTCCTAGTTCTGATCAATAAGTTTTTGGATTGTAACAGAGATCTTCAAGAAGATACTGGTGTCAATCAGCCTACTGCCTTAGTTATGTGGGCCCAAATTTGGAGGATCATGTTGGAAGATCTTTGTTTGCTACTGGAATTGTCACACCCCAAACCACCCCCTGGGAGGATTTAGGCAAGTGACCCGGATATCCTATGACATCCGCCAATCCCCAAGGATCCAGAAGCAGTACTTACATGTCACAAACCACACAATGAGGGTAAAATATAATAAATGAATATTAGAGTGCAACAGAAGATCGAACTACCCATAGATGATTTATATCATTTATAATAAAATCCCAAATACCTAGTTATACCATATACATATCCATTTATGCTCGAAAAGTACATTGTCATGGTAATTATACTTCTTGAAAGAGAGAAACTTAAATAAGAACAAAAGAGAATATACAAGAGTGTGAGTTCCACCGAGCCCGTGAATGAAATATAAACCATGCGTGCACATGCATGCACAACCATGAGCCTATATGAATGATATTCATTTTTATTATTAAGCCACCTAACAGACAAAACTAAGGCAGGTATAGTGCTACTACAATCCCCAATACATGTATCCCTGGTGCGGGCCTCTAACCCCTTACCGCGATACACCCATTGAGTTGTCGGAGAAAACCAGTCAGCTCCAGCATCTCTTCCCAAGGTCAGCCCGACCAGCCCTCTAAGATTAGCCTGTGATACCACCTTTTTTGAAGATAGGCACCCAGCTGAGCAAATACCTTTGGTGTAAGTTCTCTCACAGACATCCAACACTTTAACCCCTGTTGGCAAGGGTTCGTAGCACGGATGATGATACCCTAGCCATATGCATTCTATATGACATAGTACGAGTCAGGTGGTGCCCCGCCTCCCATTCTACGGGCCACCACTAGCCTCATTTCCAAGCCGACTACGGCATCTAGACTAGCAATTTTAATGATATCGTACGAGTCGGGTGGTGTCAACCACAGCCCATTCTACGGGCTACCACCGGCTTCGTTTCTATTTAGGCTAACAATTTATATGCCAGCATTCTATCAACAGTTCTCAACATAATTCCAATAAGAACATGAGAATATAAATATAAAGACAGAAAAGTAAACTGTTATTGTTACCATAACTCATTAGTTATGTTACACCTACACGTATGGTGTAATTCCACTCACCATGTGCAAATCCTGCTTACTCTTTAGTCAGCTCGGTCCCAGTTGGAAATTGACATGGCACTTCGTACCTGGAGCTATAACCTATGTTAACGGGACCATTAGAACATGTTAAATACTGTTAAAGGAGGTTTAGGGTCCTAGGGTTGCCTTAGGGTAGGTTGGTTTCAGATCCAGACACCAAACAGTTATGACAACATTCTCTGGGACTTACACTGGGCCTTAGGGTGAAACGCCCAGTGCATCACCCAGAGAAAAAATATAACAAAGTGGGGGTTTCCTTATGGGTTTCACTTGTTCTAAGTCTCATCAACCTTGGGGAGTGATGGTAAGGGTCCTCCCCATGGTTGGCTCACGTTTGGGCTCATGGTCCCTCTTTGGATCATGGCCAATGGAGCTCATTGGTGCACCCAAAGTGACGACAGCAAGGTTGCATTGGGTAGGGGTTCATGATGGTTTTTATGTTATAAATACTATTTTAGGGCTATGGGTGAAGTCCCATAAGGTTTGGATTAGGTTTGGTCATAAATCAGCCACTGGGCCTTTAGGTGCAACTCTGGGTGTTTCACTGGACGTTTGGGTCAAACGCCCAGTGCATCATCCAGTCCCTGTTGAACACGGGATTTTTTGTTCAAAATCTGGTTTTGGCTCCTGGTTTCTTCCCATTTCCGATTTGGGATGATTCCAGGGGGTAGTATCACTTATAATTAAGCTAATATAATGGCTTTATGGATTCCTAAACATGGTTTACTAATTGGTTAATGGGTTGGGTTCAAGCACCAAGGAATTTAAGCATACAAGGCTGAAATCGATCATGTAACTTCTCTAATTCCTATAATTCATATAATAACAGTCATGTATACCCATTACAGCAACTATCCTAAGCCATAACATACTAAACATAGCATGCATGTGAAGATTCATGCTCCTCGCCTATCATTTATGAGTTGCACGCATGATCAAGCATAAGATTGAGCTAGATACATGGCTGGAATCGAAATATATACACTAATAGGTTGTAACCAGTGTAGAAATCACATAGATCACATAGAACTAAGCATGCACGGATGGTCCAAAGCTGTCCTAGAGCTCTAGGTGGTGATTCCATAACAATCCTACAGAGACATGGCTACATGGCTATGGTTCTTGGGCTCAAACTCAGAGAACAGAAATGGGACATGGTGAAGAGAGTGGTTTAGGCTTAGTTGAATTACCTTAAGGTTGTGGAGAAATCGATCAAGGCTTCACAAGCCAACAAACCCTTCTTCTCTTCTTCTTCTCCTTCCTTCTTCCTTTCGTTCTTTCTTTCTCTTTTATTCTCTAATGCTAGGAATAGTAGGGAAACGAAATAAGGGCTGCCCCCCCTATTTATAGGCCAGGGGCCACTAGGGTCTGTTTGGCCCAAGCTGTCCCATGTGAAAAACTCATTTTCCACTCAATTCTCACCATCTTAGCTATGTATGTGGGGCCCACATGGTTCCTAGGCTGGGGAAAAGCTTCCATAAATTATAAGGTATGATTCTGAGGTGTTTGATAGCAATGCACTAGGTCCTCATAAGTCTGGAGTGGAAAATACAGGTTTCAGCAGTCTCTGGAGCTTGCACTGGACCTTTGGGCCAATCGTCCAGTCCATCGTCCAGAGAATCCTGTTTTACTATTTTTGCCTAGGTTGAAATGAAATTTCAGTTCACTTAAAGGCATAATTGGACAATGGTTCCTTCTAAGAAAATGCAGCTCTATGAGGCTAGTTTCTAATAAAATTGGAATAAAAGGAAATGAGGTACGGATGATGGAGTTATAATATTTTTATTAGACAAAGGTCAATCTGTCCAACAGAAGGATTCGCTTCTGGACAGCAACTTGAAGTGAAATTTCAGCTCACTTAGAGACATAATTGGACAATGGTTCCTTCTAAGGAAATGCAGCTCTATGAGTCTAGTTTCTAACAAAATTGGAATCAAAGAAAATGAAGTTCGGATTATGGAGTTATATCATTTTAACTAAGCGGGGGTCAATCTGCCAGAGTAGCAGAATTGCTATTTGTGTTGAGATTTAACATGCATGTATGGAATTAAGTTCTCATCATCAAAACAAACATGAAAGTTGATGTTTGGCCTGAAAATGCTTTAACTCAAACATTCAAGGTGATGAGGGTCATCATTAGTTTAACCTAGAACTAGGATTAGGTCCTATGGTTGGGTTTAAGCATGCATGCAAAGGAATTGGGTTTATAATTAACCCAAAACAAGATAGAACATATGCAAGCATGATGGGTGTTAACTTCTTATCTTTAATTCCAGAATACCAACCAACCCTATGTTTAAGAATAGGTTGGGTGAAAGAATTTAACTAGGTTGGGGTCTTTACCTTAGAAATTGGGAGCAATTTGATAGGATTCTAAGCTTGGTTTCTCACACTCAAGCTAAGTTTAGGAGCCTAGGCCTCTCTTTTATTCTTCTTTCTTCCCTAATGAAACAGTGCCGAATCACCCCGTTGTTAATGTCTTTGCCTATTAACCTTCCCTAAATGTTTCAAAGGCCTAATGTATCATGTACTCGGGTAGGGCCCTAGAAATCAAGGGATGGTACCTACCTTAGGCTGTACATTTGATGGTCAACTGTATAGTTACAAGGAGTTTGGTGTTTGCCTTCTTAATGGTATGTAGGTTCTCACCAACGGGGCTACCTCATTAAATTCAACCATGGGATCAATGCACCACAATGTACTGTTAGCTTTGACCTCGAGTTCCGGACCTTCAACAAAAATTCAAATTAGCCCATATTTTTGGGCACGGGTTTAATAGGAATAGTCTGTGGAGTCTAAAATAGCAAGGTTCTATTTTATTAAGTGGTTGTTTATTTCAAAGTTAGCAGTTCCTTTTGTTAACAAGTATGCTACTTAGCAGTTGTAATATTGGGAGTTGGGACTTTCAAATTTGTGGAGAGTTCCTAAACTCTATTGTTTCTTTATTCAATTGCTACCATATTCTTAGTTTTCTGGTTCACTATGATTCTGGTTTCTCTTAGGTTTGCTAGTGTTTGTTACTTCAGCCTAGCTTACCTCATCAATTAGTATCAGAGCTATGGCCGGCAGTGAATCCACAGCCCACCAAGCCACAGTGCTGATGAAAAATTGGATTACTTCATAGAGATAATGGCGCAAATCATTCAAAGTCACTTGTATAGAGCCACAGCCATCCCAACCACCTAGCATTAATGACAAGTTGAACTATATGCTTGAGACTTTGAGGCAACTGGATACTTGATTGGCTCGAATTCAGGAAAATTGGGGCATACCAATCAAAGAACAGGAACCTGAAGTTGAGGTTAAAGCTCAAGAGATTCCAGCAACTGCTGATAACAAGGAAGAGTCAGTCTTGATGTTACCACTGTAGAGGCCTACATTAAAGATGTTGAAGCAAAAGAGGTTAAAACAGTGGATGGCGAGATCGTAAGGAATCTGGCACTACAATTGAAGCGGAGGTTGACAAAGCGGTTCCGAAGACTCCTACAGATGCATCCTTTACAGTTGAGACTAATCCAGAGATGGAGAACACAAAATTTGTGATTCCACCCAAGTTCTTTGAGGAGAAAGGGCCGCGTCTTGAGGATTTCATCCCTGGCTATCGTGAATTTCTAGAGTACTTGTTAGAATTCATGTAATAAGGGTACTTTGGGTACTAAGTTATTATATTATATTGTGCTTTTACTTTTTTACCTCCCTTAGCTATCTTATGTTAGCATGGGGGTAGGTATGTAATGCCCGTTTTGTAGTTAAGTGAATCAATATAGGGCAGAGAAATCTATTCTCTCCCACAACACATTACCACAACCTTCTTTTTCTACCTTCAACTCTCATCTTCTCTTCTTCTCTTGTTCTATTACAACCTTTAGATTTCAACTCTTGTACGGGCTGAAGTTGGATGTGCATGGCACCAAACTTATCCCTCATGTTACTAAACTAAAGGACCAGTTTTTTTCAAGCCAAAGAGTGTTGATGCAGTTCAGTCCTAAGAGAAGAGGCAAAACAGGGCATATGTATGGCTGCTTAGTTGAGATCTTCAAGAAGATACTGAAGTCAATCAGCCTACTTCCTTGGAATATGTGGGCCCAACTTTGGTGGAGGATCCTGTTGGAAGATCTTTGTTTGGTACTAGGTTATTCTGTGGAGTCTAAAATAGACAGTTTCTTTTTTGTTTAGTGGTTGTTTATTTCAAAGTTAATAGTTCCTTTGTTAGCAAGCAAGTATGCTACTTAGTAGTTGTTATTTTGGGACTTTCTATTTTTTGGAGAATTCCTAAACTCTATTGTTTCTTAGTTGTTTAGGACTTTCGATTTAGGAAGTTAAAAAAATTTCATTGTTCTTGGAAACAGCCTCCCCTGCGACTGCGAAGCAGGGGGTAAGACTGAGTACTTTTGCCCCTCCCAGACCCTGCAGTTGCGGGAGCATCGTGCACTGGGACTCTCTTTACTAAATTTTTCGTTGTTGCTTAGTAGTAGAGGATCAGTCACTATATTAGAGAGTTTCCTATTTGATTGTAATGGTCACAGCTTATAAATAAAGAGGGGACAACAGCCTCCCACGATTTTGATGTTTGATAAAAAAAAAAATTATATGTGAGTGTGTGCTACTGTGTTGATTCAGTTGCAGCCAAGGCAGTGAAGCCTTTAGTCATTTCTTCTATCTTCTTCTTCCTTTAGTTTTCTGCAGAAATTCCAGCAGTTATTCTCTCCCTACCGTGGACTCTCCATGGGTGATTTCTAAACTTATTTTGTGTTCTAGGGATTATTGCTGCTCTTATATTTTCTTCCATCTTCTACTAATTTATATGCCGTTTCAGGTCTTGCGGTAGGAGTTGTTTCCACTATTTAAGTTTGAAGTTCAGTCTCTGATTTCAGAAATCATACTGGACTGAGTTTTGGACATGTTAAGTTTTTAATCCTTTCCCCTTATACTCCACTCAACCCAAACCTGGTAGTTATCAGACTGGTAGATTAAAATTTATGCTAGTTCTCTTTACTTTCTATTTTCTGTCCATGTTTATTTCTCCTCATCTAACCATCACATTGCTTTTATATTTTAAACATATTCTCATCCCATTAGGATCTCTAATATATATTAGTTTCAATCCCATCAGATTTATGGTTTGCAAGTTCTAATCATATTTAATTCCTGCCTCTCAGTTTTCTGGTTTACTGCGATTCTGATTTTTCTTAGGTTTTCTTGTGTTTGTTACTTCAGCTTAGCTTACCTCATCACCCTCCCTTTTCCACCTATCAAATTTAAAGAGAAACAAACCTTTCCATATGGCAAACAAAGGCTTGAAAATGTCTGAAAAGTAAAGAAAGGGACAAGAGCAGTAATGGTTGGAAATATGAGGGCAAAAGTCTGATAGAAGGTAGCCAATCAAGAGGGCATCCTATCTATCCAACACTTCAGATTGACCACGTATTCCCCACACATGGCATTAAACCAGGCACCAGTTGTCCCAGGCTAGCAAAATGTCAATTGTGCTATGCTTTTCCCTTAGTTTTTATTGAAATTATTTTCCAGCAGATCAAAATTTTGAGCTAGTTGAGTTCAGTTGAGTTCAGTGGCATGGAATTACTTACCTTAATTTGAATTACAAATATAACAGATAAAGTTTGTCAGGAAATCAAAATTGATATTTAAGTTCAAACTCAAACCTCATAAATCCTCTTGAAATCCATGTATACCAAACTTATCTTGATGAATGTAAGTGCAACAAGCTTTCGAGCAATAGAGCTTGAAGAAAGTTGTTTCTGGATTCCTCTGCAGCAAAGATTATAATGACTACAAGAGGAATATGTGGTACAGAACCTATCTACCAACCAGTTCAAAACCCTGGACAAAGCTGCAGAGGGGTTATTGCTTAACTACGCAGAATATTTACTAATTCAACAAGCAATCCATGGTTGCTTAGTTCCCAGAAAGTCCATTCAGGATAGTATACAGTACCAAAGCATAAAACCACAAACAATCACACAAGTAGAAAAAGTGGAGGAAGAAGAGAGGGAACGAAGAAGATGAAGAGAAGAAGAGAAGAAAAGGGCTCACGATTGGAATAGAATACCCTATAAGTGTATATCTTATCCCCTCCAGTGGTATTATTGTTTAGGCCACTTGTCCCTTTCCAAGCTGCAACATATGATCCCAAGTAGCAAGTCAATCTCGCGTCTTGAATGTGAAGCATGTGAATTGGGAAAGCACCATCATTCGTCTTTTCCTTCTCTAAGTGATAGGAGTTAGTTTTGTTTTTTTTTTTTGTTTCTTTAATTCAGTCTGACATTTGAGCTCCATGTAGAGTCAAAAGTAGGTCTTGTTTTTATTTTTTGTCACATTCGTTTACGATCATTCTCGCATTTCATGGCTGCATTTATTAAAAGATCGTTTAGAGTTCTTGTCAGTGTTTAAACAATTATTAATAAAATAAATACTCAATTTGGTGTGTGCTTAGAATTTTTTTGGTTCCAATAATGCTCTTGAGTATACCCAAACTGAAATATCATTTTGTTGTATCTATTCTCCTCAGCAAAATGATGTTGCTAAAAGGGATAATAGGCACTTATTGGAATTTGGAAGTTGCTGGATCTTTAATGATTCACATGAATGTCCCAAAATCTATTGGGGCTGTGTTAACTGCATGTTTTCTTATTAATTGTATGCCTTCCGTTGTTCTTCAAAATCACTCTCCTTTTACAGTAAAGTTTCCAAATCTTCTTTATCTTCTTTACTGCAGGTGTATTCTGACATCACAAACCACAAAACAACAGAAAGGAAGAAGTTCCAGTCACCAGAGATACCGTATATACCGCAGGCAAGGGAGAGAGAAGAAATCACAGAGAAATCTTCCCCCTCAAAATCGCAGATAGCAAATCATGTCTAATCATGATAAAATTGAGGCATACACTCTATTTAATGCAAAGAACAATTCTGTAAAATCTCATAGCGACTCAACAAGCGAAAGTTGACTTCTTGAAAAACCTACTTGGACTAGGATTTCTCAAGAAAAGCAGAAATCAAGGTCTGCTGATCAAGAACCAGCAAGAGAATGTTCATCTACTGATAGCATCCCCACACAAATAAGAATATTGATGATTAGACCACATGAAGGTCACTGTTCAGCACAACCAGAATGCGCAAGGAAGAAAAATAGCAGTCACAGGGAAGAAACAATACTTCATCATAAACCAATCTTCAATACTGTAGGAAACCTTAGTTTGTCATAGTGTAACAACTAGGGTTTCAAAGGAAACCACCACATAGGTTGGTGTGAAACCACAATGGTGAAACAGGAAAAAAAATCAAAGCAAGAAAGGAGATGGTGACTACTGGATCTTAATGCAAGGTGTTAGGATTTGGGGAATGATGGCTTGTCAATTGACAGAGGCCTAGGCTCTTTATTTATAGTAGAATAGAATAGGGTACAAGTGACTTAGTTTGGGATCACATGATGAATTGATTATCAATGGATCACATGGATGACTTAGTGCAGGGTTTTGGTCATTATGAATCGATTATCATTGGAGGTGACCTGAACGGACACATTGGGAGAAATCGTAGAGGCTATGAAGGTGTCCATGGAAGCTTCAGGGTTGGGGAGAGGAATGAGGAGGGGACCTCAATCTTAGACATTGCGGTAGCTTATGATCTATGCATTGTTAACACTTTCTTTGAAAAGAGAGAGGAGAACTTAGTTACCTATAAAAGTGGGAATCATACCAGTCAAATAGATTTCTTCCTCACTAGAGGGACTGCCAGAATGTTGTGTAAGGACTGTAAAGTTATCCCTGGGGGAGAGTCTAACTGCCCAACATAGACTGGTGGTTCTGGATATGTGCCTCAATGAACAGAAGCATAGGAAGAGGGATCCTACATATCCTAAGATAAGATGGTGCAGATTAAAAGGGGAGTCCCTAGGTTCATTTACTGATAATGTGGTCCAACAAGGAAAATGGGACTTTGAGGGAGACACCGATGTGATATGGAACAAGATGATGACTTGTATCAAGAGGGTCGCCAAGGAAGTCCTAGGAGAAGTGAAGAGTAGTCGTCAGGCCCCTAGGGAGACTTGGTGGTGGAATGACGAGGTCCAAGCAGCCATCAAGACAAAGAAAGAGAGTTTTAAGAAATGGCAACGGACTAAAGAAACAAGCCCCTAGGAAGAATTGGTGGTGGGATGACAAGGTCCAAGCAGCCATCAAGACAAAGAAAGAGAGTTTTAAGACATGGCAACGGATTAAAGAAACAAGCCCCTAAGGAGACTTGGTAGTGGGATGACGAGGTCCAAGCAGCCATCAAGACAAAGAAAGAGAGTTTTAAGACATGGCAACGGAATATAGAAATAGAAGATAAAAAGAGGTATAATGAGGCCAGAAATGAGGCTAAGAAGATTATGGAGATGGCTAGGGAGAAGAAATATGAAGATCTCTACACTAATTTAAGCACAAAGGAAGGTGAAAAAGCTATCTATAAGATAGCTAAAATGAGAGAAAGGAAGGATAGAGATTTCGACCATGTTAGATGTATCAAAGGGGAGGATGGAAGGGTATTGGTAAGGGATGAGAACATTGTGAAGAGATGGGATGAGTATAATTGTAAACTACTAGATGGAAATAGTTTGAATACGAATGACTTGGATGATTACACTATTCATCAAGACAACACAAGTCATAGATATGTACAAAAGGTTGGTGTGGTTGAAGTTAAGGAAGCCTTAAGAAAGATGAAAGAAGGCAAGACTCCAGGCCTAGATGAGATCCCAATAGAAGTGTAAAAGGCCCTAGGAGTGTATGGGGTATATTGGTTAACCAAGTTGATAAACAAGACAATGAATACAAGAAAATGCCTGATGAATGGAGGAGAAGCATTATAGTTCTGATCTACAAAAATAAAGGGGATATTCAGAGTTGCAACAACTATAGAAGCATAAAACTAATGAGTCATACTATGAAACTATGAGAGAAGGCTATTGAAGTCCGTTTGAGAAAAGAGAATCATATCTCAAAGAACCAATTTGGTTTTATGCTTGGTAGATCCACAACATAAGCTATTTACCTACTGAGGAGGCTCATGGAAAGATATAGAGCTAGCACGAAGGATCTCCATTTGGTCTTTATTGACCTAGAAAAGCCTATGACAGAGTCCCTAGAGACTTAATCAGGCATGTTCCTGTGAAGAGAGTGGTGTCGAGTAAATATATAAACGTAATTAAAGATATGTATGAGGGCGTGGTGACTAGTGTGAGATCTGTAGGAGGTCAGGGCAAGGAATTCCTAATTACGATTGGGTTATATCAGGGGTTAGCCCTAAGCCCTTACTTGTTTGCGCGTATCATGGATGAATTAACCAAGAGCATTCAAGATGAGGTCTAGTGGTGTATGCTCTTCGCCGATGATATCGTTTAGGTGGACAAGACAAAAGCAGGGTTTAACGCTAAGTTAGAGATGTGGAGATTTGCTCTGGAAACAAGAGGCTTTAAGATTAGTAGATCAAAGACGGAGTATGATCTGTAACTTTAGTCACATTATGATGGATACTGACATAGTGAATATTGAGGAGAGCGAGATACCGCAAAGTAACTATTTTAGATATTTGGGGTCAATCATAAATAAAGAAGGTTACATAGATGAAGAAGGTTCAATATTCTTTTATGCAACCTGTCTCGCTGAAGAAGATCCAAGGACGAATCATTAATTCCTGCAGGTATCCCGACCCTCGCTCTTTATATATATTCGTCACTTTCCGATCAAACTCCAGAGCAGCGGCGAGTTGGCGACCGGTGCTAGGTCCTGAGCAATGGCAGGCAGCGCGGCACAGCAATACCTAATGTCCTGAGCTCCTTGAGCAGCAGCGAACACTCCAACCAGACACGTGCGAAAATAGATGTAGTTTTTTGAGCTGAGGAATAGAGGATTTGACGAACTTTGGCAAGTTTATGGAATTGAGCACAGAAAATATAGTATTTCATGCTTGAATCATGGATTGGTTTCTGATTTGAATTGCTATAATTAGCTCGTCTTCTCTCTAGTTTGTGAACATCAACATTTGTGGCGACTTTTTATGGTGCTTTTTTGACAATTTGCCAGTATTACCTTAACCTCAGACCCTAATATCTCTGTCAATGTAGATTTTCATCTCCGGATGTCCTCTCCCCTTGTATCTCCACTGCCTGCCTTCCGGCAGGCCTGACCCTCTCCTCTGGTATGTGAACTTGATTTTCTGGCAGCCTTTTCTTGGCTTGCCCTTCTTCCCTCTCCTGCATTATGGCCCTATCCCCTTGTCCCCACTCCTCCATTTCCCCGCACCCTCCTACTCCAGCTTCATGGAGCTCTCTTGTCGCTGGCAATTCATCCTCTCGCTCTGATGGTCTACAGCTTCGCTTTGTTCCCCCTGTTTTCGTTGGCTCTGCGAAAGTAGCCATGTGTGCTCCTGATCTTCTGGAATCCGAGGCAAAATTGTGGGAAGATTGCCTCGTTGGTAACTTCCTTGGTCGTCGTCCCCCTTTTCATGTTGTCAAGCTCTCTCTCTCCAAACAGTGGCGTCCACAGGGATCTCTTGACACTTACCTGCTGGACAATGGTTTTTTCATCTTCAAGTTCTCCTCTTCGCTTGACAAGATGCGTGCCCTTGAAGGTGGCCCTTGGAAAGTAGGGAAGATGCCGATTTTCTTGCGCCAATGGAACCGTCAGCTTCAGCTCCGGCGTGTTGACCTTTCCTCTATCCCTCTGTGGGTTACACTTCCAGGGTTACCTCTGCACTACTGGTTCACGGATGGCCTTAGCACTATTGGCTCTGTGTTGGGGAAGCCTCTTTTCTCTGATTTGAGGACCAGGCGCAAGGATCGGCTTGCTTTTGAGCGCATCTGCGTTGAGGTCTCGGCGGCAGACCCCTGCCCTCCTTTATCGTTGTCAACGAAGGGGATGATTTTCCTTTGAGCGGGAGGTGCGCCTGATTGAAGCCCCCTCGGTGCCGACTTACGAGGTCTTGAGCACGACTCCCACCTTTGCTCTACTTTGGAAAAGCCCTGTGATGCTCCGATCCCTCGGCGAAAGAAGTACCCGCCGGTAATGGTGGCCCTGGCCCCACCCCTTGCGGTCGAACACCTGGTGTTGCAGTTGTTGCTCGATCTCCCGCCCGTGGTAGATCTAGGCTCCGTTACCAGAATCAGCGTTGGAAGAAGAAGACTTGGCCGGAAAGTACCATTGTCCAGTCGCTTTCGAAGGAGCAGTGTTTGTCTGATTCTCAGAACCGTTTCAGTCTGCTTTCCGCCGAAGACGCAGAGGGTACAGAGCCTCTCTCTTGCCCCGAGAAGCCCCAGTTTGCAGTTTTACCTCGAAGCAGATCTCGTATGGCAAAGGGCTTCTCTTCTGATCTTTCCACTTTTGGCTTTAGAGCTGTTGCTCCTACACCCAATGCTTCGAGCGCTCTCAAATCCTCTACTGACCCTTTGATCTCTTCTGTCTGTGCTTTGGAGCCTTTGCCAACTTCAAAAGCCTGTGCCCTGGAGTCTTTGTCTGCTAGCGATGCTAACCCCCTTTTGGCTTCAGCGAACCTTTTGAACCCCCCCGTCGAGACTTCTTCTGGCCTTGACTTGGTGGGCCCCCCCACTCTTGTCCCTTGTCCAGCGGATCCCGGAACTGGCCTCTCCCCTTTGCTTCCCTCCGGGTCGGGTTTAGCCCCCTCTCACCCTTTCGAAATTTTACCCAAGTCTTCTCGTGGGTCGGGTCAAGCTCTTTCGCCCTTTACCCAAATTCTACCCAACTACTCCTTTCGGTCGGGCCCTCTCTCTCTTTTTGGACCTTTTCCAACCCAATCTGTTCCTTCGTCTTCTTCACCCGATAGGCCTGTAACTACCACCGCTGCTCCCTGTGTGTCTCCCCTACACCCTCCTCCTACAGCTGCCACCCCCCTCCTTCGTAGCTCGTACCGGCGCCGTCACCATAGCGAAACCAGGTCTCCGGCTGTTCTGACCAGGCTCCTTGAGTCTTCGCTGCCTCTCCTCCGCCTTGCTCAATGATTCGTGGCATCATTTGGAACACCAGAGGGCTCAACTCTTCCTCTAAGCAATCCGCTGTTCGCTCTCGTATTCGTTCCACTCATTTTTGTTTTTGCTGCCTTCTTGAAACTCATATCAAAGAGCCTAATTCGACCAAAATTATCAGCTCCATTGCCCCGGGTTGGTCGATTCTTTCAAACTACTCTCATCACACCAACGGCCGTATTTGGATTTTATGGGACCCTGCAAAATCTCCATCTCCCTCTCTTCGCCTCTTCTCGGTTCATGCGCGCCATGTTCTCTCGATTGCACAGGCCATTTTTCCTTTTTCCTGATTGTGGTTTATGCTCTTAACGCCCCTGCGATAGGATTGTCCTCCGGCTGACCTCGGTCTATTGCTTCCCGATTGGTGCTCACCTTGGGGTTAGGAGGGGATTTCAACATTATCGGGTTCAGCCATGAAAAGCAGGTGGGGACCATATGGACTTGGAGGCTATAAATTCCTTTAATGATTGCATTGATGATTTGGGGCGATGACCTCGGATGGACAGGCTTTCCTCTCACTTGGAGCAACAAGAGGGATGGAAGCAATCGCATTACTGTAAGGTGGACAGAATGCTTGTCAATGAAGAGTGGTGGCAGCCTTCCCTTCCTCTCGAGCCTCTTTTGATAACCCGGACATCTCGGATCATTCCCCCATCTCCCTAGCCATTCAGCCTTTCACCTCTTTTGGCCCTAAACCCTTCAAGTACTTTGACATGTGGTCCTCTCACCCAAACTTCCTTTTTGTTGTGCAAGATGCCTGGAATAAGCCTGTTTTTGCCTTTTCTGCTCCTCTAATTGCTTTCTCTAGGAAACTCAAAAATGTTAAGGCTGCTCTTAAAGATTGGAACATCAAAGTTTTTGGCAACATTTCTCATCAAGTCCTGGATTGTAAGGAAAGGCTTGCTGCCATACAGGCCAGTCTACAATCTGATCTCCTTAATGCTTCCTTGGCCATTGAAGAAAAAGAAGTCTCCTCTCAGCTCTCCTCCTTGCTGGCTAGGGAAGAAAGTTTTCTTAAGCAAAAATCTAGGATCACTTGGCTGGATTTGGGAGATTCAAACACGGCCTACTTCCATCGATCGGTGAAAGCTAGGCTTAACACAAACTCCATTATTCAGCTCGCCTGGCCGGATGGATCCTTAGTCAAATCTATGAAAGATATTAAAGATTTGACAGTTCAGCACTTCCAGAGCATCATTTCTAGTCCTCAGGAGAGTCTTGCCCCCATTCCGGACCAGTTGCTCAACAAGTTTATTGGCCAGGCCTCCCTTGATTCTTTGAGTTCTATTCCTAAAGAAGAGGAAATTGTGGAAGCTATTCACTCTCTCAAGGTCAATGGTGCTCCAGGCCGGATGGCTTTAGCATGGGGTTTTTCTTAGCCATTGAATATCATCAAATCTGATCTTGTAGCTGCCATCGAAAGCTTCTTCCTAAATCCTAGTCAAATTCATCGGGATCAACAATACTTTTCTTTGCCTCATCCCCAAAAAGGAATGTGCTATTGCCATGAATGATTTTAGGCCCATTGCCCTTTGCAATCTCCTCTACAAGTTCATAGCCAAGATTCTTGCTTGTAGGCTCAAAGGTGTTGTGGATGTCTTGGTCAGTGACAATCAAACAGCCTTCATCCCTGGCAGGAATATCTCGGACAACATTCTTTTATGTAATGATTTAATTCGAGGGTTTGATCGAAAAAATCACTCTCCCTCCTTCCTCTTGAAGATTGATATTCACAAGGCCTTTGACTCTCTTAGGTGGGAATTTATTACTCAGGTGATGACTAAGATGGGATTCCCTCTGCCTTTTGTAAATTGGGTCAACTCCTGCATTTCTTCCCCCAAGTTCTCGGTGCTGGTCAATGGTAGCCCAGCGGGTTATTTTGGTGCTTCTATGGGGATTCGCCAAGGCTGCCCTCTATCTCCCTACCTGTTCACCTTGGCTTTGGAAGTCCTATCCAGAGAGATTCAGATTTGTACTGATCAGCAGATTATTTTGCCAATGCCCAAGTGTAAAGCCATTAAGCTCACTCTATCCGCCTGCGAGACGATCGATGATATTCTCAAAGGCCACCGATCACCTCTCTTCATGCATTTTAAGTTGCCTTCACATTTCCATGGCGCTCGGGTCTCCGCATCAACCCCTCAAAGTCTCTTATATTTTTGGCTGAGTCTCAGAGGTTCTGAAAACAGCTCTTCTTGCCAGATCTGGCTTCCTAGAGGGCAAGCTTCCAGTCAAGTACTTGGGTATCCCTCTGATCCCGGCCAGGCTTCTGCTCACCATTGCACTCCTATGCTTGATTTGATCGGAAAAGGCTTCAACTTTGGAAAAGCAAACTTCTCTCCTACGCAGCAGTTAATCCTTATCAAATCAGTTTTGGAGTCATCTTATATCTATTGTCCGGATTTATGGGCTACCTCGGCCACCATCAAGTCCTTGAAACTCTCATGGCCTCCTTTCTCTGGAAGGGCAATGATTCCTCTAGATTTCTCCATCCCCTAAGCTGGGCCGCTGTGTGTCTCCCTAAGACGGAAGGTGGGCTGGGCATCCGAAGAATAAAAGAGGTGAACACTGCGGGTATCATCAAGCTTATTTGGAAGATTGCTTCCAAGAAGAAAAGCATCTGGGTTGACTGGATTTATTCAGGTCCTCTTCGAAATGACTCTATCTGGACGGCTACCCCTTCCTCTGATGCTTTTTGGGTCTGGCGCAAAATTCTTGCTAGCCGACACCTTGTGCTTCGGGTCATTCGGTCCCAGGTTGGTGAGGGTCTCTCCACTGACCTTTGGCTGGACAATTGGAACCCTTCGGGGATTCTTCTCCATCAGGCCACTCCCCGCTCCATTTATGCAATGGGTCTTCACAGGCTATCTTTGGTTGCTGATATTCTTGATCAGGATGGTTGGGCTCCCCCACCCTCTGGCAACTCTCTTAGCCTTATTTGGAGTGAGCTCCCCTCTATTCCAAGAAGGCCTACTGCCCGAGGAGATTGTGTTCTTTGGATATCAAACAGATCTGGCCTTTTCTCTTCTAAGGAAGCTTGGAACTACATTCGTTTGAAAGGCTAGATGGTACCTTGGCGCAAGCTTCTTTGGTTCAAGCACCACATTCCTCGCCATGTTTTTTACACTTGGAGGGTTTTCAACAATCTGTCTCCCAACCCAGGATTTTCTTGAAGCCGCCAGGATCAAGTCTCTTCGCTTGCGCTATCTTGGAACAATGTCAAGACTTGACTCATCTTTTCTTTGAGTGCCCTACTCTGCTATTTGGAAAGGCATCCTCCTCAAGTGCTGGCCGGTCCGTAGAAGAATTCTCCCTTTCTCTAGAGAGTGGATTTGGGTTGATATGACCTTCGCTGGCTACTCTATCTGTGATGTGGTAGGGAAGCTGGCTTTCTGTGCCACTATCAACCATATTTGGATGGAGCGTAATATCAGGAAATGGACCTCCAATTCTCGTCCTTACCAAAAGATTTGGGATTCCATTTCCTTTGAGATTAAAGCAAAGTTATCGCTTGTCCCCCCCTCTAGTTGTTTAGACTCCCCAAGGAACAGGCTCATTGTTGACTCCTGGGGCCTCTCTAATGTTTCTCTTGTTTCTTCAGCCTCTCCTAGCTAAGGCTTTGGCTGTTTGTGTTTTTCTTGCCCCTAGGGGCCCTCTGTAATTCTTTTCTTCTCTTCGGTAATGATATTATTTATTCACCCAAAAAAAAAGAAGGTTACATAGATGATGATGTTTTGCAGCGAATTAAAGTGGGATGGATGAAGTGGAGAGGGGTGACCGGAGTACAATGTGACCGATGTATTCCTTCAAAGCTTAAAGGAAAGCTCTATAGGACTGTTGTCTGACCGGCTATGATGTATGGGGCGGAATGTTAGGCAGTTAAGAAGTATCATATAGAGAAGCTATGTGTAGTAGAGACGAGGATGTTAAGATGGATATGCGACCAGTTATTAAGGATAAAGTTAGGAATGACCATATCAGAGCTGATCTGAGGGTTGCCCCGATCAATGACAAGCTTCGAGAATGTCGTTTGAGGTGATAAGGCCATGTTCAACTGATGCTTGGAGACACTCCAGTAAGGAGGAGTGATCTGATCCAGATTGAAGGAGCTAAAAGAACTAGGATCAGGCCTAAAATGACCATAGGAGAGGTTATAAGGAATGACATGTGTAGTCTGGGCCTTGTACCAAGTATGAGCTTGAATAGAGCCTATTGGAGGTCAAGGATCTATGTTGACGACCCCATTTAGTTGAGATTATAATGTAGAAGGGGTTCAAGTAAGAACCACTCTACAGTAGGATCGATGACAGATTGCAATGGAACATCAATTCATACAAAATCAGAATGAGTAACTTAGTGGATAAGAACCAAACCAGCCGACATAATGTCACCAAACTTAGGTCGAGTGGAGATAATGGTGAAGAGAATCTCTGCCCCAAATTTCAGTCAATTCCAATGGGAATCCAAACTGGAGTTGGAATTAGAAGGTAACTCCAAAAATAGAAAGTGTAGAGTTGCAGGCCAATCCAGCCAACAACAGAGCCCAAGACTGGGATCAAGTGTTCTCCTCAGCTGTCTTGAACAGTCCACAAATTAACACCTTCGATGGAATAAAGGCTGCTGGGTTTAGGTCCTTCGATGGCAGCAGCAGAGAACTTGAAAGGGTTGCAGCTGGCAGGTGTGAAGATGGGATTTCTGGCCCCTGTTCAGAAACAGCAACTCCAGTACTTGTTTGGATTGATTTCTGATCTTCTCAGTTGAAGCAGCAGCAAACAGTTGATGTCTCAAAGTAACAGCAGGGGTATAGCTCAATTGAAGTGACAAGAAAATGAAAAGAAGATAGGAGAAGAAGAGAGAAGGGGATAAGGAGATTCGGCTCCCACCAGCCCTAAGGTTTCGGCTCTCTCAACCAGGCCCTCTCACCCTTCATGTCACACACATGGGCAAGAGAAAACTCGCACAAAGCAATCATAATAAACTTCATTAATTTGTGAGGAGACTTCTAAAGCCTTTACAATATATAGAGGATCATACTTGCACCTCAAGTAACAACGAAATAGAAACTTAAGCCTACTTTCTAAATCTGAAAATAGAAACTTTACTGAACTAAAGTTGCTTAATAGACAACCACAAAATATCTAAGAGAATAATTCTAAAAATAAAAACTAAACTAAACTCCTAATTCCCCATACAGACAAAATTGACCCTTCTAAAAAGTCTTCACATGATCTGGTCTTGGGCACCACAGGATGTTCTAATAATATTCCACAAAGGCAAAATAAGGGGCTGTGATACTGTTCACGTGCACAGTAACGTGAACAGTGTTTTGGCCTCTTTTTCTTCCTGTTTTGTCCTACATCAGATTTTCCTTACTTCTTGGGCTGTTCCTCTTTCCTCTTACTTTCATTTCTAATCTCTCACTTTTCATCTCTGCACTTCTTCACGTCTCTTACTTTCAGTCAGCTTTCCTGACTTTGTTTTGCAAGGATCCATGTAGCCGACCCCATTTAGTTGGGATAAGGCTGAGTTTGTGTGGGTGTGTGTAAGAGAATAGGGCACAAGTACAATACTGCCCTTAGGGGCAAATCTACCCTTCTACCTATATTACAACACTCCCCCTCAAGTTGGTGCGTAGATATTAAAATGCCCAACTTGCATACAATTGGATGAAAAAACCTACTAATAAGACCCTTAGTAAAAACATCTGCTAACTGATCACCAGACTTAACAAAAGGAACCCAAATAACACATGTTCTAACTTTTTTTTGATGAAATGACAATCAATCTTTACATGCTTCGTCTGATCATGCTGAACAAGATTATAAGCTATACTAATGGCTAATTTATTATCACAATATAACATCATAGGGAGTTGAACTGCAACACCTGAAGCCATAGCAACTCACAAATACCATGGGCCATCGCGCAAAACTCTTCTTCAGCACTAGATCGAGCAACCAAATAGGCCTTCAGATACCGTGAGAAAAGCCGACAACCTCAATAACAAGGAACTACTTAAGTTTTCCCAGATCTTTAATCTCAAATTCTTTTTCCAAATAGGCCTTCAGATGAGATATTTCATTAGGGTTAGTCCCAGTATGACAATATCATAAACATAGACTATAAGAATAGTAATATGGTCACTTGATTTTTTGATGAACAGAGTACGATCAGCATTGCTCTGCCTGTATCCAGCTTAAATCGTAGCTTGGTGGAAACGACCAAATCAAGCCCTGGGAGATTGCTTCAATCCATACAGTTCCCGCTTCAATTTGCAAACATTTCCTTGTGTTCCCTTGGAAGAAAAACCAGGAGGAATCTCCATATAGACTTCCTCCTCAAGCTCACCATGGAGGAACACATTCTTCAAATCTAATTGTTGCAGTTCTCATCCAAAGTTGATTGCACATGAGAGGATGACTCTGATACCATTCATCTCTGCAACCAGAGCAAAAGTCTCTTAATAATCTATTCCATAAGTCTGGCAAAGACTTTGGCAACTAGCCTGGCTTTGTTCCTGTCCACTGTTCCATCTACTTTCTGTTTAACTGAAAATACCCACTTGCACCCCACAAGTTTCTTTATTGGAGGAAGAGAAACCGACTCCCAAGTGTAATTCTTCCCAAGTGCCCTCATCTCTTCAAGTATAGCCTTTTTCCAATGAGTATCTGCCAGTGCCTCCTCAAGTTTTGAGGAGGAAAAACAGAAGACAAAGAAGAGACAAAAGTATAGTAGGATGGCGACAGAGATCTATATGAAACAACATTAGAGATAGAATGTTGAGTGCAAGACCTGATTCCTTTTGGAACAGCAATAGGTAAGTAAAGAGAAGAATCACTACCACTAGGAGAAAATAGATTATTATTTACTAGAAAGTAGAATAAAACCTGGATCAGAGGTTGACGGTTAGTGTGACATAGTGGTGGTAGTATCTACTTGCTTCCTAGGTGTACCAACATACACCTGTAGAGATCTAGTCTCCCCATGAATAGGAAGATCCTCCTTCTCAAGCACAGTATCCTTTTCCTTTTCAACAGCAGTGGTATCATCAGTCTTATCCTCAACCTGAAATATTGGATTATCAAGAGGAGCAACAAGCGACACATCTTCCCCATGGAGAACACTCTCCCCTTGAAGAGGTGCCGATAGAGAATAATAAGCGTCAGACTCATGAAAACAACATCTATGGTTACCAAAACACGATGAGATGGAGGGTGGTAACACTTATAGCTTTTTTATGTAGCAGATTAGCCAATGAAAATACACTGGAGACCCTGGGGATCAAGTTTCCCATGGAGATGATGGTTATGGGCAAAGCAAACACAGCTAAAGATTTTTGGAGGAACAACGAAGGAGGAGGAGCCTAAAAGTACATCCAAGGGACAGCGAAAGTCCAAATGCGAGTAGGCATCCTATTAATAAGATAGGCAGCAGTGAGAATAGCTTCACTCCAAAAACGGGCAGGTACATTCATAGCAAACATAAGGGACTTAGCCACTTCTAACAAGTGCCGATTTTTGCGTTTGGCAACACCATTCTGAGCAAGGGTATCGACGCAACTGGTTTGATGGAGGATACCTTGATGTTGTAATATGGGTTCAGGGGTAATATTGTCCTTGTACCTATAGTGTCTAGGTTCATTATGCACATTTTAAATGTGTTAGTTGAGTGTTGAGCAAGTCATTCCATATTTGTAATATTCTAAGATTATAAATAAAGGCATGGCCACTGTCACAGAGACAAGCCAATATTCACGGAATTCTACATGGTATCAGAGCCAAAAATATTCCGGGAATATGGGAATTAATTTTTTTTTTTCTCCTCTTCTCCAACGAGATTCTTCCCCAAGGAACTAGCACTGCCAGCCCCTCCACCACCTACCGCTAGCTCCGCCAGCCACCGCCAGCCCCTCCACCACCTAGCGCCACCACCTCTGCCAGCCCCGCCAGGCCCTCTACCTCTACCGCAAAACCCCGACAGGCCCACCACACCCTTCCGCCACTTCCGCAAGGCCTCGCCGGCCTCTCCTTCCCTTTCTGCCACCTCCACCAACCCTGTAGGCCTCTCGCCTCCTTTTTCTCTCATGCGAGAGGCTTCTCCCTTGCTGCCCCTCTTATACATCCCCTTGGTGGTGAGTAGACTCCCACCAAGGGTTTTTGTTCCTTTCCTACATATGTTCTGAGTTTCTAATTTTTTTTGGGGAGGTTTATTTCACCGTTTTTTTACTAGCCACCATGCCTGACATTTTCGAGACCTCTTCTGCTTCCTCTGGTTCTGATGGTTCATCACAACGTGACTTTCTTCCATTCCCGGTGAATCCTATCAAGTTGAATGGCAGCAATTATCTTTTATGGTCTAGCTCTTGCTTGTTTGTGATTGGTTCCCGTGGTCTCTCTGGCTACATCACGGGCACTCAGGTTAGGCCTACGGCTGGTATTGCACTTGTGGACAAATTTTAATTTTCTGGTATGTCGTATCTAGTAAATTCCATGAAACAAGACATTGCCGGGAGTTATCTCCTCCTTGATTCGGCTGCGAAAATTTGGAAGACAGCCCAGGACACTTATTCTCAGGTTGGGAATGCTGCCCAATGTTATGAACTCCGTCAGAAGATCCATTCTACCAAGCAAATGGAGTTATCTATTTCTCAGTATTACAATACAATGTGTACCCTATGGCAGCAGTTGGATTTTTTGGGCACATTTCGTGCTACCACTGATGTTGATGCTATGGCCTTCCGGAAATGGGAGGATATAAGTGCTATCATCCTCCTACAAGAAAGGTGTTTGTCACCATGGATGTAGTTTTCCGGGAGTCTGAGGCTTACTTTCCACAGCCAATACCTCTTCAGGGGGAGATTCTAAGTGGTGAAGAGGTCCCGCTGATTGCTCCTCTAGATGTTGAAATACCTGCTATAGAGGATGTTTCGGTTGAATTAGAAGATGGAGTTACAAGTCAAGAACAAGAAGTGGGACAGACTAAGCAACAAGTACAGGGGGAGAAAAATGTGAAACAAACGTACTCTCGGGGAACTGATTTTCCTTTGGATGGCCCTCGGTACAAAGAGAAAGAGACCACCACCACTGCACCACCTACACAATCGGCATCTGTTCCTACTCCAAGTCTTGCTCCTAGTCGTATTTCTGGTAAGCCTCCTCTTGATCCCAATCTCGATTTACCCATTGCTATTAGAAAACCAAAAAGAAGTTGTACACAACACCCCATATCTAACTTTGTGTCATACAACTCTTTAACTCCTGCTTTCCATGCTTTCGTATCTTCTTTATCCTCTGACAATTGGCAGGAAGCAATAGCCGAACAGAAATGGAAGGATGCAATGAATGAAGAGATTCTTGCCCTTAAGAAAAATCAGACCTGGGATTTGGTAAGTCCCCCTTTTGGAAAGAGACCTGTTGGTTGTAAATGGGTCTTTTTTGTGAAGCACGAGGCTGATGGCTCAGTAGAAAGATACAAAGCAATATTAGTAGCCAAAGGGTTTACTCAAACCCAATGAATTGACTATCAAGAGACCTTTGCCCCTGTAGTAAAGATGATGTGCGAGTCATTATTTCTTGCGCTGTGAATCAAGGATGGGAACTCCAACAACTCGCTGTGAAGAATGCCTTCCTACATGGAGACTTGGAAGAGGATGTTTACATGGAGATACCTCCTAGTTTTACCTCTTCAAAGACTTAGGGAAAGGTGTGTAAGTTGAAGAAGGCTCTGTATGGTCTGAAGAAGTCACCAAGGGCTTGGTTTGGCCGATTCAATAAGGCTATGTTTGCATATGGGTATAAGCAGAGCAATGCTGACCACACATTGTTTGTTAAAAGGGTGGGACAGCAAGTGACAATCTTGATTGTCTATGTTGACGACATAGTAATCATGGGCAATGATGCACAGGAAATCTAGAAGCTAAAAACTTATTTGTGCACAGAATTTGAAGTCAAGGACTTGGGCAGATTAAGATATTTCTTAGGGATTGAGGTGGCCTATTTAGCTAAGGGCATGTCTCTCTCCCAAAGAAAATATACCCTGGATCTATTGAATGAAATAGGGATGCTTAGATGTAAACTAGTGGATACCCATCTAGAGCCCAACACACATTTGAAGAGTAAGGAAGGTGACCCGGTGGATAAGGGTAGCTATCAGAGGTTAGTTGGCCAATTAATATACCTCTCACATACCTAACCAGATATCACATTTGCTGTGAGTATTGTCAGTCAATATATGCATGATCCTTACTCTTCTCACTTGGAAGCAGCATACAGGATACTTCGGTATCTCAAGTCCTCTCTTGGAAAAGGGGTACTGTATTCTCCAAATAATCATCTCCAGATAGAAGCTTACACTGATGCAGATTGGGCTAGCAGCCCTGATTATAGGAAGTCAACATCCGGGTATTGCACATTTGTTAGAGGAAACCTAACTACTTGGAGAAGCAAAAAACAAGTTGTTGTAGCTCGAACTAGTGTTGAAGCTGAATTTCGGGCTATGGCACAAGGTATTTGTGAACTCCTTTGGCTCAAGGGGCTTCTTCAAGATTTGGGGATGAATGCTGATCTTCCCATAAGGCTTTACTGCGACAGGAAGTCGGCAATCAGCATTGCTCACAACCCGGTTCAACATGATCGTACCAAACATGTGGAGATTGACCGGCACTTCATCAAAGAGAAGTTGGAACAAGGGATAATTTGTATCCCGTTCATTCAGTCTAGTGAACAGTTGGCTGATATCCTTACCAAAGGAATCAGTAGTTAAGATTTAGGTTAGGAGAGCAAGTAGAAGAAAGGGAAGATGATGAAGGAGGAAGGAGGAGAAGAAGAAGAGAAGAAGAAGAAGGAGAGAATGTTTCGGTTGTAAAGTTGTGTGTTGGAGATTATCCCTCCACACCTATATTACTCAACTATAAACTCTTGACATATTACATCCAACCTCCCTAGGGAGGTAAAAGGTAAAAAGAAAGAAAAAGAAGAAATTACATAATAAGGAAACTAGTTAAGATCTAGTTCCAGAAATACCCCTAGGACATGAGAACTAATAACTCTAACACTCCCCCTCAATATGGAGAATAAATATCATGCATTCCCAACTTGCATAGAAGAGTGCCAAACTGAGGAGAGGCAAGGGCCTTGGTGAAGATGTCAGCCAGTTGATCACCAGTCTTAACAAAAGGAGTGCGAATACAGCCTGAGTCAATCTTCTCCTTGATGAAGTGTCGATCCACTTCAATGTGCTTGGTTTTGTCATGTTGTACAGGATTGTGGGCAATACTGATGGCAGCCTTGTTGTCACAGTAGAGCCTCATAGGACCTTCAGTGTCAAAACCCAATTCTTGGACAAGTCTTTTAAGTTTACACACTCCATGAGCCATAGCTCTAAATTCTGCCTCGGCACTAGATCTAGCTACAACCGGCTGTTTTTTGCTTCTCCATATAACCAAGTTACCTCCCACAAAGGTACAATAGTCGGAGGTAGACCTCCTGTCTGTGACGGATCCAGCCCAATCAGCATCAGTAAAACCTTCCACTCTCAGGTGGTTGTGCCTGGCATACAACAATCCTTTCCCTGGGCATGATTTCAAATATCTAAGAATACAATACAGCATCTAAGCAAGGTACTAAAACTCGGGTCTCGGTACCAACTCGGCTCTTGGAAAAACCGAGACGAGTCGAGATCTCGGATCTTCCGAGATCTCGCCGAGTTGGTGCATTTTTTTTTTCCGACTCGAAGCCTCAACTTTGGGTCAACCCGAGATTTAGACCCGAGATTCGAGATCTCGCCAAGATCTCGTCAAGATATGTCGAGTTTTGTCAAGTTAGGTAAGGTATTTAAGTGGTAGGTAGGTTAAAATAATGGGTCGAAACCGAGATCCAAACCGAGATCCGAGATCTTGCCGAGCTATTGCACTTTTGAGACTCACAGGCAGTCTCGTCTCGGCTTTTCCAAAAACCGAGATATCTAAGTGACCACTCTTGGGGGCATGCATAAATTGGCTCACTACTCCTACTGCATAGGAGATATCTGGGCATGTCATAGAAAGGTAAATAAGCTTCCCAACTAGCCTCTGGCATTTTCCCTCATCAACAAGAGGAGAACCACAATCTTCTCCTAGTTTGTGATTCTGCTTAATAGGAGAAATTGCTGGTTTACAACCTAACATCCCTGTCTCTGTCAGCAAATCAAGCACAAGCTTTCGTTGACATATGTTGATTCCTTTCTTGGTCCTTGATACTTCAATGCCTAAGAAATATTTCAAGGGGCTCAGATCTTTGATTTCAAACTGTTTAGCCAAGTAGTTTTTTAGTTTATCTATCTCAGCCATATCATCTCCAGTGACGACAATAGCATCAACATAGACAATGAGAGCCGTGATGGTACCATTGCCCCGCTTAGTGAGATCTGCTTGACTCTGGGAATATCCATTCTGAAGAATAGCTTGTCGAAAGCGCTCAAACCATGCCTTTGGAGATTGTTTGAGTCCATATAGTGCCTTCTTGAGGAGGCACACCTTCCCTTCAGCTAAGGGTATTTTGAAGCCCGGTGGGGGTTGCATGTACACTTCCTCTTCCAAGTCACCATGAAGAAAGGCATTCTTTACATCTAACTGATATAATGGCCAATCTTTATTGGCAGCCAGAGATAAAAGAACTCTTATGGAGTTGTGCTTAGCTACTGGAGCGAATGTCTCCTGATAGTCAATCCCATAGACTTGACTGTACCCCTTAGCTACTTACCTTGCTTTGTATCTCTCAACAGTACCATCAGATTTATACTTGATTGTATAGACCCATCTGCATCCAACTGGGACACGTCCCTTGGGAAGATCTACCAATTGCCAAGTGCCATTCTTCTCAAGAGCCATCATCTCCTCAAACATAGCTTGTCTTTACTTTGGGTCAGACATAGCATCAGTAACATTCCTGGGAATAGAAGCTGTAGAGAGAGCAGTAATAAAGGCAATACTTGTAGAAGAAAGAGCATTATAGGAGACAAACTGGGCTATAGGATTAGTACAAGCTCTTTTCCCTTTTCTAACAGTAATACGAAGGTCTAAATTAGATGGAGGAGAAGGAATGTCACCTGATTGAGGAAGATGAATCTCAGGATGTGGATCTGGATCCAAAGAGGACTCTTGGTAGGTCTGCTTTTCTCTGTTATACAAGCCTTCACCCTTTTTGTAGGTAATGTGGTAATCCTTCTCCTTACCAGAACCACTCTCAACCACCAATTCTGTATTCACACCTAATTGATCACCAATATTACCCACATCCACAGTCTCCACAGTCTTGTGTGTTCCAATATCAAACATAAAAGGGGAGATAGGGAGAGGAAAGTGAAGGTAATCAGCAGCTTGTTCACTTCCACAATGCTCCCCCTGAAGAGGATGCTGAGAAGGGGCAAAGAAATTACCAAAAAAGAGAAGAGGCAAAGAAAGGGATAGATTCAAGGAAGGTGACATCCTTGGAGATAATGCACCGACGAGAAGAAGGGTGATAGCACTTGTAACCCTTGGTAGTAGAAGAATACCCAAGGAAGAGACACTTGAGGACTTTAGGATCAAGTTTAGTGCGAGCAGATTTGTTAACATGCACATAACAGACACAACCAAAGACTCTAGGAGGAAGAGAGAAAGCAGAAACCTTGGGAGATAAAATGTCCAAGGGAGATTTGATATCAAGAAGCTTGGTAGGCATGCGATTGATGAGAAAAGAAGCTGTGAGAAGAGCAGCAGACTAGAAGGTCTTGGGGACATTCATGCCAAACAAGAGACTACGGGTGACCTCCAATAAATGGCGATTTTTCCTCTCAGTAACCCCATTTTGTTGGGGGTGTGTCAACACACGCTAGCTGATGGATAATGCCATTATTAGAAAAGAAGGTTTGGAGGCCACCAAACATGTAATCTCCCCCTTTATCGGACCGAACAATTTTGATCCGAGTGTCAAACTGAGTAAGAATCATTTGATAAAAGGTTTTAAATGCATCACAAACATCACTCTTATGCTTCATAAGAACAGTCCAAATAGCACGAGAAAAATCATCAATAAATGACACAAAGTAACGATAGCCAAATAAGGAGGTAGTAAGAGAAGGTCCCCAAACATCAGGATGCACAATATGAAAGGGAACAATAGTTCTATTACCATGATATGGATAAGAGGAACGACAATGTTTGGCAAACATACATGGTTCACATTGAAAAACATGAGAAGAAGCAACAGAAGAAAATAAGTTAGGCAATTGTTTCCTCATTACAACAAAAGATGGATGGCCAAGACGGCGGTGCCATAACATAACAGACTCCACAGAACTACTATCATCACGTCCACACACATAGGACTGAGCTGTGGGCAAAAAAGGGTCAAAGAGGTAAAGGCCTTGCTCCTCACATCTACTACTAATAATCCTCTTCGTCACCAAATCCTGAAAAAGACAATGAGAAGGATAAAAGGTGACACAACAATTCAGAGATTTAGTCAAGTGACTCACAGATAAAAGATTAAGAGTAAGGTTAGGGACATGAAGAACAGAAGTAAGGGAAATAGACGGTGTAACAGGGATACTGCCCTTACCAGAGATGGAGGAAAGGGAACCATCAGCTACCCTAACCTTGGCCTTACCAGAACAAATTGTATAGGAATCATAGTAATGGGACGTATTAGTCATGTGGTCGGTGGCACCCGAATCAAGGACCCAAGACTAGGCTGTAGTAGAAGCTGAGGTGGAGACCTGCAAAGCTGAGGATGAGGAAGAACTGGCCACTGTGGGTGCAGGAGATGTGCTCAGCTGTGACATAACCCTGCGAAACACCGCATCTGCCAAAGTGGAGTCATCTGTCTCACTCATCACAAAATGTGCTATAGCTCCCCCTCTATGGCCACCACGACCACGAGTGCTAGGAGGGCGACCATGAAGAGACCAACACCTATCCTTGGTGTGTCCTGTCCTCCCACAATGATCACATTTAAACCTGTTGCGACGAACTCCACTGGCACCAATTGGCTCCACTGCTCTATCTTTTGTACGGTTAGGCCCTTGGCCTCTACCACCTCCAGTGGTGTCTCGGAAGGAACTCATATTGAGGTCTGACTGCTCAAGAGATGGGACAGATGTTGGTGCCATAGCAGCACGCCGAGTCTCCTCACTCTGTAAGTAACTACAGACCTCACTAAGAGATGGAAAGGGAAACCGGCCTAAGATCTGAAGCCTAATTGGCTGATAGTCAGGATTCAAACCACTAAGTAAGGAGAAGACACGGTCCTTTTCAAGAGTTTGATGTACCTTGGCTTCATCCTCTGGGTTAGTCAATTGAAGGTCCCTGTAGTGGTCATACTCCTCCAAAAGACCAAGAAAAGCACTGTAGTACTCGTAAATGGTCCTGTCACCCTGTCTCTTGAGTTAATTTTTGGTGGAGCGGATAAACCTTGGCAGAGTCACCCACTCACAAAGGTCGTAGAGACACTTTCCCAGTTGCCTTGGCGTTTTTTTCTTATAAACCTTCTCCCAATCTCGGGTTTCATGGAGAAGATTAACCAGGTCATCATCAGTAGAGTTTTCTGTCTCCCATTTCTCATAAGTGGGTGAACTAGGCTCGGGGCTTTAATATCACCTGTAATATACCCAAGCTTCCCTTTACTTCGAAGGGAAAGCTTCACAGAGTGTGACCAGTCCAAGTAATTAGTGCTATCAAGCTGCACAAAGGAAATCTGTAGATGGGTGTTCTCATAAACTAACCGAGGAGCTGTTGGAGTGGGCTGTGAATCAGCCGAACCAAGGCCAGATGTTGCTGAACCAACCATAGTATAAGGAAAGGAACACTTGACCATAAACAAGAGTCCCAACAGCAAGTGGGGAGTACACACTCAACCCAAGAAATGATTCCAACACAGAAAAAAGAAATTCCAGCAAGAAGAAAAGTAGTCTAAGCTGAACAGCCTTTACCCAAACACTTTCCAAGCAACAAAAAAGCACTTAATACTGTTGCAAGTCTTCAAACAAGATGTCCATAATTATTTCTCAACTAAGAGGGAGCCTATTGTACTCCAAATGCGAGAAAAAAGGACCAAATATCAGTCTCAGCTTTACCTGGGCAGAAACAGAGGTCGCACGAGAATGAGTTATGCTCCAACCAGCTTCATATCCATCAAGTGCAAGCATCAGAGGCATAAATAGGACTCAGATACGATCTTAAAGAGCTACTCCATGATCCAAACACAGCCCGAGAGAAGGAGATACAAGGTCTGCAGCACGAACCTGGCGGAAAACCTAGATAAGGCTGGGTGAGCTCCAAAACTTCATAAGGGCTTCAATGTAGCTCAAGGAACAGCATCAATGACTTGAATAGGTTGAAAAGAACCTATTTCAGACTCCTTCAACAAGCAGTTTACATAAGAGCCTCTTCCTTGGAATCCCTTATGTTCTCGGATTCCAAAGAGAGGAAAAAAAATAGGGACAACGAGGATGGATACGACTCTCAAACCCTTAGCTCTGATACCAAGTTAAGATTTAGGTTAGGAGAGCAAGTAGAAGAAAGGGAAGATGATGGAAGAAGAAGGAGAAGAAGAAGAGAAGAAGAAGCATAGTTCGAGAACTTGCGAGATCTCACCAAGATCTCGGGTGAGATCTCGCCGAGTTTCTCGGTTTTTGGAAAAGTCGAGATGATACTGCCTGCGAGTCTCAAAAGTGCAATATCTTGGCGAGATCTCGGATCTCGGTTTCGACCCATTTTTTTAACCCACCTACCACTTAAATACCTCACCTAACTCGATAGAACTCGACATATCTCGGTGAGATTTCGGATCTCAGGTCTAGATCTCAGGTTGACCCAAAGTTGAGGCTTCGAGTTGGAAAAAAAAAATGCACCAACTCGGCAAGATCTCGACTCGTCTCGGTTTTTCCAAGAGCCGAGTTGGTACTGAGACCCGAGTTTTAGTAACTTAAGAAGGAGAGAATGTTTTGGTTGTAAAGTTGTGTGTTGGAGATTATCCCTCCACACCTATATTACTCAAATATAAACTCTTGACATATTACATCCAGCCTCCCTAGGGAGGTAAAAGGTAAAAAGAAAGAAAAAGAAGAAGTTACATAATAAGGAAACTAGTTAAGATCTAGTTCTAGAAATACCCCTAGGACATGAGAACTAATAACTCTAACATCAGTACCAAGTTATTTTTTCCTATTGTTAGCAAGTTGGGTATGTTTGATATGTATGCACCAACTTGAGGGGGAGTGTTGTAATATGGGTTCAAGGGTAATATTGTCCTTGTACCTATAGTGTCTAGGTTCATTATACACATGTTAAATATGTTAGTTGAGTGTTGAGCAAGTCATTCCATATTTGTAATATTCTAACATTATAAATAAAGGCATGGCCACTGTCACAGAGACAAGCCAGTATTCACGGAATTCTACACTTGATCAGCAAGGTACGATTGGAAGGGACCTTTCATAAATTACTTGTCATTATCAGTGCGAAGGATTTAAATTTTTGCATTAAATTGGATCTGAACCATGCGGTGAAACAATTGAAAACAACGAAAAACTTCATTTTTATGGTGCAAATATGGGTAGATTTGTCCCTAAGGGTAGTACTGTATTTGTACCCTATTCTATTCTATTATAAATAAAGATCCTAGGCCTTTGTCGATTAACAAGCCATCATTCCCCAAATCCCAATATGGTATCAGAGCAAGGATCCACCTTCAGATCCAAACCCTAATACAATACCTACGCAATCCCTAGCATCAACCTTCCCTCCTCTCTCTCTCGGTTGCTCTTTCTCTCGATCTCTCTTCCTCTAAGTTTCCCTCTCTCTCGCCTCTCTCTTTCTCTCGGTCTCTCTCTTTCTCGCCTCTCTCTCTCTCTCTCTCTCAGTTTTTCTCCCCATCGAGCCAAGACAGAGATCTTTCCCATGGTGGTAGAGTTTCTTCTCACCAAGGGCTTTGCCCTTGGCTGATCCCTCTTATTTTTTTGCATATAGTTTGAGGGGATCCTCTTATTGTGTTATAGTGTTCGTCGAAAAGATCTGATGCTGCAGTGAAGATTTTATAAGGTTGCTGCCCTTCCCGTAGCATGTATTAGAAGTTCTTCTCCTTCACATCTTCTCTTTAAAGTTTGATTGATTTGAGATCAGCAATCATGTCTGACATCACAACCACATCTACTAGAACCGATGGAATGGGTTGTAGTAACTTTCCTTGGTTCCCTGTTAGCTCTATCAAGTTGGATGGGAGCAATTACTTGATGTGGTCTTGATCTTGCTTCTTGTTTATCGACTCCCATAGTTTTTTCGGGTATTTGACAGGTGAATCTAAGAAGCCTACTACTGCTGGTCCCTCTTTGAAGAAGTGGAGTTCGGATAATTCTTTGGTAATGTCCTTCCTTAATAATTCCATGCAACCTAATGGGGTTACCTATTATTGGATAACGCTGCAAAGATTTGGAAGGCTACCAAGGACATTGTAGCGACCCTAAACTTTGGGCCTGACCCAAAAGCCATTTGGGTCGCTGGGTAGACCTGTTTAAGGGTCCAGATGTTTAAAAAAAAGAGAGAAAAAGGAAAGAAAAATAAAAAGACAAGAAAGGAAACAATGGTTGAGAAAAGAAAGGAGAAGATTTCAGGGAATGGGGAAGGAAAGTGAGGTTTTGATTGATTCTCTTTCCTTGTTTTGACTATGATTTGGGGTATTTGAATCAGAGGAAATCAGGCCCTTGGAAATCATTCCATCTTGGCCAGAAAGTTTCAAGAATAAGAGAGGGCTAAGGAGATTGGAAAAAAATCGGAGAAAGGCTAAGAAGAACTCTGCTGAGGAGAAGAAGAAAGAGGACGTTGGCTTTGCTTGAGGTAGGCTCCTTATCCTATTCTTTTGTTATTGTCTGTAAAGAAACTCAGATTTGAGAAGACTAAGGTTCTTGTCTTAGTTTTGTTTTGGTTTGTTGTTCATAGGCTTAGGGTCTTTAGCAGGTCAGAGTTATATACAAAAAAATCTGTTATAGGCTCAGTCCTAATTGAGATTACCTAAATAGCTGATATGTTATTTTAAAATTTCTGTTTTGAAGTCCATTCTAATGTTATTGTTAAACCTCTGTCTATAACTGTACATTATGTTGTCTTCAAAATATGTTTTGGCTTTATTCTTATGAAACCGTTTAATATTGTTTTTATACCTTGTTTTGGATTCATCTCATGTAATCATTTAATACCCTGCTATGCTGTTTTTATACTCTGTTTGGCTTCATCTCATGTTACCATTTAATACACTGGTAAGCTATTTTTTTAAAATACTGTTTTAGCTTCATATACTGTTATGGGGTTTTAAAATTCTGTTTTAGCTTCATATACTGTTATGGGGTTTTAAAATAGTTTTTTAGCTTCATATACTGTTATGGACTTTTAAAATACTGTTTTAGCTTCATATACTGTTATGGGGTTTTAAAATTCTGCTTTGGTTTTATTTCATGTAACTGTTTAATACACTAATATGGTGTTTTAAAGTTTTGGAGTCTATTCTTATGTGATTATTTTAATGAGACTCTTTATTGCTTTACTCTATTATGTTTGAGAATACTTTTGAGCTGAAAGTGGGGCTGGTTTACTAGTCCTTGGGGGTAAATGTCCAGAAAGATGGATTATGGTCCTACCGGTAGAGTTCCTTTTGTTGCTTCTCACTAGTCACTAGAAACCCCGTGCAACAGTATGGGAGGTGAAAAGTCGTTTGTCTTTGATTCTGATTTTCTTTGTAAGTCCTATACCACCTTATGATGGGTAGGGAATGGGAATAGGCCGGCATTAGTATTCATGCCGTCATAGTATTGTAACCTAGTGGGCTATACTTGTACCAATAGTTATTTTGATGACCGTTGTCCATCTCTATGAGTATAAAAGGAAGGTTTTTATGCAACTGCCCTTGTTTTGAAATGGGGTTTTTCCTATTCTGCCGAGGTTTACTTTCGATGTCTATTGCTCATTGATAGACAAGCTGTACGATATTTAGTATAGTTGTTGTTTCGAAATTTGATTTGGATTTTGGATTGTATTACATGAGCATTCGACCTGTGGTTAATTTATTGAATATGGAACTTTACACTTGCTTATACTATATTCCGTCACTCAAACTAGACCATGAACCACTGTTATCATGTCTTTACAAGCACTATTATTTGAAGTAGCCTATTTAGTTTCCAAAACTGATGTTTTGCAGATGAGGACGTAGATCTAACCAGGAATTTCGGGAACGTGTAGTCTTGAGCACGTGTGATCGTGAAGAGCCCTTCCAAGGACATTTTTGTTTTATTAAGTTTATCTATTGTTAGTACTTTTAGCTTTCTTTAGTCAGAGAGTTCATGTTGAATTATTTTTTCTATTCCAGTTTAGACGGTTTGGACCATTAGTTGTGTTACCCTCTTTTGAAGACAAGGATATTTATTTTGGTTTTAATTCAATGACTATTATGATGGGATTTTATTTTGAAAGACTAACGTGTTACAATGATGGTTAGCCTGTTTGATATGAGTTAACAACTTGAAATCCGACTGTTCGGGTTTTGGGGAGTTTCACACATACTCTAAAGTTGGGAATGACAACCACATTTATGAACCGAGGAAGAAAATACATGAAACCAAACAGAAGGAGATGTTTTTATCCCAATATTACTCTGAGTTATGTGGTATATGGTAGGAGTTGGATTTGTATGAAGAATTTCAAGCTACATGTTCTGCAGATGCTACTAGTTTCAAGAAGCGCGAAGACAAACTTCGTGTTTATGATTTCATGGGAGGTCTTAATATGGAATAAGATCAGATATGTGCTCATGTCCTCAGCCATGATCCTTTTCCTTCCCTGGAGCAATCTTATCCTATGATTTAGTTAGAAGACAGCCGCCGTACTGCCATGCTTCAACCCATACCCCAGGAACGATCAGCTTTACTTTCTGGCTCTAGATCACAATCTCGAGGTGGTTTCACGCGTTCTAGTAATCGTTCTTCCATTGACATGAAAGTTTTTTTTTTTTTTTAAAATCCCGAATATTACCTAGGACCCGGGCCAGCTCCTAGAATTTTATTAAAATAAAAAATAATAAGAGATTACATAGGGGACATTACACCTTACCATTAGCAAAACCGTGAGTTAGAAAGAGAGAATGAGAGAATAGAATGGCTTGATTTCATTGATAGGTAAGCCACTCTATTTATAATAGAGGGAAATATTACAAAGGGACATAAATAGACAAAAATATCCCTAACTAGCTGACTCAATAAGAGCAACAATCTAATCCTAATAACTTAACAACTAAGCAAGCCCAAAAGGACTAGAATACCCCCATGGTATTTTGGATTACATATTCCAACACTCCCCCTTAAGCTGGATTATACATAGAAGTAAAAAGAAGCTCCAGCTTGAACAAATAAGAAAAAAAAACTCCAACATTCTAACACTCCCCCTCAAGTTGGCGCATATAAGGCACTAATGCCCAATTTGAATAAAATGGGAAGAAATAGAGTTGCAATAGAGTCCAACTTGACAGATGAATGAAGTTCCCAAATAAACCTTCAAGAACTTGAAATAATTGATCTTAAAAAAACTGGGCAAACTTGATCAGCATAGCTTTCACCAATCTTCAATAGCGGTCCAGTGATGAATCTTAGATTGTCATAATGACATAAATCTTGAAGTGAAAGACTAGGGCAGCAAGCAGCGGAATAAACTGAATTAGGCAGCGGAAACAACTGAATCAACCCAACTGTAAACCCTCAAATAGGCAGGCAACAACCAAATATCTTCAATACGCTTCAAAACTTCAATCTCCCCCTTACGGCAAACTCAACCCAATAACGAAGGATACCCAATGGCAATGCTGGAGAAAACTGACCTTCTATGTTTTTCACCAATGTTCCCGCAAGTTCTGTGTTCTGCAATGTCTGTAGGTGTATTGTACATAATCCCCCCCTCACGTGTAATAGTACATGTGGACAAATAACGGAGATGATGTAAGAGATAGTGCAAAAGTATAAACTTCCAGAATTCTCCAAAGGTGCTATGGGTATGAAAAAAGGAAGGAATGGCAAGTTAGAGTATACCATAAACTTCCAAAGTTGTTATGGGTAAATTCCAAAGGTATGGTATGGGATATGGGTAATTGAAGAAGTAGTGGGATAAAGAATCATGGAGTAATGCAACATATCAATTTTCAACCTTCTTCAATTGATCAAACAAACTTCTTAGATGGAAACTCCTACAGAGGAGAATCAAACACCAAACTCAAATATTCAGATCTGATTTAAAGTAAAAAAAAAAAAAAAAAAAAAAAAAAAAACAGATTTGATTTGGAATAAGGAAAGGCTCCAATCTTCAAGGCTTGATCAATCTTTAAACAAGGAAGAACCAGTGTATAAAACTCCAATCTATAAACCTCCCATATGCTGAATAGAACTGATGAAGATATCTGGGCAGAATTGACGTAATAAACTGCTCGAAAACTTGGATCAAATCTGAATTAGAGAACAATAATGCTTGGAGCAATCTCAAAAGTATGTTGAATATAAACTTGTAGAAAAGCTTCACACAACTAAATAGATGCGTAGTCGCAACCAATAACCATGGAACAACTGTTGTAATCCCAAATAGAAACTGACCTCCAAAGTAGTAGATTCAATTCTTCAATAAGGTGAAAGAAATTTGATCTCCAATATTAGGTAGACACAGTCTCAAGACTAGGGCAGCAGTAGTCCTTATAAAGGTAGCAATAACACCTTAACCAGTCATGCTTATAGAGGCCAATCAATAGAACCAGCAAGGGATGAATGAAAGCTCAATAGAACTAGCAGATAGAAGACAATAACTCAGCAGATCCAATAGTAAGTGATGCAGCCAGCCACTTAAGAACTAGGAAAAAAATAGGTTAATAGTTGTAGAAGTTGACTATAAGGAAGAAACCTGAATTTTGTCAAAAAACTCCATGAATGATGCTGAAACTTGGGTCGAGTACTCCTTTAATGGTGATAAAACTCTCCTAAAGAAATCAGCATGAGAGAACTGCACTAACCCTTAGATAGATTATAGTCAAGGTTTTGTAAAAACCCTGAAACTTGAGATCGATTGGAGGGTAGGGGGCTTAAAAAAAAACTGATGATGACTTGTCAAAGTGTGATGATTTCTGGTAATAGATGCTGTCCTCAGCTACTTAAATGGATCTCCAATACGAACAACCAATCTCTTGTAGTGTTTGAGGCTTGATCTTCAAGAGGGAGAAACACCAAAAAATAGGACAGCAGCTATCGTAGGTAAAAATACTTCTTCAAGCCATGAATAGTTGAAGTAGATTGCCTCTTTTGATGGTAGAAACACCTCTACAAAACCAAAGCAGCAGCAAACCTCCCTAACCCAATAATCGACTTGTGTCAGGGTTTTGGAAAACCCTGAAAAGTAGAGATCGATGGGGGAAGGGTCTTCAAAAAAAACTTGAAAAGGTGCAATATTGAGGTAAAGTGGTCCTTGTAATGGAGGAAAGCAACCCACAAAAAATCAGCATGAATAGAGAATAGTAACCCTAGTATTGATTGGAGTCAGGGTTTTGAAAAACCCTAAAAAGGTGAGATCAATTGGGTGTATCAAGGCTGGAATGGTTAGTGAAAGCTGGAGAAGAAAAAAAGGGAAAGAGAATTATGGAAGAAGGTAGATAGGTGCTGGAAAAGAAGGCAGAGGGAGCTCTAATAATGGAAGATCAGCCTTCCATGGTGATAGGAATCTGATCTCCAAATCGCAGAGATGGTTCCAGCAGTTTTCGGTTAGAAAATTGTAAAAAAGAGATAGGTAGGTTGTGGGAGGGCAGCAAGTAAATCATTGGTTTAGGTTTTCCTCATTAGTGCTGTCCTCTTACAAGGAAGAAAAGCTTAAAACCAGAAGAAGGAGAAACCGAGAGAGAGAGAAAGGAGGGAGAAGGTGATGGAAGAAAGAAAGGTTTTTTTTTTTTTTTTTTTCTTCTTCTTTCTAACCTAGATCAGAGTTGGCTCTAATACCATGTTAGCAGAACCATGAGTTAGAAAGAGAGAATGAGAGAATAGAATGGCTTGATTTCATTGATAGGTAAGCCCCTCTATTTATAATAGAGGGAAATATTACAAAGAGACATAAATAGACAGAAATATCCTTAACTAGCTAACTCAATAAGAGCAGCAACCTAATCCTAATAACTTAACAACTAAGCAAGCCCAAAAGGACAAGAATACCCCCACGGTATCCTAGATTACATTATCCAACATTACCCCAAAAAGGAGCAAAACCACACTTGGCCTCTCAAAAACAAAAACCTTCCAAACCCGAACAGATTGGAAAAGAAAATACAAATGCTATTTTTTGAGAACAGGCAGTCCAGCCTTGTCCTCCCGTATAGTAGCATGAAAAATGACCATAGGTAGACAGCCTTGCCGGAAAGTGATAGAAGACCCAGAATCACAAGCAAGATTAGCTAACCAATCAGCTCCGCCCTGTTACTTTCTCGATAAGCAAAGGACACATAAGCCCGAGCAGAAGAAATAAAGGCTAAAACCTCCTGGAACCAGTACCAACCCTTCCATAAGTTACACCTCTTTTGGTTAACCATTCTGATAGTGGATGCAGAATCCGAGTTAACCACCAAATCAAAGAAACTTAATTCTTGACACATGAGCCAACCATCCCTCAAGGCTCTTAACTCTGCAATCGAATTAGTGCAAACACCATAAAAGTTAGAGAAGGCTGCCAGGGCCACACCATTGGAGTCCCTAATGACACCTCCACCTCCTCCATAGCCCGGATTACCCCTACAAGCACCATCCACATTGAGCTTTACTGAAGCAAAAGGTAGACACCAATAAACTGGGAGAGGGCGTTTTGGCTTGGGTGTTGGAACCAAAAGGCCAAAACACTATAGTATTAAGCCGTCTCTTAAGGACCCTTACCGCGCAACCTTGGAGGGTAACTGAACATTTTTCACCCAGGCTTTAATGTGCTCAACTATTGAACCCGCAATATGCCTATTTTCCACATGCCTTCTATTATTTCTCACCTTCCAAAGCTCCCAAACGATCAAAGAAGGCAGGATTCCTGTGATATAAGCACTTAGGCTGTTACAGCTTACCGAATCATGCTAAAGAGAGATTCGACTTCTGATATCTTGTGAGGGAATAGAAGAGATGTAAAAAATACGAGAGAAATAGCCCCACACCTTAGAAGCCGTACCACCAGAAACTAGACAGTGATCAGTAGTCTCCCTCCATAGACTCCCACAACAGTTGCATTTGCAAGCCAGGGGAATGCCAACCGACGTTAAAGATTCATCTGTGGGGATCTTTCCATTAAGGAGTTGCCAAGAAAAAAAAAAAACCACCTTCAAGGGTACAGATTGATTCCATATCCACTTAGCATAAGATATCACAGGTGATACACTCCACACTTCATTCCAAGCCGACCTAGTTGTGAAACAACCATCACTAGAAGGGATCCACACTAAAACATCATTTCTATCTGAAAGAGCAAAATTATCAAGAGTAATGCTATCTCTTATTGTTGTTGAATCAATGTGAGCTAAAATGTCCTGCCTCCAAGTATCGTCCTCCCCCAAAGCATCCTTGACACACAACTCCGTATCCACTAGAAGATCATTGTCACCATAGTCAATTAGAGGGGTAGTCCCAGCCCAATTATCAAGCCAGAAGGAAATATTTCCAGAGCCAAGCAACCATCTCGATTTATCCATCAAGAACCCCTTAAAGGCCAGAGTATTACGCCAAGATTTTGAGCCAACTCCTTACGATAGAGCAATATGAAAATTTCTAAAGAACTTCGCCCTGAAAAAATCACTCCGTAGAGAACGGTCAGAATGAACCCTCCAAAGGCCCTTAAGCCTGAGGGAAAGGCCAACGTCCTCCAAAAGCCTAACCCCCAACCCCCTTCTTCAAGTGGCCTACAGACCTTCTGCCAATACACCCAATGCCTACGTTTTCCCCATTCCGAGCTTCCCCAAAGGAAATCAGCAAAAATCCCATACAATCTCTGAATAACTGCCTTAGGCGGATCCAGCGTTGCGAGAACATGGATGGGGATAGAAGAGAGGACATGTTTTAAGAGCGTAACACGTCCCCCCGAGGATAAGAGCCGTCCCTTCCAACCTGCCACCTTGTTTCTTATTTTTTAAACAAGATCGTTAAAGAAACAAATTTCGTGGTAAAGAGCGCCATACCAGAGAACATTGTTTGAAACTTCATGGTCGTCCCACTAATTCTTCCCGTGGTTGTGGTACGGGTTGATCCAACCAGTCCCATGTAAACCATACTGAGACATCTGATGCTGCCCTAATGGGTGCCTCTTTATCACAGGATGAGTTGAAGCTTCTCCGGCGTCTGATGGCCAAGTTAGAGCCCTCTTCCACACCTTTACCATTGGCTGGCTCTGCCTCTACTGTGCCAGTCAAGGGACACTGACCATATGATTGGGTCTTCCAATAAATTTTCTACCTACTCTCCAGGTTCAGGTAATGATAAAGTTAGGGTTGCTGATGGTACCCTCTCCACTGTCTCTGGAAAGGGATCCATCTAGTTCTCTTCTCTATTATTCTTATCCTCCGTGATACATGTTCCCAATTTCTCTACTAATCTTCTTTCTATTAGTTGTCTTACTCGTGATTTGAATTGTAAAAGAACTTTTTTTCCTTCTCATTGTGTCTTCCAAGACTTGGAGGCGAGGAAAACGATTGGCAATGGTAGAGTGCATGGTGGCTTACTTGCTTGAAACTACTAATCCTACTTCTATCATCAGCACACAGGTTCATCCATCTGATTCCTCCTTTGCTCTGTCCGAGTTGCATCTTTGGCATAGGCATCTTGGTCATTCTCCTCTTAGTACTTTAGTTAAAGTTTTTCCTAGTTTAGTTCAACGTTGTAATCAATATAGTTTTGATAACAAAACCGAAAATAAAAGAATGCTTGAATGATCAATGTGATCAGCCAAGCCATATATTTATAATCTGAAAAAATACACCTTAGTGACAATAATGACCCTGCCATAGCCGACATAGCTAGGTAGTACATAATAATAAAATAAAACATCAAAATGACCAGAATACCCCCACGGTATTCTGGTGTACATTATTCAACACTCCCCCTCAAGTTGGAGCAAATATGTCTATCATGCTCAACTTGACTAGATTAGGATGAAATAATTTCCCAGACAATCCCTTGGTGAAGATATTAGCAAGTTGATCAGTAGATGTCACAAAGAGAACACAAATTAGTCCTTCTTCTAACTTCTCCTTGATGAAATGCCTATCCACCTCAACATGCTTGGTACGATCATGCTGTACTGGGTTATGTGCTATGCTGATTGCAGCCTTGTTGTCACAGTACAACATCATAGGAAGACGAATAAGAACACCAAGATCCTGTAGCAAACCCTTGAGCCAGAGTAACTCACAAATGCCCTGTGCCATAGCTCGAAATTCTGCTTCGGCACTAGAACGAGCAACTACATTTTGCTTCTTACTACACCAAGTGACAAGATTTCCACCTACAAAGGAACAATACCCAGAGATAGACTTGCGATCTGCAGAACCAGCCCAATCGACATCAGTATATGCCTCTATCTGTAGGTGACCATGTGTAGACAGAAGAATGCCTTTTTCAGGAGCCGACTTCAGGTAGTAAAGAATACGAAGAACAGCCTCCATATGGGAAGAGTAGGGATCATGCATAAACTGACTCACAGTACTCACGGCGACAGTAATGTCAGGACGAGTGTGAGAGAGATAAATCAGCTTCCCTACAAGCCTTTGGTACCAGCCTTTATCAACAGGCTCACCCTCTTTTTCCTTGAGACGAACAGTAGGATCTATAGGAGTATCTGAAGGATGACAACCTAACAACCCGGTTTCAGCCAATAAGTCTAGGACATACATCCTTTGGGAGAGAAAGATGCCCTTAGAGGATCTGGCATCCTCAATCCCAAGAAAGTATCGTAGTTTCCCTAGATCTTTAATCTCAAATTCCTATCCAAGGAAGGTCTTCAACCGGTTGATCTCATCACCATCATTGCCAGTAACCACTATGTCATCAACATAGACTATAAGAACAGTGAATTTTTCATCAACCCTCTTTATAAAGAGTGTGTGATCAGCATTACACTGCTTCTAGCCTACAGAAATCATGGCCTTGTGGAACTGGCCAAACCATACTCGAGGTAACTACTTCAAGCCATAAAGTGCATGCTTCAGTTTAAAAGGAAGGGACATTGCGAGCAAACAGAAGTGCTCTAGCCACCTCCAAGAGGTGGCTGTTTTTTCTCTCAGCCACATCATTTTGGCCTGGAGTGTCAACACAGCTGGTCTGATGTAAAATCCCATGGGCAGCAAGGTATTGTTAGACATGAACTTCCATATACTCTGTCCTAATGTCACTCCTCAAAATTTTAAGAGTGGCATTGAACTAGGTCTGAACCAACTTGTGAAAATGCTGAAAACAGGAAAAGACTTCATTTTTTGTGTGCATGAGGTAGACCCAAGTGAATCTAGAGTAACAATCAATAAAAGTGACATACCATCGATGACCGGAAAGAGAAACTTTTCTACTAGGACCCCACACATCAGTATGAACAACATGCAATAAGGAAGAAGACCTGTTATTAGAAATTGGATAATTTGAACGTGTTTGTTTGGCCAAGACATAAGGCTCACAAAAAAAATCTTCCTTATTACAATCTTTAACTAATGCTGGAAATAAAAAGCATAATGTTCCTAAAGGGGGATGTCCTAGTCTAGAATGTCATTTGTGTAATTCAAAGGAGAAAGATGTCGGGTGACAGAGCCGAGAAGGTAATGCTTGGGTAGATGCAAGTTCGCCATCAAGCAGGTACAATCCGCCATCCACTTTACCAGATCCAATCGTCTTTCCCGAGTCCAATTCTTGAAAGACACAATGAGTAGGAAAAAAAAGTCACTTTACAATTCAGATTTTTGGTAATACTGCTAATAGAAAGAAGATTAGTTGTAAACTTGGGAATATGCAACACAGAAGACAAGGTAAGAGAAGGGGAATAGCCAATGGATCCTTTCTCTGAAATGGAGGAGAGGGATCCATCAGCAAGTTTGACTTTATCTTTGCCAGAAGCAGGGAAATAGGTATTTAAGAGGCTAGAAGAACTTGTCATGTGATCAGTGGCACCGGAGTCTATAATCCAAGGAGTGGAGACAACCGATACGCAATGACCAGCAAAAGAAATACCTGTACGGGCAAAGTAGGAACCTGAAATGGCAGCAGATGTAGTAGAGGTAGTGGAAGTTTGTCACAGACGCCGTAGAGCTTGGAATTCTTCCTGGGAGAAACCAATGTCAGTAGTGGGGGCTGGAGCTACACTTTCAGTGTGATTGGCTTTGTTTTTAGGCTTAGCACAACCACGTTTGGCCTCAAAATCAGCAAGCTTCCCATGTAATTTTCAACACTGGGCCTTAGTGTGATACGGTTTGTGGCAATGATCACACTTCACAGGCTCTTTGGCCGTAGCAGCAGAAGCAATACTATCAGAAGAAGGAGTTTGGGTGGAGCCAGTAGCCTATATGGCTGATCTCTCAACTGTAGGAGTAACCATCATAGCAGCCCGACGTGTCTTTTCACTGTGAACATAAGAAAAGGTCTCCTCCAAAGTGGGGAAAGGAACCCGACCAAGAACTTGCACGCGAATAGGATCATAATCAGTATTAAGGCCAGCCAAAAAATCATAGACCTGAAACTAGTCTACATAAGAGTGATAGGCAGTAATGTCGGCAGTAGTAGTGGGCTGAAAACAAGCATAGTGATCCAATTGCTGCCATAAACACTTGAGGGCAGCATAGTATTAAGTGATAGACAACTCCTTCTGAGTAGTGTTTTGGAGTATCTTCCCGAGTGTCAAGGAGGAGATACTAACTAGAGAGGTCAGTTTGCATAGAATTCAGAACAAAGGACATTACCATAGCATCATTGGCAGCCCATTTAGTACGAGCAGCACCTTCCTCAGTGGGCTGTTTAGTGGTGCCAGTAAGATGGCCAGTAAGTCCTCTACCAGCCACGGTCAAGGAGAGAGATCTGGCCCATATTAAATAGTTCGTACCATCAAGCTTAATGACAGCAGCATATGGAAGAAAGTCATTCCTAGTCTGACCATCTCCTCCAGAAGTAGCAGTAGTAATCTCGGAGTCACCCATGATTCAGCCAGGCAAGGATCGATCCAAAAAATTGAAAAAATCAGATCTTCAAAAATATGAAGCAGATGTGGCTGAAAAGCAGGTCGAGTGTACCAATGTGACAAGGGAATCTTCCCTCAAAATATCTCCCCAAACAGGCAGCCCAAACCCTAAGATCGATATAGTGTCAGGGTTTTGGAAAAACCCTGAGAGTTGAGATCGATGTAGGGGAAAAGGGGACTGGAACTTGAAGAGCTTCAGTATTTGATGATACGGTTGTGATAGACGCTGTCTAGAGGCCTGCCAGTAGTGCTCCAAAGGTGAACAATCAACCTCCCAAGTCGATAGGGTTGATTTCCAAAAAATAGGAGCAGTCCAAAAATCGCAGAAAATAGGAAAAACAGCAGCTATCGTGAACTGTAATTAGGACATATATGGTGAGGTGGGATGGAGGGCAGCAACTAGATCATAATGGGATCGTCTCATTAGTGCTGTCCTTGAAGGATGGAGAGAACCAAGGAAGGAGGAAGAAGAAAGACAGAAAAAAAAATCGATAGAGAAGGGTGGAAGAGAAAAAACGATGGAGGGGAGAGGTTTTGAAAACCTAGATCAGAGAAGTTGGCTCTGATGCCATGTTAACAAAACCGAAAATAGAAGAATGCTTGAATGATCAATATGATCAGCCAAGCCATATATTTATAATCTGCAAAAATACACCTTAGTGACAATAATAATCCTGCCATAGCCGACATAGCTAGGCAGTACATAATAATAAAAATAAAACATCAAAATGACCAGAATACCCCAACGGTATTCTGGTGTGCATTATTCAACAAGTTTCTTTTGTGATGCTTGTGTTTTTACCAAGCAAACTCGTCATGTTTATCCAATTTCTGATTGTAAAAGTTCTACTTTTAATTTAATACATTCAGATGTGCGGGGGCCTGCCCGTTGTGTTTCTATCTTTGGTTATTGTTGGTTTATCAGTTTTATTGACTGCCACACTTGCACTACTTGGCTTTATTTATTACAACACTTTGATACCATGTTACAATACTAGAGCATAAAACCACAGCAATCACACAACCAGAAAAAGTGGAAGAAGAAGAGAAGAGAAGGCCTCGTGATTGGAATAGAATACCCTACTTTGAGCAGTGTATATCTTATATAATAAAGCATAAACAGTATAATGACAAATCTGCCCCACTTTTCTTATCTAAACACAAGACAAGACCTAACATAAGAAACCATAACACCTGTGTTATGACAATTTTACCCCTTACTTCTAACAGAAAGAAAAGTAAGACATTACACTTAGTGATGAGAGACATATTAACATATTACAAATACAAAAGTACATATGAACATACATAAACCAGTTTATGTATCTTATGCATTGATCTCAACATCCCACCTTAGCCCTCGTAGAGAATCCATATTTCTTGTAAAAAATTTGGGAGTAAAATTCAGATGCTACTGCTAAAATAGTCATAAAAAATTGTAAGAACAGATACAACGTTCTGGTAACAGCATTCCTTAATGCTCTGTGTACCAGTCCACCAAATGGAGGCTTCCTGCTTTCTCCAAAAGCTGACCTCATCCCTGTACTCATCATCAAGGATACTCTAATTCATTTCTTTCCAAATAAAGCAACAAAGAGCAAAGGAAGAAGGTTCCTTAGAACCTAACAACCACGCAAGGAGTAAGCTTACAAAGATTAAACTAACTGGCACCTGACTCCTGGAGCTAGTGACAAATTCACAATATAATCAGGGAGTGGATCAAAATATAGGCCACTAGCCAATAGATTTCCTTGAACACCATCAATTTTTGTGTAATATATCAGAGAAAGCCCATCTATGGGTTAATAAAAAGAAAAAAGGAGAACTTAGATCAAACATGAGAACTCCTAATAAATCACTGTAGCATCTCCTGCCTGACTTTTCAACAGCATAAAGTAGAAAATCACTTGAAACACCTCCTCAATGCTGACCTTTCAAGTGTATATTCATCCTTGATCGTTTATTTATCAGATCAGAGAAAGACACTTCCAGTTTCTCAAGAATGTTAAGGAGGGTTCCAAATCTCCTTATCATTAGCATTTTTCAAGCCTAGACAATCAAAAAACACTGCCACCACACATCTTCATTAGATTGTTTTTGGTCATCTTCTTGACTGTTAAAGATAGAGCACTTTTCTACATCTTGACAAAATTATCTAGATTCTTGCTTCCACATTGACGTACTACCAACGTGAAACAGAAAGAAAAGGAAAGGTATTTAGTTTCCACTTTCCAAATAGCTCCATCAAAGTTAATTCCATGGTGTAGAATTTTACCTGTAAAGTGTCTCATATACTAGAGGAACGGATATAATGTAATGTGGTTGATAACGTTGCAAATCTCCCTATCAAGAAAGGTAGTCACAACGATAAGCAAGGAAGACTTGGAAAAGCAATCAAAACTAACATACTACAGGAGCTTGATCTCCTTTAACAAGAGTTACAGAAATAACAAAATAAGAGCTGGAAACTTGATAGCTTATTATGGAGACCATATTCAAATTCGTCCACAGTAAAGGGGTTTTAGGAAAAGAGAAGAGACACAACTAAAGAAACAATAAACTGATGCTCTGAAGAAAAGTACCTTCAAGTTTTGCACAGTTGTGTATATTTGCTCAACCCCGCAAGTATAAATAAAGTACTCAGCAGCTCGCTCATATGCATGCCAAGATGGAAGCATGCTTAAGAACCTATTCCCAGGCACTGCAGGTACCCTATCCCAAAAGTTCCTTATCTACATAAACAATTAAAATAAAAATTAAACTCAAGAATTGGCGAGTTTTTGCTCAACAGAAGGAAGAAGATAATGATTACAAATATAAAAAAGGGTAAGAACAAACATTAGAAAACCTATTAAAGGATTTAACATCTTTCATTTGCCAATGACATTACCAAGGTTTTAGGACTCGGTTTCGCCCATGGTTTCGACCAGCCACGAAACCAAGTTCTGCCAAGATCTTGGCAAGTTGGTGTATTTTCTTCCCGTCACGACTCGGTAGTGGGTTTTGGTGGCCATATGGCCAAGGTAGGTCCTGAAACATGACATCCACCTTATTTTAGGCCTTCTAAACATAATGAAACATTAGTTTTTACAAATTAAAACCCAAAATTGTATAGTGACTTCGGACCCTAGGTTGGTAGTCTACGGTGTAGGTGAGCTCTACCCTAGGCTAGCTATTCCACACAATATTTAGAACATATATAGTTAAAGTAGATGTGTAAAACAACTTAATTAAGAATTAGGATTATAGTTATTCCATTTGTATCGCTGTTAGAAAAGGAAAGAGAGCTTGCACTAATCCTATAGCCCAGTTTGAGGAAATGATGGCTCTTGAGAAGAACTGTACTTGGAAACTGGTTGATCTTCCCAGGGGGAGAGTTCCAGTTGGATGCAGATGGGTCTACATAGTCAAGTACCAATCAGATGGTACAAACGAGAGATACAAGGCCCGGTTAGTGGCCAAAGGATATAGTCAGGTGTATGGGATTGATTTCAGGAGACATTTGCTCCTGTGGCTAAGCACAACTCAATAAGAGTTCTCTTATCTTTGGTGGCTAATAAAGATTGGCCATTGTATCAGTTGGATGTGAAGAACGCTTTCCTCCATGGTGATCTAGAAGAGGAAGTATACATGCAAACTCCATCTGGCTTCAAGTTTCCATCAGCTGAAGGAAACGTGTGCCTGCTCAAGAAGCCACCATATGGTCTCAAACAGTCCCCGAAGGCTTGGTTTGAGAGGTTTAGACTTTAGACAGGCCATTTTGAAGAATGGGTATTCCTAGAATCAAGCTGACCACACTTTCTTTACCCGGCGAGGTAATGGTACCATCACAACCCTTATTGTCTATGTTGATGACATTGTAGTGACTAGAGATGACATGGCTGAGATAGCTAGGTTGAAGACCTACTTGGCTCAACAGTTTGAGATTAAAGATTTGGGTCCCTTAAAGTACTTCTTGGGGATTCAAGTGTCAAGGTCTAAGAAGGGAATAAATATATGTCAAAGGAACTTTATCTTAGACTTGTTGAAAGAGACAGCAATGTTGGGTTGCAAACCAACAAACTAACCTATTGATCAGAATCATAAGCTAGGAGAAGACTGTGGACCTTCCCTTGTCGATGCAGGGAAATACCAACTACCAGAGGCTTGTGGGGAAGTTGATTTATCTCCCTTTGACTTGCCCAGATATCACCTATGCAGTTGAGGTGGTGAGTCAATTTATGCATACCCCCAAGAGTGGGCACTTGAATGTTGTATACCGGATCCTCAGATACTTGAAGTCCTCTACAGGAAAAGAACTCCTTTATGCCAAGTACAACCATTTGAGAATTGAAGGCTACACTGATGTTGATTGGGTTGGTTCAATTTCTGACATGCAATCTACATCAGACTATTGTACTTTTGTGGTGGTAATATGATCACATGGAGGAGTAAAAAGCAACCAGTTGTGGCTCGGTCAAGTGCATAGCCAGAATTTAGAGATATGGCTCATGGAGTATGTGAACTCTTATGATTGAGACGACTGGTCCAAGAGTTGGGATTTGATACTGAGGCACCTATGAGACTATTGTGATAACAAGGCTGCCATAAGTATAGCACACAACTCTGTGCAACATGACAGAACAAAGCACATTGAATTCGACTGACATTTCATCAAGGAGAAGATTGACTCTAGCTACATTTGTACTCCTTTTGTTAAGACAGACGATCAATTAGCTGACATCTTTACCAAAGGGCTCATCCCTCATCAGTTTAGTACCCTGTTATGCAAGTTGGGAATGTATGACATTTATTCTCTAGCTGAGCTTAGGGGGAGTGTTAGAGTTTATGTAATAAGGGAGTTTGGGCACTAGTTTATTATCTTATTTTCTTATGTTGTATTTTTTCTGTTTTATCTTTTACCTCCCTAGGGAGGTGGTTGTAATTCTCATTTCATATTAGTAAATCAAATAGGGGAGAGGAAACATATCTCTCCATCATTCGGTTGCCATCTCTTTCTCTCTTCTTCTCTTTTCACTTCCTACCTTCTCCTCTTCTCTCTTGGAGCGATCTTTACACCATTTCCAACTTGGCTGAACTTGCTCCTACCACCTAATTGATTTCAGAATTTTTTTTTAGATTTTAGTTGGTTGTTAAATCCATGGTTGGGGTATTCAAGAGGGCTATCAGTTGGGTAACATACCTTAAAATTTCAGATCCATCCTTGATCGTATGAGTTTGAAATCCTGAAACCAAGCCTGGTTTCGGCCTGGGGTTATGATTGAGAGGTTGAAGACAACCTCTCAACTCCCCCTTTTTTATTTGTCACCATATAACCCCCTTTTCCCTTTTTACCCCTCCCATCTTCCCTCACTGTTCTGTTCATATTTTATAAACCCTTCCAATTGTATTTCTACTCAATAAATAAGAATTCCCTTTATATCCTCTCTTTGACCTACCAAGTAACCCTTTTAAAATTCTGGTTAATTACCAGATTGCCACTCCCATTACACATTGACCTATTTAGGCAAATGGTGGGGCCCATTGCGATCCCAAACAGGGTTTTCGAACCGGGATTGCATTAGAAATTTATACTTTTGAAAGGATCCCTCCACCACCCCCCAAAAAAAAATTCCTGGCTTTGGGAAACAGAGGTTATGATCTGATTGCATAAAAGTTTGCATCAAGAGATGAAAGAGTGTGCTATACAGGAAAAAAATGTTCTCCCATTTGGTGGGTTCTACAAGGATGTCTGAATCACAGTTCTCCCAATTTTTACATCAACCATTGGACTGATGCATACTACCATAAACTGTTCTGAGGCATGTTCAAGACTGGGGCATCCTCGTAATTAGGGAATAATGAGAGTATAACTTAGTTACCATTGTAATGTACTCACCATATATAGTCGATGAGATGCTTTGTTCGGGCTTCCTTCTCACTCTACTTTATTTCTACAAACTCTTATGGGATAAGGGAAACAAGCATTTGTTATTTCTTCTCAATTTCCATCTTTTTATTCTATTCTTATAAGCTCCATATCCCCATCTCCCATGGCATTCCTGGCTCCAACAGGGCCTCCGTTGATCGGCTTCTTAGATCCCATGAATTGCCTGTAAAATTCACAAAGTTCTCCCCCAGCACCAGAATGCGATAAGTAAAAAAAAGAAAATGAATAGGAGAAAAGGAGGAAAGTAGCTACTTGTGGGTATCCTCTTTGATTTTGAGGTAGAAGCAAAAAATTATTCAAGGCAATTGAGGAAACGACGGGATGTTTCTCAATTACACAAATGGAAATTGTCTCAATTAGGAAATGAAAGGCAATCAAGGAGCTAATAAAACTGGAATCAGGTTTAAAATTCCAACAGAAGGGAAAAAAGCAAAAGGAGGCAGGAATAAGGTGGGGAGGACAAAAAATTAATGACCAGAACTTGGATTGCTAGGGGACTGGGGGAATGAAAAGGGAGGAAATTTTGGAGTTTGTACTGCAGAAATGAAAGCCAGCAGTAAGATCGATGTGTATTGCCAAGAGAGTGAATATATGATTAAGTAATAGATGAGCACTGACTACAAATTCATATGAAAATAGATTTGTGTTCTGGTTTCTTGAGTTAAATAACAAAGAGGCCGTTTGATAATACTCCAAGAAATGCAATTTTCCGTTTTTATGTTCTAAGAAACGGAAAAACACCCCAAATAGTGTTTGATAAACTTTTTTCGTTTCTACTGTTTTTTTAAACATAGATTAAAATTTATGGACCAGAGAACGGGTTTGAAGAAACAAGTATGACTTGTTTTTCTGTTGCTTGAAACAAATTGAATGAAACTGTGCCCGATAAAATAAGGAAGTGGGGGGGGGGGAATCGTTTGCGATAAGAAGAAACTCAGCGCCATCGTCATCCTCAAGCTCCTCCAGCAGCATCCTCAAACTCTGAGAGGGAGTTTCGAACTTAGAAAAGCCAATAATTAAGAGGAGAGATGATTAGCGGCAAATGGGGAAGAAGAAGAGGAAGAAGACGACGACAGAAATGGGAAAGGTTTGAAGGTGTGGGAGAGAGCTTACGCGGACGAGAGATCATGGGAGTCCCTTCAAGAGGACGAATCGGGTCTGCGACTTCGCTTTTCCTGGAGGGAGCGTTGCCGGCTGTTCTCTTTTTTTCTTTCGATTGTCGGTATTCAGTAAGCCTTTTCTCATCTCTGGTTTTGATTGTTATCCCGTATCGAGGAGGAAGTTAGAAGATATATTGAGTTTTATATTCTGGTAATCTTTTTCGATTAGCAATTCGATTGATCGGGGTTCGCTTTCTCGATCTGCTCTCTCTCTGTTGATTCCGGTCGCCAACTGTATATTTTCGTGTTATGTTACCGGTAGAGAAGATTTCTGAATGATTCTTTATTGTTATTAGATTTGATGTGTGTGTTTGGATTTTCCCTTTTGTCATCCACCACCACCGCAAGAATCCAGAAGGCCTCATTCGCTACCTTTACATTGTCATCGATCTTCCAGGGTGCCCTCTTGTTTCATCTCTCATCTTCTTTCTCGCTTTCGGATTATAGTTATTCCATTTGTCTTGTCGCAATTTCCAGTTTTTTATGAAATGCTGGTTTCTTTGTAATCATATCTACAATGCTATCCTGTAATTTCAAAGAATGTAGCAAGCTTGATTTTTCTGCAATTTCTTGCTTTTTTTAAACCCAAAGGGGAAAGAAGGAAATCATAAACAAGAGACCCAAGTTCCATTCTACACCTCTGCAGGGGTCAAGTTGGCGCACGATAGGCTCTGGTGGCGCACGATTATTTTTCTCGTTCATGTGGGCTAGGTCATGGCTTCTCCCCCTCCTAGGGAGAAGAGCCCCCCTGATCCCTCTGCAGGGGTCATCACTGGTGGAGCCCAGGCTGTTTCTTTTGCTGCTGCAGTGACCAGGTCTTTGGCAACCCAGCCAGTTGCGATCGAGGTGAAGAAGGCCAGGTCGTTTTATGGAGCACCGGCAGTTTTTTTCTCGAAAGATGAGATTGCCCTGTCGGAGAAGGCTTTCTCGGCAGCTCTAATAGCGAAATGCAGCCACGGTAGGCCATCGCTGTTCACACTCAAGGAGCACTTGCAGAAGGTTTTTTTCTTGAAAGGGGATGTTGTTGTCTCAGCCCTGGCCCCGCGACACGTCCTCCTCCTATTCTTGAACTCGGCAGACTACGTTACGGTTTGGCTGAAAGCTTTTACCTTCGTCCAGGGTTATCGACTGAGATTCATGAAGTGGATGGCAGATTTCGTGTCTGGTTGGGAGTCGCCGCTGGCTCCGGTATGTGTCTCTTTGCCGGGACTGCCGGTCAATCTCTATCAAGGTAATTTCCTGGTGTCCATTGCTGGTACAATTGGGCGGTGCTTAAAAGTCGATGGAGCCACAGCGAACTGCACTCGCACTGTCGAGGCAAGGTTCTGCGTTGAAGTCGACCTGCGAGCGATGTTTCCTTCGAAGATCTGGATCGGTTGTGGGGCGCAGGGGTTTTATCAGAAGGTTGTCTACGATAGGGTTCCTCCTTACTGTACTGCCTGCTCGAAGGCTGGCCATTCAACTGATGTTTGTAGAAAGGCGATTCAGGGGATCGATGGTGAGGGTACAAGGGCTACTGGATTTCAGGCTGTTCAGGGCCCACCCCCTGCCGCGGTGGATTTGGGTGACGCTGACGACAGAAATATTGAGGGAGTCTTCATTCCAAGGGGAGAGGGCCCCTCCAACAGTGGCAGGGTGCCTGGGCTGGTTGATCAGGTAATTCCTCGGAGGCGGAGAAGAAGAGCAGGACAATGGAAGAATGTGGAACAACAGGGTGTGGGCCCTCAGTTGGTTCAAAGGGAGGTGCAGCGAGACTGCGATGGCATTGGTGGTAACTTGCTGGTTGTGAATGACGTTCAGGGAGACGTTGCTCGAGATGAGGTCGCTGGTTCGCCGGCGATGTCCTCTGCCGTGGGGGCTGCACTTCTGATGGAAGAGGGCGAAATCCCAGCAGAGGCTGAGGCTGCTACTGTTAGTCTTGAGATTGCTTCGCGTGGGGACGAAGGTGCGGGTCACGCTGCAGCCCTTAATATGGAGAAAGACTGTGCGCAGTCTGTTGGAGGCGCTGCTGTACCTTTTTCCGAAGACTTTGAGGGACCCAGGAGGGCAATGGATGATGGCCATGCGTCAGTTCAGGTTGCACAGGCTGCACCAACCCTTGAAGCAGTGATGGAGAGCTTCAGGCGCTTTCACGCTTCCATTGCTGACAGGATTCGCAGGTCCTTTGAGAGGAATGGCGAGGACAATACGGAGACTGTGGCTGCCCCCTAGGACTGTGAGACTCAACGCAGCCCGTGTGTATAAGAGGAACAGAATTAGGAAGGCTAGGAGAGGGCGGTCAGCAGTTGAGGGCCCTTCCCGACGTGTCACAAGATCTATGAGATCATTGAATTCCTCTCCCTAAGGTGACAGATGAGTTGTCTTTTCTGGAATGCGCGGGGCTTAGGGAATAAGCCTACTTCTAGGCACCTGAAAGCTTTAATTTGTATGCATAAAGTGGAGATTGTTGCCATAGTGGAGCCCAAGGCTCAAGTCACTAAGGCAAGGCGGATTATGCGCCGGATTGGGATGGATTTGCTGCACACGTCTGATAGGATTTGGGTCTTCTGGAAGGCCGGGTTTCAGGTTCAGGTGGTTGAGGAGCACACCCAGTTTGTTTCTCTAGAATGTGTGGGTGCCAGTGGGGTCTCTTTTATCTTCACCTTCGTGCATGGGCTTTGCACGACGTTGGAGCGAAGGGAGATGTGGGAGAGGCTGAAGCACTTTTCTAGGGGTAATACCCTCCCTTGGGCAGTGGGTGGAGATTTTAATGCAGTGGCTTCTCCGACTGAGAAAGCAGGGGGTAGGTCGGCGTGCTCGATGTCGATTGAGGAGTTTGGGCGATTTGTGAGTTGCTCGGGGCTTATGGATGCAAGTTACGCCAGAAATGTTTTTACTTGGTCGAATAACCAGGCAGATGCGGGAAGGGTGCTGGCCAGACTTGATCGTTTCTTGGTCAATGCGGAGTGGATTGGGGCTTTCCCTAGGTGGGAGGTTGCTCACCTTAGCAGGACGTGCTCTGACCACGCTCCTATTTGGTTGTCCTTCTCTGCTGAGGCTACCAGGGTCGGCTCTGCTTTTAAATTTCAGCAAATGTGGCTGCTTCATTCAGGGTTCCAGGAGTTTGTGCATGGTGAGTGGGGTAAACCTTTAGTTGGATTGCCTTTGTTTGTTTTGTACATGAAACTCAAGGGTCTTCGCAGTGCTTTTCGCAAATGGAACAAGGAGGTGTTTGGCATTGTGCACCAGAAGGTTAGGGATGCAGAAGACTCGGTGTGCAGGGCAGAGGCAGTGGTTGATATGGGTGCCAGTGATGAGGCCATGGCAACCCTAGGGGAGGCAAAGGAGACGCTTCAAGGTGTGCTCCTTCAGGAGGAAATTTTTTGGAGGCAGAAATCCAGGGTTACTTGGCTAAAGGAAGGGGACCGCAATACAAAGTTTTTCCACTCCATGGTCAATATCAGGAGAAAGCAGGCTTGTGTGAGTAAAATAAAAGGGGGTGATGGTGTGTGGATTACTGATGCAGGGGGGGTTCAGGCAGAGGCAGTGAGACACTTTTCTGAGATCTTCTCTTCCCAGGGATGCCAAGTTGATGAGGATTTATTGGCTTTAATCCCCAGGGCTGTGTCGGAGGCGGACAACAATGCTCTTTTGGTGCTTCCATCTCTAAAGGAGGTAAAAGGGGCAATCTTCTCTTTATCGAGCGACAGTGCACCGGGTCCAGACGGGTTCTCGGGTTACTTCTTCACAGCTTGTTAGGAGGTGATGGGCCAGGATGTCTAGGCGGCGATTGTGGATTTTTTCAGGGGGGGGAGCGCTCCCTAGGAGCTTCACTTCGGCCAATTTGGCTCTTATTCCCAAGAAGGACAACCCTGAGGTAATGGCTGATTTTTGCCCCATTAGTCTTTGCAATTTTTCCTACAACATTATTGCCAAAATATTTGTTTCCAAGCTGGCAGGGCTCCTCCCGTCCTTAGTGGCGGAGGAGCAAGGTGCTTTTGTGCAGGGTAGGTCGATCCATGACAACATATCCATTGTGCAGGAAATGGCTTATGACTTGAATAGGAGGGCTCAAGGGGGCAATGTCATCCTCAAGCTCGATATGGCAAAGGCCTATGACAGGCTAGAGTGGGAGTTCCTTTGGCGTGTGCTCTCTAAGTTTGGGTTTTGTGACACATGGATCGCTTTGATCAGGAAGACTGTGGAGAATTGTTGGTTCTCAATTATTATGGGTAGCAACACGTCGGGGTTTTTCAAGTCCTCTAGGGTGGTCAGGTAGGGGGATCCTTTATCCCCAGCCCTCTTTATTTTGGCGGAGGAGGTGCTGAGCAGGGGCATCAAAAACTTATTTGAGGAGGGACATGCTTCTTATTATAGGCTCCCGAGAGGGTGCCCGGGCATTTCGCACTGTTTGTTTGCTGATGACACCATAATCTTCACCAAGGGCTTGAAAAGATCTCTCACACAGGTCATGGGGTTTATTAACAGATATGAAGGCTTTTCGGGGCAGCTTGTAAATAAGCAGAAGAGCTGCTTCATCTTGGGGGACAAGGTCTCGTTGGCGAGGGCACAAATGGTTGGGGTAGTGACCGGTTTCCCAAGGAGGTCTCTGCCAATCACCTACTTGGGGGCCCCTCTCCACTCTGGAAGGCTCAAAATTTGCTTATTTGACAGCTTGGTGGAGAAGATAAGGAATAGGGTGGCAGGCTGGATAGGCAAGCTCTTGTCTTCTGGGGGTCGGGTTACGCTCCCCAAGCATGTCCTAGCTTCTATCCCCATCCATGTTCTCACTACTCTGTACCCGCCCAAGGCAGTGCTGCGGAGGTTGTATAGTATATTTGCAGATTTTTTTTGGGGCAGCTCGGAGTGGGGAAGGCACAGGCACTGGGTTGGTTAGAGGAAGGTCTGTAAGCCGCTTGAGGAAGGGGGGCTTGGGATCAGACTGTTGGAGGATGTTGGTGTCTCGCTTAGGCTTAATGGCCTTTGGAGGGTGCTTACGGACCAATCCCTGTGGAGTGAGTTTTTTAGGGCAAAGTTCTTCAAGAACATCCACGTCGCTCTGGCAGGATCTTGTGGGACAGGCTCAAAGTCTTGGCGTTGCACGTTGGCCAACAAGGATTTTCTTTTGGAAAAAGCATAATGGTTGATTGGTACTGGCAGGGTATCATTCTGACTTGATAACTAGACAGGAGCTGGGGCTCTAATAGATTATGTGGATAATGGCCTGCTGATGGACACGGGTCTGATGGTGAGAGAGGTACTGGGAGAGGACGGCAGCTGGAATCAAGAAATACTGAACCTCATTGATTCATCGGCCGTCAAGGAAAGTATTTTGGTGGGGAGGTATGCACTTACTGATAGGGAGGATGTCCTAGTTTGGTCCCCCTCAAGTGATGGGAGATTTACCACCAAGTCTGTGTGGAATGAGATTTGGACTGCCTCTCCGATGGTGCCTTTTGCGAAATGGATATGGAACGTGTTTGTTCTGGTGAAAATTGCATTCTTCTCTTGGCAGCTTCTGAACGGCAGGATCCCTACGGATGAGACGCTTATGTTTGTGGGAATACCATTAGCCTCAAAATGTAATTGTTGTGGTACTCGTCGTTGCGAAACGACGGATCACTGTCTGCTTTATGGAGGTACAGTGGCCAAGGTGTGGAACTACTTTGAGCGGGTTTTCGACATCCACTCTACTCCCACTCAGAATGTCAGAGGGCACATAGGGCAGTGGCAGAGCTTAGCACGGTGCCGCTCCCTTAGCACTTATATCATAGGTGTTCTACCGTCCTTGGTGGTTTGGGAGCTATAGAAGGAGAGAAATAACAGAAGGCATGGTGAAGGCAGCCGCGCTGCGAGCTCCATCATAGCAACCATTAAAACCTGGGTGAAAGACATGCACATCCACCCCAAAGTAGGGCGGTCAAGGTCTTGGCGAGAGGATCTAATTCTGCAGTGCTTTGGGCTGGCGCCTGCGGCCCCCAGATTGAAACGCCCGATGGCAGTTTAATTGGTGCCCACCATTTGCTTCGGTGAAACTCAATGTAGATGGGGCTTGTAGGGGCAACCCGGGCTTAGGAGGAGGTGGAGGGGTCATAAGGGATCCGGATGGGATGGTCCTTGCTGCTTTCTCAAATCACTATGGGGCCTGTACAAACTCGATTGCCGAGCTACGTGCATTGAGAGATGGTCTAGGGCTATGTCGCGATCTGGGGTTCATGGATGTAACAGTTAACGTGGACTCTGCCTCCACGGCCAGGATGGTGTGTCAGGGCCGATGCAACCTATGGAAAGGCTGGTACTGGTTCCAGGAGATCTTGTCACTCGTTTCATCAACTCGAGCCTGTGTCTCGTTTGCTTATCGGGAAAGTAATAGAGCGGCGGATTGGTTAGCCAACTTGGCCTGCGATACTGAGTCTTCGGTAACCTTTCAGCAAGATGGTTTGCCTACAGGTGTGTTTCAGGTTATTCTCCGTGAGGACAAGGAGGGTCTTCCGGTTCTCAGAAAATAGGGTAGCCCTTCTATTCTGTCGGTCGTTTTGTGGAGTAGCCCTGTGAGGGCAGCTCTATGGGTTTGGGGTAAGGTGGAATGTCCCCCCGTGTATGCTCTTATTCTTTTATTGATTATTAATAAAATTCTAGGGGCTGTCCCGGGTCCCAGTTAAGTTTGGGGTAAAAAAAAAAAAAAAAAGGGGAAAGAAGGAAATTTCCGTTTGATCAAATTGTTTTTTCTTTGATGGGGATTGAATTTCTTCTTCCTTACCCTACACAGGGGGTTCTTCTTCCTCTTCTTCTGTTTCGTGGAAGCAAGTTCTTACCCAACTGTTTTTCCGTTTCTGGAACAGGTTTACCAAACACCCCAAAAACTGTTTCTCAGCACAGAAACAGCAGAAAGATTATCAAACGGTGCCAAAATTTCCTAGTTACAAGGAACCAATAATATGAAAGTTTTGTGAGAAATAAATGATAATAAGAAGGAAATCAATAGACATGAAACATGGAACAGAAGGCAATAACAGGGGACTTAAAGGGCCTGCATGATAACACTTCTGTTTTTGGGCCATGTTTCTATTCCAGAAATGACTTTTTCTATTTCTGTTACTGGGCAAAATTTCTGGACAAAAAAACGCGTTTGGTAACGCATAGTAATTTCTATTTCTGGGCCACAAAAAACAGAAACGCGTTTGTCATGCATAATAATTTTTGTTTCTAAAGCTTCTATAAATTTTAAAAAATGCCATTGAATACCCAAAAATTTGGTGGAGGTGGTTGCGATGGTGGTGCTGCTGGTGGTGGTGGAAGTGGTGGCGTTGGTTGTGGCAGTGAAGGTGGAGGTGGCGCCGTGGCGGTGGAGTTGGTGGTGGCGGTGGTGGACGTGGTGCTGGTGATGGTGGTGGTGATGGTGTAGGTGGTGGTGGTAGTGGTGGGGGTGGTGGCAGTGGTGGAGGTGATGGTGGTGGTGGTGGAGGTGGCGGAGGTGGTGGTGGTGGAGGTGGAGGTGGAGGTGGAGGTGGTGGTGGAGGAGGTGGTACTGGTGGAGGTGAAGATGGTGGCGGTGGAGGTGGAGGTGGAGCCGTAGAGGTGGTGGTGGTTGAAGTTGCATTGGAGGGGGTGTTTTATTTTGAAAAAACTGCTTTGCCCATCAAATTAACCATGTGTTCATTAAAGAGCAACTCTTCCCCCTCCCTAATTTCTTCCTTTTATTTCTAGGACAGAGAAGCTTCAAATTGGACCTTCTTTTATTCTATTTCTCAGCAACTTTTTTGTCCTGGTTCATTCCCAGAAACAAAAAATGAACCAGTGTTAACAAACGGATTTCTGTTCTTTTTTTGTTCCCAGGAACAAAAAGCAGAGAAATAGAGAAATAAAAGTGTTATCATCCAGACCCTAATTAACATTGAAATTGTTAACATACTATGTAGTCTAAAAACCAAACTTTTAACACCAGTATTATCTGCAAGGATGAAAATATAGGGAAAGACAAGAATCAAACCTGATGCAATAGATTTTTATGTGTAAGCATTACTCCTTTTGGATTGCCAGTGGTTCCACTTGTATAAACAAGTGTAGCAACATCATTGGAGTTGATAGCTTCGTAAATGTACTTCCGACCTAGAGAAAAGTTTGTCAGAAAAATGGTAAACTCACCAATTAACAAATAGAGCTCATTTAGAGGGAATAAAAGCCATAACCAATCTTTTATGTGTGGATGTGCGTTCATATACACAGAAAGAGGGAAATATCATGGAAAAATTGAGCAATACAAAACCCAACTCTCATGTCCAGGTAACAAAGTTTGCACTACCTTAAAGAGAAATTTCACCTATCAAACAAGTGGCGTCCACTCAGTATAGAAATCAAGATTCAAGAATAATTAATTGATATCAATCAACAAGTATCTGAACTAAAAACTTCATCTAAAATCAAGATTTATAAGTATAAGTTGGCTTAGTGGCAAGGGAAAGTGTGAGAACCAGTTGCTATAGTAAATCCAGTAAAAAGTCTATATGCAGCAAAGTCAGAAGACTCAGAACGCATAACCCAAAGGTTCATTGGTTCTCCATTATATGGGATAATCATTTATTACCGAGACAATCTTGTTTTGGTTGGCGTCTTGCCTATGGCAAGCTTCCCACTAATGAATCTATCAGAGGTAAAGTTGTTCAGCTGGTTTCCAAGTGTGATTTGTGCAAATGCAATTCAGAATTGGTGGCGCATAACTTCATGGAGTGCAATTTTTCAAGATATATTTGGCAAAGATTTATGGCATGCTTTGGAATTGATTGGCAGAATCATCAATATATTTCTGATTTTATGCTATGGTGGAAGCGCAAATCTCGCGGGCAGGCACTGAAAGGTGCATGGAACATTGGTTTCGTGAAGATCTCTTACCATCTATGGATGGAAAGAAATCATAGAAGATATGACAGAAAAAGCTCATCTCCAAATTATGGAACATTATAGGAGTTGTTAGATGACTTAGATCAGTTTCAGATCTGTTGAGCTGTAGGAGCCTGGGCCTTCCTATTATTCCAAGTAAATATAAGATCTTGGAAATTCACTGGTTTAAACCGGATCCCCTCTGGACGAGATTAAATCTAAACAGCAGCTCGCTGTGAAATCCAGGAAGATCCGGGGTGGGTGGTGTCATGAGTGATCACTTTGGCAAGGTATTATATTCATTCAGGTGCTTCCTTGGTCAAAAGACGAATTACGAAGCTGAATTCTAAGTTCTATTGAAGGGATTTCTGTGGCCAAGAATTTGGGAGTTCAACAGTTATGGATAGAATCTGATTCTGTGGTAGTGGTTCTCTCTGTGCAAGTGAAGGTTTCGTCCAGCAAGATTGGATCTCTCTTTCAAACTTACCCAAATTTGATCTGCACACACACCATCTCTATAGCATTCATGAACTCTAGAGTTAATACAAGAATATCTCTTTCTACCTTGACCATTAAGATGAACCTCCAAATGTATGTTGTGATTGTACCCAAGGTTTAAAGTATCGATCCGTATCGGATTGGATCGAAAAATACGTATTGTTATCGGTCGGTACAGATACGTCTCTTTTTTTTTAAAAAAAATGGACTGACTCGGATGGTATCGAAATGTATCGGCCGATATGGGTCAATACATACCGATATCCAAGGTTTAAAGTGTTGGTATTGGGTATCGTATCGGAAGGGAGATTTTAAGAGACGTATCGTATCATATCGGAGAGACGCAAGATACGCTAGATATGTATGGAAATGGTCAAGAAACATATGGAAATGCTCAGTATGTATGCTAAATACAGTTTTGAAGCTTAAAACACTATGAATAAGTAATATGTAAAATATGTATTGTATAAAAAGGAGAACAAAATACAACGAGACAAACGCATTCAATTGATTATATATAAAAATGTGGTTTCTTACATGTACTAATACCAATTTGTTTGGGTTTCATATCGGTACGTTAAAAATAAGATACTTATCGGTTAGTGTCGGTAGATACAGAAGAATACTTTAAACCTTGCTGATACCATCGATATCGTCGATACAAACCATAATAAAGCCATTTCGAGTCACATACTCGAAACAACACACATTCTGGACCAAAAAAGAAGGGAAACTCTCGACCGAGAGTCTGAAATCTTCCATTTAACCAAGTTTATTCACACTTTTGGAGTTGGGGCTTCTAATATACACTCACAAACGAATCAAGCAGTGCTACAATATCATCCTTTGCATCATCCAACAAGTTGAGATCAGAGATTGAAGGAGATTTCACAGAAAAAGATAGGTTTTCTGAAAGGAAAAAAACTTGATCTTTGTGTTTAAATCATGGTTTTTAATCCTATTTTTTGCTTTAAATCCATAGATTTGGGTTAAACTAAGTTAGTTGATGCATCAAAATCTTCATGGCAATAGACTATTAATACATGTAAGAAATCTCATCCTTTATAACAATTTCAATTTAATGCACTTGTCTGGTTATACGTTGTTCTCCATTTTAGTGTTTATGCACGATACATGTTATATATTGCTTATTTCTGTTGTTTTTTTGCTCCAAAAGTGTATTTCCATGTGTATCTTGACCATTTCCGTGCGTATATGTAGTGTATGATCCGTATCTCCAATACAAAACGATACGATACAATACGATGTCTCTTAAAATCACCCTTCCAATACGATACCTAATACCGATACTTTAAACCTTGGTTGTACCCATATATCAATCTGGTTCTACCACACATATCATCATCATTGTTAGCATCATATGTAAGCCTTTATTTCGCGATTCCTCAATATCTGAGACTATGTCTATACCTTTTTTGACAAAAGTGTAAAAATCCATACACTTTTTCATTGGCAAAAGATCCTTTGCAATCCACATAGAAAGGCCTCCCTAGATGGTCCTCATTTTCGCCATTTCAATAGGTGATATGGCAGCTCCAACTATTGATAGATAGGGTACAGTTTGGATTGACCACCTGGCAAATTTCAGAGACAAATTAAATCTTTTCACACTCGCCCCCATTGTATTGGCATTTCTTTCTATTTCAGCTATCCAACTATCTTCTAAAAGCTTAACAGGTTTAACCATATTTCATGACACATTCAACTCCGTTAGGACTGAAACTTTATATGTGAGCAGGGGAGACATGGGACCTACCTGCACAAAATTCCGTACAAGAAGGCTTTCCTATGTGGCTCATGCAGGAAACTAAAGCTCTTTTCATTACCACAATCAGATTCTTCTAAGTTTCCTCATGCGTTCAACTTCTAGGAGATCACTTTCTCATTTCTTAATAAGTTTGTCACGCATGACCAAACCTCTACCTCAAGTCAAATTTTTCCTTTTGCATCACCTGTCAGAGCTACCCTGAAAGTTCCAGTGCAATCATTTCCAAGTTTCTCTCCACTAATATGGCAGTCATCAGAGCCAGGTTTTCAACCTAAAATTTCGTGTTTCAGTTCACCCAACATTGTGCCCCTTAGAGCCTGATAGCCACCTTCTATTCTTCTAAAGTCACCGAGTTGTACAACTTCTCTTCAGTTTGATTGCTATTTGTCATTGACAAAGCACTTCAAAAACCCATATGTACATCCACAATTACGTTAAATCATTGGTGCAAGGTTTGAGTAACGATGGAAATCTAGAAGCTGGATCCATCTGATGCCCAAAACCCCAGGATCTTAAGAAATCAAAAACTTGGGACTGGGTTGGAAATGGAGACATCCAATAATAATAGTAATTAGTAAATACAAAATTACAAGAAACCAAGCAACCATGGAGTGCCCTAAACCTAAATCAATGCTGGATATCAGAATGATCAGGGGAAATTATGAGAAAACTAATTTGATGCGTTGACTAGGGCAAAAGGTTATGTAAAAACAATCATAGAAAATTGTATACAAAAGAGAAGTAATAAAGAAAGGATAGATGGCTTTTTGATTGCCCATTTTCAGCTTCTATTTGGTCTGGGATCCTCTCCAAATGCTGGCCTCGCAGAAGAAGAATTCTTCCTTTCGAGAGAGAGTGGAAGTGGATCATCAAATCTTTTGGGGGAAACTCTTTGCGTGATAGAATTGGCAAGATTTGGGATTAGGAGATTGACAACCAACTCTAGATCTATTAGGCAGATTTGGGATTCCATATCTTTAGATGTTAGTTCCAAATCCATCTCCTCCCGGCCCTTGTGTATACTCCCCAAGGAACAGGCTCATTGTTGCTTCCTGGGGACTCCCTCTTCTATGCTCTCCCCCCTCCCCCCACCTAGGTGGGTCTTCTTGCCTTTGTTTTGGTCTCTCCCCCCTCCCCCCTGCATTCTGTGGGGTTTCTTGTTTTTTCTTTTGGTAATGAATTTTTTATTCACCCAAAAAAAAAAAAATAAAGAAAGAAAGGATAGATTCCCATGTCAATTAACCTACAAATAGATTTCAGAATTGACAAAAATGCCTCAAGGAATCAACTTTCAAAATCTGCATCCCACAACAAATAAAATTTCTCTTAGCTCCCATATTCTGTATTCTTCATGTATAAGCAGAGGGGACAAATATCCAGCATTATTTATTTCCCAAATAGGACTCTTTTTTTACTCCTAATTAAACTGTAACTCCCAACAAACATAAATTCATCACAGACTGATACTTCATCAAAAGTACCAATGAATAAAAAGTCAATGCTGAAACATGCTGAAGAAATTAAATTTGGTTTTCGCAATCCAAGAACATAAGAGGAGGTCCTCTTTTTCCTAAAGCTACAGTAACTGCATACAAACTGTAAGCAACAATGTCCAAGTAAAGGGAACTACAGTACCTCATATATCAGTGTACTGGCTTTGTACTGATGAATAAACTCAAAATATTTACTTTAATGCTTCTATAATTATCTAGCAGTTCCACTTTGGGTTGGATAGCTACCAGGTGCTATTGACTTTGCATTACCCCTTTAGATGTGGACAGAATAAGACTGAAGGTGGTTTTCAGAATGTCCATTGGAACTCTACATATAAAGGCACAATGTAACATAGCATCAGGTTTTTCTTGCTTTAGACAACCCTAACATATATGCTACTAGGAACAAAAGCATAGATAAGTCACAAAACAATAAGGAGGCTCAATGAGAAAAATATGAAAATATTTGAGGGCAAACTGCATTCCAAGTTTCCAATAACAAATCTGCGTTAAGCAATACCTTCTTCTTTATGAGAGTTTTCAATAAACTTTTGACAGCTTTCTCGCCCCAAATCTATGATCTCTTTGAAGCTAAAAACTGCTCTGGTTTCTGTCAATTTAGAAGTTATTTCTGATTTCTCACCCCAAAGAAGGATGATAAATTTTAGAGCTGCCCTGGAAATGAATGTTTCTGCGATCTTGTTGAAGAAATCTGGATTGTCCACAACAAGTGCAACACTGTGACAACAAGAAGAAAAACACGGGATGTTCAGCAATTTCTTTAAGAACAAAGATAGGAAAGCTGACACTTTAAATTGAGGCAAATGATTACTTTGCTGGTGCTGGGTGTTCTTTCTAAGGTTTTGGCCTGGGTATGTGGGGCCTCTCAGAATATATCACCTGTCCCTTCCCCATTTTTTACTTACTTCTTTTAATCAACTCCTCTCAAAGCATACCACCTGTCCCTTTCCCATTTTTAACTTACTTCTTTTAATCAAGTCCTCCTTAATCCTTATTGCTACAGGGGAAAAAACAAGAAAAGAAAGAAAAGATAGGAGGAAGTTCTCAAAGCTTTACTCCACCCTAAGACATGGACCTTTCTGGATAGACACTGAAAAATAAAGTATATCACAAAACACACACAACTATGGATCCAAAAGGCGTAATGAAGTAACGAACCATAAATAAATAAATAAGGCAGCCAAACTATATGTCTTTAAAGTTGATGAACTTTGTAGAAAGGACACAATATATTCTTCAAGAAATAACAAAATAAGTAGGAATTGTTACCAGTATTAATGTAAGTCTCGGTATTAGCACCCGGTGCTAATACCGAGATAGGTGATAAGGGTAGTTTAGGTAGAGTTTGTTATTTATTTTTTATTCTCTTTTCCTGTTTTACCCTTAGTGATAATTGTTGAAATTATTTCTCCACCCGTGACCCCCTTTGGATAGTCCGCCGTGTTAGAGTTCGTGTATGATAAACATATTGTTTCCTCACTTTCCTACAAAGTCGGCCTTTTAGAGGAAGCAGTTCCAACTTGGTATCAGAGCAGGCAGGGGTCATGGTATCGAGTCCCTCTGGTAGCAGGCAGGTGTTGAAATTATTTATCCACCCGTGTCCCCCTTTGGATAGTCCGCCGTGTTAAAGCTCCTATATGATATACATATTGTTTCCTCCATTTCCTACAAGGTCGGCCTTTTAGAGGAAGCGGTTCCAACTATGATGAAGTCTAGAAAATTAGGGAGAATGACTTGTGTCAATGAGACACAGACCAGCTTTATTTATAATGAGGAATAGAAAATTCTAGAATGAGTACAAGACCAAAATACCCCTATTGACAATTATACCCTTGTACTCATATTACAACACCCCCCCTCAAGTTGGTGCATAGATGTCAATCATACCCAACTTGCTAACAATAGAACTAAACAACTTAGAACTTAGGCCTTTGATAGGAATATCCGCAAGCTGATCATCAGAGGGAACGAAGGTAATGCACATCTGACCACTGTCAATTTTCTCCTTAATAAAATGATGGTCCATCTCCACATGCTTTGTTCGATCATAATGAACAGGGTTGTGAGCAATATTGATTGTGGACTTACTGTCAGAGTAAAATCGCATAGGCAAATCAACCTCAAGTCCAAGGTCTTGTAACAATCCTTGGAGCCAAAGAGCCTCACAAATACCTCGGGCCATAGCCCGAAACTCAGCCTCTGCACTGAACGAGCAACAATGGTTTGCTTCTTGCACCTCCAAGTAACAAGATTTCCTCCAACAAAAATACAGCCATGGACCAAGAACTCGCGAGATCTCGCCAAGATCTCGCCGAGATTCTCGGTTGTTTGAAATGCCGAGTCGAGATGCCCATCAAGTGTTAAAATTACAATTTCTCGCCGAGATCTCAATTCTTACCAGGTTTCGAGTGAGATGGAAAATGAGTTAAAAAAAAATTCAATATCTCGCCGAGATCTCGGCGAAATCTCAGGTCATGGGCATGGTTTCGGGTCTTGGGTCACAAATTTACCCATTTCACTTACCATATAGGAAGCCATCTCGACAGAACTCGCTAAGCTCAGCGAGTTCTGTCAAGAGGCCTCTTTAGCTCTCTCTTCTCACTTCTCTCAAATCCTCTCTTCTATTCTTCATTTTTTCCATGGATTGAAAGCTTTGGACGGTGATTTTGCTACCAAACTGAAGATTGAAGCTCACTTTTGCAAGATTGATCAAGTTTTTTAAGGATTTTTTAAAGGTAAGCCATTTTCCTTAAATCTATTTTTTTCAAAAAAATTGATGAAACCTTGGTAGATTCATGTGATTTTGAGTTATGTTACACAACTCAAGCCAATCTATCACTTGATGGAGTCCGAATGTTTTTTTGGTTATTAAATTTTTTATTATATTTTCTGGAAAAAAAAATGAATTTTTTCAAAAAAAAAATAGGATAAATACTTATTGTTTGGATTTGATTTTCATATATGTTAGACAAGTTTGCATGCTCTACAGCCTCATGGAGTCATTTTTTTTCACCCATTAAAAAAAATATTTTATTTTTCAGATTTAATAATAATATTATTAAAATATTTAAAAAATATATAAAATTAAGGAAAAAATACCTGTTTTTGTTGGAAAATTATGCACAACATATGTACATAATGTCCAACTTCAAATGGTGTCAAATACATCATTATGTTATAATATTTTATACTTTAAGGTATAATTATTTTTAATAAAAATTATAAATATTATTTTTAATTAAGAAATAAATACTAGGGTTAGGGAATAAATAAGAGATAGGTATTTGATTGTTCTAATAGCTTCACATTATGTTTAATAGTTATGAATACAATACTTTAAGTGCTTAATACTTTACTTTAAGTCTGTAATAGTTACTAATACATGCTTTTTTATGTAACAGTGTAAAAAATAAGATATTTCTTACACAATGAGGGATATAGCATGCATAGTTATCAAGGCGGCGCCAGGCGTCCAGGCGCCTTGGTCGACTTGGGCGCCTTGGCCGCCTAGGCGGGCGCCTTGTTCGCCAAGTTGGTGTCCCCTTGAATTTTAACCCTCTTTACTGCCTTGGGTCGCCTAACCGCTGTGACAACTACGATAGCATGGCTACATGGAGTCCCGATGTCTGAGGACAACAAGAAGTCAAAGTGTAACTACTGTGGAAAGATTCTAAATTCTGGAGGAGCAACTAGGTTAAAGCAACATTTGTCTGGTACAGGCAAGGATGTTGCCTCATGCCGAAGTGTTCCGAACCAAGTGAAATTGGCAATGGCACAAAACTTGAGAGGAGTACGAACAAAGAAAGCTCAGAGGGAAAGACAACAAATAGCTTTTGATGAGGCAGTTCTAGAGAGGCCTGGTGTAGAGATCCGTGGAGGAGTAGGAGATGATACTGAATATAGGCCTACTCTTGGTGAGTTCGAATCAGAGGTTGAATGGAAGAATTACCAGCAGACTTTGGCAGAGAGTAGACAAAGTTTTCATTTTGAGAATATAAGAGCATATGAGCAAGCAAAAGGAGCTGGTGGATCTGGCTCAACTGCACCAGTGCAAGAAGATGAGACGAGGAGAAGCACTAGTACAAGAGATATCCCACGGCCCCAAGCCGCCTGACCACGAGCACGTTCCCCAGATCCCATTTTTTAGCAGGATCCATCTACCTTTAGGCAACAAGATGCCTACCAGCCAACCATCCCGCAAGTGTTTGGTGGTAAACAAGAGGAAGCACGGAAAGCCTTCAGCAAGTTCATGCTATATAATGGCATTCCAGCTAATGTAGCACACGGAACATACTATAATGCATTCCTTGACGCTGCAGAGAGGACAGACCCAGGATGGAAGGGACCTACACCATATGAGTTATATAATGTATATTTGCCTCAAGAGGTAGAGGAGTTGAAAGAGTACATAGAGGGTCTGAAGCCAAGGTGGGACAAATATTGTAAAATCCACAATAAATTTAAATTTTTGGAACTTGTGTGATTTCAGGTTCCAGTTCTGTGTCGATGTTTGCTTCTATGTTATGGACTGCATCGGTCGAGGTACTAGACCAATCAGCTGACACACCTATGGAGGATTCCGGGGAGGAGTCTTCTCAACCTGCCGTTCTAGAGTCAGAGAACCCTGGTGGGGTCCCGCATCTAAGCTACATGTGTCAGACATGCTACCTGGAGGGAATGCGGAACCTTTCCCTTAACTAACTCATTGTAAGTATGAACTTATTTGTGTATTTATATGCCGATTGTATGACCAATCAGATTTATAGGGGTATTCTGGTCATTTTATCCCTGTAGGACCCACATCCCCAGAGGAGAATCCAATTCCCAACAATTACCCGTACCCAATTTACCCATGATGTCATGTAACATCATTCTATAATTACATTAAGGTAATAAGTACAAAATTCTGGTTAAAAACAATTTTAAAAATTAGTTTTAAAAGCTGTTTTTACATTAAAGGACAAACAGCCCTTAAATAAACCAACCACTATAAATATAAACCAATTACACTATTCATCAATCTAAGAGGTTAATAAATTAGTTATAGAAATAATTAATACTCAAATTACCACCCTACCCCTTACTGCTTAAGTATTATGCATATATATAAACCCCCCCTTTACTATTCTCCTTCTTCCTCTTATCTAAACATAAGAAGAATCGATCCAGCCTTTAGAGCCTTACGGAAGCTTAGAGAAAGAAGAAGAAAAAGGGGAGAAGAAGAAGAGAGAAGTACATCATACGTTGGGGCTTTGATTCTATACTTGGAGTTGAAGCTTGAGAGTGCAATTGGAGTTCTTCCTGCACAATCTAGGACTGCTATCACACTGATATCACCATCAATTTCAGGTAGGTCCTTAAATTTCTGCTGTTCTCTTCTCTTTCTTCTCTAATCCTAAGCCTTAACCTAGTCCTAACCCATGGCAACCATTAAAACATGTAAACTAAGCTTTAAAAATAGGAATGCTACCAACATGAACCTAATTTAGAACATACTAGGTTCTGTTATACTTGAAATTTCAGGGTTGTTTCTCTACTGAACCTAATTTCAAGTTCCATGAACCAATTTATAAGCCCTAAATCATTAATTTGAGAAGTAATTAACCTAAATCCCTAATTTTAGTATTTAAATCTGAAATTCAACAAATACGAGAGATGACCCACCTTAAAAATTGGTCAATTACAGAAATTGACATCATGCATGTCAAGATCTTCCATTAAAAGACCGAATCCCCAAATCTGCCTTTTGAACCGGATTCATAACCAGGGTTGAACCGGACAACCGGTTCAGGTGCCCCGTGAATCCGGTTCAGCCATTTGTGACCAAAATACCCCTGATGCCTTTGACTGACCTCTGGTTATGCTCTGATCTCCAAACATTGCTGATTTTCTGCTGATAGGGACTGTTTCCAGTCTTTTCTTGCTGGTTTGTCTGTTCTACTGGGCTATTTTGGAGGGTAATCGTTTCGACCTTACCTACAGAGACAAGTAAGGGAATTCTGACTTTAATTTTGGAGTGTTTATCACTTTAATTTGGTTTTGTTCTAAATGTCATGCCATACATCATCGAAATTATCCTGTTCATGTAGTTTATTAGCTTTTATTTACTTCATTAGAATCTGCATACGATATAGGTTGCATTAGCATCTTGCATTTGCACTGTTATTACTTGTTACTGATTTCTATTATTGGAAAAGTATTGTTCTATTCAAATTCAGCTATACATACATGTGTTACCGTGCATAGATTGCACTGGGCTAGGCTGTTTTATCATAACCCAGTACTACGCCCCTTACCAACAGGGGGTAAGGTGTTGGACAACCCGTGGTACAGCCGAAGGGTATGCCAGGGTACCATTCACTATCCCATGTTAGCTTGTATACTCCGCTGTGGGAACAAACAGTAGGGTTGGTCATTGAGGGTTTGTTGGGTTAGCTGCCTGGTGATATGCTTTCCTAGAGGGTGCTCACCGTGGTAGAATGGTTTCGTTCGGGTGACCGATGTCTGGAGCTGCCTGGTGTAATGCTTTCCGGTTGGTCATTGGGGGTCTGTTGGGTTAGTTGCCTTATGTCATGCTTCCCTGGCAGGTTCTCTTCGAGGTTAGCATCTACTACAGTAGTACTTATACCCCATGTGACTTAGTATCCATGTTAGGACATGCTACTTCGAACATTCATCATAATTGCTGCGTTATGTTTGCATGCATTCCCTTATTGGGCTTAGTTGAGAGCTCATCCCTTGTGATCACTCTATTTTTACAATGAGACTTCTATCGCTGTTGTTTGTGCTCCTTTGGGGACTCCTTCTGTTCAGGATTCTCCTGTTGATCGCGGAGCTGATCCTTATGTTCTAGTGGAGCACGAAGCACGACTGCTCGTTCTCCTGATCTCCCAGACTGATCAGGCTCTTTCCTTCCATTTGTTTTTATCACTTTTTGTAGTACCTATGTATATAACCTTTTTGGAGTTTGTGTTACACCTCTGTGAAGCAACACTGTAACCCTGATGTAAATGGATGCTCATATATATATAAATACTACTGTTATCACTAGTTACCTTTTAATTACTGTCTTATTTCTTATTAAATTGCTTCCGCTGCACTTTGATTTGATTATATTGTGAATGAAACTGCGAATAGAGAATTGCATTGTGATCTTGGTTGGATGTCGGGGACCACCTGTCCCACTTGGCCCTTATTAACCAGGCCGGGGTGTGACATTTAAGTGGTATCAGAGCATACCCTGCTCTTTTTCTATTCGCAGTCAAGTTCATGATTCGGCAGCTCTTGAACTCATTGACCTGAAGGTGAGTTCAGTTTAGGATTAATTAAAAACCTTAACTAAAAGCTACCAAGTAAAATGAAAATTAACTGTAGACTATGATATAAATACAAATAAATTAAAATAAAATAAAATAAAAATCAGATAAATATACAATATAATTAAAATAAATAGAAATAAATACATTATAAATTATATAAAATTATTTAAAAATTATATAAAATTTTTAAAAATACTTTTATGTAATAAAAGAGTTGTATATTCATAAATTGGGTGTAAAAATCATACCTTTATGCTTTAAAATGTTGTGTTATATGATTTTAAACATATTAAATGCTATAATTATGCTTAAGTTAGGAAATGGCTATGAAGTGAGTGTTTATTTATTGTTCATTATTTATTGTTTTATTATAATATAATATATTTTAATATGTAGCATTACTTGTGAGTTTTCTTATTAGGAGTTCGATTTTTGGCTTAACATATAACACCAACTCGAGATGAATTATGTGTTAAGACCAATTGAGGAGTACAATTACAACCCCGAGAACATCGATGAACTCAATCGAGCGCTTGAGTTGCTTGTTAATAACCGGGTATATCTACAGTCTGTCTTATGGAATGACAGCAAATCCTTGTGGGCCAGAGATTTTTACATCATCGATCGGAGAATGGATTACCTTCGGGCCCACATTTCTCGCATCAAATCTATCCTCCACAGATGGGCAGATATACTTCAAGGCCTTCCTTGAATTCTGTGGAGTACGATAAGGCTTACCTTGCCTTTATTACTACTTTCTGTATTCTGTGCATGTATGTATATCAAACTGCTGCATGTGATGATAGTTTGATGTTTATTCTTTTTCTCAGCTGATCATTATGGATCCTCGGCCTCCTATTACATATCAGAGGCATAACACCGGAGGGCGTGCATAGGCCGCCTCATCCTCCAATCCTACCCATAATGATCCTCCAGCTAGGGGTACACAAGCAAATCATCCTCCTCCATCCCCTGATATGCCTGCTCACGACATAGCTAGCCTTATAAGGGCTATAATGGAAGGGCAACAACAGCAAATGCATCAGATGATTACCGATATGGGTAATCAATTCCAGGCAGCCATCAGAAGCATCCAAACTTCACAGGCAGCCCCTGCAACTGCTGCAGCCCCTGCTGTCCCTCCCCCTCCTACTCCACAACAGGACACTGAAGGCTGCATGATGGAAAGGTTCCTCAAAATGCAGCCCCTCACTTTTGCTGGGATCAGCATGGACACCCTGTTACCTGTTAAATGGGTGAAGGAGATGGAGAAAGCCTTCGAATTTCTTGGTTGCAATGATCAACAGAAACTCATTTGTGCTAGATACAAGCTACAATATGAAGCAGAGGCTTGGTGGGAAACCACAAAGCCTATTTTGCAAGCAGCACACCCTGTCCTAACTTGGGACATTTTCAAACAAGCCTTCTTTGGGAATTATTTTCCCACTAGTGTGAAGAAGAGGAAAGAGATTGAACTGGCTGAATTGGTTCAGGGATCGAAGTCAGTGCTGGAGTATCAGCAAAAATTTGAAGAACTATTCTTCTTTTCTCCCCTCACATGGGTACCGATGAAGCTAAAGCACAGAAGTTTGAAGATGGGTTGAGGCCACAGATTGCCTCAATTATGGCCACAAGACCAACCCAGGGGTACTCAAAGACCGTGCAAACCGCAAAGAAGATTGAGGATAAGCAGAGGGATGCTTATCATATTAGTCAGTCCTCAGGCAAAAGAGCAACACCATTCCCTGACAGAGGATTCAGCAAGTTTAGCAAGTTTTTTGAACCTAGTGCAGTCTCATCCTTGCCACAACGAAGTGAATCTAAGGCATCAGTAACCAGACCGGTGTATGCCAATCCAAGCACCAAGGCGTCAGACACTACTTCTTCTGCTCCATCGATTGTTGCTGAGTTTAATGTTTCACCTGTGGCCAAATGGGTCATACCTCTAGGACTTGCTACCATAAGAGGCCTATGCTTCCCCCTCGCCAACCAGCCGGCAAACCTCAAGGTCGAGTCTACTCCGTGACTGCAAGTGAGGCTGAGGCTAATTAGGCTGTGATAACTGGTAACATTCTAGACTTAAAACTTGACTGTATTTTTTTTTATAATTGACATCATGCATACATAATCATCAAGTCATGGCATATAGGTACCATCCTTATTTGTGATCATCCAGCATATACATTGTTCGATACTAGAGCGACGCACTCCTTTGTGTCTCCGTCCTTTGCTAAGAGGACTGGTGTATCACCTAAAAGTCTATCAGATGGCTTAGCAGTCAATACACCTACTGGGTCAAGAATAGACTCGAACACCTTATATGAACCGTGTGCAGTGAGAATTGCTAGTAGAGTCATGAATGCACATCTGATTCTGCTCGATATGACTGACTTTGATGTCATATTGGGTATGGACTAGTTGTCGGCTTACAAAGCTAGTGTACTATGTGCTGAAAGGAAGATAGTATTCCAGCCAAAGGGCAAGAAAGGATTCATCTTCGTGGGTGATAAGAAGAAAAGACCAAAGAAGATGGTAATTTCAGCCTTGGAAATGAAGAAATTATTGAATAAGGGATGCCAAGGATACCTTGTGTCGGTCTTGGATACCAGGACACAAGTTAGGCCAATGACTGAGATCCCTATTGTTGAGGAATTCCCTGATGTCTTTCCTGATGACTTGATAAGTCTGCCTCCACCAAGGGAGAATGAGTTTGTGATTGATCTCATACCTGGAGCAGCGCCAGTATCTAAAGCACCATACAGAATGGCACCGATAGAATTAAAAGAATTACAGACTCAGTCACTCAGCTTCAAGACTTGTTAAAGAAAGGCTTTATAAGACCGAGTATCTCAACTTGGGGTGCTCCAGTCTTGTTTGTGAAAAAGAAAGACGGCTCCATACGGATGTGCATTGATTACAGAGAGTTGAACAAGATAACAATCAAGAACAAATATCCTCTGTCAAGGATTGATGATCTTTTTGATCAGCTTCAGGGTACCCAAGTCTTTTCGAAGATAAATCTCAGATCAGGGTACCATCAGCTTCGAATTAAGGAAGCTGATGTTAGTAAGATTGCCTTCAGGACTCGATTTGGGCACTATGAGTTCCTGGTTATGTCATTTAGGCTTACTAATGCTCCCGCAACATTTATGGCTTTGATGAATAGAGTTTTTCATGATGTCCTAGACAAGTTTGTGATAGTCTTCATAGATGATATCTTGATCTACTCCAAGAATGAAGAGGAGCATGCCTACCATTTGAGGTTTGTTCTGCAAAGACTGAAAGAGAAGCAACTATATGCAAAATTCAGCAAATGTGAATTTTGGTTGCCTCAAGTTGGGTTTCTAGGCCATATTATTTCAGCCAGAGGGATTGAAGTGGACCCAGGGAAGGTTGAAGCTATGGTAAATTGGGAGAGCCCCAAAACTGTAACAGAAATTAGAAATTTTCTGGGATTAGCTGGGTATTACAGAAGGTTCATTGAAAATTTCTCAAAAATAGCTATGTCCATGACACAGCTTACTAAGAAGGGCGCCAAGTTTGAGTGGAATGAGGACTGTGAAAATAGTTTTCAAGAGCTGAAGAAAAGATTGGTGACATCCCCAGTTCTTGTTCTTCCTGATGGAACTGAAGGGATGGTGGTGTACACTGATGCCTCCAAGTCAGGGTTAGGATGTGTGTTGATGCAGAAAGGGAAGGTAATTGCCTATGGTTCTCGACAGTTAAATGACCATGAGAAGAACTACCCTACACACGACCTAGAGTTGGCAGCAATTGTGTTTGCATTGAAGTAATGGAGGCATTACCTGTATGGTGAGAAAATTGAGATTTTCACAGATCACAAGAGTTTAAAGTACTTCTTCACACAGAAGGAGTTGAACATGAGACAAAGGAGGCGGCTTGAACTCATTAATGATTATGAGTTTGATATCTCATATCACCCAGGTAAAGCCAATGTAGTGGCTGATGCACTCAATAGGAAGTCTGCAGATTGAGATACAGGCCGATTTCAGGTTGAAGATGGGATTCTGAAGGACCTACATGCTATGGAAGTGGAATTAATATTTGGTGAAACTGAAGAATTGATTTCTGTATTGATGGTGCAACCATTACTGCGAGCTCAGATAATAGCAGCACAGTCCTCTGATGAAGAATTTCAACACATTGTGAACAGTATTAGTACTGGGGCCCAAAAGAGTGCAGATTTTTCACTGACTTCTGATGGAGTGCTTATGTTTAAAGATAGACTATGTGTACCCGCGGATACTCACTTGAAGGAGCTCATTTTACAAAAGGCTCACCAATCTCCCTATACTGTGCATCCTGGTGGTACAAAGATGTACCGAGATTTAAAACAGTTCATGTGGTAGCATGGTATGAAGAATGATGTAGCAGCCTTTGTTTCCAAGTGTTCTACATGTCAACAGGTTAAGGCTGTTAGGAATAGACCACAGGGACTTTTGCAACCCCTAGCTATACCAGAGTGGAAATGGGAGAATATAACCATGGATTTTGTCACTGGCCTTCCTCACACTAGGAAGGGAATGGATACAATCTGGGTAACTGTTGACAGATTGACCAAAACAGCCCACTTCATTCCCATGAAGATTACTTACTCCATAGATCAACTGGCTAAGCTTTATGTGGATAACATTATCAGACTTCATGGGGTACCAGTGAACATTGTGTCTGACAGAGACCCCAGGTTTACTTCAAGGTTCTGGAAGAGTCTACAGAAGGCTTTGGGAACTGAGTTGAGTCACAGTTCAACACACCATCCTGAGACAGATGGACAGTCAGAAAGGACAATCCAGACTTTGGAAGATATGCTCAGGGCTTGTGTACTAGAGATGAGTGGCAGTTGGGATGAACACCTTTCTCTGATAGAGTTTGCTTATAATAACAGCTACCACGCATCTATTGATATGACCCTATTCAAGGCATTGTATGGGAAGACTTGTCATACTCCACTGTATTGGGATGAAGTTGGAGAGCGACGCATCTTGGGTCCTGAGCTGATCCAGAAGACCTGTGAGAAGGTGGATCTGATAAGAGAAAAGATCAAGGCTGCACAGTCCAGGCAGAAAAGCTATGCAGATAAAAGGAGGCAGCACATACAGTTTAAAGTTGGAGAGAAAGCATTCTTAAAGGTGTCTCCAATCAAGGGTGTTATGAGATTTGGGAAAACAGGGAAGTTGAATCCCAGATACATCGGCCCATTTGAGATCCTAAGTAGAGTTGGTCCAGTGGCTTATCAACTAGCACTGCCCCCATCTCTTGCCGGTGTGCATGATGTGTTCCATGCCTCTATGTTGAGACAATTCATCCCTGATTCTTCACATCTGCTGCCTCAGCAACCAGCTGAGCTTATTGCTGACCTGACATATGAAGAGGTGCCTGAGGAGATTATAGACAGAAAGGAACACAACCTGAGGAATCTAACTGTCTCTTTCGTTAAAGTCAGGTAGAGTAATCTCTCTGTAGCTGAAGCATCTTGGGAAAGAGAGGGACTTAATGAAAGAGAGATACCCTTATCTCTTCGATCTTCCAGGTATGTCAATTTCGAGGACGAAATTCTAATAAGGGGGGTGGAGTGTAAAATCCACAATAAATTTAAATTTTCGGAACTTCTGTGATTTCAGGTTCCAGTTCTGTGTCGATGCTTGCTTCTATGTTATGGGCTGCATAAATCGAGGTACTAGACCAATCAGCTGACACACCAATGGAGGATTCCGGGGAGGAGTCTTCTCAACCTGCCCTTCTAGAGTCAGAGAACCCTGGTGGGGTCCCGCATCAAAGCTACCTGTGTCAGATATGCTACCTGGAGGGAATGCGAAACCTTTCCCTTAACTAACTCATTGTAAGTATGAACTTATTTGTGTACTTCTATGCCGATTATATGACCAATCAGATTTATAGGGGTATTCTGGTCATTTTATCTCTGTGGGACCCACATCCCCAAAGGAGAATCCAATTCCCAGCAATTACCCGTACCCAGTTTACCCATGATGTCATGTGACATCATTCTATAATTACAGTAAGGTAATAAGTACAAAATTCTGGTTAAAAACAATTTTAAAAATTAGTTTTAAAAGCTGTTTTTACATTAAAGGACCAAACAGCCCTTAAATAACTCAACCACTATAAATATAAACCAATTATACTATTCATCAATCTAAGAGGTTAATAAATTAGTTATAGAAATAATTAATACTTAAATTACCACCCTACCCCTTACTGCTTAAGTATTATGCATATATATAAACCCCCCCTTTACTATTCTCCTTCTTCCTCTTATCTAAACATAAGAAGAATCGATCCAGCCTTGAGAGCCTTAGGGAAGCTTAGAGAAAGAAGAAGAAAAAGGGGAGAAGAAGAAGAGAGAAGTACATCATACGTTGGGGCTTTGATTCTATACTTGGAGTTGAAGCTTGAGAGTGCAATTGGAGTTCTTCCTGCACACCTAGATCTTTCGTCACTGATATCACCATCAATTTCAGGTAGGTCCTTAAATTTCTGCTGTTCTCTTCTCTTTCTTCTCTAATCCTAAGCCTTAACCCAGTCCTAACCCATGGCAGCCATTAAAACATGTAAACTAAGCTTTAAAAATAGGAATGCTACCAACATGAACCTAATTTAGAACAAACTAGGTTCTGTTATACCTGAAATTTCAGGGCTGTTTCTCTACTGAACCTAATTTCAAGTTCCATGAACCAATTTATAAGCCCTAAATCATTAATTTGAGAAGTAATTAACCTAAATCCCTAATTTGAGTATTTAAATCTGAAATTCAACAAATAGGAGAGATGACCCACCTTAAAAATTGGTCAATTACAGAAATTGACATCATGCATGTCAAGATCTTCCATTAAAAGACCGAACCCCCAAATCTGCCTTTTGAACAGGATTCATAACCAGGGTTGAACCGGACAACCGGTTCAAGTGCCCCGTGAATCCGGTTCAGCCATTTGTGACCAAAATGCCCCTGATGCCTTTGACTGACCTCTGGTTATGCTCTGATCTCCAAACATTGCTGATTTTCTACTAATAGGGACTATTTCCAGTCTGTTCTTGCTGGTTTGTCTGTTCTGCTGGGCTATTTTGGAGGGTAATCGTTTCGACCTTGCCTACAGAGACAGGTAAGGGAATTCTGACTTTAATTTTGGAGTGTTTATCACTTTAATTTGGTTTTGTTTTGAATGTTATGCCATAAATCATCGAAATTATCCTGTTCATGTAGTTTATTAGCTTTTATTTACTGCATTAGAATTTGCATATGATATAGGTTGCATTGGCATCTTGCATTTGCACTGTTATTACTTGTTACTGATTTCTATTATTGGAAAAGTATTGTTCTATTCAAATTCAGCTATACATACATGTGTTACCATGCATAGATTGCATTGGGCTAAGCTGTTTTATCATAACCTAGTACTACGCCCCTTACCAACAAGGGGTAAGGTGTTAGACAACCCGTGGTACAGCCGAAGGGTATGCCGGGGTACCATTCACTGTCCCATGTTAGCGTGTGTACTCCGTTGTGGGAACAAACAGTAGGGTTGGTCATTGAGGGTTTGTTGGGTTAGTTGCCTGGTGATATGCTTTCCTAGCGGTCCTCACCGTGGTAGAATGGTTTCACTCTGGTGACCGATGTCTGGAGTTGCCTGGTGTCATGCTTTCCGGTTGGTCATTGGGGGTCTATTGGGTTAGCTGCCTTGTGTCATGCTTCCCTGGCAGGTTCTCTTCGAGGTTAGCATCTACTACAGTAGTACTTATACCCCATGTGACTTAGTATCCATGTTAGGACATGCTACTTAGCACATTAATCATAATTGCTGCGTTATGTTTGCATGCATTCCCTTATTGGGCTCAGTTGATAGCTCATCCCTCATGATCACTCTATTTTTACAGATGAGACTTCTATCGCTGTTGTTTGTGCTCCTTTGGGGACTCCTTCTGTTCAGGATTCTCCTGTTGATCGCGGAGCTGATCCTTATGTTCTGGTGGAGCACGATGCTTTGTGCTCCTGCGACGACTGCTCGTTCTCCTAATCTCCCAGACTGATCAGGCTCTTTCCTTCCTTTTATTTATATCACTTTTTGTAGTACCTATGTATATAACCTTTTTGGAGTTTGTGTTACACCTCTATGAAGCAACACTGTAGCCCTGATGTAAATGGATGTTCATATATATATAAATACTACTGTTATCACTAGTTACCTTTAATTACTGTCTTATTTCTTATTAAATTGCTTCCGCTGCACTTTGATTTAATTATATTGTGAATGAAACTGCGAATAGAGAATTGCATTGTGATCTTGGTTGGATGTCGGGGACAACCTGTCCCACTTGACCCTTATTAACCGGGCCGGGGTGTGACACATATGGGGTTACTCTTATGGCTGATGGTTGGACTGGACCTACTAGATAGTCCATTATAAATTTCATGGTGAGTTGTAATGGGAAGACTGTATTCTTGAAGTCTGTTGATGCATCAAAGCATGTAAAGGATGCATCATACTTGTATAAGCTACTGAAGCAAGTGGTGGAGGAAGATATAGGAGCAAAGAACGTTATCCAAATTGTGACAGATAACGGTTCTAATTTTAAAAAGGCTGGAGAGAAATTGATGAACAAGAAGAGTAAGAGGATCCGCCTCTTTTGGACTCCATGTGTAGCATATTCCATTGATTTAATGTTGAAGGACATGGAGAAAAAAACTTTGGTGGCTGATGTTGTCAATAGGGCAAGGCAAGAGACCAACTTTGTGTATAACCATGGTTATGCTTTAGCCATGATGAGGGAAAAATGCAAGGGGGATTTAGTGAGGTCTGGTGTCACTCGATTTGCCACCAATTACATGGCATTGAAGAGCTTTCAGACGAAGGTGATAGGTCTGAGGTCAATGTTTGCAAGTGAACAATGGTTTGGTTGGCTAGGTTCTAGGACAGAAGAAGGGAAGGCAGCACAACAGACCATTGCAAGTGATCAATTTTGGAAGGACTTGTATAAAGTTGTTGCCATATTAGAGCCAGTGGTGGCAGTACTAAGGATGGTTGACACGGAGAAGAAGCCTACCTTGCCCCACATATATGCTGCCCTGGAGAAGATGAAGGAAATGGTCCGAGTTGCAATACCCCAAAGTGCTCGGTCATACATTAACATCATTGATGAGCGGTGGGAGAAGCACTTAAGTCATCCATTGCATAAAGCTGGTGAGTTCAACACTTCAACATACTTTAAACTTTATATGAGTTTTTGTATTTACATATTCAAAACTCAAAAGTGTTAAGTTACTACACGTTATATTTGTGGTTTCCCCTTTACTAGCATACTATTTGAATCCAAAGTACCAGTACTCACATAATCTTGGGCTAGACACAGATTTGTTAGTGGCAATTCAAATTGTTATTGAGAAGTTGGAGCCCAATACAATGACACAAGCTGATTGCAATGATGAGGTGAGAGTATGGGACTTTGGTACTTTGGTAGTAAGTAAAGGAATGTAATTACTAAATAGCAAACACTAATGCCTCTAACAATGTTTGAAATTTAAAAGGAAAATAGATCAAATTCTTCAGAGAGGCCTCAACAAGTTTCAGTCAAAAGCTGCAGTGGAGGGTAGATAAAAGTCAAACCCTGGTAGGTGGCAATGTGGCATGACATTACATTTATGAATTATAATTTTATCCCTTTAGAATGTACATATTCTTAATATTCTATGTTTATAATGCAGCTGACAGGTGGGTGCTTTATGGTACAAGTTCACCCAACCTGAGGAAGGTAGCAATCAAAGTGCTCTCACAAACTTGTTCATCCTCTGGGTGCGAGCGCAACTGGAGTACATTCGCATTAATACACTCAAAGAGGCGGAACAGATTGGGTAGTCAATGACTGGAGCACCTGGTGTATGTGCATTATAATATGAGACTAAGGATGAGGCACATACGTGAAGAATTTGAGACCAATGACAAAGATCCCATCGAACTAGCCAACATATTCCAGGAGGACTCTGATGATGATGAGGATCCCCTATTCCAGTGGGTGAGGGATCATGGTGCACCAGAGATGGATGAGCCTGGAGGTAGGCCCGACTCCACCATTGCGTCCGTAACCGGTATAGATGTTGACGACTATATGTCGCAAGAAGAGCGTGCACATTCAGAGTCACCGAGACCTTTTGAGGCTGCAACAGGAACTGCTCCTGATGATGATGATGATGATGGTGGTGATGGTGATGGTGATGGTGATGACCCTGCTGGTGGTGATGCCGGTGGTACTGGTGGTGGTGGTAGTGGCATGCAGAGTAGTGGTTATTATGATGATCGTCATAAGGGGATGCGCGAGCAATACCAGCATGAAGTGGGAACGTGGGAGGACCCTGTGCGTTTTCACAGGTGAGTCTCAGTTTACACATGCCACACAAGATCAAGACCATGGTGGCCACAGAAAAACGTACAAAAGAAGGACGGGTCGCAAACACAACCAACCTCAGCATAATGACACAGAGTATGAACACCATGCTAGCAAGTTTTGGAAGCATGAGTATGGATACTGGTAGTGAGCATCAGTCGTGGCATTCATCTCAACAACCACATCATCACTATGATTATGGCTAGGAGAGCATTGGTTCTGAATATAGTGCCTACGGTTAGTTTGGTCAGTCAACACATGAGTATGACTATCAAAGCATTGGGTCTGGCATTGGGCCCACATTCCCAATCCCATACATTCCTTAATATGACAGTAGCAGAAGCAGTGGATCTCACACTTCATGGCAACCGTCTGACGCCAGGAGAGCACCGGTTCTGAATATAGTGCCTATGGTTAGTTTGTCCAGTCAACACATGAGTATGACTATCAAAGCACTGGGTCTGGGATTGGGCCCACATTCCCAATCCCATACATTCCTCAATATGATAGTAGCCGAAGCAGTGGATCTCACACTTCATGGCAACCGTCTCACGCCACTGTGCAATAGCTATACCCTAGGATAGGGGCCTTACTATATGTGGATGACAACTCTTATATGAATGTTGTGGAGAACTATATGCAACAGTGGAGCAACAATATGTCATAGGAAGACTATGTGGGACAAGTGGGGAATGAATATGTCATTCAATCTCATTTTATGTGATGATAGTTGTAACTTGTAACATTGTTAAACTTAAGCAATTTGATGTATCACTTATTCACTTTAACATTTGTAATGCTTATTAAGTTGTTTTACTATTAATTGAATGTTTTGCTAGCTTTCTATTACTAAATTATGTCATTAATGTATATAGTATGGTATTTTAGTACATCGTCACCTACGAACTTAGGGTCCGATGTAAAAGTCCTATTTGGACTTTGTCTTTTCAAAATTTGATAATGTCATTGTGTTTAAATGGCCTAAAATAGGCTGAATACCAACTTTCAGACCCAAAAGAGGTCTAAAACCCACCGAGATGGGCTTCCAAGTCGGAAAAAAAAAAATACACAAACTCGTCGAGATCTCGGCTCGACTCGATTTTGGGCTGGGCCGAGATGGCTCCGAGACCCGAGTTTTCAAACCTTGAGTACAGCAGCCAGAAGTAGAACGCCTATCATCAGGAGACCCAGCCCAAATCTGCATCTGTATATGTTTCCACCTTTATGTGTCCATAAGGAGAAACCGCAATTCCTTTTCCAGAAGAAGATTTCAAATATCTCAACACTCTGTGGACAACATCCATATGTGTAGAGTAGGGGTCATGCATATACTGCCTTACCAAACTTACTGCAAAAGCAATATCAGGACGAGTGTGGAACAAGTAAATCAAACATCCTACCAGTCTCTGGTAGTACTCTCTATCAACAGGTTCCCCTTCTTTAGACCGAAGGTGGCAATTAGGCTCTACAGGAGTGCCAGTTGGCTTACATCCCAACATACTTGTCTCAGATAATAAGTCCATGGTGTACTTTCTTTGGGATAAAGAGATTCCTTTGTTAGAGTAGGCAACCTCAATACCCAAAAATACCTAAGCTTTCCCAGATCTTTGATCTCAAACGCAGTACCCAGAAATTTCTTCAAAGCATCAATCTCCTCCTGGCTGCTCCTTATGATGACAATGTCATCAACATATACTATTCATTGTCACATATGTGGTAGTCCTTTAAATAAAGAGTGTGTGAACTGCATTGCTTTGCTTGAACCCAATGGAAACCATAACTTTGTGGAACCTACCGAACCATGCCCTAGGAGATTGCTTCAATCCATAAAGAGCTCAATTGAGCTTACACACCTTTCCCTGAGTCTTCTGAGAATCAAAACCTGGTGCAATATCCATGTAGACTTCTTCAGCCAATTCACCATGCAAAAACGCATTTTTCACATCAAGTTGGAATAAGTTCCAACCCTAATTTACAGCATTAGACAGGAGAACTCTCACAGTATTCATCTTAGCTACTGGAGCTAACGTCTCTTGATAATCAATCCCATATGTCTGGGTAAAGCCTCTAGCAAACAGCCTGGCTTTATATCTCTCAATACTTCCATCAGCCTTGTGTTTGACAGCAAATACCCATTTACACCCTACGGCTCTCTTTCCCGGTGGAAGCTGAACCAAATCCCACATGTTATTTTTGCCAAAGGCTCTCATCTTTTCCTCTATAGCTTGTTTCCAATCCGAATGTACTACTGCCTCCTGCCAGGAGTTAGGAAGAGAAACCGAGGATAGGGAAGCAAGAAAGGTCTGGAAACTAGGAGACAATGAGTCATAAGAAACCACATTAGAAATCGGGTGATGAGTGTAACTACGTTTACCTTTCCTAACAGCAATAGGAAGGTCTAGAGTAGGATCACAAGGAGGAACAGATGGAAGCTTACCAGGGGGTTCAGAGTTAGTAGAACTTGGAACCGTTTCAGGTCAATCTTATAGGAAAGATGGTAGTAGGGCTGTTCTGGTCGAGCTTTCTCTTCCTGGCATATAAATTGAAGTGACACATCTCCCTGAACCATTTTCTCCTTCCCTGACTGAATGGTAGTTTCATTAGGCATAGGAGACACAGGAGTCTCCCCCTGAACAGGAACCTCACTTTGGCTTTGCACCTGTTCCTGATTAGTAACCCCATCCTCAAGAACATCTTCTTTTTCCCATGGTGGATCCATAGGAACTTGAAGGACCTCTTCCTGGTGGACAGACTCCCCCTGAAGAGGGACAGGGTAGAAAGGAACATCTTCCTGGAAAAAACATCCATGGAAACAAAAAAATTTCGAGAAGAAGGATGGTAACATTTATAACCTTTTTGGGTAGCAGAGTAGCCCAAAAAAACATCTAAGACCCCGAGGATATAGTTTCCCATAGACATGGTGATTACGAACAAAAGCAACACAGCCAAAGACTCTAGTAGGTATAGGAAAGGTGACAGTACCAAGAAGAGTTTCAATGGGACTCTTATTATTTAGGATACGAGAAGGCATCCTATTAATGAGAAAAGCAGTAGTGGTAACAGCACCGCCACAAAACCGAACAGGAACATGCATAGCAGACATAATGGACCTAGCAACCTCAAGAAGGTGACGTTTTTTCTCTCTGCCACTCCATTTTGAGGTGGAGTATCAACATAGGATGTTTGATGGATAATCCCATGGGCAGAAAAATAGGACTGAAATGTCCCAACCGAGTACTCAATACCATTATCAAACCGAAGAATTCTGATTTTAGCATCAAACTGAGTAGAAACCATATGGTGAAAATGCTGAAATATAAAAAACACATCACTTTTTTGTTACATTAAATAAACCCAAGTTATACAATTAAAGCAATCAATAAAAGTCACAAACCATCTATAACCAGAAGAAGATACCACACGGGCAGGGCCCCACACATCAGAATAAATTAATTCAAAAGGAACCATACTACGATTATTCGACATAGGATAGATATTTCGAGTTTGCTTTACAAGAATGCAAGCATCACAATGAAAATTATTCAAATTATATAACTTAGTAAAACTAGGAAATAAACTAGAAAGATTCTTAAGGGTGGGTGTCCCAAACGACAGTGCCAAATGTGCAAATCAGCAAGGGCTTTCGAAGCAAGTCCAGAGAGAGAAGCCACAATAGAGAACGTAGTAGGAGGCTGCCCTAACAAGTACAAGCCACCTTCCATCTTACCACATGCAATCGTACTGCTCGTTTCCAAGTCCTGAAATACACAGTGAGAAGGAAAGAAAATTACCTGACAATTCAGCTCACGTGTAATACTACTAATGGATAACAGGTTAGTTGAAAAATGGGGAACATGAAGAACAAAAGATAAGGAAAGGGAAGGAGAACAGTGAACAACACCCTTGCCAGATATAGGAGAAAAAGAACCATTAGCAACACTTTATGGTTACCAGCTAATGGAAAATACTGAGAAAAAATTTTAGGAGAACTCATAATGTGATCAGTAGTCCCCCGAGTTAATGATCCAAGAAAAAGATTTGACAGAGGAACTATGACCACAAAATGAAATACCTGTGGAAGGACTGTCAAAGGAAGAGGCAGTTGTGGCAGAGGTAACACTGGCATGGGCCGAAGGTACTGAAGTTGTAGATTCCAGCCTTGACATCAAACTCCGTAAGTGACTCATCTCATCAGTAGAGAGAGGTAATGTAGAGGAACCATCCTCAGAGATGGACTAGTGGGCAGCAGTACCTTCAGTGCATGGCTGACCATATCCACGAGGCTCAGGTGGATGACTATGAAGTTTCCAACAACGATCCTTGGTGTGGCGTTCCTTCCCACAGTAGTCACACTTCACAGGAGGGCGACCAGATGGAGCAGTAGGACTACGATTCTGGACCACAGATGCACCAGCCAAGGAGAGGAGAACCCCCTTACAGGGAGCCGTATAAGGGGCAGCACGCTTCACGGGTGGAGGATGCACCATAGCATCACATCGGCTTTCTTCAGAGGCCACAATAGATAGGCCTGTGCAAGAGATGGGAAAGGTTCCTTATTCCAGACATGCGTATGAATGGGATCATACTATATATTCAGTCCCACCAAAAAATCATACACCTGGAGCTTTTCTTCCCATTGGCGGTAGGCAATAGTGTCAGCCTGACACATAGTAGTAAACTTCCTATAGAAATCCAAGGTTTGCCAGATACCACTCATAGCATTATACTACTGGCTCAGAGTAAGATCCTTCTGTTCCATCTTATGAATCTTCCGACGGAGTTCATAGCACTGGGCAGCATTACCAACCTTAGAATAAGTTTTCGTGGCAACACTCCATACATCGGCAGCAATCTCCAACAGAAGATAACTCTGGGAAATAGTAGGATCAATCGAGCTAAGAAGAAAAGACATCATAAGACACTCATCAAGATCCCATTTATCTTGGGCCTTCACTGTAGCAGTTGGACGAACAGAGGTACCTATGAGATGGCGTTTCAAATCATGGGAACCAACAGCAAGTGAAACACACCTCGACCACATGAGGTAATTATTGCCATCAAGTTTAACAGAGTTGGTCTGGAAGGAAGGGAAATCCTTCTCACGGTTCACAGAGGACCCTCCTTGTCCTGATTAAATGGCAGAATTTTCTTTGTCAGACATGGCCGCAGAGAAAGGCAAAAAAAAAATCACAAGGCTTCACTCAAAGAAGCAGCACATAACAAATCCCCAAAAAAATGGGAGATTTAAGACATAATAAAAGCAAAGAGCCCTTGGGGGGATACACTCACCACCAAGGGAGGCCGAAAGAGAGAGGCAGGGAAGGAAAACCCTGCGGCTTTGGCTGTAGAGGTGGAAAAAAAAGAGGCAGGCGGAAAAGAGGTAAAGGGAAAAACGAGAAAAAAAAAAGGTGGAGGGAGGTGGGGCTGTAGTCTCGCGACAAGAGAGAGGGACGCGAGAAGGGAGAGAGGAGGTGGAAGGGGTGGTGGAGGCAAAAAAGTGGGAGGCGGAAGTGGTGGTGCTGCTGCTGCTGCTAGGGTGGTGGTGCTGCGATTGGGTGGGAGGTGGCTGTTTTTTGAATCTCAAACATAACCCAAAGCCCTAGGTCGATTTCCCTTTGCTCTGGATACCATGATGAAATCTAGAAAATTAAGGAGAATGACTTGTGTCAATGAGACACAAGCCAACTTTATTTATAATGAGGAATAGAAAATTCTAGAATGAGTACAAGACCAAAATACCCCTATTAACAATTATACCCTTGTCCCATATTACAACAATAATATATATTGAAGCTTAATGGGAGATCACTCACAAGGTGTGACTCCCGAGTCACACATCATCTTCCTCTCTCTCTCTCTTGCCGTCCTCTGTTTTTCTCTTTCTTTTTCTCATATTGTTTCACATGGTATCAGAGCTATAGGCACAGTTACAGCTCTCTTTGTTTGTCTTCTCTTTTCTTAAGCCTAGTATTAGAATTGAAGTGTTCGTGCAAAGTTGAAGGTTTTGCGGATTCTCCTATTTTTTGTTTCAAGGGGTGCAATACCCTATGTTGTGTTTTGGGACTTTTTAGAGACTAGTTCTTCTTCTAAATTAAGAACTAGGTCTCTCTTTGTGTTTCTGAGTGATTGATGGATGAAGATTGCATTGGAAGCTGAAGAACAAAAATCGGCAGCATCTGTCAGGGTTTGAGATTGATATTTTCCCAGGGTGAGAAAACAATTTTTTGGACTCTCTGTTTTATTGGCTGGAGTTTTTGGTGTACTGGAATTTTCGGAAGCTACTATGGCAGCAGAATTTTACATGGATCACCAACTTTTGAGATCGATTTTTGTCAGGGTCTCTATCAAAATCCATTTTTGTCAGGGTTTTTGAGGATCGAATTTTCCAGATTTTTCACATCCTATTTTTTCTGCAATTTTCCTCTATCAATTGGGCTGTGAATAATGTCTGACAACTCAAAAACTGTGATGACTGAAGTTTAAACTTCCTCCTCCAATCATATTACTGAAAAGAAATTGCAGGGGATCACCAACTTTCAACAATGGAAGAAATTGTGAAATTGGTTCTGACCGGATGTGATCAGCATGATCACTTGTTCAAGATTAAACCTGATGATGACCCATTGTGGGATACTATTGATGCTAGAATCTTGGGACAGATGTTGAATTCTATGGAGAACCAAATTGTTGATTTGGTGACACATATTGACACTGTCAAGGAGTTGTGGGAGTACCTTAATGTTCTGTGTTAACAAAACAATATTGAGAGAATGGCTAGAATAATCGATGTGATTATTCAGCCCTTTTATTTATAACTTTCATACAAGCAATGAAGTTCCATAAATAACCCTGTATAGCCGACCATGATAGCTATAGGGAAATACAAGGAGAAAAATACAGAAATATACCAAAACTACCCTTATAATATCGGATAATATAACTCAACACTCCCCCTCAAGTTAGGGCATAGATATCACACATGCCCAACTTGACTAGACTAGGATGAAACAACTTCCCACTCAACCCTTTGGTGAAGACATCAGGCAATTGATCTCCAGACTTCACAAAAGGGATACAAATCTGGCCATTCTCTAACTTCTCCTTGATGAAGTGTCTGTCGATCTCCACATGCTTGGTACGGTCATGCTGCACTGGATTGTGGGCAATGCTAATTGCTGCTTTCTTGTCACAGTACAGCATCATTGAAAGATGAACTGAACCACGGATATCAAGGAGTAAACTATGAAGCCATAATAACTCACATATGCCCTAGGCCATAGCACGGAATTCAGCTTCAGCACTAGACCTTGCCACAAGATTTTGTTTTTTACTCCGCCATGTGACCAGATTTCCTCCAACAAAAGTACAATAGCCTGAAGTAGACTTCCTATCAGGATTACCACCCCAGTCAGCATCTGTGTAAGCCTCAATGCAAAGATGGTCATGAGGAGACAAAAGGATCCCTTTTCCTGGAGCTGATTTTAAGTAATGGAGAATACAAAGAACAGCAGCCATGTGAGCAGAATAAGGATCATGCATGAATTGGCTTACTAGGCTCACAGCAACAGCAATATTTGGTCTGGTGTGGGAGAGATAAATCAGTTTTCCCACCAATCGTTGATATCTGCCCTTATCAACAGGTTCACCATCCTTCTCTTGCAGACGAGTAGTAGCTTCTAAAGGAGTGTCACAAGAATGACAACCAAGCAAACCAGTCTCTGATAGTAAATCTAAAACATACTTTCTTTGGGAGAGGAAGATGCCTTTGGGAGAACGGGCAACTTCAATACCAAGAAAATATCGTAGTTGTCCTAGATCTTTTATGTCAAATTCTCGTCCCAAAAAAGTCTTCAGGTGAGAAACTTCATCTGCATCATTACCAGTCACAACTATGTGATCAACATAAACTATAAGAAGAGTGACCTTTTCTCCCTTTCGCTTGATGAACAGAGTGTGATCAGCATTACTCTGTTTGTATCCACAGGAGACCATGGCTTTATGAAACCTACCAAACCATGCCCGTGGAGATTGCTTCAACCCATATAGTGCCCGTTTTAGCCTACAAACTTTCCCATGGGTCTTGTCAGAAGAAAAACCTGGAGGAACTTCCATATAAACCTCCTCTTCCAATTCTCCATGAAGGAATGTATTTTTGACATCCAATTGCTATAGGTCCCAACCAAGGTTGACAGCACAAGACAGTAAGACCCGGACAGTGTTCAACTTTGCAACTGGGGCAAATGTCTCCTGGTAGTCGATCCCATAAGTCTGAGTAAAGCCCTTGGCCACAAGCCTGGCTTTATATCTATCCACTATTCCATCTGGCTTCTGCTTGACAACAAATACCCATTTGCACCCGACTGGTTTCTTACCCAAAGGAAGAACAACTAGCTTCCATGTCTCATTTTTAAATAAGGCCATCATTTCTTCCATCATGGCTGCTTTCCACTTTGGATCTGTAATCACCTTCTGCCATTTCTGAGGAATAGAAACAGAGGAGAGAGAAGAAACAAATGCACGATAGGAAGGAGATAAAGCATCATAGGAAACAACATTGGAGATGGGGTATTGGGTACATGACCTAACACCTTTACGAACAGCAATAGGTAAGTCAAGAGAAGGATCCTTACCAGATTATGTAGCAGGGTCTGAATCTAGATCAAGTGCAAACGATTGTAGAGGTAGTATGGTGGTGGTGGTGGTAGTCTCAACTTGTCCTCTGTGCTCCCGGGTATAGACTTTATCAACAGGGATATGACTGACTGGTCTACCCTCCCCCTGATGGGGAACTACTGTCGGGGCTGAAGTTACAGAGAGCTCCCCCTGAATAGGAGCCGTAAGAATAGCAAACACATCTTCAAAACCTGGACCATGCTCCCCCTAAAGAGGTGTCTGAGAATAATACGCCAAGGACTCATGGAAGACAATATCCATGGAGACAAAAGTACGTCTAGTAGGTGGATGATAACACTTGTATCCTTTCTGGGTCGCAGAGTAGCCCAGAATAATATACCGAATGCTCCGTGGATCAAATTTCCCATGAGGATGATGATTGCGAACATAGCAAACACAACCAAACACTTTGGGGGGGAACCACAAAGGAGGAGGAACCCTGGAGGAGGTCAACTGGGGAACGACCATCAAGGACATGGGTAGGTACACGGTTGATGAGATAAGCAGCGGTAAGAATGGCTTCACTCCAGTAATGGGAAGGAACCTGCCGTGCAAACATAATGGCCCGGGCCACCTCAAGGAGATATCGATTTTTCCTTTCAGCAACCCCATTCTGGGCAGGTGTGTCAACACAGCTGGTCTAATGGACAATACCATGTTCAGCTAAATAAAGTTGGAACTGACCTACCATGTATTCTCTGCCATTATCACTTCGTAAAATTTTCAAGGTGGCATTGAATTGGGTCTGAACCATATGATGAAACAACTGAAAATAGCGGAAGACTTCACTTTTATGGCTCATCATGTATACCCAGATGACACGAGTATAACAATCAATGAAGGACACAAACCATCTATGACCAGAAATGGAAGTACAACAGGCAGGGCCCCACACATCAGAATGAACCAAAGCAAAAGGAGACTCACTTCTTTTATGTAATGAAGAATAACTGGAACGAGTCTGTTTGGCCAAAACACAAGCCTCACATAAAAACTCATTCCTATTACATTGCTTAATCAAGTTGGGAAACAAAAGAGCTAAAGTACTAAGGGATGGGTGACCAAGCCGACAGTGCCAGAGATGAAGTTCAGGTGATGAGGTGGACTGTAAATGATGAGCTCAAGAGGAAGCCGAATGCAAAATAGAAGGCTGACTCGTGTCAAGTAAGTAGAGACCACCTTGCATCTTACCACCCCCAATCGTGCGCCCCGTCTCCAGATCTCGTATGACACAATGAGATTATGAGAAGGGAAAAAAGTCAGTTTGCAGTTCAGATCTCTAGTAAGACTACTAATAGAGAGAAGGTTGCTAGAAAATGAGGGAACATGCAAAACAGATTTTAAGGAAAGGGTAGGAGAGCAGCGTATGGAACCCTTTCCATTAATAGGAGAAAGAGAACCATTAGCCACGCGAACACTGTCTTTGCCAAGAGATGGAGAATAAAGGTAAAACACATGGGAGGAGCCAGTCATGTGGTCAGTGGCACCGGAGTCTATAATCCAAGGAGTCAAGGACTGGATACAGCCGATGCACACAGGCTACTGACTGGAATACCTTGAGGCAAAGTGAAACCAGGATGGGCAGCAGGTGCAGATGCCGTAGTAGGGGCAGCGGAAGAGGCCTGTAGCATGCGACGGAAAGCTAGAAGCTCATCCTGAGTAAGCCCAATGTCAAAGGAAGGGGCAGCAACAGCAGTGGTAGGAGAATCAGCCAGATGAGCCTTGGGTTTAGACTTCCCACGGCCTTTCCGATCTTCAAAATCAGCAGGCTTCCCATGGAGCTTCCAGCATTGAGCCTTAGTATGATATAGCTTGTTGCAGTGTTCACACGTCACAGGCCCTTTGGGGTCAGCAGTACCACCATCAGTAGTGGTAATAAAAGGAGCACCGGAAGCAGCCTGCAAGGCAAAGCGATCAACAACAGACGAATGCAACATAGCAGTGCGACGAGATTCCTCATTATGAACCAAGGCAAAGGCCTGCTCTAGAGTGGGAAAAGGAGATTGGCCAAGCACTTGCACCCGAATAGGGTCATACTCCATATTTAGGCCAGCCAAAAAATCATAGACACGTATTTTGTCAACATGTTTGCGATAGGCAGCCAGATTAGTAGCAGTAGAGGGCTGATAGTCGGAGTAATGATCCAATTGTTGTCACAGGTTTTTGAGGGCAGCATAGTATTTGGAGACGGAGAGCTCCTGTTGAGTAGTCGCATTAGCTTTCTTGCGAATCTCATAGACCTATGCATCATTCTCAGTGCGACCATAAGTCTCTTTGGCGCCATTCCATATAGTAAGGGCTGTGTCCAGAAGAAGAAAATTGTCGGAGATGTCCCTTTGCATAGAATGGATCAAGTAGGACATAACCATTGCATCATTAGACAACCATTTGTCAAGCTGAGAACCCTCTTCCTCAGGTTTTTTTGTTGTCCCAAGAATATGGCCAATAAGGCCAAGGCCAGCTATTGTCAAATAGGTAGACCTCGACCACTTTAGGTAGTTGGAGCCATCAAGTTTGATAGGTGCAGCAAGGGGAAGAAATTCTGTTTGGGGCTTGCCATCAATCCCAGAAGAGGCTGAAGAAGAATCAGATCCAGTCATCGCAGCAGGCAACCAAGTCACTCAACAAAGGATTAAAAGGTGCAACCAGCCAAAGGACTCCAAAAATCTGGAACCGAGAAGGGGGGGAATGCGACCCCTATAGAAGATGGCTGAATTGGAGCAAAAAATCCCAGATATGAAGGCTGGGAATGAAGCTGAATGAAGGCAGCAAGGATGCCAAGCAATTGCAGCAGAAACAAGCAGCCCAACCCAGATATCGAATAGTGTCAGGGTTTTGAAAAAAAAACCTGAGAAGAGAGATCGATAAGAGGTAGGGTGGAGGGCAGCAGCTAGATCATAATGATCACCTCATTAGTGCTGCCCTGATGGGAGAAGGAGAACCAAAAAGGAGAGAAGAAGAGAAGAAAAAAATTTGAAGGGAGGGTGGTGGGTTTTGAAAACCTAGATCAGAGAATAATTGGCTCTGATGCCATGTTAACAAAACAGTATTGAAGGAATAGCTAGAATAATCGATGTGATTATTCAGCCCTTGTATTTATAACTTTCATAAAAGCAATGAAGTTACATAAATAACCCTGTATAGCCGACCATGATAGCTATAGGGAAATAAAAGGAGAAAAATACAGAAATATACCAAAACTACCCTTATAATATCGGGTAATATAACTCAACATTCTATAGTCTAGACAAAACAATCTTTCTCGCATTTATAATCTGTCTCAAGAGTTCTATAGGGCTGATCGAAAGGGTCGTCCTTTGACCCAATAATTTGCTGATTTCAAGAGGACTACTCCAGTTGACACATCGGCTTTGGTCTCTTTTCCACCCACCCGTGGGCCCAATAGTGGGGCTGGTAATAGTGTTGGTGGTCGTCAAAGTGGGGCTGGTTCTGGTAAACCACCTCCTTTGGGTACTCAGGGTGCTTCTGATAGTTCCACCTTGGTGAAGACTTGTCACCATTATGGTCGCTCAGGACATATCCAACATTTCTGTTGGAAACTTCATGGCAAACCACCTCAACAACAATTTGACAACTCTGCTACTACTATTGAGACTTCTATTTCTACATCTCCACAACCTGAGGGTAACACCGTGAAGATGCCTGATGAGGAGTATGCTTGTTTTACCCAGTTTCAGATTTCTCAGTCATCCCAGCCTCAGCTGCCACCTTTGTTCAGACAAGTAATGCCACTGCATGTCTTTTGGCTGCTACTTCTCGTCCCTGGATCATTGATTCAGGGGCTTCGGATCATATGACTGATGTCTCAGGTATATTTTCCTCCTTCCAAAAATCATCTTCCAATGTTACTTTTGTTACAACATCAGAATATAAAAACCAACAGTAGGGAGAGAGAAGAGAAGAAGAGAAGCTATAGAGAGAGCTCACAGGCGATACCTGCTCTTCTCTCCCAGATCTTATTTATAATAAAAAAGGATAAAGATTACAGCCAACACTTTCCTAATTAGAATAGGAAAGAAATAAAATAGAAAGTCTCCTAGAGAAACAGAAAGTAAACTTCCTAAAACAAAAAAGGAACCTAAAAGGAAACTAAATATTCCACGATAGGACTCCTTCTATCGTGGTTTACATAGGAGGGCCACAGATATCATATCTTAACACTCCCCCTCAAGCTGGAGCATATAAATCACCCATGCCCAGCTTGACACAATTCTTCCGGAACATCGAACCAAACAAGGGCTTGGTAAACAGGTCGCCAAGCTGATCTGCGGAGGAGACAAAAGGTGTGGAGATGAGCTTCTTCATAACAGCATCTCTCACAAAATGATAGTCAACTTCGATGTGATTGGTCCTCTCCTGAAACAAAAGATTGCTTGCAATGTAGATGGCAGCTTGGTTATCACAAAACATCTTCATGGGAGTTGAAACGGGAAACCTAACTCTTGTAACATTGATTTCAACCACATTAGTTGCGCTGTAGTATGGGCCATAGCTCAATATTCAGCCTCAGCACTAGATCTAGCCATAGTAGACTGTTTTTTGTTTCGCCAAGTGACTAGATTTCTGCCAACAAAGGTGCAGTAGCCATAGTGGACCTCCTATCACCAACAGAACAAGCCCAATCAGCATCAAAGAACCCCATCAGATCTACTCTCTGATGTGATGTATAAACCAGTCCCTTCCTAGTGCTCCTTTCAGATATCGTAGAATACGGCAAGCAGCCACCCAGTGAGGTTTCATGGGAGACTGCATAAATTGGCTAATGACACCAATTGCAAGAGATATGTCCGAGTAACAGTCAAATACATAAGTTTACCCACCAACCTCCTGTATTGATGTACATCTTCAAGATCTTCACCATCATCAACCTCTAGCTTGTGATGAGGATCCATGGGAGTATCAGCTGGCTTAGAGGCAAGCATACTTGTTTTGGACAAAAAGATCCAGTACATATTTCTGCTGGGACAGGCTGATTCTTTTTTTACTGCGCAACACTTCGATTCCAAGAAAATAACGGAGAGGACCTAGATCCTTCATATGAAAATGCTGATGTACATAAGACTTAAGTTCTTAGATCCTTCACTTAACTAGCACAACAACCTTGGAATCCTTGCGTCGAATTTAATTAAGGTGACTACTTAATTATCAAACCAAGCTTTAGGTGACTGCTTTAGCCCATATATAGCTTTATGTAACTTGCACACCCTAGTAGAATTTTTCCCCTGAGCAACATATCCTGGAGGTTGCTCCATGTAAACTTCCTCTTGGAGGTCACCATAAAGGAAGGCGTTATTGATATCCATCTGGTAAAGTGGCCAACTCAAATTAACAGCCACAAAAATGAGAACTCGCACGGAATTCAGACGAGCAACAGGAGAGAACATTTTAAAGTAGTCAACACCGTAAGTCTGAGTATACCCTTTGGCAACAAGACGGGCTTTAAGACGTTCAATCAAACCATCATGATTGTATTTCATAGTATAGACCCAACGACATTTTACAGTATCTTTCCCTGGAGGTAAATCCACCAAAGTCCAAGTTCCACGAAACAATAAGGCATCCATTTCAGTATCCATAGCCAACTTCCAGCCAGAGTGAGAGGAAGCCTCAGAAAGAGAACGGGGAATAGGATTAGTAGATAAGGAAAAAGCAAAGTTGTGAAAAGGAGAAGGGAGAGATATTGTTATTACAGGAGATGATGTTCCTAGTATTGAGAACACCAAAACCTCAACAACTAAAGTTGTGTTAGAATTTGGGCTAACACGGTGTAGTAGTGATCATTCGGTATTTTTCCGCCGTTCTGATGTAGTGACAATATTCTTTGTGGTTTATGCAGATGATATAGCTATTGCAGGAGATGATGTTCCTAGTATTGAGAACTTGAAGGTACATTTGCAGCAAAAGTTTTAGACCAAGGATCTGGAAAAGTTGAAGTATTTTTTGGGTGTGGAAGTGGCTTAGTTGAAGAAAGGGATTTTGCTGTCACAACGAAAGTATGTTCTTGATCTTCTTTCAGAGCCAGGGATATTGGGTGTTAAACCTCTAGATACCCCCATGGATCCCAATTTAAAGCTTATGGTTGATGATGGTGATATTTTAGGTGATCCTGAGAAGTATCGGAGGCTAGTTGAAAATTTGAATTATCTAACAGTGACTCGGCCTAACATTGCCTTTCCTGTTAGTGTGGCGAGCCAATTCTTATCTGCTCCTTGGACATCTCACTGGGAAGCAGCTGTGCGTATCTTGCGATACCTCAAAAAGGCTCTTGGACATGGTCTCCTCTATAGTGACCATGGCCATGGGCAGATAGAGGGTTTTTCAGATGGTCATTAGGTAGGATCTCTGGCTGACAGAAGGTCGCCTATAGGTTATTGTACATTTGTTGGAGGGAACCTGGTGTCTTGGAAGAGCAAGAAATAGACAGTAGTTGCTCGTTCCAATGCAGAGTCAGAGTATAGGGCTATGGCACACGCTACTTTTAAGTTAATATGGGTGAAACAGTTACTAACTAAACATGGGTTTATTAATGATTCTCCGATGCAACTGTGGTGTGATAATCAAGTTGCGGTCCACATTGCTTCAAATTCTGTGTTTCATGAAAGAACCAAACACATTGAGGTTGACTGTCATTTTGTTCGAGAAAAGCTGCAATAAGGGCTGATTTCTCCTTGTCATGTCCGTACAAGAGAGCAACTTGCATATGTATTTATGAAGTCTTTGGGGAGCGTAAGAGTGGATTATATTTGTAACAAGCTCGGCATGATTAACAGCTATGCTCCAGCTTGAGGGGGAGTGTTATTGGTATTAATGTAAGTGTCGGTATTAGCTCCTAGTGCTAATACCGAGATAGGTGAGAAGGGTAGTTTAGGTAGAGTTTGTTATTTATTTTTTATTCTCTTTTCCTGTTTTGCCCTTACTGATAATATATTGAAGATTAGTGGGAGATCACACACAAGGTGTGACTCCCGAGTTGCACATCATCTTCCTCTCTCTCTCTCTCTCTCTCTTGGCTTCCTCTGTTTTCTCTTTCTTTTTCTCATATTGTTTCACAGGAATAAAGCCTTTTCTGCAATTAGTGACTGGATCCTATATTCATATAGAAGAATTCGTCATCTGAACTAAGTTTGGTTTAATAAAGCAAGAAACAAACATCAAAGACAAGAATGTTCCCAAAGGAAGCATGTCAGGAATTCAGGTCCTTCCACAAGTGCACAACATCTCAGAACTTTAGAAGGTCTAAAAACTATTAAAAACTCCTTAAAATGAAGCATCAATTCTTCTGGAGAGGTTAAGGATCTATTCTCGGAGTTTATAGGAACACTTGAAGTAGGCAATTCTTTAGTTACTTATTAAGCATGTAATCCCTCCAAAGAACCAGTAGTTGGCCAATGCTGGCCAATGCTACTTTCACATAGCAAGACTTCCTAAGCAACAATATCCTTTTGCATGGGCCTCCATTTGAGGCAACAACGGCACAGCCAACTCATTGGGCAAATCAAGCGTCTTCAGGCCTTTATTCAATTTTCGTTCTTTGGGAAAGGAAACAATAGAAACTTCATTAAATTTAAAGGTATACGCTTTTATTGTCCTACAGGACTCTCTTATAAATTTTTTATTTCAGAAAATTATTTTTCCACTTATTTGACAAAAAAGGGAAAAAGCTAGCAAATCGTTAGTCAAACCCAAAATAAAATGGACCCAAAAAAAAGGATTATTGACTGTTTTTGTGTCTCCACAGTTTGGTCCAATACCCCCCCCCCCGACCAATCAGATTAATTATCGACCATAAGATTGTAAACTACACCTTGGTATTCAGCAAGCAGGTTCCTAGTGGAAGACAAGAATATTTTTTTAATCATCTTTGGCATTGATAATAAAATAAGAGTATAAGGGCACCATTACTAGGTTTTTTGGGTACTAGCAGCACCATTGGATCATGTAGATATATCTTTGGATCTACATACCATTGACTTTCTTAAGCAATAATCATTGAGAAACAACAACAACAACTCAGCCTTATCCCAACTAAATGGGGTCAGATGCATGGATCAAATTACAGATACAGCAGAGCTGCTGCAGTATATAGTTTGCAAACAGTGTAGTTACCTTGAAATGCAAGTCAAGCTTATGGATCTTATGTTCATAAAGACAGACAACAGCAGAGATGGTTCACAAACTGATCAGAATATACACATAAGAGGAACTGTTTGTCCTAACCTTTCAGAGTGATTGTATATTTGCAATAGTTCTTCAGTAGAAGACCTTGTACCTCTTACCACATTAATTGCTCCAGTGGCCATGATTCCTATGCCAAAATGTTTTTTTCAAATATAAGAATAAAGTACCAAAGATTTCATTAAGAATAAAATATGCCCAATTTAAATCCAACTACATCATATGAATTGGACCTACAGAAAGACTAACAATTTTCGTTGCTTTGTCACAAGAAAAGTACATTTCACTATTTCAGACCAATTAAGGTTCCAGCAATAAAATGTTTACACCAAAAAAAAATCAAAGAAGATGACTTCAGAATACCTTGATCAGCTACAAGCCACCTGCATGAATTGTCTGCAAAAAGGGCAAGCTTTTCATCTGGTTTCAGCCCAACGACTCTAAGACCTTCAGAGAATTCCACAATCTGCTGCTTGAGCTGCCAGGTCACAAGGAAAATGGATTTCAAAACAACCTATTGAGAAAACTTAAAAACTTGTTACATTACCATCCATGCAGTTCAATCCAAAACAAACTAAAATGAAATTAGAAACTGTTTGTGAATATATTGAGAGATCAATACAGAAAATATTTTGAGCATCTTTGAGCATAAGTTCACTAAAAACACAACAGACTGAAAATACAATGACACTAGATGGCCAGTTACCTAAAAGACAAATCCAACAATTACCATCAGATCAAAGAATATAGTTACATGGATCCAGCCAAGTACATTTGCCTTACGGGAGAACAAAGGGAATGCTCTAATATTTTTACAACCACGAGATGGCACTAGTACAACAGTTAGTGATTCATTGGAATTTTATGCATAACTTGATTGTCAGTGACTTAGCCATCACAGGTTTCATCAACATTGTCGGTCTTCCAGCCCACTAGTAGCTTTCCAGATGTGAACTAATACATTCCTTCCTTCACATAGATGTTGGAAAGCTATACCCAAGAATGGCACATAGAAATTATGGGAACCAGGTCAGCTTGGGGTTCTTCACTTTATATAGTTACATGTTAGGACACAATAAAAAGAACATGCTGAAGACAACCAATCTAACTGACTCAACACCTAAAACCCTTGTAAAAGTTATAAAAGTTGCAAAACTACACTCCTTTACCCCCACTAAAATCCCATAAAATCCCAAATCCTAGCAAGCCCAAGCTCATGAACTGCTGAGAATCAGTTATGGAAATACCCACGCATCCAAAAGTCAATTATAGATCCTTATAACTTGCTCCTTTTTTTCTTTTCGATAAATTCAAATAACTTGGTGTTAGAGTTCACGTAAAACGTGTATTTAGGGTACTTTGCTGTTATCATGTATCGTATTTTTAGCCTTTCGCCTCAGTAAAGCTTAATGTGGATGGAGCTTGTAGAGGTAATCCAGGAGTTGGCGGGGGTGGAGGGGTAATCAGGGATAAGGAGGGTGTTGTGTTAGCAGCCTTCTCAAATTTCTATGGTGTTTACATAAATTCGATTGCTGAGCTAAGAGCTCTGAGAGATGGTTTGAAACTGTGCCAAGATTTAAGTCTTAAGGAGTTTCTGGTTAATTTGGATTCTACTTCCATGGTTAGAATGGTAAATCTCAAAAAGTGTAACCTTTGGAGAGGATGGTACTGGTTCCAGGAAATCATGGCCCTAATTGGTTCTACTCGGCCTCTGATTTCCTTTGCATATAGGGAAAGTAACAGGGCAGCTGACTGGATGGAAAATCTAGCATGTGACTCAGGTTCTTCCATCGTGCACCAGTCTGGAAGCCAGCCACCAGGGTAGCTGCAGCGTATTCTTCGGGAAGACAGAGTTGGCTTGCCAGTCTTAAGAAAGTAGTGTATAGGCTTTTCCCTACATGATTGTTTGGGGTTGGGTCCAGATTAGAGTTGAGAGGTTTGCTCTTTTGGGTCGGGGTAAGGTGGTACATCCCCCACTTGTATTCTTTATTCATTTTTGAATATTAATAAAATTTCAGGGGCTGGCCCGGGTCCCAGGTAATATTTGGGTTAAAAAAAAGACAAAAACAAATGTATCGTATTTTCACCTTTTACCTCCCTAGGCTCTCTTATGTTAGTATGCAGGGTATTTATGTAATTCGACATTGTATAAGCAAGTCAATATAGGGGAGAGAAATTGATTCTCTCCCCAAGCATTCAACGTACACTCTTTTCTGTCTTCTTATTCTGCTCCTCCTCCTTCATCCTCCTCTCCTCTTTTCTTACTCTCTACCTGTTAATAGAACACGATTAGATGTAATGCTTGAGTGAGTAATGATCACCCCAAGCTCTTCTATTTATAATATTGAAAAGAGAGGACAGAATTACAAATAGGCGATGTGGGACTAAAACCCACATAGCCGACTAAACAACTTAAGAATAAAAAGGATAAATATACCCTTTCGGGTTTGACTACTCCCCTCAAGTTGGTGCATAGATATCACACATGCCCAACTTGACCAAATTAGGACGAAACATCTTTCCACTCAATCCTTTAGTGAAGATATCAGCAAGATGATCACTCGACTTCACAAAAGGTACACAAATCTGTCCACTTTCCAACTTTTCCTTAATGAAGTGCCTGTCAATCTCCACATGCTTGGTACGGTAATGTTGTACTGGATTGTGGGCAATGCCGATTGCAGCTTTGTTGTCACAGTACAACATCATTGGACAATGAACAGAACCACTAAGATCTTGGAGTAAACTTTGAAGCCACAATAACTCACAGATTCGTTGAGCCATAGCACGGAATTCTTCAACACTGGATCTTGCCACTACATTCTGTTTTTTACTATGCCATGTGACAAGATTACCTCCAACAAACGTGCAATACCCTAAAGTAGATTTCCGATCAGGATTACCACCCCAGTCCGCATCTTTGTAAGCTTCAATATGAAGATGATCATGCAGGGACAAGAGAATTCCTTTTCCTGGAGCTGACTTCAAGTAGTGAAGAATACGAAGAACAGCATCCAAATGGTTGGAGTAGGGATCATCCATGAATTGACTAACAAGGCTTACCGCAAATGCAATGTTTGGTCTTGTATGAGAGAGATAGATCAATTGGAAAGGAGTGGAATTGTGGTTTTAGGCGTGGGGCGCACGTTTAGCTCTGGTGGCACATGATTAGAATCCTTCTCTTTCACGTGGTGCTTAGGGCATGGCGATTCCTCCTTCTCGGGAGGAACGCCCCCCTTGATCCTTGCTTTGGGGCCTCCGCCAGTGGGGTCAGGCTCCCCTCTTTCGCTGATGTGGTGGCCAGATCAATGGTTGTCCCTCCTGTCGACGTGGAGCTCAGGAAACCTTCAACTTATTTTGGAGAACCGGCGGTGTTCTTTACTAGAGAGGAGATTGAACGATTGGAGATGGCCTTCTCGTCGGCGCTGATCACTAAATGCAGCGCTGGATGGCCCTCACTGTTTACGGTCAAGGAGCATCTTCATAAGAATTTCTTCCTGCAAGGAGACGTAATGGTTTCCTCACTTGATCCGCGCGATGTTCTTCTTCGTTTTTTATCCCAAGGGGACTTCGTCAAGGTTTGGCTGAAGCAACAGACTCACGTCAAGGGCTCCCTGCTGCGCTTCATGAAGTGGACGTCAGAGTTTGTCTTAGGCTGGGAATCTCCTCTTGCGCCCATCTGGGTTTCCCTGCCTAGGTTGCCGGTTAACTTGTTTCAAGGGAATTTCCTGGCGTCAATTACGGGTGCGATTGGGAAGCTACTGAAAGTGGATGGTGCCACGGTGAATTGCACGTGAACGGTGGAGGCTCGATTTTGTGTGGAGGTGGACCTGAGGGCTTCGCTGCCTTCGAAGGTCTGGATTGGCTGTGGGGCAGTGGGTTTTCACCAGAAGGTTGCGTATGAGCGATTGCCACCGTACTATGGGAGGTGTTCAAAGATTGGACACGCCGCGGAGGTTTGCAGGGCTGGGCAGAGAAAGAAAACTACTGTCGACCCTTCTGTGGTTGGGTGTGGTGGTTCTAGGGGAGGTGATGAGGCCGCCGGGCTCCATGAGAGTGGTAGAGATGGCGATAGAGTGTTTATCCCAACAGGAGAGGGCTCGTCGAGTGATCGCACTGGGCAAAGCAGAGATGCGACTAGCAGGGTTTTGCTGAGAAGGGGTGGGCGATGGAAGCCAACAGTGAGCCCGACAGCTGCTCCCCGTGAGGCAGAGACTGCAGTGGCTGACCACGACAGTCGTGCAGTTCAGGCAGTGGTTGCTGCCCAAACCGAAGGGGGAGAGGGGGTGTTGACGGTGGTGGGTGCTGCTGTCCAAGAGGTGGAAGGCGTAGCTGCTTTTTAGTCCTTAGAAGAGGGAGAAATCCCCTGCGACATTGTTGAGCTGGACCGGGCAGAGGAGGGTAATGACAGAGCCTTGGTGCTGGTTGCGCCACCTCAGGTGAGGAAGGTGCGTGGAAGAGCCCTTAATGCGGTTCTTGAGGGCGGCAGTGTTAGCTTTGACTGTTCGCAGTCAACGGAGGAGCATGTGAGGCCTTTCTTTCTAAACAAGGACCTGGCAAAGCGCACCAGGGATGATTCACACATGACTACACCGGCTAGCCCCACGTTGGGCAGAAGTGCTCTACTGGAAAGCTTCAAGAAATTTAATGCCTCAATAGAGGACAGAATGCGCAGAATGTTTGACAAATTGGGTGAGGATTGTAGGGTCTCTGAACATGCGGGGGCTCGTGCAGCGAGGCAGCTGAAGTAGATGTCCTCTCGAGCTGCTTTACTTAGTACAGCGCAGGTATACAAAAGAAAGAAAATCAGAAAAGCCAAGCGGGGTAGGCCAGCAAGGGAGGGAACTGGTCAGCATGTCACGAGATCCATGAGATCAGTAGAGACCTCTCTCAACGTCTCTAAATGAACTGCTTATTTTGGAACGCATGGGGGATTGGAAACAAGCCTACCTCGAGAAGGCTAGAAACTCTGGTAAGCCAACATCAAATGGATATTGTTGCGATTGCAGAACCTAAGGCGCAGGCCTCTAAGGCACACTTGATTTTACGAAGGGTTGGGTTAGATTCAGTGCATGTCCTAAACAGGCTGTGGGTGTTCTGGAGGGCCTCGTTGCAGGTGACAGTGATGGAGGAGCATCGGCAGTTCGTCACTTTATGGTGTGTGGATTCAGGTGGGGGGAGCTTCATTATCACTTTTGTTCATGGCCTTTATTCGGCGATGGAGAGACGGGAGATGTGGACCAGGCTAGAGGTGTTCTCCAGAACCTTTACTTACCCGTGGGCGGTAGGGGGTAATTTTAATGTTGTTGCTTCCCCAACGGAGAAGGCGGGTGGGAGACCTGCCTGTTCGATTTCCCTAGAGGAGTTTGGGAGTTTTGTCAGTGGTGTTGGCCTTCTGGATGCGGGTTTCTCGAGTAGCGTTTTTACCTAGTCAAACAACCATGTTGGAACTAGGAGAGTTATGGCCAGATTTGACCGGTTCTTAGTTAATGCGGAGTGGGCTGGTGCTTTCCCCAGGTGTGATGTCACTCATCTCAATAGGACCTGCTCTGATCATGCTCCTATTTGGATGTCTTTTGCTGCTGTCCGCGAAGGCTCCTGGTCGCCTTTTAAATTCCAACAAATGTGGCTACTCCATCCGGACTTTATGGAATTTTTCAGGAACCAGTGGATTAAACCGGTCTATGGTTCGCCGCTTTGGTGTTGTTCCTAAAGCTTCAAGACCTTCAACGAGCTCTCCGTGGCTGGAATAGGGAAGTGTTAGGGAATATCCATCAGAAGGTAAAGGATGCAGAAGATATTGTTAGCAGGGCAGAAGCGGAATCGGACCGGTGTAACAGTGCTGAGTCCAGGGGGGATCTGGAGGAGGCCAGAAATGCTCTACAGGGGTTGCTACTGCAGGAGGAGATCTTTTGGAGACAGAAATCGAGGGTGAACTTGCTAAAGGAGGGGGACCAGAACACGAAGTTCTTTCATTCCATGGTGAATGTCAGAAGGAGGTCGGCGGGCATCAGCAAAATCAGGGGAAATGATGGTGAGTGGATTTCTGACTTAGATGCGGTTCAGGCTGAGGCAATGCGGCATTTCTCAGGGATATTTACGTCTCAGGGCTGTATGGTTGATGAGGGTCTACTGTCGCTGATTCCCAAAATTGTGACCGAGTCTGATAACTCCTCTCTGCTGTTAACTCCCTCGGAGGAGGAGGTGCAAAAGGCTGTTTTTGCTCTGTCCGGGGACAATGCACAGGGCCCAGATGGTTTTTCAGGGGTTTTCTTCACGGCCTACTGGGAGGTGGTAGGCAGCGATGTCTGGGCTGCAGTGAAGGACTTCTTTGTGGGTAGTGCCCTTCCTAGAAGTTTTACCTCTGCCAACCTTGTGCTTATTCCAAAGAAAGACAACCCGGAGGTAAGGGCTGACTTTTGGCCCATTAATCTCTGCAATTTTTCCCACAAAATCCGTGCAAAGATCATTACTTCCAGGTTGGCAGGGCTACTCCCATCTTTAGTGGCAGAGGAGCAAGGGGCGTTTGTGCAAGGAAGATGCATGCATGACAATATAGCCATGGTTCAGGAGGTGACTCAAGACTTGAATTGGAAGACAAGGGGTGGCAACGTGATTCTCAAACTGGACATGGCTAAGGCCTATGACCGGCTGGAATGGAAGTTCCTTTGGTTGGTCCTCTCTTGGTTTAGCTTTGGAGACGAGTGGATTTCTTTAATAAGGAAGACAGTGGAGAACTGCTGGTTTTCTATAGTGATGGGGGGCAGGCAGTCCGGATTCTTTAAATCCTCCAGGGGGGAGGGGCAGGGGGACCCTCTCTGTGAAACCCGCAAAAAAAAAAAAAAAAAAAAAAACACTTTTGAAACCTGTGTAATTTCAGGTTCTGGTTCGCGCCCTTGGTTATGGAGGATTCCAGGGAATCTTCCCATCTTGTTCTTCTGGAGTCAGTGGACCCCAATGGAACCCCGCACCGAAGCTACCTGTGTCGGATCTACTGGCTGGACAGCATGCAGAACCTCTCCCTTAATTAAATTCGATGTAAGTATAATTTAAATGTACTTATATAGTGTTTTGTACAACCAAATAGAATTTGTGGGGTATTTTAGTCAAATTGCCTCTGTGGGACCCACTTCCCCAGTGGGGAATCCTGTTCCTAACAGTTACCCGTATTCGGATTATCCCTGATGTCGTCCGACATCACTTTATGATTAGAATAAAGCAATAAAAACAGGATTTTGGTTATAAACAACTTTGAAAATCAGTTTTAGAAATGATTAATACCCAAATGACCAAGCTACCCCTTAGTGTTTAAGTACCATATATATATATATATACTCTACTCTTACTATTCACAAATCACATTTTACAAACTAAGGGAAACGAATTCTGTCTTGGAGAACAAGAAAGAAGAAGAAAGAAGAAGAAAGAAGAAAAGAGAAGAAAAAGAAGGGGCTGTACATAGTGCTGTACTCCTATACCTGAAATTGAGTATTTGGGACTGAAATTGGGTCCTTGTTGCACACACCAAGGCTGTTGTCTACTGATTTCAGGTAAGCTCTGAGAATCCCTGCTGTTTCCATCTCCTCCTCTAAATTTGATCTAATTTCAGCCTAGACTATGCCTAAATAGATTTCTGCCATTAAGGCTTTTAATCCAAGCTTAAACAGTGGAAGTTCCACCTAATTTCTTACTGTTTAGTGCTATTTGGGTTCAGCCATACATAAATCTTCATGGTTGTCCCTCAATTGAGCTCAATTGCTGACTCTAATGGCCATTACATCAACCCTAGATATGAAATTTAGATTTAATTGATAAAAATCCCAACAATTGAGTTGATTATTCAAATTAATTAATAAGGTTAGTTGGACCCACCTTAATCTTAACTTAAAACACCAAATTAGGGCCATGCATGCCAAGATCTGGCCATTTCAGGCAAAATCCCCAATTTCGGCCATTGAGCCGGATGCTGTTGCAGGCCCAGGGGCGGTTGACCGGCTCCCTGGAAATCTACATCCGGCTCCTCTTTTTGGTACCCTTATGACCATGCCCTATGGGATTTGACCTTGGGCCATCACTGAACCTAATGGATGCTGTTTTTGCATTCTGTATAAGTCTGTTTCTGCTGTTCTCTATCAGTTCTACTGATTTCTTGGAGGGTTAATCGGGTTAGGCTAAGCTACACTACAGGTAAGGGAACTTTGAACTTAATTTGGGCGTGTTTGTCATCTTAATTTGTTGTTATGCTGCATGCCATATCATGCATCATTGAAACTACTCTGATGTATATAGTTTCTTAGCTTGTGTTTTGATGCATTAGAATGCATATGATTTAGGCTGCACATTAGCATATTGCATTGCATTGCATTGATGTTATTATTATTGTGAATTGTTGATGGTGGAATTCAGTACTCTAATTCAGCTGATCATACTTGTATCATCATGAATAGATTGCACTGGGCTAGGTTGTTATTCATTACCCAGTACTACGCCCCTTACCAACAAGGGGAGAGGTGTTGGACAACCCGTGGTAGGTCCGATGTGTTAGTTCCGGGATGCCATCTTCTACCCCATGTAAGCGTGCGTACTCCGCTGTGGGAATAAACAGACAGGGTTGGTCTTTGGGGGTCTGTCGGGGTCCGATGTGTTAGTTCCGGAACTGGCGGGTCCCTACCGTGGTAGAATGGTTTCGCTCGGGTGACCGAAGGGTTAGTTCCGGGACCGAGGTTAGCATCTACCACCAGTAGTACTTAAACCTCATGAGACTTAGCATCTCTGTTAGGACCTTACTAGATTAAGTCATGCATCATAAATTTTATATGTATGTATTCCCTTACTGGGCTTAGTGGAGAGCTCACCCCTGTGGATATCCTTATTTTTCAGGTGATTTAGTTACTTTTACTGATAGATTTGCAGCACTGGAGTTTGAAGTGCACGATAGTTCGTGCGCACGTGATGATTACGCAATCTCCTGATCTTGGCCTGACAGTCCAGGCTACTTCCCCACTCTTTTATACTTTATAAACACTTTGTATAGCTATAGTATAGTTTCTTGTGTAGTTTTACCTTCTGGTACTTTTATGAACTGTATAGTTGTATCACAAGCTTTATCCTTTATATATATGAAATATCACTTAGACTTCTCTTACTAATGATGTTACTTCTATTATTTAAATTGTTTCCGCTGTCTCTGATTCCTGTATTTGTGAGATAATGATTGTAAATAGGGTACTACACTTGCGATCCTAGGGGGATTGGTTGGATGTCAGTGACATCCAGTCTCTCCTGGCCCTTAAGCACCAGGCCGGGGTGTGACACTCTCTCCCCTGCTCTGTTTATTCTGGCGGAAGAGGTTCTAAGCAGGGGTTTAAAAGGGCTATTCGTAGATGGTCATGCAGCGTTTTATAGACTCCCGAGAAGGTGCCCTGGGGTCTCTCATAACCTCTCAAGCAAATTATGGGGTTCATTGGAAGATATGAAGGCTTTTCAGGACAGCTCGTTAATAGGCAAAAAAGACGTTTTGTTTTGGGGGGACAAAGCCTCAGCGGCTGCTACCCGTATGGTTGGGGTGGTCAGTGGCTTCTCCAGGAGGTCGCTCCCTATCACTTACTTGGGAGCTCCCCTCCACTTAGGTAGACTCAGAATTTGTTACTTTGATGGGCTGGTGGAGAAGATCAGGGGCAAAGTGGCAGGTTGGAAAGGAAGGTTATTGTCCTTCGGAGGTCGTGTAACGTTTCTAAGGCATATGCTCTCTTCTATGTCGATTCATGTTCTGACCACACTGAATCCGCCTGAAGTGGTTCTTCGAAGGATTTATGGGATTTTTGCTGATTTCCTCTGGGGTAGCTCAGAATGGGGTAATCGCAAACACTGGGTGAATTGGCAGAAGGTTTGTAGGCTGCTGGAGAAAGGAGGGCTGGGAATACAGCTCCTTGAGGACGTAGGCCTCTCCCTTAGGCTTAAAGGCCTTTGGAAAGCTTTGTCAGAGCGGTCGCTATGGAGTGGTCTCTTCAAAGCCAAGTACTTTAAAAATTTACATGCGTCGCTGGCAGGAATGCCAGGGAATGGATCTAAAACTTGGTGTAACACATTGAAGTTTAAGGGTTTCATGATGGAGAGGTCAAGGTGGCTCCTTGGGGCTGGCAATATATCCTTTTGGCTTGATAACTGGGTGGGGGTTGGCCCCTTGATCGATTTTGTTGACAATGGCCTGCTTGTCAACCTGGAGCTATGTGTGACGGATGTGGTGGATGAGGAGGGAAACTGGAGGGAGGACATTTTAAGCCTCATTGATTCTGAGGCAGTCAGAAACAACATCACCCTGGGAAACTTTGTGCTTTCGGACAGAGACGACGTCATGGTGTGGTCCCCTGCTAGTGATGGCCTTTTCTCTACAAGGTCGGCTTGGAACGAGGTCCGATAGGGTTATCCAAGAGCTTCCTTCGCTAAATGGGTCTGGTGTCAAGCGCTGCCCCCAAAAGTAGCTTTCTTTTCTTGGCAACTTCTTATAGGCAAGATCCCCACCGATGATTCTCTTATGGCTCTCAGTATCCCCCTAGCATCAAGATGCAACTATTGTGGACAGCCAAGGAGGGAAACTACGGATCACTGCTTGGGTTCTGGAGGTACGGCTTCTAAGGTTTGGGTTTTCTTCTCTCGGCTTTTGGACATTCCTTTTCTGCCCTCTCAGGATGTCAGAAGTCGGGTGGCACTCTAGCATGAGTCAGCGGGCTGCAAGAACCTCAATGACTACATAATAGGGATTTTGCCTGCTTTGATTATTTGGGAGCTTTGGAAGGAGAGAAACAACAGAAGGCATGGGGAGAGACGGCGCACTGCAGTGTCCATTATTGAGCGGGTTAGAGGCTGGGTTAAAGAGGTGAACCTGCCCTCTAAGATCAGTTGGCTGGGATCCTCTAGGGACGACTTAATTCTACAGTGTTTCAGCCTTTTGACACTGCTGGAAAAGCTGAAACTCCCCCACCCCATTTATTGGTGCCCCCCTTTTCTCTCTATTAAACTTAATGTGGATGGTGCTTGCAAGGGGAACCCTGGTCGGGGTGGAGGAGGTAAGAGTGATTAGGGATAGGAATGGAGTGGTGCTGGCTGCCTTTGCTAATTTCTATGGAGGCTGCACTAACTCCATAGCTGAACTCAGAGCACTGAGAGATGGTTTGCGTCTATGCCAGGAGCTCCATTTGGTTGAGATGGTGGTTAACTCTGACTCAGCTACCACGGTTAGAATGGTCAACTATCCGGTTGCATAGAGTGCAGCAAATAGGACATCACCATGGCATCATTGGATACCCATCGAACTTTAGGTGAACCCTCTTCAACAGGTTTCTTTGTACTGCCAGTAAAATGGCCAGTAAATCCTCGACCAGTAATGGTCAAATAAGTAGACCTGGACCACGTCAAGTAGTTTGTTCCATCCAGTTTGATAGGAGCAGCGAAAGGTAAATATTCAAGCCTTGACTATCCATCAGTTTTAGAACCAAAAGTAGTAGTAGTAACAGTTGAACAAGGCATGGTAATTAATAAACAAGGAACCAACAATAATAAATCTGAATCAAAGAACAACATGCTCTATGCAACCAGCCAAAGAAGTGCCAGAATCAAATCGATAGTTTGGAGAGAAAAAACCTGATTTATGCAACAAAACTCAATATAAATGGCTGAAAAACAGATCGAGTGCTCCCCTGGTATAGATAGAACTTTCCTCAAAAAATCAACCAAGGTTGACAACCCTAATCCTCAAATCGATTTTTATCAGGGTTTTTATTTTTTTTTTTTTTTTTTTTTTGTGAACAAAAAATGTATTGCCAAAGCCCAAGGGGGGCGAGAAGGAGAAAAGGGGGAGGGAAATATACGAGGGAGAGGAGGGGCCCAGACCCGACTAGGGGCGGGGATGGGAATGTAAGAGAGCACTATCTAAACCCCAGGATACAACAATATGCCTGTTCCTTGGGATATTCAAAAAAACCTTATGAGGAACAAAAGTAAGCTTACAGGAGACATCCCAAAAGATGGCTTTCCAAATCAAGTCAAAAGAGCGAGAGTTAGATGTCCGTCTCCTGAGGTTCCTCTCCATCCAAATGTGGTAGAGGGTAGCGCCAAACACGAGCTTGCCTACAGTGTCGTAGATAGTGCAGCCAGGGAAAGTCATTATAAGCCAGAGCCATTCTCGAGCGAAAGGAAGGTGTCTTCTACTGCGAGGCCAGATAAACGACAGGGCTTTTTTCCAGATGGTAGAGGTGAAGGGGTAAGCGAAAGAAAGGTGGTCAATGTCTTCAATTGTGAAACCCGCTATAAATTTGAACTTTAGAAGCTGTGTAATTTCAGGTTCTGGTTCAGTGTCCATGCTTGCCTCAATGCTGTGGGCTGCATCGGTGGTAGATTCGGACCAACTCCTCGACTCACCTATGGATGATTCCGAGGAGCCAACACAACTAGCCATCTTGGAATCCGAAGGAGCTGCTAGGTCCCTGCATCTGAACTACATGTGTCAAACGTGCTTGGACGAGCACATGCGGAAGCTCTCAATCTCTTAGGCCGATCCTAGGTAAAAATCAGCTCTTAAATGTATACATTTATTTATATATAGTATGTTTGCTTAAACTATGAAGTAGGGGCAGAATGGTAATTTCCCTTATAGGACCTATACCCCGAGCCGGGAATCTAACTTCCCATAAATTTCCCCAACCGGATTCCTACTTATGTCATATGACATCACTCTTATGGCTTAAGTATAGTTAATTAAGTACTTATTCTATATAAAATTAGATTAAAGAAATACATTCATAAAACTGATTTTAATTCAAGCCATACCAAACATGCCTTAGTAGGGCATTACTATATAAAGTACACTTAGCATTTCAATTCATTCCTACCAACCTAATCTAAGAAACGATTTCAGCAAGGAAGAAGAGAAAGGGAAGGAAGGAGAAGAAGGCTAGGGTTTGGGGGTCTTGGTATTTTGAGTTGGGTAAAGCTTGGAGAAGACCATCTTGGGTGTGTACTATCATCTTATCTACTCTACAATCAGGTAGGTCACACAATTCCATTCTGATTTCCCAAATTCTTTCCCCTTCTTCTCCGTTTTTGCTGAATTCTTAACTCATTTCAGCCCAAACCTAGAAACCTAAGAAATAGATGGGTAAATCCCCAAAATCCACATGCAATTGGGTTCAAATGACCCAAATTGTTGTTTTCCACTTCCTTTAACCTAATTTCTTCAAAGTGGAACCTTGCAAGGCAAGATCCATGTAATCCCAGCCAAAGCCCCTTTTCTGATTAATCTACCGGATAGAGTTGCAAGTAACCCTACGGTCGACCGGTTCAAGGACTGGTCTGAATCCGGTCCCTCCCTACTGTCCATGCCTTGTTTTGGTTTGTTAGGGCTTTGACCTAAGGTTTCTTCTGTACTTAATATATGTTATTTAATTGATTATTTAGGACTGTAAGACCATTATTGCTGGGGTAGTTTGTGTGTGTTGGAGCTTCATTTGGTTAGGATATTTCTCCAATACAGGTAAGGGCATTTTAACTTAATTTAAGTATGTTTATTGTTTTAATTTCTGTTTATTATTGGCTGCCATGTCATACATCATAATAGCATATTATTACATATAGTTTTATAGCTTTCCCTTTTTATGCATTAGATGATTGCATGATAGTAGGATGCATTCCATCTTGCATATGCATAAATTATCTTGATACTTATTGGAATCAATTGGAATGTGTTGTTGGAAATTCTCTCTTATTATCTAATACTGGAACATATGCCATCATGATAGTGTGCATTGGGCTAGGGACATCATAAACCCAATGCTACCGCCCTTACCAACAGGGGAGAGGTGTCACACCCCGGCCTGGTGCATAAGGGCCAGAAGAGACTGGATGTCTCTGACATCTAACCAATCCCCCAAGGATCGCAAGTGCAGTATCCTATTTACAATCATTATCTCACAAATACAGTAATCAGAGGCAGCGGAAACAATTTAAATAATAGAGATAACATCATTAGTAAGAGAAGTCTAAGTGATATTTCATATATATAAAGAATAAAGCTTCTAATACAACTATACAGTTCATAAAAGTACTAGAAGGTAAAATTACAGAAGAAACTATACTATAACTATACAAAGTGTTTATAAAGCATAAAAGAGTGGGGAGGTAGCCTGGACTGTCAGGCCAAGATCAGGAGATTGCGCAATCATCACGTGCGCACGAAGTATCGTGCACTTCAAACTCCAGCACCGCAAATCCATTATTAAAAGTAACTAAATCACCTGAAAAATAAGGATATCCACAAGGGTGAGCTCTCCACTGAGCCCTGAAAGGGGGGTACACGCATACAAACATAATTATATTCATGATGCATGTGCTAAACTAACATGCTCCTAGCACAGATACTAAGTCTTATTAGGTCTAAGTACTACTAGTGGTAGATGCTAACCTTGGTCTCGGAATTCACACATCGGTCACCTGAGTGAAACCATTCTACCACGGTGGGGACCCGCCAGATCGGTATGACACCAGGCAGCAGACCCGACAAACCCCCAAAGACCAACCCTGTCTGTTTATTCCCACAACGGAGCAGACACGCTAACATGGGACAGAAGATGGCACCCCGGCATGTCCCTTCGGCTGTACCACAAGTTGTCCAACACCTCTCCCCCTGTTGGTAAGGGGCGTAGTACTGGGTAATGAATATCAACCTAGCCTAGTGCAATCTAATTATGATGATACAAGCATGGATTGAGTTATAGAGTACTGAATTCCACCATCAACAATTCCACATAAATAAAATATCAATGCAATGCAATGCAGCATGCTCATATACAGCCTAACTCATATGCATTCTAATGCATTAAATCAAAGCTAGAAAACTATATGCATCAGATATATTTGTAATGGTGCATGGCATGGCAATCAGCACAACGTTGAAATTAATATGATAAACACATAGAAATTAAGGTCAAGGTCCCCTTACCTGTAGCATAGCCTATCCCTAGTCAACCAAATCTCCAATAAACCAGCAAAGCAGAAAACAAACCTAATCAACATGTAAAAATAGCATTTATTAGGTCCCAATAGATGTTAGGGCATTTCCTAACATAACAGGGCAGCAGGGATACCAAAAAGGACCAGCCGGATGCAAAGGGCTTCAGGGCCGGATCATCCGCCTTGGGCCTGCAGCTCCATCCAGGAGCTTGTCCGAATTATGGGGTTTTGCTTCATTTAGGCAGATCCTTGCATGCATGGCCCTAATTTGATGTTTTAAGATACAACTAAGGTGGGTCTTTCTATTTGGGGTTTCAATTTCATGTTTGGTTCCCTAAATTGGGGATTTTACCAATTAAACCAAAATTGGTTGGCTTAGGGTTCACCATAGGGCCAACAGATTCAGAAATTGGGGCGAATTGGGTTAATTCTATAATTTTCAGGCCTAAATGGTCAGGGACTAATCAAAACAGTCCAAACTATGTCCAAAATTCAACACCAAGGCTTGGCCTTGAAGCTTTAATGGTGGCAAGTTGAATTAGGTGGTTTAGAGTTGGAGAAGAAGGGAAGCAAAAGGAAAAACAGCAAGTTTTTCATGGCTTACCTTAGTGTCGAAGCAGAGACAAAGTGCAGGCAGCCTCTACTTATGCAGTTCAGTCTCAATTTGGGATTCCAAAGCTCAGTCTCAGGTATGAACTTCAAACCTTCAAGAACAGCTTTCTTTTCTTCCTTCTTCTCTTTTCCTCTTTCTTTCCTTCTCTCCCAAGCTGGAACGAATTCTTCAGCTTCCTTAGTTTAGTTTGTGATTTGTGAATAGTTAAGTTAAAATAGATATCTATATATAGTACTTAACTACTAGGGGGCAATTTTGTCCTTTGGTTATAAATCATTTCTAAAATTGATTTTAAAAGCTATTTATAGTTTTAAATCAGTTTCTATAGGTTATTCTAACCATAACATGATGCCAGACGACATCAAAGATCATCCGAACACGGGTAATTGTCTAGAACAGCATTCCCCACTGGGGAACTGGGTCCCATAAGGGCAATTTGACTAAAATACCCCTGAATTTCTATCGTACATCAATATATATAAATATATGTAAATTACACTTACAATAATTTTAATCGAGGGAGAGCCTCTGCATGGCCTCCAGGCAACAGATCCGGCACAGGTAACTCCCGAATGGGGTCTCACAGGGGTCCTCTGACTCTAAAAGAGGAGGTTGGCAAGATTCTCACCTGGCACTCGGCCTAAAACAAAGAGAGGCTCCGCAAGCCATCAATCTAGCATGCCAAGCTTATGTGTTGTCTTCCATTAGACACCTCAGACTCATTTAAGGCCATGGCAGTTGGCTGATCGGAATGCCTTTACAGACGAGTAATGAGATAGGTTTGGATTTCTCAATCGAGACGACCCACAACTTAGAGGCTAGCATGGGCAAAGTTGAACCAGAACCTAAATCATACAGGTTCCAAAAGTTCAATTTTTTTTTTTTTTTTTTTTTTTTTTTTTTTTTGCGGGTTTCACAAGAGGTGTTGGATAACCCGTGGTAGGTTCGAAGGGATGATTCCGAGATGCCATTCATTGTCCCATATCCGAAGAACACTACAGGAATGGGAACAAACAGTAAGGTTAACATTTGGGGATTCATTGACGTCAGATGTGTAATACCTGAGCTGACGGGTCCCTACCGTGGTAGAGTGGTATCGCTCTGGTGACCGACGTCTGGTTTGTGTTTCCGGGACCGAGGATATCATACCTACTACAGTAGCATTTATACTCCATAAGACCTAGTATCAATGTTAGGAGCATACTTAACTTTAGGTCATTCATCATGGACTATCTACATTTGCTTGTGTGTTTCCCTTACTGTGCTCAGTGGAGCTCACCCCCGTGGACGTCCTTATTTTTCAGATGACTCTACTACTACCGTTGGTGTTTCTTTGGGAGCTGCCTCCGCTTTGGATTCCCCTACTAGTGTTGGAGTTGAGGCTCCGCTGTATGAGGTGCACGATGCCTCGTACACGTGTGATAACTGCGCCTTCTCTTGACTGTGGCCTGACAGCAAGGCTATGGTTTCCTTCCTTTTGTGTTATATACTCCACTTTTGTATAGAGATGATATGTTAGTTTGTAAACTTGTCTCAAGTTACTTTTGGGAATGTACAGTTGTAGCTCAAGCTTCAGATATCATATATATGAATGAATTATCCCCTAGTTCTCTTTATTATTGATCTTATTTTTACTATTTAAACTCTTCTGGTGCGTTTAAATTACTGTATTGTGATAATTGTTGTGAATAGGGTACTGTACTTGTTACACCCCATCCCGGTCTATAAGGGCCAAGTGTGACTGGATGTCTCTCACATCCAACCAACCCACCAGGATCGCAAGTGTTGTACTCTATTCGCAATCACATTCACAAATACAGAATTTAAATGCAGCGGAAGCAATTAAATATATAAATAAGGCTATAAATAAGGAAGAACTAGTAATAACAGCTGTATATATATTCAAGTGAAATTGAGTTACATTGGAAGTTCACAAAAGTAACCCAAAACCCAAAAAGACTTATATACATTAGTCTATACAAAAGTGTTATATAAAAAGAAAGGAAAAGATCTCCACTCTAACAACTGAGACTCCACGGCACCCACTCGCCCGCTCAGTTGTGTGACCCTGGTGTACAGCCCTCTCCAAGCTATCAAGGCGACTGAAGAGCTATCCCCATGTAGTGCCATCGCCTGGAATGCACGGAGTAGCAGAAGAAGAAGAAGCACCCGGATGTCTGAATGGTGCTGTGGGCTGAATATCGGTAGGGAAGTCACCAGGCATCTCTATATGTACATCCTCTCCCTCCTCCTCAATGGGTATCTCCTCTGTCACTCCGGGCTGTCCTGTCTCTGTGTAATCAAGGTAGCCTAGCTCAGTAGAGAATGGTGGAAGCTGGATGTGCATCTTGACTAAAGTAACCCGGTTGACATTCAAAACCTTCTTCGTCGAGGGCTCTTCACCAAGAAGTGGGACTCTAAACCTCCGAAAGATTTTGGTAAGCAATTTCCCAAAAAGCAAATTCCCACCCCTGGGAAGGTCGTGTAGATATGCCATAGTATGCATGATGGTGTAGGGCAAACAGATCTGGTATCCGGTGTATAAGCAATAGGTGGTGAGAACCTGCATAGAAGACAGCTCGGTGCGATGGTCTGACTTTGTGGCAACGTTATGGCCACAAATCCTCGAGAGCACCCGAGCTGAAGGGATGAAATCCAACTCTGACATCACTCTCTCATAAGAAGTTTCGTTGGTGAGCACGTTAAACAACCACCGTATCTCCACAAGTGAGAGTAACTCCGCTGTCTCAGTCCTTGGAGGGCAGTACCTCCATTCCCCTTCATTGGATACCTCCAACAGTTGGGCCGGCTGCCCTGTACTAAAAGAGATCTCCCTACCCTTCACATAACTGCTCACAAAGAAGTCACCTCCCTCGTGCCTATAAGGTAAGTTACTGTAGAAGAATCGAACAAGGCAGGGATAACAATGACGCTCCGGCTGGATCATCGGCAGCCAACCTTGGTTCTCGAACCTCTCTTGGACTTTGAAAGCAGTCAAATCCGCGAGAACCACCCCGCATTCCTCCTCCAGAGATCTGCCCATAAAATGCTCTCCGTACCTGACTTCCTCTTGTACATTTCGGAAGAATAAAGGCTCAAAATCAGCTTCAATGTTAGGAGCCCCTCTTCCCCTACCACCCCTCCCTCTACCACCTCTGCCTCGGGCTGCAGCCATTTTTAAGTAAATGCTGCATATAGGGAAAGGAAATAAACATAAGCACTTAACAATAAAAGACTTGGAGTACATATAGGACAGCAGCCCTATATGTAGACAAGTAATGTAGGACAGCATGCTTGTATAAGAAATAAAAGAAGTAGATAACTTAGGGAGTGTAGGATTTAGGGAAGAATAGTTAAATACAAACAAGGGAACACTAAGGAGTCTTAGTAATTCTTTTGGAGTCCAAGGAATTCAAACTAAATGAGAAAATGATTAAGAAGGACCAATGAGACATTTTCATAAACACTTGATGTACATACATACTTAGAGAAAGGAATGAAGAACATGGGAAAGTTAAAACAAAAAAAAAATGAAGAAAGTAGAAGTGAAAGGTAGTGTAATGACATTATACACACTAGGGTTACGTTAGATCTCAAAATAAACAAGAAATAAGGTAAAGAAGTCCATTTAAGCATTTTTACAAACATATGCTATGCACAGTTTTAGACATTGTGCAATAAGAAACATAAGATCCTTGAAAAATGAGAAAGAATAGATGGGGGAAGTATTGCATGCATTAGAAAAGTAAATAAAAGCAAAATCTGAAGGATACCAAAATCTGCCCCCTGTCTTCTATCATCTCTCTCGGCAATTGGTCCCACCCTTCCCCCCTTTCCCCCCCCCCTTTCCCTGATCTAGGCCTCCCTCCCCCCTTCCCCCCCCCCCCCCCCCCCTGGTCTTGAGGACAAGGTCTGTTGGCTTCCCTCCAACAATGGCCTCTTTAGCTTCAAATCAGCCTGGAACCTTGTTAGACCTCAAGCCCCTTCTGTCCTTTGGCACAAGCTTGTCTGATTCAAAGGCCACATCCCCCGCCATAGCTTCCTTGCCTGGAGATCCCTTAACCACTGCCTCCCAACCCAAGCGTTCCTAGCCCACAGAAGAATCCCTGCCCCCCCCCCCTCTTGCATTTTCTGTTGGAATGGCTCCGAAGACATTGACCACCTCTTTTTTGCCTGCCCTTTTACCTCCACCATCTGGAAAAAAGCCCTGTCGCTCATTTGGCCCCGTAGCAGAAGTATTCTTCCTTTCGCTCGTGAGTGGCTTTGGATGGTCATGACCTTTACTGGCTGCACCACTTGTGACACCATCGGCAAGCTCGTGTTTGGCGCGACACTTTATCACATTTGGATGGAGAGGAACCTTAGGAGATGGACTTCCAACACGCGTTCTTTCGACCTGATTTGGAAAGCCATCTCTTGGGAGGTTTCCTCTAAGCTGGGTCTTCTGCCTCAAAAGGCTTTTTTAGACACCCCAAGGAACAAGCATATTGTTGTTACCTGGGGTCTTGATAGCGCTCTGCTGCGCCCCCACTAGAGGTGCCCGGAGCTCCCCCACCCCTCTTTTCTTGGCTCCCCCTCTTGTACATTTCCCCCCCCCCCCCCCTCTTTCTTCTCCTCGCCCTCCTCGAGCTTTGGTAATATAATTTTTTATTCACCAAAAAAAAAAAGCAAAGAACTTAGGTAATGGACAAAATATACTAATAAACCTTCACATTACCTTAGAACTTGTGAAAAGACAAGAAAACTAGGTTAAGATCAAGAGAGGAAGGAAGATTTAGAGTTTAGATCACTTACTCTTAGTGTAGATTGGGTAGATCTTGAGTTTGAAAGCTCTCCAAGAGTGTTAGAGACCCCTAGGTAAGTTCTTGAGAAGGTTAGAGAGTTAGGGGAGAAAAGACCAAAAGTTGGAATAGGGTAAAAGTAAAAATTGAGCCACTTTTATAAGCTCACTACCAAGCCAACCGGTCGACCGATCGGACCAGACCCTGAATCCAATTAGATTTTAAGTATGAATCAGGTTGGGTCAAAAATCTCAGGTAGGCTACTGGAGAGGCCTACGGTTGACCGACAGACTCAGACCCTAAATCCGATTGGATTCCAGGTCTGAATCCGATTGGGCAAAATAGTATCAAAATAAATTTTTTTTTTTAAATATATATATATATATAAATACATATACCTACATATTATATTTATGATATAATATAGTAGTCGCTATAGCAATAATGTCCATATAATAATAAAATCAAATCAAATAATACAAATACTATATTATATAATATACATGAAACATCTATTAATATAATATAATAATGTACACATATAAGGAGGGTACATAAAGAAACCCTCCTAACCTCACCATCAATGGTGTTACCAATCTAGTGGATAACATTATGAACAGACAGCAACAACAGATGCAACAATTTATGACTACCATGGCCACTCAGTTCCAAACAGCCATGGGGACTATACATTCTCCACAAGCAGCCCCATGCTGTCCCGGAATTATCACCTGGGCCTTGCGGGACTGCCCAGCCTCCCCTCTAATAGGGGATGGTGGACCCCACCCGGGCAGGTGTTTGCCTGGGCATGGGTAGAGAGGTCATCTGTCCCCTTTGTTAGAGGAACTGGGGAATCGGGCTGGTCAGAACCTGGAGGTGATAGAGACTCCGCTGTCCCCGCTGCTCTTGTTCCTCCAGTAGTGCCAGCAGCCCCTCCTGCACCTCATAATGATGCAAATGGCAGCTTACTGGAGAGATTTTTAAAGATCCAACCACTTACATTTGCGGGAATTTCAAAGGACACATTGCAGCCCGTTAAATGGATTAAGGAGATGGAGAAGGCCTTTGACTTCTTGGGCTGCACTGAGGAACAAAAGCTAGCATGTGCCAAGTACAAGCTTCAGTATGAAGCAGAGGCTTGGTGGGAGACTACACAGCCTATCTTAGCAGCTGCTCACCCAGTTCTAACTTGGGCAATTTTTAAAGAAGCATTCTTTGGTAACTACTTCCCCAGTAGTGTCAGGAAGAAGAAAGAGATAGAGTTGGCAGAGTTAACTCAGTGTCCCAAGTCAACGTTGGAATACCAACAGAAATTTGAGGAGCTCATCTTCGTTGCCCCTCCTCATCAAAGTTGAAAATTTCACCTACCGCAGAAAATCCAGTTTTTGTTCTTGAACTGGGGGGTTGAGTTTTTATCCTTTTGGAATTTTATTTTTGAACTATTTTTATTGGATTCAAATAGGGGGTACTTGCTTATTTATGAATAATTTCTCAAGTACTTAAATGATTTGGCACAAATAAGTGTCTAGCTTGGTTTTGGCATAAATAATTGCTCATCCTGGTTTCCAACCAGTTTTCCTCAAGTTTCAATGGGGATAAGTGACACTTATATAAGTATTCAGGTCGAAACTAGAGAAATATAGTCGAGATTTGGTCGAAACATGTCGAAACTGGTCAAATTCGGTTGAAACCAACTGAAACCCTATACTCTTTAAACTCCCAACTTAACTCGTCTCGGTTTCTTGATATCTCAGTGGTTTCGGTTGGTTTCAACCGAGATCTCTTTCCATGCTGACCACAGCCTCTACCAGAACCTCGGCCGCGGGCAGCAGCGAATGCAGAACTGTCCTTAGCAGGAGCAGAAGAAGTGACCATGGAAGGTGTAGTAACCAAATGATGCAGTCGAGAGAAGACCTCGTTGAGAGAGGGCATGTTCTCTCAAGTATAGCTGACTCTTGACAGCTTGAAACTCAGGGTGTAGACCAGCCAAAACTTGGCAACATGAAACTATGCCCGTTGTTGCTTCAATTGCTCCAGATTAGTGGTGAGAGGCTGATGTACTCGAAGCTCTACAAGATAGCTTTATATGTACTGAAGTAGTCGTTCAGAGATTTGTCACCCTGGGAGAAGTGGAACAGTTTTTTATAAAGCTCATAGGTGCGGGAAATATTTTCTCTTGGGAGTAGCTTTCACTAAGATCTTCCCAAACACCTTTAGCAAGTGTGTGAAACATCACATTGGCAGCAATGGCAGGTTCAATACTGTTCCATAACCAGATCTTAATAGTAGAGTTCTCATGCATCCAATCATCGTGAGTAGCAATAGTAGTAGGATCCTTAGGGTCAATGATAGGTGGTTCATCAGTGAGGTACTTGATCTTACCCTTTGCATGAATGTAAGCTTGGACAGCTTGAGCCCATAGGAGGTAGTTGGAGACACCATTCAATTTAATAGTAGTAATCTGAACATGTAACGTATCAATGGGAGGCTTAGACTCAGCCATAGACAACCTGAACCAATAATGGAGCAGCAGCAGTAGTAGTAGCAGGTAGTAGCACGTAGTAGCAGGTAGTAGCATTTGTAGCAGTGGTAAAATGGTAGTAGCAAGTAGTAGCAGTGGTTCTTTTGGACAGCAGAATCTGTCAAAACCAGTAGCAGGTAGTAGAGACAGCAGTAGAGACAACAAATATCAATCAACATGCACTAGCACCAGCCGGCAGGGTGTACTTTTAGGAATCCAGAACTGAAGGTCAGAATGACCTGAAATAAGAACCGAAGAAGGTACTATAGCAGGGGAGATAAATCCCAAAGTATTAGCCTGATCAGGTAAGAGGAGCAAGAGATATAAACCAAACACTAGGTCTGCAATTTGACCTAAAAACAGAGCATCCACAAGGTGAAAGGAGAAAATAGATTCCAGAAGATCAAGCCACAACTTGGTCCCCAGATTTGGATCGAAGGTACCTGTAGATGATAATAACTAATTCCAGGAATATCAACCTCATCAGCTGGCAGCCTGGCAGGGTAGAAAGTAACTTGAACTTCAATATTGTTGCAGAAAACTCCCAGATTCAGAAACCACAGACATGATCTTCATAATTCTGACTTTAATATCTTGAAATCTTCATAAGCAGCAACGGTATGATATGTTGAATGCCTAGTTCATATTTGTAATGTCAAGAACTAGGACAATAGCAGCAGATAGGCAGCACAAGGAGTGCTGCAGGAATATCGATTCCTGTCTCTGGAGAGACTCTCAAAACCACATGAAAGGAGGATCGAATTCTGGTTTATTTAATGCTATGATACCATGTAACAATGAAGTACGTAATAAACCAGATAAGAAGAAGGAGACGATGGGACAGACTGCTATGAGAAGATGCAGGCTTTCTTAGTCAGTCTCTCCCCCTCTCGGTAGTTTTATATAATAGGAAAACACATCCTAATGGAAGTAGGAAACTTCCCAAATCTAATTACACAAACTTAGATGCTAATAACAATAGAAACTTGGGAATTAGAAGTCTGCGGTAGAAGATTGTGATGTGTACATAACACATATGTACCCCCACGGTACATATGGGTCATGTACCCCCTAGTAACATAAAGTGGTAGACAATAAGTAACTTTGGTTATAGATTTTTTATTCACCAAAAAAAAAAAAACACATGCTGCAGATAATGAGTTACTTAGTAATAAAATCAATTAATCTCATTGTTATTTAAAAAAATATGTTCTTGTTAGATAAAAGTAGTTGTTCAGATTTCTCAAAAGTTGAAACCCAGGAAATATTCTAAAGACAGTAATATAGATGTGCCACAAGTTCTGAATTTTCTTATTTCCTCCTTTATGCTACCAATCTTTCCAAATACATAGAAGTAGCATTGTAGCATAAATCGATTGTCCTCCTCAAAAGATATTATGCTATTTATTCATCTCATTAAACCATAGTTGTCAAGAAAACTAGGCGACCCAAGGCATTGTCCAACAAGGGGCCAGGATGCCTAGGCGGCACTTAGGCGATGCCTTGATAAATATGCATTAAACAAAACCACTAAAAAGTCATGAGAAGGAACCTCTGATACATAATTTTAATATTTTCTACATAATTAAGGAAAATAAATAATAGCAACAAAAATAGAAGGTAAATACAATATTACAAAAATGTTTATTTATTCTGAATTTAAATTTTAAAAAAAAAAAACTGAAATTCCTTCTCAAGAGGAAGGAAAGAACACTTATAAACCAGAAAGTTTTAAAAAAAAAAAATGAAACCTGGTGCAACATAATCCTCAGAACAATTAAGGCGACCAGGGAAGCCAACCAGTTATAGTATGGTAAGTTCATGTACATCCTTCCCTTTTTTATCAAAGAACAAAAAAAATCATTTATATTATTACAAAAAGATTCCAAAAGAGTCATGCTTGATTAGTTCAAAATAGCATAACAGTTGAAAACAGAACCAAACCACTTGATAAGTTCAATACAGAAATCCAGACATATCTGTCATGAGCTTGTTTATACCTTCCAGCTATAATATCCAGTAAAGTTGATTTCAGAAGCTAAATCTATCCAATATATCTATTTGAAAAAGATATTCCCAATCAATTGCTTATTTGTTGAAAAGGAAAAAGGAGATAATTTCAGAACGTAAAACCTTATTGAATATTTTTACTTCGCAAGAGTATTGATGGTGTGAAACAAAAAGGAATATGATTTAATTCTCTGTTCTTTCGACACTTCTCTGACCTAGCAAACTGTAAAGAACACTTGCCTGATTGTAAGTCAACTCTGAAGGTGGGTTATGATAGGGATCCACCATTGCTATCCTATCCCCATATCTTTCTGCTGATGTCTTCCAAATGTCTGGGACTGCATTCCATTCCCCAGAGGCTGAGACACTATCACTTGGAAGCAACACACTCTCTAAAAGAGGGGAGCACCTCCTGACTTGCAGCTCCTCTGACTGCATTTATAGAAACAATCAAACAGATATTCTGTTAGTCACTAATCCAGCTAATTATCTTTGTTTTTCTCTCAAATCCTAAGCTATATCACACACTAGGTTGTCAAATTTACAATTCAATAGAAAACAAAAGTGAACTTTGGCACGAGAACATTTCCTTGTTTTTTCTATATTTCAGTAATTTATGTTGTGGAAGGGACCAGGGATATGAATCAGGTACTGGTCTTTTGCCTCTATTTAAGATTTGATGTACTGCAGAATCCATTCTGCAATGATAGAATATGCACAAATAATATAGATATGAAGACTGTCCCTTCCCCAATATTGGTTTCCCCTCTGAGTTCTTGAAGGCTCTGCCAAGTTTCCATCTTGACACAAGAACCAAGAAATCAGTCCTCTGAAAATCTGGCTTTCTTCCCATATTCATGAGTGTATTTACAAGCTTGTATCTTATGGTCACAAACCGACATCGTGGAGTCACAAGAAGCTTTCCATTAAGCATCTATATCAATAGAAAATGCTTCTATTGGTTTCCTATATCAGGAATATAAATGATTGCAAAAATGCCTCACCTGACCATCGAACACTCAACTGAAAAATGAACCATGATCACAGAAACATGCACTCTCACCATCCACAAGTAAGACCAGTGGTGTCTCAGTTTGCTAACCACAAACAACTAATCTTCAGAAAAAAAATGGGCAAATTTTTGCTGGTTGGGCCACCCACCTATGGCGGTCCCAAAGGGATGCTACCAGGCTGAAATCTGGTCGATGCCTCAGTATCACAAGAATGATTGGCCAACCAGTCCGCTGCCCTATTGCTTTCACGATAGGCAAAGGAAACCCAGGCCCTGGTTTCTACCATCAAGTCTTGAATCTCCTTGAAAAGATACCATCCTCTCCACAGACTACACCTCTTCGAATTAACCACTTTGACAGTAGCCTCAGAGTCGCAATTGACCACCACATCCAAAATTCCCATCTCCTGGCACACCTTAACGCCCTCAACTCCGCCATGGAATTAGTGCACGGGCCATAAAAGTTAGAGAAAGCAGTCAGAACCTCCCCTTGCCGGTTCCTGATAATCCCTCCCCCACCGCCCAAGCCCGGGTTTCCATGACAAGCACCATCCACATTCAGTTTAAAAGAGATAAATGGGGGGCACCAATACACCGGAATCGGTCGCTTCCGGCTGGGGACAGGTGGAATCAAGCCAAGACACTGTAAAATGAGACCATCTTTGGTAGAACCTTGATTGCCTATCTTGGGCGGATAGTGAAGCTCCCTCACCCAGGATTTGATGCATTCTATAATGCTGCTAGCTGTCCTCTTCTTCTCCCCATGTCTCCTATTGTTCCTTTCCTTCCACAGCTCCCAGATGACCAAAGATGGAAAAATCCCTGTAACATAGGCACTAAGGCATTGGCCACCTGCCAAACCCTGCCAAAGTAGAACCCTACTTCTTGCATCTTAGGTAGTGGGTAAGGCAATGTCAAAAATTCGTGAAAAATAGCGCCACACTCTAGTCGCCATTCCTCCTGCAACAAGGCAATGGTCGGTCGTCTCCCTTTGAGGGTTCCCACAACAGACACATTTGGATGCCAGAGGGATGCCTAACGACATCAATGAGTCATCAGTTGGAATCTTCCCATTCAACAGCTACCATGAGAAGAAACCCACTTTCACTGGTAGAGCTTGATTCCAAATCCACTTCGCATATGGCTCCGCTGCTGCCCCATCTCGCACTTCCTGCCAAACCGCCTTGGTAGAGAACCGACCGTTGCTTGACAAGGTTCAGGCCAACACATCCTCTCTGTCTGATAGGAAAAGAATATCTGCCTAGATGCTCTCTCTAATGGCATCAGAGTCTATACTGTCTAGCACCTCCTGCCTCCAGACCCCATCCTCCCCAATAGCATCCTTCACCAGTAGCTCCAAATCCACCACTAGCCCATTATCCACTGTGTCAATGAGCGGCCCATTCCCCTACCAGTTATCTAGCCAAAAGAAAATGTCCCCAGCTCCTAGTAGCCATCTGGAATTGTGCAACAAAATATCTTTGTGCTCCAAGGTGTTCCGCCAAGACCTAGACCCCGTCCCGGCCACCTCAGATAGTGTTATATGCTGGTTTTTTAAAAACCTTGCTTTAAAGAAATCACTCCAAAGTGACCGCTCCGTTAGGACTCTCCACAGACCTTTAAGCCTGAGAGAGAGACCTACCTCCTCCAACAGTCTAATCCCCAAACCTCCTTCCCCTAGCGGCCTGCAGACCTTCTGCCAACCAACCCAGTGCTTTCTCTTCCCCCATTCCGAGCTTCCCCAAAGGAAATCAGCAAAAACACCATAAATTCGCCGAGTAACTGTTTTAGGTGGCGACAGAGTTGCAAGAACATGTATAGGGATCGAAGATAGCACATGCTTTAACAGAGTGATTCTACCTCCTATAGACAGCAACCTTCCTTGCCAGCCTGCTACTCTGCTTCTAATTTTATCAATCAGTCCATCAAACAGGCAAATTTTCAGTCTTCCCGAGTGGAGCGGTGCACCCAAGTAAGTGATTGGGAGAGCCTTCCTTGGGAAACCTGTGATTTCCCCCACTAGGCGGCCCCTGACCGGGGATGCCAAACCACTCAAAACAAAACCACTCTGCTGCCTATTTATAAGCTGACCTTCGTATCCTTCGTATCTTCTGAGCAACCCCATGATCTGCTTAAGGGAACCCTTCAGCGCCCTGGTGAATATAATTGTGTCATCTGCAAACAAGCAATGAGAAACCCCTGGGCAGCCCCTTGAGAGCTTATAGAAATCAGCATGCCCCTCCGAAAACAAATTCTTTATGCCCCTGCTTAGAACCTCTTCAGCTATAATGAAAAGGGCCGGTGAAAGAGGGTCTCCTTGCCTCACCCCTCTAGAAGACTTGAAAAAGCCAGATTGCTTACCCCCTATCACTGTTGAGAACCAGCAATTCACCACCATTTTCTTAACTAAGCTGATCCAAGCATCACAAAAACCAAACCTGGTGAGCACCTGCCAAAGGAATACCCATTCTAACCGGTCATAGGCCTTAGCCATGTCTAGCTTCAGTGTGACATTGCCCCCCTAGTTTTTCTGTTGATATCCTAGGCTATCTCTTGGATAATGGAGATAGAATCATGAATGTTTCTGCCTTGCACAAACGCCCCCTGCTCTTTCGCTATAATACAAGGAAGGATACTTGCTAGCCTGGTTGCAAAGATCTTTGCAATAATCTTATAGGCAAAATTGAAGAGACTAATGGGACGAAGATCAGACATTACCTCGGGATTCTCCTTTTTGGGAATGAGCGCTAGGTTGGCGGAAGTAAAGCTCCTGGGCAACTCTCCACCAGTGAAAAAGTCTTGGACCCCCGCCCCAACATCCTTGCCCACTACCTCCCAACAAGCAGTGAACAAATGTCCCGAAAAACCATATGGTCCCGGCGCGCTGTCACAAGAAAAAGCGAAAACCGCCCCCTTCACCTCGTCCAAAGAGGGCAAACTAAGGAGCATAGCATTATCGGCCTCAGAAACAGCCTTTGGGATCACCGCCAGGAGAGCCACAACCACCACACAGCTATGCGTGGTAAAAATTCCTGAGAAGTGCCTCACCGCCTCTGCCTGAACCCCTTCCGAATCAAAAATCCACTCACCATCTCCCCCTTTAATTCTCTGAACGGTGGCCTGGCTCCTGCGAACATTTATCATCGAATGGAAAAACTTCGTGTTGCGGTCCCCCTCCTTCAACCAAGTGACCCGAGATTTTTGCTTCTAGAATATCTCCTCTTTAAGTAGCATCTCCTGTAGGTGTTCCTTAGCAATCAAAACCGCCTCCCTGGACTCCTTAGAGGCTTGCTGGTCAAACACAACTTCTACCCTGCTCACAGAGTCTTCCGCATCCCTGACCTTCTGATGGATGTTGCCAAACATCTCCTTATTCCATTTTCGAAGCGCACCTCGAAGTAACTTTAATTTCATAAATAGTACAAACAGAGGCGAGCCCACCACCGGTCTAGCCCACTGGTCCCTAATAAAGTCCTGGAAGCCTGGGTATCGAAGCCACATTTGTTGAAATTTAAAAGCGGAGAAGGAGTGTAACCCAGCCATCTCGAAGGAAAGTCCGAGTGGCGCATGATCCGAGCAGGTCCTATTAAAATGGGTCACGGTGCTCCTGGGGAAGGAATTCAACCAAGAAGAACTAACAAGAAATCTGTCCAGTCTAGCCAGCACCCTGCTTGCCCCAGCTTGATTATTCGACCAGGTAAACAAATTTCCAACATATCCTGCATCCACCAGGCCAGCTCTACTCACAAAGGACCCAAACTCATCAAGAGATTGCGAACACGCCGGTCTGCCCCCCAGCTTCTCCTCTGGTGCCAACACCGCATTAAAGTCTCCACCCACTACCTAAGGGAGAGAGACCCCTCCCGAGAAAGCCTCTAGCCGATCCCACAAAACCCTTCTCTCCATGGGTAAGCAACGGGCATGGACAAAAGGAACAAAGAACCGCCCCTTGCTGACCTCTTCACATTCAAAAGTAATAAACTGGTCATGCTCCTCTACCATCCTAACTTTGAGAGTAGCCCTCCAGAACACCCAGAACCTGTCAGTCACATGTAGCTCATCCAGCCCAATCTTCCGAAGTACATATCGCGCTTTACGCACTTGAGCTTTTGGTTCAGCAATAGCAACAATATCCACCTTGTGCAGACACATTAATGATTTTAGTCGCCTAATCGTAGGCTTATTACCAACCCCCCGGGCATTCCAAAAAACACAACTCATCAGAAATTGTTCCCTTGGGCAGCAAATGATCGCATCGACCTTGTTACTTGTCTTTGTTCTCCTCCTCTGTTATGCCCCCCTGTCTTGTCTTCTTTATCTTCTTCCTTTTGTACATACGCTCTGCCCCAAGAAATGCCGTTTTTGGATGAATCCGACGCCGCACACGACGACCTGCAGGTTCAAAGGCACTGCCCCCTGGCTCAAGCCTCTCCAGGGTGTTGCGTACTCTCTCCGCAAGAGTGGCATTGAAAGCCCTTAAACTGTTCAGTACAGTTTCACGATCCAAAGCTGTATCAGACACCCCTGTAGTACAGCTGTCATCTTTCGAGCCCTGCAGCAGAGCTCCATTGCTGAAATACCGCTGATCCCTATCCTCCTCAGACTGCGAGCGCGACCCCTGGGAGCTACTGCCTACGCCCCGAACCACCACAGGCAAGCTCAAAACATCACAACTGCTTCCACCTCCCACAGCCTCAACACCTTCAACGCATATTTCTGCTTCATTCACCTCTTCAAGAGGGTCATCTTCCTCCCCAAATTCCGTCTGACGCTTCACCAAAGATCCGCCCTCCCTGGCTTCATCAGCCACCACACAAGGTAGCGTCTCCTCCTCCGCCGCCTGGGCCGTGCCTCTCAACGCAGAACCTGGGTTCTTTCCCTGCAACGCCTGCAACTGGCCCCTCTCTAACGTCTCTATACTAGCGTGCCGCCCTCCAACGACAGGCATAAGCCCATTGGCCCCCTGCCCAACCGCAGACCTCCAGCGACCCCTCCTCCTTCAAGAACCCCCCCACCACAGGCTCTCTGACAGCATCAGGAACAACACGCGAGGAGCCCTCACCCCTTGGGATGAAGACCCGGCAACATCTCTATCGGCAGTAACATCCTCAGTGATGGCGTCGCCGGCAGCACCTTCCACCCCTGGAACAGTTGCCCTTCGAACCGCACGCCTGCAAGCAAAGGACCTGTGGCCAATCTTCGAGCAATTGTCGCAGTAATCAGGTTTGTTCTCATAAATAATTTTTTGGTAGAAGCCCGTTGCTCCACAACCAATCCAGAGTTTCGAAGGGAGATCATCTCGTAAGTCCACCTCCACACAGACCCTCGCCGCCACAGTCCTTGTGCAATTAGTTGTCGCACCATCAACACGCAGCACCCACCCAACCGCCCCCACTACAGAGACCAAAAAATTCCCCTGGTACAGATTAACTGGGAGACCTTGAAGAGACACCCACACAGGCGACAGCGGTGATTCCTACCCAGAGACGAAGTCGGGAGACCATCTCATAAATCTGAAAAGAAATCCCTGAATGTGCACTTGAGCCTTCAACCACACTTTGACGAAATCGGCATGAAGAGAAAATCGAAGCAGTACATGTCTTGGATCCAAAGCCAAGACAAACACATCGTCATGTAAGAAAAAGGTTTTCTGAAGATGATCTCTGATTTGGTAGAGCGCAGGCTTTCCATAACTATACTTAGCCACTAACGTGGTTGCAAACGCCCTCTCAAAAATGTCAAGTTCTTCTTTGGAGAAGAAAATAGTAGGAACTCCAAAATGCGATGTAGGCTTCTTGACATCCACATGGACAGGTGGCAACGTTGTTGATCTAGTAACCACAAAGGCATACGAAGCAGCCCCACACGTAGCAGAAACAAAGAGAGGTGGAGGATCAGGGGGGCGGGCCTCCCTAGAGGGGGGGACTGCCATGACAGAAGCACGAATCCCAAAACCTAATCTGCGCATTCTAATATGAAAGAGGTTGTTTCAAGACTCTGCATATAGTATATCTGTGGCTAGGATCTTTGTTCCCCTATGCTACGACCCTTACCAACAGGGGTTTAGGTGTTGGGTAACCAGAGCTCCGGATTCTGTAGAGCGTGAGAGAGGCCAGTCATAGTAGTAATGGTTATCGGGGTCTGCCACTGGGTGGTTTTGGTGGCTTCGACCGGTGTAGGCCCCTTAGTGACAATTGAGGTTTCATTGTGGCGATAAGATAAGTAACCCACAGTGACTCCCGAGTTGTCATAAGTAGCATACACCATTGACTTAGTTTATGTGCTAGGTGGAAAAATGAATCTAACATGTGCATGCATCATGAACCAATGGTAACTATGTGTTTGTTGTTTGCGCATTCCCCTTTTCTCTCTCACTAGCTCAGTAGAGCTAACCCCCCCTTGTGCGCACCTTTTTAGATGTTGATGCAGGTGATGGTTGCCTCGCTGGTCTCGAGGTATAGTCCTCAGATTACGATGACATTGGTACTGAGGATCTAGAGGCGATGACTGAGGAGCACTGCGATAGATGTCCTTGTGATGACTGTGCCTTCGGGGCATACTGATGGCTGGGACTTAGTCCCTTTATATTTTGTCTTTTGGGGCCATGCGCCTTATAATAACATTGTCTATCTTACTTAAAGTTTTGTGTAGTTACCTCATGATCAGCTCAAGATGGAAACTATTAACTATATCTATCACTCAGTAGTTTGAACATGATGTAAATTTTATGGTAAACGCTTCCGCTTGTATTTTCTGATCTTTGGATTAAAATATTCCCTATTTTCCGCACTCTGATATTAATGTGTATTACTGTTAGTTAATGACTGTGTATCGGGACACTGCATTTGTGATCCTGGTAGCTTATTAAGATGACACGTGCCGTCCTAGTTACCCCTTTATTGTATTTTATTCCCATCAGGAATAGGGGCGTGACACTGTCCCTCCGCCAACTCTCCTCCAGCCAGGGTGACTTGGAGTTGTCTCTTTACCCAGCTCTACCCCTCCCTAGGGAATGGTCTCTCCCTCCACTTTGTCCCTCCCTCTATTGACGGTGACTCTAAAGTGGCTCTCTGCCCCTCCGGTCTGTTGAACTGAGCAGCCTCGAGATGGTGCAACTCTCTGGTCGGCCACTTCATATACAACCAACCCCCGTTCCCCATAGTAAAAACCTCCCTCTCCAAGAAATGGAAGCTAACAGGGTCTCCAAACAATTACCTTTTAGATAGCGGCTTCTTCATATTCAAATTCTCCTCTAAAGACGACAAGCTTCGAGCCCTTGAAGGAGGTCCCTGGTACGTCGATCGAAAACCTATCTTGTTGCGCCAATGGGATCGTCATCTTCAGCTCCACCGCATCAACCTTAGCTCCATCCCAGTTTGGATCTCCTTACCGGGTCTCCCTCTGCACTTCTGGTGCAAAGAGGGCCTTAGTACAATGGGCTTAATCGTTGGTAAACCTTGTGCTCTGATGCTTGCACCAAAAGAATGGACCGCTTGGCATTTGCTAGGATTTATGTGGAGATCTCAGCAACTGAAGCCCCTCCACCTTCAATCAGTGTTTCTGATGATGAAGGTTTCTCCTTCGTTCAGCTTGTCACCGACGAGTGGCTTCCCTCGCCAATGCTTTGCTTGTAAGGCCTTTGGGCATAACTCCAAAAATTGCCTTCTAATCAAGAAGCTCTGACCATCCCAGCGTCTCGCAGCATCTCAGACTCCACTCCTCTTTCGACCTCCATCACCAACAACAATATTACAACCCTTCCTCATACCTTGTACCCTCCTCCCTCTCCTTCTCTTCTTCACCCTGACCCTTCGCCCTCTGCTAGCCCTCGCCCTCCCTGCCGTGGCTGTAACAGAAGCTGTCACCGTCGTGGAGCTTGAAGCCGCGAGAAAGTAGCTTCAGGTTCTCTGGTTGGTAACGGCACCACTTCGAGCCCCACCCCGCTGGTCCCTTCCTCTCCTGGGACCGCTGGTACAAGCCATCTCCCCCTGCTTTAAACCTCTAGTGAAGGAGCGCCTGCTCTACCCCATGCACCCTCGTCTGAGGCTCTGCCAACTCCAAACCCCGAGAACCCTTCTGTGACTCCCATGGTCAAGTCGCTATTCTCAGTCTATTTTGGCTAATGCGACTCGCCTTTCCTCCTTACCCCCCCTCTTACCTCTCCCAGTCACAAATTCTGGAGTAGGGTTCACCATTGTGTCTCCTCAATTCTCTCACCCCCTCTCTTGCCTCTTGCCACTAATACCCCTTGGGTAGACCCCACCCCTCTCTCTTTTACTTCTCATCTCATCCCACCCCCCTCCCGTCTTTGAATTCTACCAACCTATTTAGATCAGCTCTTTTGTCCGGCCCATTAATTCCCTCCCATAACACTCTCAGCCCATCGTCCCCTCTGATTCCTCTAGCCTGGCCCGTCCTTCTCCAGCCCAGCCCCTTGGTGCTGGGATATAGACTATTGTGCCCCAGCCCAAGGCCCTCCCTGGTCATCTTCAACCACCTACTGCCCCTCGTCCCACCTCACTTTGTGTTTACCATCGGTGTGGTACTAGCTCCCCTCCTTATCCAAAGAAGCGGCCCTACATAGCATATTCCTTGTCCAACACTGAGAAGATTATGTGTTGAGAAGTGTACCACGATAGGGGGAGTGTCCCTATTGTGGTTGAGTCCATTATGGTTTCCTTTATTGTTTTATGTCTTTAATTGTTAGGAGTTAGGAGTCAGTTTCCTAGTCTAAGCTAGTTACCTATTTTAGATTAGGTTTAATTTCCTTTTCCTTTTATGATTGTAATGGTTTTATTGTAAATAAGATACTTGAGGGAGGAAGCAAACAAACAAATACGGCTCCTCCCCTTGCAGTTACTCTTCTCCTCTTCTTTCTTTTCTCCTCTATAAGGTTATTGGTTACAGGTCCTAGGTTTTCTACATGGTATCAGAGCACTAACCAGCACCTGGTTCTCTCCGTCAAAGCCGTTTTGAGAGTCGTTTTGGGTTTCTAGTTTGAAGAATGAAAAACTAATTCAAGAAGAAAACGAACTAGGGTTTCCACGAAGATTTAGAGTGGAAAATCATACATGTTTAGTTCGAAAGTTTGCTAGCAGTGATGTGAATCATATCTTATCGATTGCTACTGCTGATTTTTTTAATCGATTGCTAAAGACTTGCTACTGCTAGTGTCTCTCTTTGATTTTGTTGCTCTACCTCATTGCTCCCTGTCGAAATTATACTACTACGGTTCAATTTGTTATTGTTGCGGATCCTTCGGTTTTGTTCGATCAAAGAAGAGGGTTGAAGGAGATTGATATGTTGCTTTTCTACTCCGCTGGATTGTTTGACAGTATTGTATTGTTCTCGATTTCTGCTGCTGCCCTAAGCGATGGCTCCATCGATTTCTCTTGATGTTGGTGTTAAGATATGTAACCCTGGTTTCTACTGCTTCTGTTTGGTTCGATTGTTTCGATTGGTGGAGTCGAAGGTGTTTTTCTTGAGTTCTGCTACCGCGTTGATTTGCTGATGGGTTCTTGCTGATGGCATCTTCAACAAATTTAATTTTTGGTCTTGAAACTTGGAGAAGAATTTCAGAATCGTGACTCTCAAGAGGTAGAAGATAGTCCACGACTCTGCTGATTTGTTGTGGTCTGGTGTTTCATGGAGTCCAGAGGTTGAAGACGACATTTCTGTTGAGTCATGGTTCTCCTGCTGGCTGCTTGGTTCAGTGTAGGAATATGCCCCTTTTCTCCCCCAAGGTGCTGCTTCTCTGTTCACTTTACCGTCTCAGGTTCTGAAGGTTGCAGACAACCACAGACGTGGTGTCTTTATTATTATGTTTTCTGAATCCCATTATTGCCCACACTTTTGCCCTTACTTTTGCCTTCAATTACTTCATAGTTTTTACTTATTTTCCCTTCCAAGTCTGTCCCCCATTTATAAATCTAATTCCCTACATGACCCATTATTTTTTTATTTACCAAGGGCCCCTTACAAAATTCTGGTTATTTACAGAACTGCCATTACCTTTTTAATACATTCTCCTATTTGACTACCCAATTGACCCTTGAAAATTCTGGTTTATTACCAGTTTGCCCTTTGGCTTGGATTGTATTTAAAAGTGGATTTCCACCAAATTACAGCCATGCCATCTTTTTTTCCAACACCGTTCCCTTTCAATAATTCTAATTCCCTTCATATCCCAAAACATACCTTTGGCATATACCCATAACCCCTTTGGAAGTTCATGGTATTTTCTAATTTGTCATTTCTTCCTTTTCCATTACCTTTAGCACCTCTTGGAAAAATCTAGAATATAATGTTTTTGCCCTATCTCTTACATCATCTCTGTTATGTCCACGTGTACTACACGTAAGGGGGGGATTATGTATAGTACACCTGCAGACATTGCAGAATGCAGAACTTGCAGGAACATTGGTGCAAAACATAGAAGATCAGTGTTTTCCACCATTACTATTGGGTATCCTTTGTTATTGGGTTGAGTTTGCCGTAAGGGGGAGATTGAAATATTGAGATGCTGGTCATATACCAAACTGCCATTGCCCTTTAATTCCGACATTTCTTTAAAATTCTTGAAGTATAGTTGCCCAGGTGGGCCCCGAACACATGTGGGATTTGTACTTCTTTGAAGGTTGGACCTTGCAAGGTGGTTGTTGGCTCCACTGAGGGGAGGTTAGAAACTGATTTTGGGATTCTTTTATCCACGGTTGTTATTTGCGGTGCTCTTGTTTATGGAATTTTTTTGAGATGCCCGTGCTTTGCGATGTTGATTATTGGTTGTTGTTTGTTCACGTGTACTGCTACACGTGAGGGGGAGATTGGAATTGGATATTATTATTTGCATATCTGCTCTGCACAAGTCATCAATAGGAGAGTCTTACCTTTCTCAATTGGAGAGTCTTATCTTTTTCAAGCATATTTCGGTGAAGATTTCTCAAGATTTATTTCAGTGATGATTTTTACTTTTGAAGGGAAACTTCGAAGTTGCTGCCCTCCATCTTTTAAGCATGCTATGGTGTTTTTTGAAGATCGACAGGAAAATTCCATTTTGTGCGATTGAATTGATTCTTACTTTGAAGATCGAGTTCTTTCCTTATATTGAAGATCGAGTCTTCTCTTATTAGAAATCAAGTTCCGCAATTATTGGAGAACATCTGTCATAGTTACCTATCTGCTGGTTTTGGATTGCGGTTGATGTTATCTATCGTCCAGTGCTTGGGCTGATATTTCTATTGGTTTTATTGGAGTTTCCTCTGTACTCACTGAAGTCTACAACTACTATTCAAGACTGGTGTTGAGTTTGATTTTCTATTCTTTTTAGTCCAAGCTGGAGCCTTTCTTTTGATATCTGTATACTCCAGCTTGAGGGGGAGTGTTGAGAAGTGTACCACGATAGGGGGAGTGTCCCTATTGTGGTTGAGTCCATTATGGTTTCTTTTATTGTTTTATGTCTTTAATTGTTAGGAGTTAGGAGTCAGTTTCCTAGTCTAAGCTAGTTACCTATTTTAGATTAGGTTTAATTTCCTTTTCCTTTTATGATTGTAATGGTTTTATTATAAATAAGATACTTGAGGGAGGAAGCAAACAAACAAATACGGCTCCTCCCCTTGCAGTTACTCTTCTCCTCTTCTTTCTTTTCTCCTCTATAAGGTTATTGGTTACAGGTCCTAGGTTTTCTACATTATGCCTCTAAGCATGGAAAGTAGAGGCCATGCCCTCTATTGTGGCACTTCATATCCTTATTTTTTTGGATAGCGCGTTTTTGTCTAAGTTGGGTCTGGTTTGCCTTGTTGTGGCCCGGGTTCCCTCTGTAGTGTGTTGTAATTGAGTGGGGTTTTCCCCCTTCTCTTCTGGCCCTTGCCTTTTGTTGGCTAGGCCTTGTTTTTGGTTTGTGTTTGTATGTTCTCCCCCCCCCCCCCCCTTTTTCTCTCCTTTGGTAATGAAAAATTTTATTCATCCAAAAAAAAGAAAAAGACTGTGAGATGCAGTTTGCATGGTCGGTGAAATGTTGATCTAGGCTTGAATGAGAGGTTCAAGTCGTATCTCCTTCTTCCAAACATCTTTTTCTTCCACTTCAAAACTGTTCCTGCGAATACAAGTGGCGTGACTGCTCTCTTTGATTTAATACTGTTAGAAGACTGTTGAAGAGGTGTTACAGTTGTGCTACATATTTTTATTACATCTGAAGTGTCTGTCGATCAAATACATGCTTGTGGTTTTCTGTTTTAGAAGTTTCTTGACTGCAACTTTGAGGTCCTCTTAGAACGACATCTGGCCATGAGATTTCTGTGAAGTTTTGAAGTTTCCAATAGCTAAACACATGCTGCCATCAACCTTAACTGTATCCTGATCTGACCTATGGTTAGAGAGTTGTTGGTATACAGTTGAAGTAGTGCAATCACGGTTATGGTTGAGGGCGAACTCGTGGTTAGAGTTCCCCTAAGCAATTAGACAAACTGAAGCAACAGCCTCTTTCTTATTCCACTGTCGCATTTCTGGTTGTTGCTGAACTGACCAATCTGGCCATTGGATTAAGTTGTTTTTCATATATTATGTTCTACCTGAATGATGAGACAATCAATCCAAATATGATGATGTTCTGGTGTGCGGTCGTGAAGGTAAAGCCTAGTTCCAAAATCTGAAATAGTTGCTATTTTCATTACTATGTTCATATGTTTGAATCCAAGAGTTGGATTGCTACTAGATTTTGAGAAGTTGTTCTTCCACACCCTATACTTGATTTAACTTTGAGGCTAATCTGATCTTCAGATTGGCTGTTATTGGGTTTATCCGATTCTGGTCTTTATTCTTGCCTTACGAGTCTGCCGGTTGGGTTGGAATCTGAAATCTTCTTTAAGGATGCCTTGATTCCATCAACTAGTTATGTTTTCACACAAGGTGGTGGGACGATTAAGTTGAAATCGGTTAAACAAACATGTGATACAGGATCCGCAATGGAAACAGAATTTGTGGCTTAAGAAAAGGCCAAATCAGAAGTAAAATGGCTGAGGAAATTGGTGGCAGATATTGCAATATGGCCCAAACCGATGCCTTCAATAACCTTACAATGTGATAGTCAAGCATTCATTTCAAAGGCAAAGAGCAAGGACTATAATGGGAAATTAAGGTATATACACCTCAGACATAATCTAGTGAGGTAATATATATAGGTTAAGAAACGACAATCAATTTTGTGAAGTTAGAAAATAATCTGACAGACATGCTTACAAGGCCTTAGACCACTAGGTGATATATGAAACATCTAAAGGAATGGGTTTCAGGACCGTAGTATAAATCACGTGACGGACACCCACTTATGTGATAGGAAATCCTTATAATTAGGTTTGAATGGTAAAAACAAAGTCACTGATGACTTGATTAGTACCATCATAATCTGATCATTCCGGTTAATGGGAAGGTAGTATTGCGGTAATGAAAGGAGGATGAGTTTTAGAACCCTTGATCAGCCATGGCTCATTTCATATCAGAGCATGTTAATTGTGGTGCATACTACTATAGCTGACCTAAGTGGATGTAGGGGGTGAGGTTACTTCCGATTAGAATTTTAAGTACGAATTCTCTAAATATCTATGATTCCAAGATGAAGACAAGATAAAGTATTCACCAAAAACAAAAAAGATGAAGATAAAGCCAAAATTTTTACTCAACAAATAAGGGACACTGAATGGTTAAATGGTAAGATGTGTATGGTCAGTCAGTCGGTTACACTGATGAGGAAAGGTCCAAAATTTCTAACTTCACCCGTATTCTATAGTATGGTTTATCAAACCTAGGGTAGGCTCAAGTCCAAAAGATATCTATGATGGTGTGCCCTTCTAATTCTAATGTGCTCGATCGGTTTTGTCTATTCTTTGATATTTTAAATCATGTGCATAGTTATTGGAATTTTTTATGTTTTAGAAACTGATGATTCAAAATGGGACCAAGTTTTCTTTCACCTCATAGTGAAGAGAAAATCTCTTAATCCATGGGTTCTAATGGTTGGATGAGATTCCTGTAATACTGCTAAGGGTATCTTGGACTTCCTGCAATAGGGAGCAGAGGGAATAATGACACCACAATGGCTAGATTCTCTTCATCCATGGTGAAGAAAAACTTTCACCTTCAAAATATTGGTTTAAATTTTTAAAGTATGTCGAACGGTTATGTATCTCTCAAATAGGCACCTAATTGACCAATAGGTGTAACTATTGGAAGGCATATCCGAATGTTTTGCAAACATGTCTTATGAAAAAGGCATGGTTTTTCAGCATGTCTATTGGAGACAACCTTTGATGGTGTCTCTTCGTCTCCTATAAATGGAGAAAAGGTTCAGCATATTTCTCCAATAGTTTTTTCAAGACAATCTCAACTTTTGTTTTTCCCTTGGTCATCTCTATTTCTGGCTTTGTTATTTTTCCAATTGGGCATAACTCCAACATGTCTTGAAGAGGCCTAGTAAAGGAGTGCAACGACTACTGGAAGAGACAGTCTGGTCGGTGGCATGACTCAGCCGCACCATTTCCTTAAGTTTTGCTTATTTTCAGGTTTATGATGCCATTTATGGTGTTCTTGTTTGTCGACATCCTTTGCAAGTTGTTTGTGGTACAAACAAGTTTACCTCCCCCTTATCTATATCAAGGAATATTTCCAACATAATCAATCACTAGCAGGAGCATTGTGGTTGTTCCCTTGAAGTGTTGGACCCAATAGCATCAGGAGGAACCAAATGGGGTGGCTGGATTAGTTGAGCCAAAAAGCCACCCCCCCTCCCTCCCTTTTTCTATATCTGCTTATTCATCTTCTCTACGGTTGGATTCAAATGGGTACCTACGGCATTTGGTGCCTGTATCTGTGTTTCAGATCAGATTTTGGTCTCATCAACTTGTATTATTAGAGGTTAGTTTTGAGTCTTCAATTTAAGTTATATACTTGAGTCACTTTGTCTTTGATTTAATTTTGGAAGTCAACATTCAGTCCCAGCACTAAAATTCTGTCACCATACATTTCTATACCCAAAATCGCCAGAAAGTTTGTTCTCTTCATTCTAACTTGATTTCATTAACCAGTCCTCATTTTCTTGCGGAAGGTAATATGGATTGTATTCACAATTTTCATTTATTTTATGAAATTTCTGCGTATGTATAAGCTCGAGTCAAAATTCTCACCCCCTGGGACCAACAAATGAAACATATTTCTGTTTCTACCACAAAAAATTGCATTCCACAATACACAATTTATGGTAGGATGAATAAACAAGTTAAGAACAAGAGAACTGGCATATGTTTTCAAATTGATTCAGATATAATCATAACCTTATCCAGAATCAGAACAACTAAAAAGCATATTGATGAACACTTACACATGTTTTCAATTCGCAATTTATGGTAGGTCTACGAGCCAAACGAAACCAACGGCCTCTACCGCATCTTCTGTTCGAGAATTTCGCACTGTTGAATCTACGATTGGGGAGAAGAAATCCGAATACCGGTCCAGGTCCATGGTCGAAAGAGCTCGAGACGAGATTGGAATGAAGACACACACTTGTCATTCGGTTCACAGGCAGAGACAGAGAAAAAAGAATCGGAAAGGAAAAAGAAGACAGAAAGTTGAACTGAGAACAGAGATGATTGAGAGCTCAACCGAACTAAATACTAGAGACTAAAGAGAGCGAAAAACGACACCCAAGTATTTATAAGACACGGCGGAGAAGACAGGGTAAAAAAATGGAGAAACTTGACAGAGACTGGCATTGTAAGACGTACGCCGTTGTCCAAGTGCAGAGTTCCCTCTTTCGGATTTCCCATTTTCGGGAAGAGACGGTGTGCTGACGGGGAATGGTCAGTTACCACAGATTGTATCAACTATGACCAGTCAAATGGCGGGAAAAAAACAAAGATATTTAGGGGTATTTATGTAATTAAATTTTAGGACAGGGATAGCCACACCGTTCGTATATGGTAAGTTAACGGCCAGCATCAATGGGGTGTGGAACGGGGCATCATATAGAAAGGTTGGGAGAGTCATTTCAAATGAGGATAGAGATAGACATAGTGGACGCTATCTTGCGGTATACCATCTCTATGTCTAGCCTTTTTCCTCAAATTTTTTAAAAGACCGTTCTTGCAGTATACCATCTTTATGTCTAGCATTTTTCCTCAAATTTTTTAAAAAACCATTCATGCATCGTGAAATCTTTAAATTACATTGCTGTGCCATGTGGATGTGGAAGAGGAAATGTTGCTATTTTGAATATTGGATATGGGGGAGGGTTCTGTCAAACACTCGTGTGCAGCTTCAAGAATTGGAAGGAGGGGAGAATTTCAAAGGGGTTGCTAGAGTAAAATGGTTGGGGACATGTAAAAATGGTCGGGATGTTAGCGTTGTGGTGATCTTTTCCGCATTAGATATATTGGAATTGGTATAGATTGGCCATATATCAATTTTCAGATTTAAATTTAATTGTATATCTTTTCATATAATGCAAGAACATCTCGATGGTGGTATACCTTTCAATGCTTTATCATGCCAGTTATTGTCTATAATATTTTTGTAACTTGTCGTGAATGTGTCGCTCAAGAAAACCTAGAAAGGTGTCAATCCATGGGTTTGTTCCGGTTTTGATCAGGTTGATTCTATTTCGATCCAATTTAGTTCTTTATCGTTTTAAGCTATCGGGTTTGGTTTTACATGTTATATATAACAAGACCAATGGTCTAGATTTTTTTTTATCAAGGTTTTTATGTTTTTTTTTTCCCGACCAACGCATTCGATCAATCCAATTTGGTTTTGGTTTTGGTTTTGGTTTCTACAGGTTTCATAAAACCCCAACCCAAAACCAAACCAATTAGGGTACAATGTAGTTTGGTTTGGGTTAAACCAATCGATTTCGATCGGTCCGACAGATTCAAACTGCATTATTGAACCCTTACTAAAAAATGACGTTACCTAGTACTAGTCCCGTTTTATGTAGGATTTCTGAGAGGGGTGAGTTTGGAGTCAGTCCTAACCTTTTGACATTTTTTTGTGTAAAGTGGTCACCCTCAAGTCTTAAAACCAAGCATATGCTCTGGCAACCCGAACATTTTACCATTGCTTTAAGCAATCGCTCCTACAAAAAGGGTGAGTGATCTCTAAGCTGGTGGAGTGGGAGCTTGCAAATGGGGAGACAGTAGATGGGGGAGAGGAAAGAGATAGAGATAGAATATATCAACGTAGCCTATACTAAGGGTGTCGAGGTACGGACCACACTAGTTAAACCAATCAAACCCGACCAATTAAAACGAAAACCAGCCTGACCGATTAGTAAATGGCCTAGTCTCAGGCCTAACCCGGCCTCAGCTCTTGATGGTAGACAAATTCCCAACTAAAAATTGAAATCAATTGTTTATAACCCTATTAACCCGTTTATAATTTGATCAAATTCGTTTATAATCCAAATAACCTTATTAGCATGAGCCTCATTATTCGCTAGTAACCAATGGAAACAATGCAATCACAATATGAAGTCTTAAATTAGTGAAGACAGATTAGGCCCGACCGAAACCAACTGTTGACAGCCCTAGCTTAACCTGCCAGCTTAAAGATTTTTTTTTTTTACAAAATATAATTGGTAAACTTAATTAGTCAAATTGTCCCAAGTCATAGTCAGCAGGTCGCAATGAGACTGCTGATTTATGATTCTCAGTATTAGTATTAGTAGATGACCCAATTAAATTTTTTCTAGGTCTGGGAGGACCGAGTTTCGGAAGATAAATAAAATAAATGTGACTGGTTCTGAGTGCTGACTGTTGACTGCTGACTCTCCTTCTTTCTCTCCAACTACTTTGTCCCAATACCTGACTTTTAAATATATAAATACTGTGTACACATAGAAGTAAAATCTTTCACAGATTTACTTATATAATTGTTAGGGAAATATGCATTCTAATTCTATATACACAAAAGATTTAGGGATTACCTGAACCGAATGGAATCGCAATGGAAGGGACAATCGAAGGCGGCTTGCAGTTACTAATACAACGCAATCTTTACAGGCTTTTTCACAGAGAACTCCACACCACAAAATCCTAGGCAACGATAGAAACCCTAGGATAACACAGAACTTGAAAGAGGGAGAGATCTAATCAATTAATGATGCACCACTAGAGTTTATGCCTTATACCTATATATAGGCTAAACCCTGGGGTAAGCCAATCAGAGGAGGGATCAGTCACTTAAGTGACCGTCCCTCTCTCTCTCTCTCGTTTTTGGCTCAGCCGGCCTGCCCCATGTGTGTGGACCAACTGGGCCTCAGGCCCATCACCGATTTACATCTCCCACTCGCCCACACAGGGTGCATATATTATGCATTCAAGTTTCTCTCATTCCACGTTATCCTCCATACAGGTAATGGGGCGTGTGACCTGTTGAGATGATACAAGGTAGGAGTACTATATCAAACTTCCATCTAGCTAACATAGTACATCACTCTCAAAAGTCTTGAAATACCCCAAACGATCCACTTACACCCGATCTAACACTCTCGACCCCTCATGATGAGCAGTGTTAATCCTTCGTATGTAATGTACCCATGACTGCGTCGATCACAAATACGACACATCGCCCGGGCAATGAGTCACGTAACAAAGGTGTAATGTCCAATGGTTTTTCCTGAGCCCCTCATGTCAATCCAAATATCCCCAACAACTTTTCCAATCGCTTCTCGCTAGACCACATCATCCATGGTCCTAAGGAGAACGCCAACGTAGCGTCATTGGGTGCCTTTTTCATGACATTGTCTCAAATAATAAAGGTACTGTGGGATTAATATAATCCACGTGGTGCACACAGTGACGAAGTAGGGATCCATTTGATCACTCTCACAATCGGTCGATATAAGCATATACAGTATGATGTGCATGCTATGGCGTAACTCCCACTAGGGTGGGCATGTCACTAGCAATAAATAAACTCCATATAGATCTTAGTCTAGTCGCTACCCTAAGCGCCTAACCTAAGTCTTTAGCACAGTCATCCTCCTGGTTTCTGCCTAAAACCTCACATCTGGCTTCTAACAGGCTACTTAGAAGTGTGGTATCTTCCAAGTTGGATCAAGTAAAGGTCTCATCTTAGCTCTAACTAAGGCGCCATAGAGCACACATTTTCATGGGCTCATCTCACTCGCTACACCCCAGCGCCGAGGCGAATCACCCGTGTGAGTGGGTCGATTCTAAGCCTGGTGACATCTTTACAAACAATAAATGTATGCACACAAGATTACTCAAACAAATATGTGCTCATCAATAAATGTAAGAGAAATACAGATAAATGTCCATCACAAACAAAGTGTTCCCAAAGCAAATACATATCAAATCCACCTGAGTCCCAAGTTCCTAACGTGAACTAGGAAAACATCTCTGGCAATGGGCTTAGTCAATGGATCAGCCAACATATTGCCAGTGGAGAGATGCTGTAGAACAACTTCACCTCGCGCTACTACATCTCGAATGTAGTGATATCATATGTCAATGTGCTTGGCTCTACCATGGAACTTGGGGTCCTTCGCAAATGCAAGCGATGTCGTGCTGTCACAGTGTATAAGCACAACGTCGTCTGAGTGAGCAGAAATGCTAAGTCTCTGCAAGAACCTCCTGAGCCAAATGGTCTCCTGTATTGCTGTCGAACATGTGACGTACTCTGACTCTATCGTGGATAGGGTGATGTAGGTCTGTTTCTTGCTACTCCAAGTGACAGCCCCGCCTCCCAGGACAAACGCATACCCCGAAGTGGACTTACACTCGTCTCTATCACTAGCCCAATTAGCATCACTGTAGTCTCTTAGTCTCAAGTATGAACCACTGAAGGTGAGCAAGAGGTCTGCAGTGCCACGTAGGTATCGAAGCATCCTCTTTATTGCCTGCCAATGAGCTGGCCCTGGGTTACTCTGGTAATGGCTCACAAAGCAAATATCTAGACACATGCACATCATCGCATACATTAGACTGCCTACTGTCGCTGCATAGGGTATTTTAGACATTTGGTTTCACTCTTCATCACTCTTAGGGCATTGGTCTAGGCTCAAAGTGCATGCCTTGTCCACTGGAGTGTCAATGGATTTCGAGTTGCTCATATGGAACCGCTCCAGGACTTTCTTTATGTAAGTCTCTTGAGACAAACTAAAAAGTCTCCTAGTGCGATCCCTCACAATCTTTACGCCCAACACAAAGTTGGCCTCACCCATGTCCTTCATCTCAAAAGTAGAGGACAGTCACTCTTTAGTGGCGATAATCATTCCAATGTCATTCCCAGCCAATAAGAAGTTGTCAACATACAATGACAGGATAAGAAACCCCGCCTTAGACCATTTAACATACACACAGTGGTCCTCTTCAATCATGTCAAAATTCGCAGTGGTAATGGCATGGTGAAATCTAATGTACCACTGCCTGGACGATTTCTTAAAGCCATAGGTAGAACGTTTGAGACGGCATACTTTGCGCTCATGTCCCTTCTTCTCAAA